>NC_051320.1:6151285-7351285 GCF_015220235.1 Choloepus didactylus | reverse complement strand
ATGGTCTTAATTAAATAATTATTTAATTAATTTAAAATAGTTAAATTGTTGGTAGAACAGAGACGAGCTTGTTTTCTAAAAGGCTTGAAAGGCATCAAAAATTTAATATTTTTCAACAACAAAAAAAGGGTTGACATCAAGGATGGTTGTTACCTCAATTTGGGGAATCCGGCCAGCACAAGCAGGGGGGATTTCCCACAGAGAGGTCCCTGCCCCCAACCTTACCAGGTCACTAGCTATAGCCAAGTTCTATAGGATGAGGCTAAAAGAAACGTTTCCAGCTTTAAAATTCAGGGGGAAAATGAAGTGAGATGAAACACAGCATTTTATGCTTGAGAGAATGAAACATTGTACATAGCCTACTGTGCTCTGCCAATTCTCAAAGTAGGAACATCAAGAATGTTAATACAGATATCAATATAGATTTTAAGAAATCAGTTTGGGAATATGCTTTGTTAAGAATCTAAAGTAACAGGTTAAGTTATTGGGAAAGACTGTCCACAATTTAAGCAATGACATTTAATATAAAGAACCAAACTTGCAAAGTCAATCTCTATATAAAACACCTTAAATGGTCTGGTTACTGCCAAACAAAGGCCTTTGGGGCTTTACTAAATATAGACTATCCTAAGGCTGAGCTAGTAAATTATAAATGTAGTCCTGGAGCAAAATTCCCACCTTTAATTTCTACAAAAGGCACAACCTGAAAGAAAATGAAAGTATTAGTTCAGTAACATGCCAATGGAAAACTAATATTGAGCGAATAACATCTACACATAAGAGAATGAAGTGCAGTTGTTAACATTACAATTGCAAATAAAAGAGAAAAACCCAAGAATCAGCTTGTGATTTTTATTTGTCTGTTTTCAATGTTTTTCCCTCATAAACGGCGATCACTGTATATCTGACATTCTAAATCTAAATATGAGAATCTTTGAATCATCCATTTTTCGATTTATACATGTCAGCTTCTCTCCTGCTACTCATTAACATTTGAAATCTAGAATGGATCCCATATATATCAGGAATTAATAAAAATTAATGCTCATGCTAGTGAAACATAATTAGAAAACTCTCCTGTTTGGCTTCCTTTTTTAATTCAGGGTTAATAATTAGTTTGAAGTCAGACTATCTGCTTTAGGGCTATTAGAATTACATGTAAATTTGAAAATGTCTTAAAATCTATGGAATCTCATGCTATATTTTAAGTGAGAATCAGAATTCAGAAAACTAACACACTATTTTCTAACTGAATTTAAACATTTTTCTTGGTTAATAATTTAGTGCACATTTAAATGACTGTAGGTTAAAAAAGTAATGTGAAGAAAAGAATTGAAGAGCAATCTGAAAATACTAAGCATTAATATGGAGTGTATTTTATGCAGTTTTTTTCAAATGCAATTTAATAAAAGAGAACATAAAGAATTTAGTTATAGAACAACCAGCTGATTTTTTCACCTCTCTTATTCAAGTGCTCAGGATAGTCAAGATAGACAATATTCAACATTATCTTAGATTACGGTTACTTACTTTTATAACTTTTCCATTTTTTTCTGAAAAATGCCAGGCTGTAAGGACCTTATTCCCCTAGATCTTCTCCTGAAGAGGATCAGGGTAAAACTATCTAAGCCAACTCACAAAAGAGGAGATGGGATTTTCCAGGGACCAAAAACAAGTTCCTATGACCTAAATATTCAGGCTGTGCTGCAGGGAATACAAGAAATAAGAAGCTTTACGCTGTACTTTGCTGTCCAAAAAGAGAAACAAAATTACCAGGCCTTCTCCAAATAATTCCTTTTAATAGCATGACAAAAGAGTAAGAACTTAATAATTTCATTTACCTACAGGAACCCCACCAGATTCTCATGGTGAAGATCCCGGAAAGATCCACTGGTGGCAATAGCAAGGACGGGAAGAATAAACTTTCTCCTGAACATTTTCCTCAATAAAGGCTGCTGTCCAGAGGAAAAGTATTTACAAAAGCTGCATCCCATGTAGAAAGGGCTTTTCTCAGACGCCAGCCCCCTCTAGTTCTATTCTCAGTAAAGGAGGGGGAAAGATATGCACCTGTGGAGGTCAGAGGTCAGAGGTCGCAGCCCAGGGCACAGGTCCATTCAAAGACGGAGATTTCATCCTGAGAGTATAGAATTTGGCTGACCCCACCCCACATTTAATATCGCACCAACAGGGTCCCAGTATAACAATGGTGGGTTACAGTGCACAGAATCACATGGCAAGAAAACTATGAACAATTTAACACTTACACAATTTGGAAATCATGAAATCAACCAGTCCCTTGACACACTAACAAACCTCACACAGGATGAATAAATAATCTGAATAAGACTGTATGTGGGAAAGAAATTGAATAAATGATAAATAGCCATCTAAAATGAAAGCAGCAGGCCTAGATTATTTCAGTGGTCAGTTGTACCCAATATTAAAGAAGAAATGATACCAATTCTTCACAATCTCTTCCAGAAAATGTAAGCTGAGGGAACACTGCCTAACTCATTTTATGAGGACAGCATTACCCTAATACCAAAATCAGACAAAGAACTTCATAAGCAAGGAAAATTACTGACTAATATTTTTCAAGAACACGGAAGTCAAAATCCTCCATTTGGTGTTAGCAAAAAACAATTCAAAAATATACCATATACAATCATACTGAATAATTAATGCTGATCACTAAAAGGTGAAGCAACATTTCTTCATTGACCCTCTCAGAAATAAATAGCTTCTAAACGTCTATGCCTCCTTTATCCTTTTCCAACTTACTCTTTAAGAAAATTGGTCAGCTGGCAAGAGTATAAACAGGTTTTTCTGAGGATAATAAACATTTGCTGCCAATCTCATCTGATCTTGTGTTCTTTTTTCAAATCATAGACAGTAATTATTTTTAAATGTGTGGTTTAAATATGCCAAGTGGAAGGCAAAGATTTAGCAGAGTGGATTAAATGAAAAGAGAGGTGGGTAAGTATATGCTATCTATAAAAATTTCACTTCAATCATGAGGCCATGAATAAGTTGAAAGTAAAAGAATAGAAAAAGGTATGTTATGCAAACAGTAATAAGAAATAAAAAAGCAGAAATGGCTATATTCACATCGGATAAAGTAGCCTTAAAAGAAAATAACTTATTAGGGTCAAAGAGTGACATTATATAAAGATGAAAGAGTGACCCTACCTGTATACGCAGCAAAACCACAGCCGCAAACTAAATGAAAAGCAATTGACAGAACTGAAAAAACAGATAAATCGACATTTACAGCTGGGGATCTCAACACCTCACTTTCTGTAAATAACAGAACTGCTCAACAGAAAATGAGAAAATATATAGAGCTGAAACAAGGTTTTTATTAGGTTTACATCTGTAAAGGTGAAAGGTTTCAGCTTGGGAGTAAATATGAATTTCCAATTTTTTTGTTGTTGCTGTTAAGGTATTAACACTTAAAGTATGTTGTATTTAATAATAATTCAAAAAGGAAGATAATTTAATTTCTGACTAAGGATGATTTAATTTCTGACAAAGGATGATATCTATGTTAATCCCTTTATAGAAATCCAGGATTTATTTGAAAGGAAACATCATTTTAACCCAAGTTGATATTATAAATACAACTGTAGAGTCTAAGCAATTCAAAACTAATTGTAAGACAAATATTTTTGGGGAGAGTTAATGACAGTTCATTTTAAATCAAGGCAATCATTAAAATGAATCCTAAAAAAGCAAGCACTAAAATCCTGATTTAAAAATATAATAATAAAGTGAAAAACTGAGAATAGTTCATATTTGCGATGGGGTTTTTATTAAGTAATGATCCCTCAGTTAAACATTCTATCCCCATCAATAGCAATGGCAACAAAACACTATTTTAAGTAATCCATCCTCATCCTATTTCCTTCCTTCTTTTAGGTACTAAGTTTTACTAAAATTCTATTTTCCTCCTCAATATACATCATGATAACTTCACAATTACCACTACAAAAAATTAGTTAAATAAATCATTATGTTAACTTGGTAGTCCATTTGTACCTTCTCAAGGTCAGGTTCATGTTTGCTCATATGGATAACGCCAATAACCAGCAGAGATGGTAACATGTAGTACATATTTTATAAATACTTGGATAAATGAATGATTATAAGATATACCTCTCTATCAATCTCACTACCTCTAAATTTGTGTGTCTATCTATCTCTCCATTTATCTATCTCTCTGTCTATGTGTATTCGTGCTTTTATTAAGTCTAAAATATGGACCTCAATTGTTTCTTTCACTTTATAAGTAATATCTTCTCTTCAGGTTCAGGAGATGACACTGCAGGTTTTAATTATTTCACTTGAGTTAAAGATCCAGACTAACAAGCTAGAGAAGAAAAAAAAAATCTGAATATACTGAACCACAATAAATTAAGACATTTATAACTGAACAGAATTTTACAAATGATCCAGCCCAGACCCTTCATTTAACATATAAGGTGAATTCTTTATGGAGTAATTTAAGGATATTAAATTTTGCATGCAGATCACAGGCAAGGGTTTGACTTACAGTCTTGACCCAGAACTGATTCTTGCTAACCACCATAAGGGGCCAAGACATACATATTGGTCTGTCCATTCAAGTGAACCACCAGCATCATTCATAAGAATCGAATTTGTCTGTAATTCATTAAAATAAGAGAGTATAGAGGGCTTCACACTTTAGGAGCCAAAGAATGGCATCTACTTATTGCTCTACTAGAGAAGAGGTTCATTATTTTGACCAAGGTGTTTAGCATTCTGGGTCTGTTTCATAATATGCAAAATTGTGTTAGTAGAGTATTGCCAACAATGCATGACTTTTCCTACTATGTCACAGTATAAATATATGCAATTCTACCTTAGTGTATGCACAAAAGCATAGAATGTAGGTGTCACGTGACTCTGCATGTACCAACTGTTTCATTTATAGTCTTCCTCTGTTGATTGGTTAAAAAATAGCATGGATACCATGATATATTTAAAGGGAGCACAATCAGCAAAACTTTGTGTTATTGTTACACTATAATAATTTATTTCTTTCTCTGTATAAATGACACAAGTCTTGAAGTGAACAAACTATTTAGCACTGCTGCCTCTGGCTTAATAGAAGAAATAAGAGAGTCTAACATACTGTGAATTTTTCTACAGCCTAATAATAGATTGGGTCATAAGATGACTGAGGCATACTTTTCCTCACACAGAAGCTCATTTCCTACAAATGAAACAAAAATTGCTCTAATTTACTTCCATCCCCTTACTCCCTACCCTAATGGGTGAGAAAGGCAAAACAAAACACAAAGCCCTCACTAAGAGAAAAGCTGCTACCAGGCTGATAAGGTTTTCCATTACTACTCAGGTTATAATGCTACTAGAGTATTTATTTTCTTCTCAACCTTTACTATAAAAAAATATGGTGTTATGAAAATATTTCCTTTTGGGGTCCTTAGGTGGTACTCCTTTTCTCTTATGCTTTCTAATGATTTTCATTTCTTGGGTTTTTTAAATTCCAATTTCATTATTTACAATTATATGTTAGCTCTGTACTATCCCATATGATCTGAAGGTATTTTGTTTGGAGGCAGAACATATGTGAAGACTTCATGTATTTCTCTCCATTTAGTGTCCTGTTTACATGATGCAAGCTAGACAAAATGTTTGCAAAAGAAACAGCATTGAACTAAATCATCTTTCTGGATTCTGACACTGCTTAGTATTGAGAATATGAACCACTTATAAATTGTATGGCCATTTATTCCCTTTTCTGCTGGATGACTTGGTTGTGGTTGGTGGCACTGAAGGTGAAGGATGACAATTAGAATCCTCTCTGGAGAAACTTTTAAAAGTCCATAGATTCTGGCAATCTTCTTTCCAGAGATTTTTTGAAACCTAAGTGATACAATCTCTAAAATTTCCTCTTTTTGGCCCTCTCTCTCTCTTTCTCAATGTCTCACACATCTTCAAATAGTTACTCCAAAGCCTGTCTCTTCCATCTCTTTCCAAAGCTCCTCAGTGTGATCTTCCTAACACAGAACAGATGGACTTGGTTGCATTGGCAATCTTCTTTCTTGATTATTACTATTATTATTTTTTGGTTTGGCTATCTATCTCTGCCTATATTTCTCCTTCTGTCCCCTTGCTGATTACTTAGATTTGCCTAGAAATGCCTCAGGAACCAATATGGATAAAGAGTAGTCAAGGCTCTTTGCTAGCTGGAGGCAATGGAAATGAAACACTGAATAGTCACAGCTAATACATCTCAGATGATATTTATTTGATTCATTTAAAAAGTACATGGTATTCGAATCATTTATAAAGTAAAATCTGTAAGGGGCCGTGACTCTCTGTGTGATTCAAGGTAGTCTTTTTTTCACTTGACCTAGAATTCTTCTGCTTATAATCTCAAAAAGAATTTAGTAGTCTGCCTATCTATTTTACTTCTAGGTGCTCCATGACCTACTAGCCAATGCCATAAGTCTCTGCAAGTCAGATTATTTTGGCTGCTGCTTTGAGCCTGTTTTCCCTTATAGTAGCCACACCCACCTTGCCTCTGTTAATGAACTGCTGTCAGGTGACTTCTGCTGATCCGGATCCAAATATTCCTACTGTGTTTAAGGATTCCAGCTCAGCCACAGCCATTCCCACAGTAACATCTCACCTTCACATAAGGGGGCCATAGAGCTCTTCAGGGATGATGGAGCTAGTCTCACAAATTTATTCCTCACAGTCCTGGTAAAAGGTGTGTCCTCTGGACATTCCAATCTCTGTAAGCCTTTGAATCCCCACCTCTACATTATACCAGGGCAGTTCTGGTATTTTGACCTCAGGTGAAAAAAATCTGTTTCTTTGAAGAGCAGAGTCAGTTTCAAAATCTCTGTTTCACCATTTTCTTTTCCTGGATTTGGGTATCATTATTTGAAAGCTTCCGACTGTCTCTAATGAGTCAGTAACCAGAGAATCAAAAAGGAACAACTGAATGTTGCTCCACTTTGCTGAATACATCAACTGTCACTGAGAGGGCCAGAGGTAAAGCTCACAACATTAGACTCTCCTGCACTTCTTCAGAAGTACTAAAGATTTGTTTGTTTGTAGCTTATGGAGCCACAGAATTCTAAGGGAACACATTGACTCTTCTGTACTTGGTTTTCATAACTGAACAAAAATTCCTTTGAATTTTCTAAAACAAGCAAATCTTTGTCTATACTTCAGAATTCCTGCTTTTAAATCAAGCTCAGTTTCACAAAGAAAGAGTAATTTACAAATTTCTGAAACAAAATGAAATAAGAAACTTGAAAGACATGAGACAGAGAGAATGTGAATAGCAGATATGAGGCAGATCATTTCTACAGTGACAGGTAGGTATTAGAGCTTATAATAAATCTTTCCTTGAGAAATTATATTGAGAATACAGTACTTTAAATGGGGTGTATTTAAATTAGAATTTTTAAGGTAATGATTAGTAGTGACATTTATATTTTTGAAAGTCAAATTGAACTCTTTTGCTTTCTCTTTCTCTATATAATCATACACACAGAAACACTGGCACACACATCACTGAACCATAACAATTACAAAATATTGAATTGAGCAATTAAAAAATTCTTACCCCAGGAGATTATTTACAGACTCCAAGAAGCTGAATAGATCATCTACTCCTCACCTTGACTACCATCTCCAAACTTCCCACCATATCAAAATGCATATCTATCTCAACTCTCGTTGGCTATTTTTCTTCTATGTAGTAGACAAGATAGTGAACTTCAAAGACATTTTTAAAAGGAAACAAGAAAAAATAAAAGCCTTTAAATGATGAAAATATGTTTATTAAAAAAAATCTTAAGCCTGGAGTTAGATAAAGGAGTAATCATGCATTTCAAAAGGAAACAATGACTTCTTAGAAGGTTTGAAACTATAATGAGAGGGAAAATATAATCAATTTAATACAAAGGATATTTTCTGGACAGAACCCTACCTACGATAAAAATACTCAGTTTTCTCTTCAGTGGTTGAAGACTGCACAAAGGGATTAATTCTTAAAATCAGGCTTCATCAGAAAAGGAGCAAGGAAGAGTGAACTTTGAACTACTTAGCATAATTAGTCTCTAACATTTTCTACCAACATCCTATGAACTAGAATGAATAATCTGAAAGAAAGTAACCTCACATATAATAAGAACTTAATAAATGTTAACTGCCTCCAAGACAGACCCCCATAAATGGAGTCTGAGGTCATAGCTATTAAGCGAAATGGAAAGCTAACTGGGTCTCTGGGGTTTGTTACAGAAAAAAAATGAAGCAAAAGGCTTGGGCTTAAAAACAATTCCCAGGACTCAATGGCACATAGATGTAGAGAGTTCATGCATCTCGTAATACTTTAATATCAGAGGAGTTTATATAAGTGAAAATTTTCACTTCAGAAAATTGTATATTAAAAATAGTGAAAACTATTGAAAGCAAAGTAAAATAAATATATAAGCCCATTATCTATTTTGTTATATAAATCAGATGTAAAAGCTTCCTTTCTCATCCCATTGATAACCACAATTAAAAGTTTGCTATTTACGAATAATCCAGAAATGAAATAAAGAAAACAATTCCATTTACAATAGCATCAAAAAGAATAAAATACTTAAGAATAAATTCAAACAAGGAAATGTAATACTTATATACTGAAAACCACAAAACATTGCTAGAAGAAATTAAAGAAGATGTAAATAAATAGAAAAATATCCCGTGTTCATGGTATGGAAGACTTATTATAGTTAAGTTGACAATCCTTCCCAAAGTGATCTACATGCCAAAACAATCACTATCAAAAACCATAAAGGCCTACTTTTCAGAAATGAAAAAGCCAGTCTTCAAACTCATATGCAATTGCCAGAGACTCCAAAAAGACAAAATAATTGTGAAAAAGAAGTACACAGTTGGGGTACTCAATTTACAATTTCAAAACTCACTGCAAACAGTGTTGTACTGCCATAAAGGGCAGATACAGAGACCAATGGAATAGAATTGAGAGCCCAGAAATGAACTCATGTATTTATGGTCAATTGATGTTTAAGAGTACCAAAATTATTCAATGGGGAATGGATAAGCTCTTCAACAAATCGTGCTGGAACAACTGGATAGCTATATGCAATGGAATGAAGTCAGATCCCTGCTTCAAACCATTTATAAAAATTAACTTAACTTAAAATAGACCAAAACTTAAATGTAGGAACAAAAACTTTAATACTCTCAACATAAAAATTAAGGATAAACCTTCAAGGCCTTAAATTCTTACATATGGCACCAAAAGAAGAGGTGACAAAACATTTAAATTGGACATCATCAACATTCAAAAGCTTTTGTGCATAAAAAGACACTATTGAGAGTGAAAATAAAGTATAAAGATGGACCGAAGAATGGAAGGAAATATCTGCAAGTCTTTTGTTTGACAATGATCTGGTAAACATAATATATAAAGAACTCTCACAACTGAACAACAAAAAGGCAAACAATCCAATTGAATAAATGGACAGAGGACATGTATAGACATTTCTCCAAGAAGATGTACAAAGGGTTAACAAGCACATGAGAAGAACCTCAATGTCAGTAGTCATTAGGGAAATGGGTGGCAGAACATCAACAAGATACCATTGAACACCCACCAGGGTAGCTATTAAAAGTAAAATTAAATAAACAAAAAACAGAAAGTAACAAGTGTTGGTAAGGATGTGGAGAAATTGGAGCTCTCATGCAATGTTGCTGGAAATATAAAATGGTGCAGTCCCTTTGGAAAACAGTTTGGCAATTCTTGAAAAAGTTAAACATGTAATTATTGTATGATACAGCAGTACCACTCCTAGGTATACACCCAAAAGAATTGAAAACAGATGTCTAAACAAAAACTTATATATGAATGTTCATAGCAGCATTATTCACAATAGTCAAAAGGTTGTCACAACCCAAATGCCTATAAACTGATGAATGGATACACAAAATGAGTTATATCCATACCATGGTATATTATTTGAACATAAAAAAAGGAATGAAGTATTAATGCATGTTACAACATGGATGGACCTTGAAAGCACTATGCTAAGTGAAAGAAGTCAGACACAAAAGACCACATATTGTATTATTCCATTTATATTAAATAACCATAATAGGCAAATTCATATAGACAGAAAACCGATTAGTGGTTTCCAAGTGCTGTGGGAGGAGACAATGAGGAGTGACTACTTAATGAGAATGAGTTTCATTTTAGGTGATGAAAATATTTTGGAACTATATAGTTAGTTGTGATAGTTGTTCAACATTGTGAGTGTACCAAATGCCACTGAATTGTACACCATAAAATGTTTAAAATGGTAAATTTTATCTTGTGTTTATTTTACAATAAAAAATGCAAAGTTTGCTCTTTATCTCGCTAGAATTTTACCAAGATTTCTAAATATACAGCAAACCTATCTCTAGCTACACATTTGTTCACATTGATCTGCTAATTTGCTTTTCTCACCTAACAATAACTCTTCAACATATTCAGGACTGTACATATGAATTTATAAAGTTAACTTTTGTACAAAACAGTGGCTGGCCATTCTCCTGAGTATGTTGTCAGCTGGGGGCTCATTGGGGATTGGATGGTCCCCTATGTTTTCAAAACAAGTGTCCAGAGTTTTGCATGATGTCAGCTGGGATGACAGCTTTCATCCTTCAACAGACTAGCCTGGGATTCTTTATAATTGTTTCTGTTCAGAAAGCAGTGAGAGACAATAAGAGCTGTTCAAGAGCCATCCGAGGCCACCTGAGGTCTCTGCTTAGAACTTACATCATATGACATTGACCATGGGCTAGGTCCCACTTATTGATGGGGAGGACCTGCAAAATACTGTAGCCCTTCATGCAGCCTACCACATAGAATTTGCTCATATATCAGTTGTTTGTCTGCCATATTATTACTAATAGTCTTTGGACATAGGGAAAATTAAATTCTTCATCTGTCATTTCGGAATGAGTTGCTACAAATGGTGAATTGTGGGAACAGGTCCAGGACACAACTTTCAGCAAATGATCTCGTTATAACTGGCAAAGTGTAAAGAGCCCAGAAAGGGCAAATAATCTCTTTGTTACTTGCGCACCACAAAAAGCAGGGGAAGGAGTTCTCATCGCGAATGGTATCCCAGAGTGGCCACTGAGGATTCCTGTTCTGATAAGCATCTGGGGCTGCTTGTTCTCAGTTTACAGGTTATAGGTCTGGCAGGGTTTTTTCATCAGAAGTCACATCTGCCCCAGCTTGTGGAGTGGCACAGACTAGAAAAGGAGCAGGGGTAGTGGAAGGCTAGAGGATGGCTGCTCAGTATGTGTGTGACTTCCCCAGAGAAGGAGGTGGGTGAGGCCTGGTCAATGGCTGCTTAGCAGGTGTCTGCAACTTCCCTAACAGTCATGCGTCTTGCAAATATTTTTCCCTCTCTCTTTTGTTTCTTGTTTGAACTTCGCTTATGGTAACTCTCACTTTACAAGCATGTATAATTATTATATAGCTGTACTTGTCTTATTTTCCACTCCTGCCCCCATATCAAGCCAAAAAGTTTTCTAGTTTGTTTCCAATAATTTTATGGTTTTAAGAAGTTATTTTGATTATGCTTTATAATCCCAGAAAAAAAAATTCTGGCTGCATAAAGTAGGATCTTTCAGGAAGTGACCACCAGATGTCCTTCACATTCTCCTTATTAGTAAATCTGAGCAGAGGGGAAAATGACCCAGAAAGGCATTCTTCAGATGCAGGATTCCTGGGAGGATATGCAAATATATGCATCAAAAGATGAGTATAACTACCCAGAGAGAGAGTTTGAGGGCAGCATGGCAAACACCTCAGCTCTCTAGCAGCCCACAGCTTACTGACTCTCTTAGGGATGCACAGCCCAGGAAACAGCTGTGCCCCATCAACTGCAGACATTATATGCGTCTATGTGGGGTGAGGACACGGTGTCAGAGACACTCGTGTCTGCTAACGGATGAACAGCTGCTTCTCTGAAGCAATTAAAGCTGGGACCAGCCTCCTCATTCTGCTTTGGCACTTTGATGCATCAATCAGTCTTAAGCACTCTGAAAATCTGCTCCATTATTCCCTTGAATAAGTCAGGGGCATATGCATTTTACAAGGCAGGAAATCAAAATGAGCAGCGTTTGATCACAGTCTCCTATGCCAAGTTCCCTAGATATTGATTAGCCTCTTAAAGCTAGCTAGCGTTTGCTTTCAAATTTCTGTTGAGCCCAAGAATGTTTTTAGAAAACAATTTGTGTGGCATAGATAATTCCATATAATATATTGTCCTGCTAAAATATATAGTTGCATGAAACTTTTTCTCTCAATAAGCATACTTAAAGCTTGTTTATTGTAAGTTGAATTAACTGCTTGAATTTAAATTTCAGTGCATTGGAAAACAAAATCTTGGTGTCCTAGGAGAAAACAGTTTATCTCTAAGGGCAATTTGTTCCTTTCATTATTAATCTTTTATTCTTTCATACTTTTGTCTATATTCAATAAACACATATTTTATTTATATAAAGATGATTCATAATAAATGAAAAATTTTTAACATTATAAATAAAAATTGAAAAATCAGCAGACAAGCTCTGATGGTAGACATATGTCAATAAAGTATGCATTTAGAATAAATAACCCACTTATGTTAGGCTTATTAATGTTGCTAGTATTCTGTTAGAACTATATAAGAAGAAATTTAATAAATGGATCTGTGGTGGAAAGGGTTCAATAAATATTTGCTGAATTGAAATTAAATAATTCACCAGTAATGAGTATTTACTTTCTGGGTTCATATTCTTCACCTTCAGCCACCATGTGCTCTACAAGAAACTAAATGCCTGTAAAAAGCAAATAGGACATTCTCTCTGTCACATCCTCAGATACTCAAATGCACTCTCTAAACATCACCTATCTTATTCCTGGGATTGACAAATCCAGATAGAAAAATATTTTAGTATACGTGGACATTCTATAAGTATTAGTGTTCAGAAATAAGAACAAATAATAAAGTAGACACTTAGCTCATTCAATGCCACAACATTTTAGTTTCAGTTGCCAACACCGGACACAAAAATGAACACCAGGTTATTATTAATGCTCATATTTTTGGTAGCATGTTTTTCAGAAAAAGCAAGGGAACATTGCATAGGTAAAGCTAGGAAAAACTGAGGCAAACATCACAGTGCATCTCAATAGCTTTGATTGTCCTATTTGTACAAGGGGCTCCATTAAACTGTCTTTCTGAGAGAAATCCAGAGAACAATTCATATACTTCCCAAGTAGCTTACTAGGGAAGGTGAACAAATACACTGAAAAACAATCATAAAAATTTGGGAAAAAGCCAGTATGGGAAACAGGGGTTATGACTGATGGGCATAGCAATTTAGGAATACAAGAGAGGGAGATTGCATTTCACTTTATATAATTTAATGAGCAAGATATCCTTGAATGTTATGCAGGCAACAGATAGATATTCCTTCAAAGGGTTAAATTAAAAAACGATAAACTGAAAGTCCTTTACCAAACAGAAACAGTGAATTGAAGGGTTAACGTTTCTACCAAATACATGTTTGTGCTCATAATCGTTTAAAATTAAATATCTCTTCACAAGCATTTTGCACCAAATACTTATTTTTTTTTTTTACAGAAAAGGTGTAAAATTATAGCTCAAATTAGTATCTTCTGTGTTTCTGTGTTTTTGCATCTGACTCATGGCTAAAGATCTTTAATTAAAGTGTATAGGCTTTCTATTTGAGTCTGTCTGTTTGCTTAATGTATATTTTCATACTTCTGAATGGTAATATCAAATTAACAAATAAAAATTCCTAGGAGAGCCGTATTCAAATTGTTTAAAAATAAATAAATGCTTATATATAAATTAATACTCAGGAAGTCCAGAAATTAAGGAAACTGAATTTTCAATATTAAAAGAGTTTTCATAGAATTATATCCAAATGTTTTAAAAATTCAAGGGCATTGTCAAGCTAGAAAAATTATCTGGAACTTCTGACTCTGAGTGTTCTAATCCTCTAGGCACCAGAGTTCAGGGAGCTGGTACTTATAATTACTGTAAACAAACAGCATTGGAAAAGAGAGGCTGCCCAAAACTTCCCCCAAACAGTGGCAATCCTCCAATGCTCTTTGCCCTCTAAGAAAGCAAAGTGCCTTTCAGTGTGACTACTAGGGCTGCCCCAGGAAATGGCCGAAGCTTTCCTAATCACCTATGTTGTATCTATAAGAGCAATAGATCTGAGAATTGGAAACAAGGGCATACAGGCTCTAATAAATACTAAAGCCACCTCATCTGTCTTAAATCACACCTCCCTCATTTGGAACTCTTAGTGCCATAAATATTCCTGTCATTTCAGTTAAAGAAATAAAATTTAAATGACACCCTCTTTTAAATAGTCTTCCAATGCATTTAGCCACATCCTTTCTGTCTCACCTATCCCTGCCTCCAGCGCTTCCTTGATCTTGGCTGAATCTAAAGCATTCTAACTTCCCTCCTCCAAAGACCAAAACTCCCAATTAAAAAAAATTGTCCTTACAGGATATTCTAGAAATTATATTCTTCATTTTTCTTGGATGGCTTAACCTTCACTTGCTTTGTTTAGAGCTAGGCAGATTTAGCCCCTTTTTTTTGGGATGGAACCAGTCAAGATTCCTACAAGGAAATAATGCACAGTTTGCTCAGAACTCCAACTCTGGGATACCCTAATTACAAATCACCCTTTTTCTCCTTGTCCATTAATGAGAAAGGAACTTCTTAGGTTTCCTTACACAAAAGCATAGGAACCACAACTGATAATACAGATGTTATCTGTTACAGGGATGGTCCCACCTTAAAGATAATTCTGGAAACTATGGAGTCAGATATGATATTAGCCCTAGCTATGAAGAAATAGAAATAAATTATATTGCAGAAAGAAAAAAAAAATCAGAAATAGAAATAAAGTAGCAATTTAAGGTTGTGATGAAGAACCAGTTAGGGCAGCTAGGGGGAAGGGCTGGGTGCAAGCAGATGAGGAAGGTATGAGTTTGGTTTGGAGTTCTTTCTACTGGGCTTGGGGGGTAAGGGTGATGGGCACAAGGGAAATGTTGCAAAATAAGCCATGCTTTGCATGATTTATCCTGTAAGGCAGGTTCCTCGGTTGCTATGGCATTCTGAGGGGATTCCCCAATTTGGAATTATTTTTTCTAATAATACCTTTGTGACAGTAGCCACAAAAGATGAATCATAATTAAAGCATATTTATAGCCTTGGGATGGGGGTAATTAAATAAAATCCAACTGCCAAATTTCAAATGGTCCAATAAGTAAAAGAAAATGTCCTTAAAAGCTATTGAAAAGTTTTCCTGGATTATAACTGAAACAAATTAAACCATTATAGTATATTCTCCACAGCCTGATAGTATGCTTTTGAGATAATTCCAAATTTGGGGATGTTATGGAAACAGAAATGTTTTTAACCTCCAATGGAAAAAAAAAATTAAACACAGCCAGTTCTTGTGTTAAGAAATTGCTGGATATTATACTGCTGCCAATGATTTTGGCTATGACTAAAATTCCTGGTCATTCTTAAGCAAATGCAGAGCAAAGCAGTGGCAACCACATGGCAGATACAATTGCAAGAAAAATGCAGCCCCAAATTCTAATCCTATTTCTGTTTCTATGATAACTTGTGAATCAAATGACTCCTGGCAAAAAAAAAAAAATTTGAAAAAAAAAAAATTTGAAAAATGTTGGCTGCTTTTATGAACCTGGAATTAAATCATGGCTAAACCCTAATAATAAACCAATTCTCCCTGCTTGGCCTACAGAAAATCATTTCAGAAATTATGCATAATATAGCTCACTGAAATACTGATAAAATGGTAAACTAAAGAAAGCAATATTTCTAGAAACCATCCCCTAAAATAACTGTCTTCTGAGCTATCAATGTTAAGTACACTATTAGCATACAATTTTACTCTACTTAGGTATATTCTCCCTAAGTTTATACAGGTGTACTGATAAAATAAGCTAGCATTATATCTATTAAATCTTAAAGATGATGAGAAATATAAATTTGTGTTTAAAAAAATTGAGTTATTTTGACAAAGTTTATTTTGTGAATAATTGTGTTATGTAAGATATTTGAAGACAGTTTTAATGATCATTTTAGTAACTTAAAGTATGCAGTTAAGTAAGGTTTCAAGATGTGCTTTGCTAAGGAAAAGAGTATAGTTTATTTCCTAAAATAAAATGACTGCTTTTCACAGAATGAGAAGGGCGAACGTGTGTAGGACAAACCCTACATAGACGAAGATAGATATAGGTTTGTGAAAATGGATTTTGTCATGATTGATTATGACTGAAATTTAATAGGCTTATTTATAATATTTATAAAGAGATTTCATATCAAACAGTGTATTCATGCAAAACTATAATTTGGTTTTCTCTCTATTACAGTAATAAAGCTTTCTTGGATTCATGATCTGCTCTTAGTGAGAAGTAATAAACAGTTTTTCTTAACCATCTAAATACTCTGCCTAGAAAACAAAAGATTCTATGTCATATCAGAATAATATTTTTGTTGATGTTTAAATTAACCTTAGCTTTTGTTTAGAAAACAAGTCTTCTCACTTTTGAAAGAACTAATTTTTTTCTTACAATCATATGAACTCCTATTTACTCTTTTATTGTCACTTTAATTAAATAGGTAACCAAAGATTGTTTCACAGTAACACATTTTCCTATTTAACATAATGTTCAACTTGACAATTTTTGACTCTACCTACCCAAAAGCAAACTCTAAAAAATATTTTTTTATTACAAACTGTCACAAGAGGTTTGTTCTTTCACCTTATTGGAGGAGAGGTGCTAAAAAATGGTTAATTTTGTTTGATATGTCATAAATTGTATGGCTGTATTGTCAAATCAAATTAAAACCTTCTATTGGTTGAATTTATATTGGTAAAATACCTTTCATATAAATATTTAGAGATTGTATAAAATTCCTAGAGATTTGATAGTGTTCTCACTGTCCATGATATGTCCTGATACAGCTCTACATAATATTAAACAAAAATATAATGTTATTGACCATGATTTTAGTTATTCTTTAAAAATATTACATCACAGAAAAAACAAATTTCGTCAGTTACATTTTTTACTCTGATGCTTCTCAGAAAGTGAATGCAGTCAGCTACAAGTCAAAACTTCATCTTCAGCAAAAAGGGACTTCGAATAAGAAGCAAAGTGAGCATGTAAGTTATATTCTACCTGTCAATTAAAGTAACCCTGGTAAGAGTACAAAAGTAGGACAGGGTCAGGTGCCTCAAAAGACAGGACCCTTTTTGAACTTTTGAAATTGCTTTATGCAACTACATACCTTTATGGAGCATGAATGTGTCCTTGTTGTCATATGCCTCTTTTCTGGATATATAGAGTTTTCCTTGTCACAAGCCTACTTTCCTCATATATTAATATAAACTTTCCCCAGCTGGGGAGTCTCTGCTATTCTCTCAAGCAATAAGGGCACCCAGTGTACTGAAACTGTGGACATGGAGTTTTACAAAGTTTCATTCATCAAACAAAAACTTCACTGTTCCTACCATCCTCAAATGTCAGGAAAGGTAAAATGAGCCAATAGTGTAATTAGCAAAATTTACAGACTCCTTCAGTCTTCCAAGGCCAAAAGCCTTGCCTATAGTCTTATTGAATCTAAGATCCACTCTTGAAAACATAAATTATCCTCATTTGAATTTATAATAGGGAGACTTATGAAAATAAACTCTGGAATACGTAAGCCTCATCTCATAAAAGAAAATATGCTACTGAGCCAAGTCTGCTATCTTGAAGTTTGCACTTATGAGACTTATTTCTGTATGATGAAACTGGGCCTAACTAAAATTAATGCCTGAGTTACCTTGTGGAAACCTCCTTGTTGCTCAAATTAGACTCTTTCACACACACACACACACACACACACACACACACACACACACACGTGCCTCTCTCTCTCGATCTCTTGACCTCTTAATTTCTTGATCTATCTCTCAATCTCTCAACCAAAGTGCAAATAAACTCACTATCTCCCTACTTACATGGGTCATGACTCCCATGGTTGAGCCTCCCTGGTGCCGAGAGAGTAACACTAAATGTTTATCAGAGAAAGCTCTTGATCAAAGGGAGAAATGTTAAAAGAAATAAAACAAAATATAGTTTCTATGGCTAAGAGATTTCAAATGGAATCAGAAAGTCATCCTAGAGGTTACCCTTATGCAAATCTCAACTAGATATCACAAACTGCCACAGTATGCAAAGCCTCAAGCAAGAACTCTCCTGAAAACCCTAGAGACATCTGGACACCATAAGCCAGCCACATGGCTACATGGAATCAGTATCCCCTCAGCAAGCTCGATCTAAGAAACTATGAAAGCTATTTTTAAAATATAACATAATTATGTTCATTTGTAAGTCCCCTAATCATGATACTTCTACTTCTTTTATTTGAACTTATAATTTTCAAATTACTTATTAAGTTTATTTCTCAGAAACTTAAAGCCTCCAGATTGTTCCTATGCCCATTGAGTCCTGAAACCCAGGGATACCAGTCCCCCCAAGAATGACAACCAGAAGCTCCTGTAGATCTTCAGCTTCAAGCCAGGCAATGCTATTCCTCGCATCCTAATGTCCACCCTTGATCAACAAAAGTAGCCTCAATCTTCAATCTTGAGTCTCTCAAGACTGAAGAATGTTCAAAAACTCCAGGTGGGCTCCCTTCCACATGGGATCTGACACCCAGGGGAGTGAATCTCCCTGGCAACGTGGAATATGACTTCCAGGGAGGAATCTAGAGCCAGCATTGTGGGATGGAGAACATCTTCTTGACCAAAAGGGGGATGTGAAAGGAAATGAAATAAGCTTCAGTGACAGAGAGATTCCAAAAGGAGCCAAGAAGTCACTCTGGTGAGCACTCTTACGCACTATATAGGCAACCCTTTTTATATTCTAATGAATTGGAATAGCTAGCAGTAAATACCTGAAACTATCAAACTACAACCCAGAACCCCTGAATATTGTAGAGGATTGTATAAAAATGTAGCTTATAAGGGGCGACAATGTGATTGGGAAAGCCATATGGACCACATTCCCCTTTGTCTAGTTTATGGATGGATGAGTAGAAAAACGGGGGAAGGAAAAAAAAAGGCAACCAGTGATCTTTTTTACCTTAATTGTTCTTTTCCTCTTTAATTTTTATTCTTATTATTTTTGTGTGTGTGGTAATGAAAATGTCAAAAATTAATTTTGGTGATGAATGTACAACTATATAATGGTACTGTAAACAACTGAATGTACACTGTGTTTTGTATGACTGCATGGTATGTGAATATATCTCAATAAAAATGAATTAAAAAAAAAAAACTCAAGGTGGGGACTGAAACCATGGGCAGGCCAAAAGCCAGTTTATGGGAATGTCCTGTGTTTTTGTAACCTTTTCTTTCTTGAGTTTGTTTTACAGACAATCAAACTGGAAGCAGGTTATAAACTGGAGAATGTGCAGAAATACAGATTCTCATCCCTTACAACACTAGAAACAAAAATCACACTCCTAAGAACCAAAAGGAGACATCAGAAGCAAATAAAACGCAAGGGGTCCTCAGGAGTGAGCTTCACCCTGGCCTCTAGGGATTGAAAATACCTTCTTGACCAAAAAGGGAAAAAGAAAGATAACAAAATAAGGTTACAGTGGCTAAGAGATTTCAAATAGAGTTCTTAGGCTATCCTGGAGGTTTCTTTTATGCAAGTTCCAGGTAGATATCCCAAATGGCCACAGCACACCATGCCCTAACCAACAGTAGTCCCAAAATACTTAGGTCCCTACCTGAGATTCTATAGAAGTTTCACTCACTAGGTTTATCTCTCAGAAACTTAAATTGACCAGAGTGTCCCCATGCCAGACAAGTCCTAAAACCCAGAGGCAACAACCACTTTAAGAACAACAATCAGATGCAGCCCCCTTCCTCATAATGTTGACACCCCTTTTCAATATGAACAAGTTAGGGTGGTCACTGCCTAGACACCTCTGATGGTTGAGAACATGATTAAATGAGAGGAAGGAGTAGCAACAAACAAGATAGGATTTAATAAAGGATTACAAATATTGAATCTTTATATGACTAACTTTTTAGATGCTAGGGCATTAGAATAGCTGAAAGGAAATAACCAAAAAGATGGAACATAACATTTTTTGAAATTTGCTCTGTAGCTACTCTTGAACTGGACTTTGAAAGTTATCACCTTTCTGTGTGTGTGTGTGTGTGTGTGTGTGTGTGTGTGTGTGTGTGTGTGTGTAATATATATATTATATTACAATAAGGAAATAACTGAAATTGTGGAACTGCAAGCCATAAAATTCTTTGAAATTTACTCTCTACTTGTTAAATTGTACTTTTAAAGTTATCATTGTTATGAATATATGTTTTATTTCACAATAAAAAATGTATAAAAGTGCAAAGGGTCCTTCAAAAAGGAACATCTTGTCCATGAGCATACTTCTACTACATATGAATAATCTTATAAGTAACACATCAGAATATGACAACTTGCATCTCCATCACTGTCCCTAAATCCCTTTGTCCCCATTCCATAAAATTCTCTCAGTTCTCAAGATTGGGGAGAGAGATTTGAGCCTGCCTCCTGTCTCCTTGTTGATTGACCTCACAGCTAAATTCTTTCTTTGCTCAAAATCCTGGTGCCATGTTATTGGCTTCTGTGCACATCAGTCAGTGAGCCCACTGCTCAGTAACAATTGTATGTGCAATCAACAAAGGAATTTGCCCACAGCAATGTTAGAAGTCTCCTCTACAGTCTGTTGGAGGTTTAAAAGCTAGAACTGTGGATTTCAGAACTGAGAAACAGGAGTCCTGCTTCTACTCCAAGCAGCCAACTTCTGGGGAATTGAACTTCACCTTCTTCAGGATTTTCAACTTTGGCCTGCTCTGCATAATTCAGATTTGGCAATCTTCACAGTCACATGAGCCCATGTTCTGGTTTGCTAATGCTACCATTTCACAAAACACCAGAAATGCATTGGCTTTTAGAAAAGGGTTTATTTGGTTACAAAGTTACAATCTTAATGCCATAAAGTGTCTTAGGAAAGGCATACACAATAGGGTACCTTCATTAAAGGATGGCCATTGGAGTCCAGAAAACCTCTGTTAGCTGGGAAGGCACATGGCTGGTGTCTTCTTGCTCCCAGGTTGCATTTCAAAATGGCATTCTCCAAAATGTTGCTCTTGAGGTGTTTTGTCCTCTTAGCTGCAGCTCCTCTTCAAAATGTCACTCTCAGTTGCTCTCCAAAATGTCACTCACAGCTGCACTGTGTCTGGCCTGTATGGCTCTTTATAAAGTACTCCAGTGATCCAATAAAGACCCACCCTGAATGGGTGGGCAACACCTCCATAGAAATAATCCAATGAAAGATCTCACCCACAGTTGATTGAGTCACATCTCCATGGAAATGCTAAACCAATAGGTTCCAACCTAATTAACATTAATACATCTGCACCCACAAGTTTGCATCAAAGAATATGTTTTTTTCTGGGGAACATAATACATGCAAACCAGCACCACCATATATATGTATGCATCCTGTTGTTCTGTTTCTCTGGAGAATGCTGATCATTATAGGTACTAAGTAAATAGCATCTAAAATATTTTAGTACCTTATAGATGGATTTGAGGAATGCCAGAGCTTGGAGTATGAGACTCTTGTTTTGCAGCTTTGATTTCTGTTTTGGTTATTTCAACTAAAAATCAGTCATCATGTACACTGCATGAAACTGAATCAGTTACTTTTTGGGGACATGTCTTCAGGTATTGTTCCTCATAATTTAATGATGACTTTGCAAGAAAAGCTGTTTCTCAGATCTGTTTAATCATTATTATATATTCCTTAGTGTTACTCTAGGAAAACTCTGTAGAACAGCAGAATATAATGGATATGATTAGGTAAATGGCAACAGGGCATAGTAAGCAGGCAAAGTTTGAGGACCCAGGGCCCCAGTCCTCCATTTACATGGCATGCAGCCACATACAAGACCAGGACAAACATCAAAGGTCAACAAACGCCCTCAAGGGGGAAAGAATGTATTGTCAAAGCATGAAAACTCCCCTCCCCTGATCACTGTTAATACCCAAATCTCATGAGTCCCTGCTGAACTCCATTGTCATATTCTACAGACCTAAGTCTTTATAAGCCACCCCCTCTGGCACTCCTCTCTCTCTTTTTCATGCAGGTCACTTTCCACACTTTCCCACAACCATCAGACTGTCATCCCCTCTCAGCAAGTTCCAATTAAACACATGCCCACTTCCATGCCTGGTGTGTTCTTCATTCTTAGGTCTAAGTTGGGTTGGAACAATTGGCAAGCCAGCTAGGAGGCCAAATAGCTGCTGGCTCTAGTGGGCCTGGGACCTAGGAAGGGAGAATCCATGGGGGCAATCCTAAATTTGCCTATAGTATCCATGTAAGGAGGGGTGGCTCTACTCCTGGATGATGGGGACTGTGGAAAGAGTATGTGAACACTGTAGAAACTCCAGCAGAGCTGCTAATTGTTTTGCAATGGCTAGCAGGAAAATCAAATTTGAGTAAGAAGAAAAGGGATTGCCCCTTTTAGGAGCCTTGTAGATAGCTACTGAGGCAGAACAAGCAGTGAAAGCTACTGTACACCATTTAGAAGAGAAAATAAAACTGGAAACAGACATGCACCTTTCCTAGGCAGAAATGAAGGACTCTATAACTAATTGTCTGCTCCAAGTGGCCAATCAGTTAGAGAATCTGGTATGCAAACATGCCCTAGTCAAAGGCTCTTAATTGCCTTGGGCTCAAGTCTGGAGGATTGTAGCTACTCCAGGATGGTACCTCAAAGTGTGGGACCCATAGACTTCTCCTTAGAAGAGGATGGGGAGGAAGAATGGGAGGTGGAGGAAGATGAACCCCAATAAGTGCACTCCAAAATACAACAGAAATGGAAGATGTCAGAAGATCAACCCCCATGAGCTTAGCAATTCCAAAAATTACATGTTACTGTGAGAGAATACACCATGGTAGAATTGGACTATTTGGGACATAGACAAAAAAACTAGGGAGTCCTTACCTAATTGGCTTCTGAGGTTGTGGGACACCAGAACAGAGGCAATAGTGCTTTCCAAGGTAGAGGTGAGTAAATTGGTGTCTACTATCACCCACCATTTGCTATGACAATGATTACATGCTATCTCAGCTAATGTGGGAACCACCTCCTTATTGGTATGACTGATAGATGTAAGTCTGCATGGCCTAATGAAAGGGATATACTGAACACAACCCCCCATTGGTGAACTATGGAGGAGCTACAAGGCATTTAAGGGGGTTGGGAATGAAACACACCATTTATGCCACAGCTTTTGTAGGTTCTGACACTGAGGCTTTTACTGCAGGAATGGAAAACATGGTATTGCATACTGCCCCCAAAATTACTATGGGCCTTTCATGTCTAGCCTAAGCCCACTAGTAGAACTGACCATTTCCCTCACCACCCAGGCCATTGCTGACCTCAGAGAGGTGGAGAGGCTGTGGAGAAGAGGAGAAGGAGTAAGGGCAATGGGTGTTCTACACTGGTGAGTATGATGGTGCTAGCTGCGAATCCTGCAAGTAGATGTGGGAAGATCTCATTGCTGCTGGCATAGAAATAGAAAACATGGATAAGCAACCTGATGCAGTCATAATAAAGCTATGGAGTAAACTGCCTAAAGTCCAGAAATTTACTAAATTGAGCTCCCAAGCCTCCAAGGGAGAAAGGAACTCAGAGCCATCTACTCCCTTGGAGGAAGTGTGGCAAGCCACTTCTCTTTCATAGGAGGGAGGTCAAGATCCATGGGTGCAAACAATAGCTAGGAACCCCTGTGATTGGTAGCCACATATAGAATTAACCATTTGCTGGTCCCCACACTAACCAAAAATGAGTGTTAGCACTAGTAGATATGGGAACCAAATTCACTGTGATTTATGGAAATGTAGCCTGATTTAATGGACTCATGCTGGCCATAGATGGCTACGGGGGAAAAACAACCAGAGCCAAATGGCAAAATCTGATTTTGCAAATTGGGAGATTGCTCCTACAAGTGTATATGCTATATATTTCCCCTATACTGTAATACATTTTGGGAATTGATCTTCTACAGAATGCCATGTTGCAGACTACTATAGGAGAATTCCACCTCCAATGTAGAACAATTAAAGCAGTCTTAAAGGGGCAGGCAAAATGATCCCCTGCAAAAGTGTCCCTGCCCCAGAGGGTCATGGCTCCAAAGCAACATAAACTTCTGGGAGGGAACAAAGAAATACCAGCCACTATCAAAGAGTTGCAGTAGGTGGGGATAAAACCCAGCCATAGCCCTTTTAATAGTCTTATATGAACAGTATGAAAGCCTGCTGGAATGTGGTGCAAGACAGTAGATTATAGGGAGTTAAACCAGGTAACATCAGCATTGTATGCTGCAGCCCCAAACATCATTGGTTTATTATAAGAAATGAGTGCCCTATCAAGTCAGTATCATTTTGTATTGGATCTTGCTAATGCTTTCTTTAGTACCTCCCTAGAAAAATCAAGTTCAGCTTGCATTCACCTTCACTTGGGGAAGCCAATAATGGGCTTTCACCATGCTTCCCCAAGGCTATGTGCATAGCACAACCATCTGCCTCAGTCTGGTGGCAAAGGATTTGACTAAATGGAAAAGCCCCACAAGTGTGACTCTACTTTACTCTACTGATGATGTCATGTTAACCAGTGACTCTTTTTCAGATTTAAAAGAAGCCTCAGATTCATTGCTGTCTCACCTTAAGAGTTGAGGATGGGAAGTCAATTATGAAAAATTGCAAGGCCCAGGATCCTCTACCAAATTCTTAGGTGTTGCATGGTCAGGTAAGACAAAAACTATACCTTCTGCTGGATTGATAAGGTACAGTGTTTTCCCATGATGCAAAAACCAAAAGAATTAATGGGCTCCTTGAGGCTGTTGGGGCATTGGAAACCTTTTGATCCTCACTTATCCCAAATGTTAAAACCTTTGTAGGTTTTAATTAGGAAAGGCCATCCCTGGGAATGGGTTGCCTCCCAACAAGCTGTGTGTGAAAAGGCAAAAATGGCAATGCACAAACACAAACACTGGGAGGCATAAACCCAGTCCTGCCCTATGAATTGGATGTAGCCAACACTGATATTGGCATTGGTTGGGGTCTGTAGCAGAGGCAACATTCTAAATGAATGCCTCTTGGCTTTTGGTCACAATTATGGAAAGGGGCAGAACTGAAATATAGCCCCCTGAAAAAGCAACTGTGTGTTGCATACAATGCCTTATTGCAAGTGGAGGGAATGGCACAAAGATCCCAAGTCACCTTGAAAATTGCTATTCCTTTTCAGGGGTGGATAACTGACATGACTTCTAAGCCATGCTCTGGCAACTAAGCATATTGACCAAATGGAAGGCTTACCTACTACAGCACAGAATTTACAATATCAGCCTTCTGAGTGTAGAAATGCACGAGATTCTTATACCAGTGTCCTACAGAGAAGATTCAACAGCTAAAGTTGCTGCTCCTAAAATAGCTATTGTAATACCCACTATTGAAAGCACAGGTACCATTCCTGAGTCAGCTTGGTCCACTAGCTGGCAGACTCCCTCATGGACAGCTGTGGCAGTGTGACCCAGTACTGACACTGTATGGTGGGAGACTTGTGCTGTGCAGAACAGCCTATGGGCAGAGTTAAGAGCAGTGCAGATGGTAATAGTGCATGAACCAGGACATGTGCTTCTGCACCAAAAACTGAGCTGTTTACAAAGGCCTCACAACCTGGATGGCAACTTGGAAGCAGGAACAATGGATATTCATGTCACCCTCTCTGGGGACAAGACCTGTGGAAAGATATCTGGATGTCTGCCAATGGTGAAAGGTAATTGTTTATCATGTCCCTGCCCACACTCCTGACACATTACCCGGGAATGTGGAAGCAGTGCCCTTGCATGGGTTTGGAGCAGCACAGTTGAAACCAGGGAAGTGGTGGAATGGCTTCATCAGAAAAGCAGACACCAAGTGTATCAAACCCTGTGGCATCTGGCTCCACAGTTCATTGCCAATCACATGCCAGCATCTAGTGGACATCACTAGAGAGTGCCCTTCATGCCCCCTGCATTGACCATACAGGCTACCACACCAAATGGGAAACATCAGCAGGTCACAAATCCTGGTGATCCTATTGCAAATGGACTACATCAGGCCCCTTATGCTCTTGGAAGGGGTTAGTATGCTTTTACTGACATGGACACTGTTATAGGACTTTTGTTAGTTATCCTGATGGGAAGAATGAATGCTCTGTATGTCGTACTTAAACAGATAGACAGTGATAAGGGGATCCTTTTCACTGGACAAATGACTCAGGCATGCGCTATGGACTATGATGTAAGGTGGGTTTTCCATCTACCTTATAAACCCACAGGTGCAGGCCTTATTGAAAGAATGAATGGTTTGTTAAAGGAACAGCTAAAAGACGATAAAAGGTCCTTGTAGCAGTGGACTAAAATTTCTGTCAGGCCTTAACTCACTTGAATGCAATGCCATGGGCTGTTGCACCTGCCCCATTGAAATGCTAATAGTGGGGCCAATGAAAGCACTGAGAATCCAAATTAAAGGGCCATTTGCCTTAAGCCTAAGTGAGGGAATGGTAATAACTTGCTCTTGCTTGTGGCTCAGACCATACAAAATGGGGGAAATGAGGACTCTTGGCCTTGGTTAGGAATCCTAAACCACTGGGGAATGGAAGTTACCCAAAATATTGCAGTAAGATCTCAATTAATTCAGAAAATGCCTGCTAAAATCTTTACCACCAATCTTTATCACCTCCTATTCCCACAAGAACCTCATGCATAACTATGTGGACCCTTCTTATGCCCAGATTAACAATTGATGTAATTGTAGAGAGCTCTAAAGATTTGCAAAGGGAAAGTACCTGGTATTTTAAACATCTCCATAATGTTCGTCTGCCTGGTAGCTTGTCAACCAATGGAACTCTAGCATGTATATTGTTAGATCAGCAGGAATTATCCCTTATTATTCCCCATAAATAAATTTTGTTTCACCCATAGCACCCTAGCAAACATATTACTGCAGTGGGCTTCAGTGGTAACTCATGCCCACAATCAAAAGCAATGTTGGGTTTGTACAGACATGCCAGCTTCAGACACTACCAGCTTTCCTTGGACTGTGACCCTTATGAATTGGACTGCATGGAACACCATGCTGGCCTGGCAGAATTCAATGCATTGGAAAATCTGGGAAAAATCTCATTTAAGACTGAACTCCACCTACTGTCCTATAGTGAAACCAGGGCTTTCTTCTTCTCCCTTTTATGGGACCAGGTGAGCACCCCTGATCTGTTTGGGGTTTGCTGTATATGATGGTTTAGGGTGGCTGATGGCAGAAGGTGTAACAGTAGACCATGTTGCCCCTGTCTCTGTGGAAGGGCTTAATGGAATTCATGATGTGGGGTAACTATCCCCTGAATTGTGTAATTTTACCAATAAGCTACAAAACAATAGTCTTTTCCACTGGCAAAATATCTCCAACAAACGTGAGGCATATCTTTCCTCAAGGGGATGGCTATGGACCTGTGGGCAATATGGTTGGCTCTATTTGCCCTATAACTGGCCAAGACACTATATGTGGGGATAGCCCTATGTCCCTGTTACCTTATACGACTCTCTGCCCCATACTCCTAACAACTGGGACATGGTTAAAGCTAGATATAGAATAAAACACACTCCCTGGTGGTATTATCCTTTATCCATTTGGTGCCAGGTGGAGCTGCAATAGTTACATCAGGCAGCTTTAGCCAATCACACTGCCCAAGCACTTAATAATTCCAAAATGGATATATCCTTGCTACATGAAGAAATCACACAGCTTAGGGAGGTAGTTTCACAAAATAGAATCACCTTAGATACCCTCACTGCAGTACAGGGTGGCACCTGTGCCTTAATCAATGTGCAGTACTAGTGCTGGGTATACATTCCTGATCATTCACACAATGTTTCACAAGTTTTCAATTATATGCAAGAGCACATATATAATACTGTCAATCATAAGTAGATGCCTTATTTAATGGTTTAATTCCCTTGCTTGGGCATGGTGGCGTCTCTTTGTGGGGTTGTTATCTCTGTGTGGGGGACTTCTAGTGTCCGGTTGCCTCTTATACTGTTGTTGTGCCATAAGGATGCAATCCTTGTCCTGTGGTCAGTGTAGTCTGCTGCATGGGGGTGGACTGTGAGGACCTGGGGCCCTGCCTCTCCTCTATCTTCACTGCATGCAGCCACATACCAGACCAGGACACATGACAAGGTCAACAAACCCCTTCAGGAGGTGGGGAGAATGTATAATCAAAGCATTAAAATTCTCCTTCCCTGAGCATTGCTAATACCCAAATCTTGTGAGTCTCTGCTGACACTCTGTTGTCACACCCTATGGACCTAAGACTTTATAAGCCATCCCCTCTGGCACTCCTTGTTCTCTATTTTGTGTGGATCACTTTCCACAGCTGGCTGCAACCACAAGGCCATCATCTCCTATCGGTATGTTCCAATTAAACCCATGTCCACTTCTATGCCTGGTGTGTTCTTCATTCTTAGCTGGGTTGGAATGCAAAGTATTTCATGTAGTGAGATAAATATTTTTTATGGGAAAAACAATCATTGTCTAAGAAAAGAAGGGGCCACTTCAAAAAAATAAGGTGTTTATTTTAAGAGATATGTAAGATTTTTATTATGGAAAATTATAAGATGATCCCCAATGCGCTCTTTAACTTCAGAGGCTGGGTAACATTTTACAACTTAAAATTGACTGGTGAGAGGGATCTAAGATGGTGGCATAGAGAGGAGTGGAAGCCAAGTAGACCCCCTGGAACAACTTAAAACAAAGAAAAACAGAAACAACTAGTAAATAAGCCAGAATAACTGCGGGGAGACAAACGTGACCATCCACTCATCATACACCAACCTGAATTGGGAGGAATGCCCTAGATCACAGCATAAAATCTGTAATAAAAACTGTGGATCCAGACCTCTGGAAAATGGCAGTTAAGAGAGACAGGGAAAAAAAACACCTCTGTGAAAAACACTAGATAAAAGCCAGAAAGTCACGCAGAACACCAGTTCCAGCAATGCATCAGCTGGACAAGGTCTGCTAATCCACAGGGACCATGCACTTGGTGAAACCAGGGGTCTGTGCTCTGAAACGAGTGAGTAAGCCTGCTGAAAATCCAGTAGCCAGACTGCAGTGTGGTGAAACCGTGGGTTGGCATTTGAAGTTGGATAGTTCTTTTTTAAAAACCCAAAAGTATCTGTGGATTTGTCACTCTCAGTTGCTCTTGCGGCATCTGTCCTCTCTTAGCTTCAACATTCAAAATTGTGGATTTGTGATTCCAAAATATAATGGAAGGAAATTACAAATCAATAATAAACAGAAATTTAGAAATGTGTGGAAATGAAAAAGCATACTGCTAAATAAAAATTGGTCAAATAAGAATCACAAAGCAAATAATAAAATATATTGAGATGAAAAATAACAGACACAGTGTATTAAAATTTATGGGATGCAGATAAAAGGTGTCAGAGGAACATATGTATATCAACAAATACCAATATTATAAAAGAAGATATCTCAAATCAATAACCAAATCTGTCACTTTAACAAACCAGAGAAGAGCAAAATAAACCCAAATCAACTTATGTAAAAAGGAAATAATAAAGATTAGAGCAGAAATCAATGAAAAAGAGAATACATTAAAAACAATACAGAAAATGGTATACACATACAATGGAATATTATTCAGATATTAAAAGGAATGAAGTTCTAACACATGTGACAACATGCATGAACCTTGAAGACACCGTGTTGAGTGAAATAAACCAGAAATAAAGGGAAAATGTTGATGTCACTAACATGAAAAAATTTGAAATAAACAAATTCATAGAGTCATAAGCTAGAAATTTAGGTTTCCAGGGGCTGGGATGGGGTAGGGTATGGGGTGTTAATGCTTACATTGTACAGTTTTGGTAATGGATGGTGGTGATGGTAGTTCAATATTGTGAATGTAATTAACAGCACTGAAATATAGATTTTAATTTGATTAAAAGGGGGAAATTATAGGCTGTATATATGTTTCTAGAATAAAGTTCAAAAGCAAAACAAAACAGAAAGAAAACCACAATGGACCCTAATGTAAACCATGGACTATAATTAATAGTACAATTTTTAAACTGTTCTAACATCAGTTTTGACAAATATACCACACTGATGCTAGGTGTTAATAATAAGGTGGCATATTGGAACTCTGTTTTATGATGATTTTTCTGTAACCTACCACGTCTCTAAAAAAATATATTCATAGGGCAGTGCAACACAATTGGCGAACTCTAATGCAAACCATGGATTATAGTTAGTAACAAAATTATAATAATATTCTCTCATCAATTGTATCACAGTAGTGCTTGGTATATGGGAACTCTGCATTTTCTGCATATTTTAAAATCCCAACTTCTCTTATTTAAAAAAAACGTAATATAAAAAGAAAAAAGATAATCAATGAAACAAAAATTCAGGTGTTTGAAAACATCAAGGAAATTAGCAAAACTTTAGCTAGACTGATCAGGTAATTGGAGAACTAAAGTGACTAAATTCAGCAATGGAAGAGACAAAATTTCTACAGTCTTTAGAGAAATAAAAATGGTTTTAAAGGGATCCTATGAACAGTTTTATGCTAACAAACTAGAAAACTTAAATGAATTGGAATATTTATATATATATATAGATAAAAACATGCAACAAATGAAGAAATTTAATTAATAATCAAAATCTTCTCACAAGGAAGAGCTTACACCCAGTTGACTTCACAGTGAGGTTTTCTAAACAGTTAAATAATTGACATCAGTCCTTTACACATTCTTCCAAATATTAGGAGGTAAGAGGACAGCTCCTGTGCTGGTTTGTATATTTATGTCCCCCAGAAAAAGCCATATTCTTTAATGCAGTTTTGTGGGGGCAGATGTATTAGTGTGGCTTGGATTGGAACCTATTGGTTCAGTGACCATGGAGATGTGACCCACCCAACTATAGGTGATAACTCTGATTGGATAATTTCCATGGAGGCGTGGCCCTGCCCATTCAGCATGGGCCTTGTTTAGTTTACTGGAGCACTATATAAGTTCAGACAGAAGGAGCAAGTTTGCTACAGCCAAGAGAGACACTTTGAAGAATGCACAGGAGCTGAGAAGAGAGGAGCTGCAGATGAGAGACAGTTTAAAGATGTCCGTTGAAAGCAGACTTTTGCTCCAGAGAAGCTAAGAGAGGACAGATGCCCCAAGAGCAACTGAGAGTGACATTTTTGAGGAATTGAAGTCTAGAGAGGAACATTCTGGGAGAAAGCCATTTTGAAACCAGAACGACAGAGCAGATGCCAGCCACATGCCTTCCCAGCTGACAGAGGTCTTCCAGATGCCAATGGTCTTTCTCCAGTGAAGGTTCCCTTTGTTGATGGACACTTTACGGCCTTAAGACTGTAACTGTGTAACCAAATAAACTGCCTTTTATAAAAGCCAATCAATTGCTGGTGTTTTGCATCCCAGCAGCATTAGCAAACTAGAACAACTCCCAATTCATTTTATGAGTCTATTATTATCCAGATACCAAAACCAAGACATCATAAGACAGAAAATAATAGACAAATATACCTTATGAATGTAGACACAATAATCCTCAAAAAATACAAGCAATTAGATCTCAGCAATATGCAAAAAAGATTATATACCATGATCAAGTAGGATTTATTCCCGGAAAACAAGGTCAGTTTAATATAAACTCAGTTTGAGTAATAAAGCATGTTAATAGAGTAAAGGACAACAGCATTATCTAAATACATGCAGAAAGAGTACTTGGTAAAATTCAAAACATTTTCAAGAATATAAACACACACAAAAAACTAGGAATAGAAAGTTACATATATAACCTGAGGAAAGGTGCCTAAGTGTACCCACCTATAACATCATACTTGACCGTAAAGAGAGAATGCTTTCCCCTAAAATCGGGAACAAGACAGGATGTTCACTGTTGCCAGTTTTTTTCAACACTCTAGTAGAGATCTAGCCAGGGCAAATAGGCAAGGGGGGATAAAAAACACACAAGGCATCTGAAATGAAAAAAAAAAAAAGTAAAATATCTTTATTAACAATAGTCATGATTTTGTATATGGAAGTTCCTAAGGAAGCCACAATTATTAAAATTAGTAAGGAAGTTCAAAATATTGTAGGGATCCTCCTGGGAAAAATGACAGTGGTGTAGGGAGCTGCAGTACTAGTCTGTCCTCCAGGGCAGCTAGTAAACAGGCAAAAACTGTCTGAAACAACCGTTCTGGGGTACTGGAGGCCAGAGTGACACCATACAGCATCCAGGGATGACAGGGAAGATGAGACCGACAGATTGTGGTGAAGAACTGCGAGGGGCTCACTCCGTGATGGCGGTGGCCAGTGCCCATTCTCCTCTCATGCAGGCCACCTCAGCTGCCAGTTCCTGGCTGGCCGCTACTGTCAGAAAGGGATATAAAAATCCTCTTTCCCAAGAAGGGGCTGACTGGGCTCAGCCAAGTCCTGATCATGGCTTTTATTACTGAACTCAGATCCCTGGGTCCCAGCTCTGAGGGACTTTTATGGGTCCCTGGTTGCACTGAGAAATACTGAATTGGGATAGTCCTATCTGGGGTAACCTTACTTCCAGAATTTTCCCTCCAGGCAAAAGCAGCTAGAGACAATGAAAGGAGGGATGTTCTGGTTTGCTAATGCTGTCATCATGAAAAATACCAGAAATGGACTGGCTTTTATAAAGAGGGGTTATTTGGTTACACAGTTACAGTCTTGAGGCCATAAAGTGTCCAACGTAAGGCATTAAGAATCAGATACCTTCACTGAAGGATGGCCATTGGCATCTGGGAAAACTGTTAGTTGGGAAGTTATGTGGCTGGTGTCTGCTTGCTCCCAGGTTGTGTTTCAAAACGGCATTCTCCAAAATGTTGCTCTTGGGGCATTTTGTCCTCTCTTAGCTGAAGCTCCTCTTCAAAATGTCACTCTCAGTTGCTCTCCACAATGTCACTCTTAGCTGCTCTGCATCTGGGCCTGTTGTGTCTCTTTAAAGTACTCCAGTGATCCAATAAAGACCCTCCCTGAATGGGAGGGGCAACACCTCTATGGAAATAATCCAATGAAAGGTCTTGCCCACAGTTGATTGAGTAATATAATCAATAGATTTCAACCTAATCAACACTAATAAGCCTGCCCCACAAGATTGCATCAAAGATAATGGTGTTTTGGGGGACATAGCACATCCAAACTGGCACGAGGGATTAAAAAACAATAGAGCCAAAAAAAAGAACAGATCAACATTCTCTGAGAAGGAGCGGAGGAAAGGGAGATTTCTGCTGGGTGTGAAACAATTGCCCAACAGTGCAGCCTCAAAAAATGTATGGTATATCCAGAGCAAAAATCAGGTGAAGAAATGCTGAGAAAATCCGATCAAACACAAGCAATTCTAAAGGTCTAGAATAAGTTAAACCAAGTTTCAAAAAAAAAGAGCATTAACCTGAAGCCAAGCAACAATAAAACTCTAGGAAAGCAAATTTCAAAGAATGTTATGGGATACAGTAATCCATAACAATAATCCATAAGATTCTTTGAAATCTGCTATAGAACCACTTGTTAAATCATACTTTGAAAGTTATCACCTTTCTGCGTATGTTATATTTCACAATAAAGTAATAACTGAAATTGTGGAACTGTAACCTGTAACATTCTTTGACGTTTGCTCTCTGACAACTTGTTAAATTGTACTTTGAAAGTTGTCACTTTTCTGTATACAAACATATTTCACAATAAAAAAATGTAAAAGAAAAATCCTAGGAAAGAAGGAGGAAAGGATAACCAGACTAAAACTCATCAAGATTGTCCGATGCCTAGACACCAGCAAAAATTTACTAGCCATATTAAGAAATAGGAATATACGCCCAAGCAAAGGAACAAATTAAAACTACAGAGGAGACACAGAATTTGGAACAACTAATTGAAGATGTTTAAGTAAATCTAAATCAAATCAGGGAGATGAATAAAAATATGGACAAAGTGATAAAGGATATTATGAAGATACCATGTGAGCATAAAGAAGAATTCTAAGTAAGAAAAGAAATAGAAATAGCAAGAAGGAAAGGCAAAATAGAAGAGAATAAGAATACACTAGAGGCATACAACAGCAGACTGGAAAAGCTAGAAGAATCCATGAATTAGAAGACAGGACAATTGAAATCTCACAGATTTCAGACAGAAGAACAGATAGAGAAATGAACAGGAAAAACTGAGAAAGTTCCAGGCATTTGAAAGACACATGAATATGCATACCATGAGTGTCACAGAAAGAGAAGAGAAGGGAAAAGGGGTGGAAAGAACATTTGAGGAGTTAATGGCTGAAAAATTCCCAACTGCTATGAAAGATGTAAACATACATGTCTAAGAAGTGCAACATACTCCAAACAGAACAAAATTTAAAAGACTTGCTATGAAAAACATGCTAATCAGAAAGTAAAATGCCAGTGATAAAGAGAGGGTCCTGAAAGAAGCCAGAGAAAAGTTATTAGTCCCATACAAGCATACTGCAATATAACTAAGTCCCAATTTTTCAACAGAAACCTTGGGGGCAAGAAGATAAATAAATAAATTTAAGGTATTAAAAGAGAAAAAAATGCCAGCCAGGAATTGTTTATTTGGCAAAAACGTTATTCAAAAATGAGAGAGTTTAAAATATTCTCATGTGGAGAGAAACTGAGGGAGCTTGTCTTAAAGAAATAGTAAAAGGAATTCAGCAGGCTGAAAAGAAATGACAGGAAAGAGAGGTTTGGAATAGAGTGTAGAAATGAACATTATCAGTAAGGGTAAATAAGTAAGTAAAAAAAGAGACAAAAATAGCTAGATAGCTAGATAAACATATGACATAAAAAAAGGGAAAAATGCTGAAGTAAGTACTGCCTTTGCAGTAATAACATTGAATGTTAATGGATTAAACTCCTCTATCAAAAGGTACATATTGGTAGAATGGATAAAAGTATGATCCAACTATATGCTGTTTACAAGAGATTCAACTTAGACCCAAAGACACAAATTGGTTGAAAGTGAAAGGTTGTAAAATGATATTCCATGCAAGCAGTATCCAAAAAAGAGTTGGGGTATCTATACTAATATCAGAGAAAATAGACTCTAAATGCAAAACTGTTAAAGAGACCAAGGACAGAACATACTATTAAAAGGTATTCCTCTTGGTCAATGAAATAAATAATCATAAATATTTATGCACCCAAACAGGGTGCCCCAAAGTACATTAGACAAACACTGGCAAAACTGAAGTGAGAAATAGATGCCTCTAAAATAATAGTTGCAGACAATAATATACCACTTTCATCAATAGATAGAATATCTAGACAGTGGGTCCATAAAGAAACATAGAACTTAAACAATACAAAAAATTAAGAGGACCAGTCATATACAAAACATTACACCCAAAGCAGCAGACTGTACATTCTTCTCAAGTGCACATGGATTCTTCTCCAGGATAGATCACATGTTGAGCCACAAAACAAGCCTCAATCATTTTTTTTTTCATTTTTATTGAGATTGTTCAGATACTATACAATTATCCAAAGATCCAAAGTGTACAATCACTTGCCCCTGGGTACCCTCATACAGCTGTGCATCCATCACACTTAATTTTTGTTCAATTTTTAGAAACTTTTCATTACTCCAGACAAGAAATAAAGTGAAAGATGAAAAAAGAAAAAAAGAAAAGGAAACTCTAATCCTCCCCTATCCCTAACCAACCCCCCTCAATTGTCGACTCCTAGTATTGATATAGTACATTTGTTACTGTTTATGAAAAAATGTTGAAATACTACTAACTGTAGTATATAGTATGTAATAGGTATATAGTTCTTCCCTATATGCCCCTCTATTATTAACTTCTAATTGTATTGTCATACATTTGTTCTGGTTCATGGAAGCGATTTCTAGTATTTGTACAGTTGATCATGGACATTGCCCACCATAGGATTCAGTTTTATAAATTCCCATCTTTTGACCTCCAACTTTCCTTCTGGTAACATATATGACTCTGAGCTTCCCCTTTCCACCTCATTCACACACCATTCGGCATTGTTAGTTATTCTCACATCTTGCTACCAACTCCCCTGTTCATTTCCAAACATTTAAGTTCATCCTAGTTGAACATTCTGCTCATACTAAGCAACCATTCCCCGTTCTTAAACCTTGTCCTATATCTTGGTACCTTATATTTCATGTCTATGAGTTTACATATTATAATTAATTCCTATCAGTGAGACCCTGCCATAATTGTCCTTATGTGTCTGGCTTATTTCACTCAGTATATTGCCCTTGAGGTTTTGTCATCAACCCATTTTTTTTTTTAATATGGTTTTGTTCACTCACCATACATTCCATCCCAAGTAAATAATCGATGGTTCTCTGCATGGTCATACATTTATGTGTTCACCACCTTCACCACTATCTATAAAAGGGCATCTATATTTCTTCCACAAGGCAGGAGGGAGAGTCAAAGAAGGTAGAGAGGCAAAAGAAAGAGGAAACAAAGAAATGACAGCTAGGAAGCAGCAAAAGGAAAAATAACCTTAAATCAAAGTAGAATAAAGAATCAGACACCACCACCAATGTCAAGTGTCTAACATGCCTCCCCTATCCCCCCCTCTTCTCTGCATTCACCTTGGTATATCACCTTTGTTACATTAAAGGAAGCATGATACAATGATTCTATTAGTTACAGTCTCTAGTTTATGCTGATTGCATCCCTCCCCCAATGCCTCCCCATTTTTAACACCTTGCAAGGTTGACATTTGCTTGTTCAACCTTGTAAAACAACATATTTGTACATTTTATCACAATTGTTGAATACTCTAGATTTCACCAAGTTACACAGTCCCAGTCTTTATCTTTCCTCCTTTCTTGTGGTGTCTCACATGCTCCCCACCTTCCTCTCTCAACCGTATTCATAGGTACCTTTGTTCAGTGTACTTACATTGTTGTGCTACCATCTCCCAAAATTGTGTTCCAAACCATGCACTCCTGTCTTCTATCACCCTGTAGTGCTCCCTTTAGTATTTCCTGTAGGACAGGTGTCTTGTTCACAAAGTCTCTCATTGTCTGTTTGTCAGAAAATATTTTGAGCACTCCCTCATATATGAAGAACAGCTTTGCTGGATACAGGATTCTTGGTTGGTGGTTTTTCTCTTTTAGTATCTTAAATATATCACACCACTTCCTTCTTGCCTCCATGGTTTCTGCTGAGAGATCCGCACATAGTCTTATTAAGCTTCCTTTGTATGTAATGGATCGCTTTTCTCTTGCTGCTTTCAGGATTCTCTCTTTGTCTTTGACAGTTGATAACCTGATTATTAAGTGTCTTGGCATAGGCCTATTCATATCTCTTCTGTTTGGAGTACGCTGCGCTTCTCGGATCTGTAATTTCATGTCTTTCATAAGAGATGAGAAATTTTCTTTAATTATTTCCTCTATTATTGCTTCTGCCCCCTTTCCCTTCTCTTCTCCTTCTGGGACACCAATGACATGTACATTATTGTACTTTGTTTCATCCTTGAGTTCCCGGAGACGTTGCTCATATTTTTTCATTCTTTTCTCCATCTGCTCCTTTGCGTGTAGGCTTTCGGGTGTTTTGTTCTCCAGTTCCTGAGTGTTTGCTTCTGCCTCTTGAGATCTGCTGTTGTATGTTTCCATTGTGTCTTTCATCTCTTGTGTTGTGCCTTTCATTTCCATATGTTCTACTAGTTGTTTTTTTGAACTTTTGATTTCTGCCTTATATATGCCCAGTGTTTCCTTTACAGACTCTCTTTTGCAATATCTTCTCTAAACTTTTTGATTTGATTTAGCATTAGTTTAAATTCCTGTATCTCAGTTGAAGTGTATGTTTGTTCCTTTGACTGGGCTATAACTTTATTTTTCTTAGTGTAGGTTGTAATTTTCTGTTGTCTAGGCATGGTTTCCTTGGTTATCCAAATCAGGTTTTCCCGGACCAGAACAGGCTCAGGTCCCAGAGGGAAGAAATATTCAGTATTGGTTTCCCTGCGGGTGTGTCTTAGAAAATTGCTCCACCCTGTGATGCCTCAGGTCACTGTGCTTTTCTGCCCAGCAGGTGATGCCTGTTAGCCTATAATTCTTGACTGGTGTGAGGAGGTGTGGCCGTGTTCCCCCAGGCTCTGGGGTCCGGTTCTGAATGGAAATGGCCCCACCCCTTTCCTCCTAGAGAAGACAGACCCCCCAGGTGGAGGTCATTAGCATTTCAATGGTCTCGCTCTCTGCTTGTGCTGTCTCCACCCTTCCCAGAGTCACAGCCCTGGAAACTGAATATGACTGGGGCTTTCTCCACTGAGCCAAAAAAGAAACAGATAGTCCCCTTCAGACCCAGTCCAAGGTGACCCTCCGGCTCTCCAAGGTCAGTCGTCACCCAAAGCCTCTGTCTGTTTTTTGGGGCTGCGTACCTGTAGTGAGCAGTTCACACTCACTACTTAAAACCCCAGTTGGAGCTCAGCTGAGCTGTATTCGCTTGCTGGGAGAGAGCTTCTCTCTGGCACCACGAGGCTTTGCAGCTTGGGGTATGGGGGAGGGGGTCTCACGACTTGGATCTGCAGGTTTTACTTACAGATTTTATGCTGTGTTCTTGGGCATTCCTCCCAATTCAGGTTGGTGTATGATGAGTGGATTGTCTCGTTTGTCCCCCTGCAGTTATCTGGATTATTTACTAGTTCTTTCTGGTTTTTTGTAGTTGTTCAAGGGGGACTACTTAGCTTCCACTCCTCTCTATGCTGCCATCTTGTCCCGCCTCCTCAAGCCTCAATCATTTTTAAAGGAATGGAATTATACAGAGCACTTTCTCTGATTATAAAGGAATGATTCTGGAAATCAATAGCAGGTGGAGAAGATTCACAAATATATGGAAGTTAAATCACACACTCTGAAATAATCAGAAGTATAAAGAAGAAATTACAAGAGAAATTAGTAAATATATCCAGATGAATGAAAATGAGAATCAACACATCTAAACTTATGGGATGTAGCAAAGGCAGTGCTGAGAGGGAAGTTTATAGTCCTACATGACTACATTAATAAAAGAAGAAAGAGCTAGAATCAATCACCTAACTTCAAACCTGCAGGAAATAATAAAATAACAACAAATTATCCCCAAAGGAAGCATAAGGAAAGAATTAACAAAGATTAGAGCAGAAATATGTGAAATTTCAACAATTTTAACAAATGTTTGACTCTGTTGCAAGGTGTTGGTTGTGGAGTAGAGTATGGGAATCTTATGTTTTATGAAGTAATGTTCTGTAAATACACCACTTCTCTAAAACAAATTTAAAGGTTAGAGGATCCAAAGCCAATGTAAAAAAAGCAAATGTATTTTTATATACTAGCAACATGAAACCTCAAAATGAACTCAAAAACCAATTCCATTTTCAATAGTATCAAAATAATAAAATATATTGGAATACATTTAAAAGAAGAATTCAAGACATACACAAAAAACTACAAAACATTGGTGCATAGAATTAAAGAATAACTAAATATGAAAAAAATATAAAACATATTCATGGATCAGAGGACTTATTGCTACACTCCAAACTGATTTGCAGATTCAATGCAGTCACTATCAAAATTCAAGCTGGCTCTTTTCTAGTCTTTACTTTTGCATAAATTGATAAGCTGATTGCAAAATATATGTGGATACACAAGGGACTCATAATAGCCAAGAAACCTTGAAAAGAATCATAAAGTTGGAAGACACATACTTCTCAATTTTAAAACTTACTGCAAAGCTACAGTAATCAATACAGTGTGATACTGGTATGAGGACAGACATATCAATCATTGGAAAAGCAATGCATGTCCAAAAATACACTTTAACATTTTTGGTCTTCTGATTTTTTATGTGTGCTAAGACAATTCAATGGGGAAAGGATCATCTTTTCAAAAATAGCACTGGGACAACTGGATATTCACATATATAAAGTGAAGCTGGACCCCTTTCTCAAAAAGTTAATTCAAAATGTAGCATTTACTTTATTGTAAAAGGCAGAACTATGAAATGCTTAGAAGAAAACATAGGAGCAACCTATATGACTTTGCATTTCAAATTGATTATGTTGTATGTTAAATCTGGGTCTGGGTGGAAGTCAGGTGTGATACAATGGAAAACAAAGGCTGTAATGCCTGAAGAAAGATAGTTTATTCCTAACAGGTCACAGAGAGGGGGTCAACAGGAAGCATGGTTGGGGGGCTCCGCCAGGAGGCAGGTAGCACACAGGCAGAGAGAGGGAAATGTGTGCTTGTGCCATTACTATGGTCCAGGGGTGGAGGTTAGTAGATTTGCCACAGGAGATAAGGATTCGTCACTTTAAAGCACAAAAAGAGAAAGGGACTGGGAGGCTGAGGGAGGTGGGATGTCAGTTTATCCTTTAGGACCAGCTGTGGGGTTTGGGTGTGGTGTGAGGTTGATATGGGTAGTGGCTACAGATTTGGGTTCGGGCTCTGGGAGAAGTTATGCCCAAGGACTGGAAAACTACTTATTAATGGCACCAAAGTTAAGTTTTGAGTGAGTGCCTTAGCCAAAGTAAAACAGATGCTGAGGCAGCATGCACAAAAATGTTGATAGTTTTGAAACCTTGGGTTCAGAAATTATTGTTCTTAGATAAGGTGACAAAAACCCAAGTGAAAAAAGGTAAACTAGGTAAATTAAACTCAAAAATTAAAAACTGGTTTGTTTCAAAGCAAAAATAAATGGGAAAAGGGTCATGAATGTGAAGGGGCAACACACAGAATGGAAAAATATTTTGTAAATATATATATGATGAAGATTTGCATCCAAATACATAAAAAACTGTTATAACTCCAAAAGCCAAAATCCAATTTAAAATGGTGAGATGCTTTGAATAGACATTTCTCCAAAGCAAATATATAAATGGCCCATAAGCACATGACAAGATGCTCTATATCATTAATCACTATGGAAATGCAAATAAAGCCACGATATACCACTTCACACCCACTATGAAGGCTAAATAATGAAAAAAGACAGACAGTAATTAGAATTAATAAGGATGTGGATAAAGTTGAACACTCATATGCTGCTGGTGAGAAAGTAAAGTGATGCAGTCACTTGGTAAACATTTGGCATTTCCTTACATTATACATACAGTTGTCATGTGACCCAGCAATTCCTTACCTAGGGAAATATATATCCTCCCTGAAACTTGTACACGAATGTTCATAGAATATTAGTCATAATAGCCCAAAAGTGAAACATCCAAAATGTTCAATAATTGATGAATGGGTAAGCAAAATATGGTAAAACCACATGATGCAAAATTATTTGACAACAACAACAAAAAATCACTGACATACTGATACATGTCACAACACAGATGAACCTTGAAAGCAATATTCTAAGTGAAAGAAGTCAGTTACAAAGGATCATAATTATATAGTACTATATCCATGAATATCCAAAACAGGCAAATCCTTAGAGCGTAGGGACAGAAAGTAGCTTAGTGGTTGCCAGGGAAGAAGGGGAGAAAAGAACACAGAGAGCCTGCTAGTGAGTCTAAGGTTTCTTCTTTCTGTGGTAATCTAAGTGTTCTGGAATTTGATAATATTGATGGTTTCTCAGCTTTGAATATATTAAAAATAATAAATTGCACATTTTAAAGCAGTTATATTTTATTATTTAAATTATATCTCAATCAACCTGTTATTTAAAATCTTTAAAACCATTTAAAAGTATGTGAGGGTACAAAATAAAGCTAACAGGAGCTCAACTAACACAAATTTACATTATTCTCAGATAGTCACATACATTTTCATTGGTGATCTTCTTGTTTGCTTGCCACTAGGAAGTTATATACCAACGTCTACGTATTAGCAAGTTAGGAGTTAGAACTGCCATATATATAATAAACAGAGACAATGAAAAATTTATGAAAATGCTGTGTTCAGTTTATAGCAAAATAAAAGAAATTAATGCTGCTGGATATAGCTGTTAGGCTTATGGCAAAAATCATAAAATTTGTTCAATACATTCTTATTTCTCTCAGTGGGTAAAATATTTGTGCTGATTTCAGTTACTTTCACACATGTAATAAAATGCACATCTAAGCCTAAAGTTTATAGAAACAGAAGTGATTACTTCCAAAATTCTGTTTATGTTTGTAGCTTAAAAATTATATTGAAAGTTTGCACCAAAATCTTTCCAGGTATTATGTTACAATTACTGGTGATAACACAAAATAAGGTGGAGTTTTTTTGTTTTTTGTTTGTTTGTTATTTGGATTTAATTTAGAAGAATCCATGGGGTCATTTTCTTAGTGTTTTATTTTTTCACAAGCAAAGTTAAGCAACATATTCTATATAAGTTGCAAAGTTAAGTAAGAATGGAAATTTATACTAGTTTGCTAAACTTCTGAGAGCAGACACCATTAAATAAGTGTTGGCTAATTAGGAGAATTTGTTCATTTATAAGCTAACCATTTCAAGACTAAGAAAAATGTCCAAATCATGGCATCAAGGGGTGATACTTCCTTCTTGAAGACCAGTTGCTGGCAGTTCTGTATTTCTCTGTCCCATGGTGGTGTCTGCTGCTCTTTCCCTTCTCTCTGGGATTCACTGCTTTCAGCTTCTTGCTTCTATGGTTTTCTCTCTGTCTGAATTTCATTATCTTTTAAAGGACTCCAGTAAGAGAATGAAGACACACCCTGAATGAGGTGGGTCACATCTTAATCTAAGATCCTACTCAGCAAAAAATCCTCCTTATAATGGGTCCACACCCACAGGAATTGATTAATTTAAGAACATACTTTTCAGGGATGCATACAGCTTCAAACCGTCACACTCCACCCACAGGATCCAAAAGACATGTTCTTTCCATATGCAAATTCATTCATTCCATCATCATATCTCAAAAGCCTTAAATCATTTCGGTAATATTAGTACAAAGTCTCATCAAAAATGTTTATTGGTGTGGTCTGTCCTGGGCCACAATTCCCCTCCAGCTATGGACGTGTAAAACTTAGAGAACAAGTTATCTGCTTGCCATATACAAAGAAGGGACAGTTATGTGATAAAAAATTTCCATTCTTTTAGGAAGAAATTGGGAGAAAAATAGGAGTCACCAGTTCCCAAAATTCAAAACCCTGCAGGGCATACTTCATTAGATTTTAAGGTCTAAGAGTCATTTATAAAACCATCCTTGTCCTCAGGGCCTGATGGAGTGACAGCCCCACCCTTTCCAAGTGCTTGTGCATTGGTCATGCTTTCTCCAAACACTGGTGACTCCAACATCTTCAAGCACTGGGGTGGCAGACAGCTTCTCCACAATCCTCTAGACATCTGAGAAATCTGGAGTAGGAACAGTCTTCCTGAGCAATGGGGTGGAAGGTCACCCCCACCAAGTGCTGGGCAGACTCACCCTCTCCACACACATGGGCAGGTCCACACTCTTTGGTCCAAGAAGACGTCTCAGCCTAGACCTCAGCTTCCATGGTTCTGCCTTTGAAGTCATTTTTCCTTCTATCTGTCCCTTTTCTGTCTCTTTTAGTCCAGGCTGGTAATGTTTCCATTCATACAGATCTCACTAAAAAAAATTGTGCGTTTTGCATGTAATACACAGGGTTCCAAACCCTCAGACAAAAGAACTTTCCACAAATCCTTTCTGGATAACTGCATTTCCAGTCATCCTGACTTGCACTCAAATGGCTGACTGGTTCCATATTCATTAAACCTTCTTCACATGGAGCACAATTCCCTTGAAGAGGACCACGCAAAACTGGGTCATTCTCAAATTTGTCCCGCCTTAGTGAGTTTTATTGTGGCTTTTATACAAGTGAGAGACAAGAAAGTTAATCATCTTGGTTAACATGTAAAGGTGAGTCAACTTTCTCCAATTCAGCATTGCAGTGGCTGTGGGAAAAATCAGTCATTAGTAACTCCAGACACACCCTCAATTAATTTGAAGTGCAATTAAGTTTCTGGTTTACTACTGAATAAGCTGATCCTATAATCACCAGGAAATTTACTAATTTCTTACCCATTTTGAGTGATAATCAAGGTTCCTTGTGGGTAATTTTTTTTTTTTTCAGTCATCCAACATAAGATTTATTGATCTCCTTTTACAATATGAGAGGTCCCAACTGGTGAAAAGTGCCCCCAGGCCTCATCATTCCATGTCACTCTCTTTGTCCCCCTTAGCTGTGGGCACTTGCTTGCTGGTGTTCCTTTCATTTCTTTCTGTGTCAAACTGGGACCCTCCCATTTCCAATGTCCTTCTTCCTTGCAGTAAGCACACTGCTGGGGTCCCAGAAGTTTCCTTGGGGTCCCGGGATCTTACCTTTTGTAGACACCTTTTGTTGCTGAAAAGTCTTACTCAGGACTGCTCCTAAAAGATTAGCATTTAGATTAGCTTTATATGTGATAGTTTTCTTTTTCTCCTTTTCTTGAGCTGCATCATGATTGTAGAACACTTTAAATGCAATTTCCACTAACACCAAAATTGGCAGCCTAAGCCCACTTCCAATTTTCTGCAATTTCCAATGAATGTCAGGGGCACTCTGAATTTTACTTAAGTTATTCTCTTCTGTCACTCCATTCCTAAATTTCACAATTATGCATGATTAATAGTGATCATCTCTGTTCTGCCCACCTGTTCATTGGGATCCCAAATTGGATCAGCTACTGGCATGGTGTTCTTGTTTGCTAATGCTGCCGGAATGCAAAACACCAGAGATGGACTGGCTTTTATAAAAGGGGGTTTATTTGGTTACACAGTTACAGTCTTAAGGCCATAAAGTGTCCAAGGCAACACATCAGCAATCAGGTACCTTCACTGGAGGATGGCCAATGGTGTCCGGAAAACCTCTGTTAGCTGGGAAGGCACGTGGCTGGCATCTGTTCCAAAGTTTTGGTTTCAAAATGGCTTTCTCCCAGGACATTCTTCTCTAGGCTGCAGTTCCTCAAAAACATCACTCTTAGTTGCACTTGGGGTATTTGTCCTCTCTTAGCTTCTCCGGAGCAAGAGTCTGCTTCCAACGGCCGTCTTCAAAATCTCTCTCATCTGCAGCTCCTGTGCTTTCTTCAAAGCGTCCCTCTTGGCTGTTGCTCCTCTTCAAAGTGTCACTCACAGCTGCACTGAGTTCCCTCTGCCCATCAGCTCATTTATATGGCTCCACTGATCAAGGCCCACCCTGAATGGGTGGGGCCGCACCTCCATGGAAATTATCTCATCAGAGTTATCACCCACAGTTGGGTGGGGCACATTCCATGGAATCACTGAAAGAATTACAATCTAATCAACACTGATATTTCTGCCCACACAAGATTACATCAAAGATAATGGCATTTGTGGGGACATAATACACTCAAACTGGTACACATGGCTTGACATCCAGAAGCATGAATGCGATTGTTTGGATTTCCATTACCCAAAAGTTAGCATAGTCCTGTGTTTTCTCTAAAACTACTCATTTTCCCTCAGAAGTTAACAGAACAATCAATGTAGATTGAATACTGGCCCAGCTCAGATTGTTTGTGCCAAATATTGATTTTAAAAGATTCTCCATTTTTCTAGAACCCTCTCGATAACTAGGAACTCTATCCTTCCAGTTGTAGAGGTCAGAGATGGAGAATGTTGTATGTACATATAGATATACTCTCAGGCCCCATCCATACCAGCTGGCACTTGTCACAGAAGGAAATGTCCCTGACTTTGCCCTTCAGAAGTAGAGGCACCCTGCCCAAAAGTCACAACACTCCAGATATGATTTAGGAAGGCCATGGGGGAGGGGGGTCTAAAAGCATCTTAGGCTCATCTTCATTTCTCCAATGAGATGGAGAAGGCACGGCAGGAAGCTCAGGAGCCATGGGCACTGGCCCAGGAGGGACAGGCACCTCCATCTCAATTCTAGAGGTGATAATGGTATCAGATGGGTTAGATTCCAATATTCATTACCCTGATTATTTCTTTGTTTATAACCTGACTGCTATAGCATTTCTTAACTATATCTTGTATCAAGTTCTTAATAGCATTGTCCTTATCCTGGGATTTAGGAGTTTCAGTTGTCAGTTTCCTGGTTAGGAACTCTGGGTATTCTCTAATTTGAGGCTTAGGAATTTCAGCCACTGTTTTCTCAGCCTGGCGTTCAGAAGCCTCAGTCAGTATTTTCTTAACCTGGGGGCTGGGAGCCTCCTTCACATCTTCTGAAGCTGGAGGCTCAGGAGCTCTCATGAAGAGGCTTAGGGGCTTGGCTGATGGGAAGTATGCCATGCCCAAAACATTCTCCCTGTAACTTCTCATTCTGAGCTAAAGTCATAAAACACTGCACATGGAATTTCATCCCATTTACTCATTCTCCTAGTAGCTGTAGAATAGCATTATATTCTATTGATCTTTGACTTGGCCCCTTTTGGCCATCTTCCAATTTGGATTGAGGCCAAATTGCTTCACATAACCTATCATTCTTTCCTTTGTCATGGGCACATACCCAAATTGTTCCCAATGCTTAAGAATACAATTGAAAGGATCACCTTTCTTATTTTCTTTAGTTTTCCCCATTTTAATATTCTTTAGCAGCTTTTTGTGACAAGACAAAAATCTAAGACAAAAAAATGAAAACAAAAACAAAAAAGCAAAACCAAAACTAGGCAAGATGTTTTGGTGACATGTCCTTTTTCCAGGGACTTCTTCCTCTTTACCCCAAACAATTTTTCCAAACCTGGTAACCCACTTACAGCTTTAGCAGGAAATAAAGTGTCACTGAACACCCAATAGGGCCTGTACACATACACACTCATTCACACTCACATGCTAGACTTGTTTTCCTCCACAGCCTGTCCCCATTGTGATCCTAGATGCCTGGAGTGGGACTCCCTTGTCTGATTCCCAGATAAATGTCTTACCTCAGGCATCCTGGATTCCACCTAGCAGCACATTGATCAGACATCTGGCCCCAAGTATGGTGCTAATTGAAGACGAGACCACCAAAAACTGGGTTCATCACTCAGCATGGCTTAAAATACAGACACACTGAACATGGCTGTGAAGGAAAAGGAGGTTTTATTTACACTGACAGAGGACAGGAAACATGTTCAGTCTCAAATCTGCCCCCCTTAGTGATTTTTTTTGTGGCTTTTATATAAGTTTGATAAATCATCTTGGGTAACATGCAACATTTAGCAGGAGTCTGGAGAACTTCGTTAGATTCTCAGTTATTTACTACATCCTTTAAGATTGCATTCTTTAGGGTACATGGTGCATTCTGCCTCCTAGTCTAGGGTAGTAAGGATGAGAGAACACAGACAATAGTGGTTAATGTATAGTTAATTAGTGCCTCTATATAACTGCATGCACATATTACATTTTGCTTCTCTGGGAGACTAAATTTTAAGTACATAGCTTGCTTACACTTTCAGAGTTACACTTAAAATTCTAACGCTACACTTTGGGGACTCATTTTCCAGAAGCTCAGAATTTTTCAAACTATCAATTTCTGGTTTCTTTGTGTCAAGAGTTCAGTTCTCAGCTTATCCTTCTCACATTTTTACTATAAGCTGCAAGGGCAAGCCAGGCTGCATTTTCCACACTCAGTTTGGAAATCTCCTCAACTAAATATCCAAGCTCATCACATTCAAATTCTCCCTTCCATCTGACTTCAGGACTCAAATTTGTCCATTTCTCTGCCTCTTTAAAATGACAGTCACCTTTCTTCCACTTTGTAATGGTGCATTCATCATTTCTGTGTAAGGAATCATTGAAAGTACTTTAGCATCTATATTTCTACCAAGTCTCTTCAAAGCAATCTAGGCCTTTTCTATCAAGTACCTCCCAATTCTTCCTGCCTGTATATATTGGCCAGTTATAAAGCTGTTTTAACACTTTTGGTATTTGAAATAGCAGCACCCCACTTTCCTGGTACCAAAAATCTGTCCTAGTTTGCTTAGCTACTGAAAGCAGATACCATAAAATGCATTGCCTTTAACTAAGAGAATTTGTCAGCTGACATGCTTACAGTTTTGAGGCCGACAAAAATGTCTAAATCAAGCCACCATCAAGGCAATGAGCTATAACTGATGACTGGCTGCCAGTGATCCTGGGCTCCTCTGCCGCATGGCAGTGCACATGGTGACATCTGCTGGTCTCTCCCTTCTCCTCTGGGTTTCATTGCTTTCAGCTTCTTTCTACTGTGGCTTTCTCTCTCTTGGTCTAAATTTCATTCTCTTATAAAGCACTCTGGTAAGAAGATGAAAACTCACCCTGAATGAGGTGGGTCACATTTTAAGTTAAGATCCTACTCACCAGATGATCCTCCTTACAATGGGTCAATGCCCACAGGAATAGAATAATTTAAAAATATACTTTTCTGGGGTACATATAGCTTCAAACCATCAAAAACTTCTTAATTTTATTGTACATATTTTAAATGATAGTAAAAACTACTAAGTTATATCTACAATTATAGTTTCTCTTCATAGTTATGTTATGAGGGCTTTTTGTGATGAGAAAAATTAATTCATAATACTAATTTCTGGCTTCTTATTGCCCTTCCCTGTCACCTTCAATATATTCATGTTAGATCACCTGCATGCAGAGTGTGGGCAGGAAAATTGTTATAGTTGAAATGTAATCTGCACTGTAAGTTACATGAGAGCAGCATCTGGGTTTGTGCTATGCCCTAAGTATAATGGTTGACTAAATACACAAAATAGTAATTGAATGACTTCCATATGTGTAACTTAAAATTATTTAAATATTATAGTGTGTACTATGTTGTAGGTATTGTCCTAAATACTATCACTTAAGATTCACAATAATCTTATCTGTGGATACTACTACCTTAATTTTAGAGACAAAGAATCTCCAGCACAAAGATACTAGCTTTCCCTATGTCACATAGCCAATATGTGACAGAAATATTTTAGGAGCAAAAGTTCTATTGCTTTGTAGCCCTTGTTCCTAATTTTTACATTAGTTGCCTAACTTCAAGCAAATGTGAAGTAACAGATCAGTAATTATAGCAAGCTTTGGTTGATTTCAAACCTTAATTTCATTTTTTTTTAGTAAAATATGCTACCTCTTCAAATGAACAAAGGGACATAACTGTGAACCATTTTAAATATTGATTTTTGCTTGCAACATGGATAATACCTTCTAACTCAGTATAGTTTTATTACTGTTTCTGGTGCATTTTCTTTTGTTTGTATTTGCTGTGTGGAAATTCCCCTTGGATTTCTCACAATTCTGAACTTAGTCACAATTCTGCACTACAGTTAGTTTCATTGACTTAAAAATAACAAACAGAATTTCCTGGGAGGAAGGCAGAGTAGGGAGCTCCAGAACATACTCCTCTTCCAAAAACAGCAAGTGGACAGGCAGAAACTGTCTGAAGCAACTGCTCTGAGACTTTGCAGGCCCAGGGAAACTCTGTAGAGCATCCAAAAAAGAGCAGGATGAAAAGGTTGAGACATCACAGTAAAGAACTGTGAGTAGCTCACTCTATAGTGGGTGCAGTGCCCACCCCACATCAGTAAGGTGAGTGGCCTTGGGGCCAGTCCCTGGTTGGATGCTGTGAACAGAGAGGGACATGGAAACCCTCTTCCCCAAGATCAGGGAGATTCATGGTCGAGCACTGGTCATGGCTTTTGATCAGTGAATTTAGGTCACTGGGTCCCAGCTCTGAGCTACTGTCTTAGTCCACCATGGGCAGAGACAGCTGTGATCATTGTTTCCACCCCAACAGAGGTGAAGGTGGTGGAGGTTTAAAGACATGGGGCTTCCTTAGGGCTGCAGGTGACAGTTTGCTGAAGAGTGCCATCAGTTGGGCAGGCCAGGGAGGTGCAACTTTGGGGAACTGGCAAAAAAGAATTTTGGGTATCTTTCCTGAAACTCTTCCTGGGTACTTTGGAACTTGTCTGTACCCCCTTCTTGGATCCCTGGCATTGTTTTGACTGGGAAATTCTGACATGGCAAAGTCCTTTCTAGGTGACACTCCTTCCAGTGGCAATTAAAGGAGAGTTAAGAAAGAGAAAAACTATAGAGGCAAAACAAAAACAAACACAACAGATCAGAATTCACAGAGAAGGAATAGAGGAAAGGAAGCTTTCTCCAGGGGATGAAATAATTGCACAAATAGTGCAATCTTAAAAATTGTTCCACATGCCCAGGGCAAAAATCAAAAGAGTGGAAAAAATCTGATCTGTTACACATAGGCTATTCTACAAGTCTAGAATAACTTGAACCAAGTGTCAAAGAAGAGTCATAACATAAAGCCAACCAATAATAAAATTCTAGGAAAGAGAGAGAAACTGAATTTCAGAAGAAACTCATGAAGATAATCTGATGCTGAGACACCAGCAAAAAATTACAAGCCCTACTGAGAAATAGGAAGCTATAGCCCAGCCAAAGGAAAAATTGAAACTTCAATAGAGACACAGAATTTGGGACAAATAATATAAGACATTCAAGCAAATCCCCTATATCAATTTAAGGAGATGAAGGAAAATATGGCTGAATAGAAAAAGGATATAAAGAAGACACTGAGTGAGCATAAAGAAGAATTTGAAGGTGTGAAAAGAAACATACCAGAAATTATGAGTATGGAAATCACAATAGAAGAGATTAAATTAAACTAGAGGCATACAACAGCATATTTGGAGTGGCAGAGGAAAGAATCAGTGAACTAGAAGATAGAAAACTTGAAATCCAATAGAAAGACGGACAGATAGAAACAAGAATGGAAAAAAAATGTTGAGCATCTCAGGGATTTGAATGATAGCATGAAGTGTGCAAACATACATGTCACAGGTGTCCCAGAAGGATAAGAGAAGGAAGAGGGGGGAAAAGAATATTTGAGGAAATAATGGACAAAATTCCTCAACTATTATGAAATACATAAATATAAATGTCCAAACAGTGCAAAGTACTACAAACTGAATAAATCCTAGAATACCTGAGACACATACTAATCAGGATGTCAAATGCCAAAGACATAGAATCCTGAAAGCAGCAAGATAAAAGGGATTAATCACATACAAGGGATCTGCAATATGATGAAGTGCCAATTTCTCATCAGAAACCATGGAGATGAGAAAGCAGTGGGAAGATGTATTTGATATACTGAAAAAGAAAAACCAAGATTTCTTTATCAAGCAAAACTGACAATCAGAATGATGGAGAGATTAAAATATTCACAGACAAACTGAGAATGTTTTTCAACCAGAGACCAACAAGAAATATTAAAGGGAGCTCTGCAGGCTAAAATGAAAAGACAGGGGAGAGAAGCTTGGTGTACAGTGTATAAATGAAGGTTATCAGAAAAGGTAACTAAAAGGTTAAAATGTGAGACAAAATAAGATATTACATACAAAAACCAAAGGATAAAATGGTTGAAGTAGCACTGCCTTTACAGTAATAACATTGAATGTTAATGGATTCAACTCCCCAATCAAAGACACAGGTTGTCAGAATAGATTAAAAAGTATGATCCATCTATATGCTGCCAACAGGAGACTCACTTTAGGTCCAAGAAAACTATCAGTTTGAAACTGAAGGCTGGAAAAAGGATATTCCATGCAAAAAGAAACCAAAAACAGCTTGGGTAGCTATACTAATGTCAGACAAAATAGACTTCAAATGCAAAACTGTTACAAGAGGCAAAGGACACTATATATTAATGAAAGGAGCAATCTACCAAGAGTAAATAATCATAAATATTTATTCATCTAACCAGGGTGCCTCAAAATATGTAAGGCAAACACTGGTAAAGCAGAAGTGAGAAACAGATGTCTCTACAATAATAATGGGAGACTTCAATACCTCACACTCATCAACAGAAAGAACATATAGACAGAGGATCAGTAAAGAAACAGTGAACTTGAATAATATGTTAAATGAACTAGATCCAACAGACATACTCAGAATATTGCACCCACAAACCAAAGAATATGCACTCTTCTCAAGTGCTAATTGATCATTCTCCAGGATAGACTACACGTTGGGTCACAAACAAATTCTAAAAGATTGAAATTATACAAATCATTTTTTCTAACCATAATGGAATGAAGCTAGAAATCAATGTCTGGTGGAGAACTAGAAAATTCACAAATATATGGTGGGTAATAACACACGTTTAAATAATCAGTGTATCAAAGAAGAAATTGTAAGAGAAATCAGTAAATATCTTGAGATGAATTCAAACGACAACACAGCATATCAAAACTTATGGGATGCAGCAAAGTCAGAGCTAAGAGTGAAATTTATAGCCCTAAACACCTACATTATAATAAAGAAAGAGTTAAACTAAAGACCTAATGGCACACCTAGAGGAAGTAGAATAAGAACAGCAAACTAATTCCAAAGCAAACAGAAGGAAAGAAATTAAAAAAAAAAAAGAGCAGAAATAAATGAAATTGAGAATCAAAAAACAACAGAGAGAATTAACAAAAACAAAAGTTGGTTCTCTGAGAAGATCTATAAAATTGACAAACCCTTAACTAGATTTACAAAGGAAAAATGAGAGAAGATACAAATGAACAAAATCAGAAATGAGATTGGTGACATTACTACTGATGTCACAGAAATACAAAGATCCTAAAATAATACTATGAACAACTATATGATAACAAATTAGACAACTAAAATGAAATGGAAAAACTCCTAGAATCTCATGCAGAAACATTTACTCTTGAAGAAACAGAAGACTACAACAGACAAATTATAAGTAAAGTAATTGAATCAGTCAACAAAAATCTCCCAAGAACACACGCCCAATGCCAGATGGCTTCCCAGCTGAATTCTACCAATCATTCCCAGAACAATTATTTCCAATCTTGCTCAAACTCTTCCACAGAACTGCAGAGGAAAGAACAGTAATGTTCCAGTTTGCTAGACCTGCCATTATGCAAAATACCAGAAATGGATTGGACTTTATAAAGGTATTTATTAGGTTACAAATTTAAAGTTCTAAGACCATGAAAGTGCCCATACTAAGGTATCAACAAGAGGATACCAAAAATGGCCAGTGGCATCTGGAACACCTCTGTCAGCTGAGAAGTCACATGGCTGATGTCTGCTGTTTCTTTGCTCCTGGGTTGTGTTTCAAAATGGTTTTCTCCAATTTGTCTCTGGGTTCCTGTCTTTGCTCCTTTCTCCAAGGATGTTTCTAAGTATCTGGGGGTCCTTCTTAGCTTCTCTGGGGCAAACTCTGGGCTTCATCTCTTAGTTTAGCATCTCCAACTATCCTTCTGTCTGCATTTCCAAGCATTTCCAAGCATCAACATCTGTGTCAGCTCTTGAGTTCTATTAAGTAGTCCAGTGAACTAATAAACAACCCACACTGAAAGGGGGGAATCCACACCTCCATGGAAATAACCCAATCAAAGTTCTCACCCACAGTTGGGTGGGATGTGTCTCCAAGGAAACACTCAACCAAAAGGTTCCAACATAATCAGAAGATGAATAAGTCTGGCCCCACAAGATTGCATCAAAGAACATGGCTTTTTCTGGGGGACACCATATATCCAAACTGGCACAAGTACCTCACTCAGTCTCTGAAGTAAGCATCACCCTAATATCAAAGCCAGATAAAGCACTGCAAGAAAAGAAAATTACCAATTTCTCTAATGAATATCTATGCAAAAATCCTCAAAAAAATACCAGCAAATTGAATCTAACAGCACAATAAAAAAATTATACATCATAATCAAGTGGGTTTCCTCCCAGGTAGGGAAGGGTGGATCAACACAAAGAAAATAAATTAATGTAATACACCATAGCAATATATCAAAGGGGAAAAACTAGATTGCTCACTTAGATTGACACAGAAAAGGCATTTGACAAAATTCAGTATGCTTTCTTGATGAAAGCACTTCAAAGGATAATAATAGAAGGAATTTCCTCAACATGATAATGAGAATATATGAAAAACCCACAGCTAACATCATACTCAATGGGGAAAGACTGAAAGCTTTCCATCTAAGATCAAGAACAAGACAAGGATGCCCACTGTCACCATTGTTATTTACCATCATGCTGGAAGTTCTAGCTAGAGCAATTAGACAAGGAAAAGAAAAGGTATCCAAATGGCTTCTAAAAGGAAGAAGGAAAACTTTCACTCTTTGAAAATGACTTGATCCTATATGTAGAAAGCCCTGAAAAATCTACAAAGCTATTTATATTATTTAGGTTTCTCTGGGGAAACAGAACCAATAGGAGATATTTGTAAACATGAGATTTTATAAAAGTGTATCATGCAATTGTGGGGATGCATGAGTCCAAATTCCATGGGGCAGGATGCACAAGTCCAAACTCCATAGGGCAGGAAGTGAGTAAGCAACTCCAATGAAGGTCTTCAATGAACTTCCCAGGAGAGGCTGGCTAGCGGAAGCAGAAGTGAAGGTCCTCTCTCTCTCCCTTAAAAATCTTCAACTGATTGGGTTAAAGCCGGCTGATTGAATTCTCTCATTTTGGAAGACCCTCCCTCCTTGATATAATCAGCAACAGATGCAATAAATTGATGATTTAATAAACCAGTCTTCTGGTTTATTAACCAGCCACAGGTGTCCATGCAGTAATGGTTAGGCCAGTGCTTGCTTGACCAGACACCTGGACACCATCATGTTACCAAGTAGACATATGAACCTAAACATCACACTAATAGAGATAATAAATGAATTCAGAAAAATGACTGGATACAAGTTCCCCAAGCATAAATCAGTGGGTTTATACAGTAGCATTGAGCAATCTAAGGAGGAAATCAAGAAGAAAATCTATTTAGAATATCTAAAAGAATCAAATATCTAAGAAAAAAATTAAATAAGGATGAAAAGGACTTGTACATGCAAAACTACAAAATATTGCTAAAAGAAATCAAAAAACCTAAATAAATGGAAGGACATTCCATGTTCATGGATTGGAAGAATGTACATCATTAAGATGTCAAGTCTATCCAAATTTATTTGCCAATTCAACCCTGTCCCAATCAAAATCCAACAGCCTACTTTAAGGAATGGAAAAGCCAATTAGACAATTATCAAATGTATTTGGAAATATAAAGGTCCTCAGTAGCCAAAAATATTTTGAAAAAGAAGAACAAAGTTGGATGACTCACACTTCGTGACTTTAAAGCACATTATAAAGCTACTGTGTTCAAAACAACATGGTACTGGCATAAAGATAGATATATTGAGCAATGAACTGAAATGAGAGTTCAGAAATAGACCCTCTCATCTATGGCCAATTGATTTTTGACAAGGTGGCCAAGTCCACTGAACTGGGACAGAAAAACTTCTTCAACAAATGGTGCTGGGAAACTGGTTATCCATGTCCAAAAGAATGAAAGAGAGCCCCTATATTACACCATATACAAAAAGTAACTCAAAATAGATCAAAGACCTACATTTAGGACCCAGGATCATAAGCCTTCTAGAAGAAAATGTAGGGAAGTATCTTTGAGACCTCATGATAGGCAATGGTTTCTTAGACTTTACACCTGAAACACAAGCAACAGAAGAAAAAATAGATAAATTGGCCATCCTCAAAATTAAAAACTTTTGTGCTTGAAAGGACTTTGTCAAAAAAATTAAAAGACAAATTACTGGATGGGAGAAAAGATGCGGAGACCACATATCAGATAAGGGATTAATAACAAGACTATGTTAAGAAATCCTTCAACTCTACAGTAAAAAAGACAAGCATCCCAAATAAAAGCGGACAGAAGACTTGAATAGACATTTTTCTAAAGAGGAAATCCAAATGGCTAAAAGTCACATGAAAAGAAGTGCAATATCACTAGCGATTAGGGAAATGCAAATTAAAACCACATTGAGATATAATTTCATAACTATTAGAATGTTTACTATTAAAAAAAAACTGAAAACTACCAGTGTTGGAGAGAATGTGGAGAAATAGGAACATTTATTCATTGTTGGTTGAAGTGTAAAGTGGTGCAGCTGTTTGTTTCTCAGGAAGCTAAGATCAGAATTGCCGTATGATCTGGCAATCCCACTATTAGGTATATACCCAGAAAAACTGAAATCAGGGACACAAATAGGCATTTGCACACAGAAGTTCACAGAAATACTATTCACAATTGTCAAAATATGGAAGCAGCTCAAATGTCCATCAACTGATGGATGGATAAGCAAAATGTGGTACATAAACAATGGAATATAATTCTTCTGTGAGAAGGAATGAAGTCCTGATACATGTGACAACATGGATGAACCTTGAGGACAATATGTTGAATGAAATATGCCAGATACAAAATCACAAATCTTATGTGCTCTTACTGAAATTAACTAATTAAAATGAGCAAATGTATAGAGTTAGAGTCTAGAGTATAGATTATTAGGAGATAAGAGTAGGGAATAAGAGTAGGGAACGGGGAGCTGATAATTTGTGCAGAATTTCTAATTAGGTTCATTGTAAATATTTGGAAATGGATAATGGCAATGGTAGCATATTATTGTGAGTATAATTAACAGTGCTGAATTATGTATTTGAATGTGGTTGAAAGGGGAACATTTGGATCATGTATGTTATCAGAAGGAACACTGAAGGATAAAACATGGTTCTGTATGTATTAGTTAGGGTTCTATAGGGGAACAGAACCAACGAGATATCTGTAAATCTAAGATTTTATAAAAGTGTTTCATGCAATTGTGGGGATGCATGCGTTCAAACTCTGTAGGGCAGGATGCATGAGTCCAAATTCCGTAGGACAGGCAGGGAACTGGCAACTCTGATGAAGGTGTTTGATAAACTCCTCAGGAAACACTTCACTAGCTAGATGAAGAAGAAGTGAAGGTCCTTTCTCTCCCTTGAAAGTCTTAAACTGATTGGATTAAATCCAGCTGATTGAATCCTCTCATTGTGGAAGACACACCCTTTGTTGATGTAATCAGTCACAGGTGCAGTCAATTGACTGATGATTTCATAAACCCACCTTCTTGTTTATTAATCAGCTACAAATGTCCTTGTAGTAATGGTTAGGCCAGTGTTTGCTTGACCAGACACCTGGGCACCATCACCTGGCCAAGTTGACACATGAACCTAACCATCACACTGTAAAACACAGTGAACCCTGTTGTGGCTGATGACTCTGGTTAATGCTACAAATAAAAGAAGTTTCTTTCATGAATTAAAACAAATATGTGTCACTATTATAAGGTTTTAATAATAGGATGGTGTGCTGGTTTGAATGCATTACGTCCCCCAGAAAAAAACCATATTCTTTGATGCAATCTTGTGGGGCAGACATATTAGTGGGGATTAAGTTGGAATGTTTGGATTAGGTTGTTTGCATGGAAATGTGCCCCACTCAATTGTAGGTGATAACTCTGATGAGATATTTCCATAGAGGCATGGCCCCACCCATTCAGGGTGGGCTTTGATCAGTGGAGCCATATAAATGAGCTGATGGGCAGAAGGAACTCAGTGTAGCTGTGAGTGAATTTTGAAGAAGAGCTACAGCCAAGAGGGACACTCTGAAGAAAGCACAGGAGCTGCAAATGAGAGACATTTTGAAAACGGCTGTTCAAAGCAGACTCTTGCACCGGAGAAGCTGAGAGAGGGCAAATATCCCAAATGCAACTAAGAGTGACATTTTTGAGGAAGTGCAGCCTAGAGAGGAACGTCCTGGGAGAAAGCCATTTTGAAACCAGAACTTTGGAGCAGATGCCAGCCACGTGCCTTCCCAGCTAACGGAGGTTTTCCGGACATCATTGGCCATCCTCCAGTGAAGGTACCCAATTGTTGATGACTTACCTTGGACACTTTGTGACCTTAAGACTGTAACTTTGTAACCAAATAAACCCTCTTTATAAAAGCTGATCCATTTCTGGTGTTTTGCATCCCGGCAGCGTTAGCACACTAGAACAGATGGTATGTGGGAAACATGCGTCTAATGACCTGTTGACTAGCTAACAGTAATATTTTAATATTCTTTCACCAATTTTAACAAAGGCACTAGGCCAATGCAAAATGTCAACCATAAGGGTTTATATAGGAATGATGTATTTTTTACATGATTAAGGAGTATGGGGTTTTTCTTTTGGAGTAGTGAAAATGTTCTAAAATTGATTGTGGTGATGAATGAACAACTCTCTGATTACATGGCATGTGAATATATCTCAATAAATCTGCTTTAAAAAAACACACAGGCTACCCGGTCACATCTGAGATTTGAGGAACAACAAATAAGTTTTAGTATAACTATGTCCCATGTATCTCATGTCCTCCCTTCTAACAGTACCCCAAATTTTGCTTCAGCCCACAACATATCTAGCCAGAGGAACATATTTTGAGCCAGACGTGATACCCACATTCCCAGCATTGCCACTGGAAGCTGTGTCTGTGCACAGCCCCCACAACCTCTCCACATTTGGTGGGACAGACATTCCTCAGAAAACAAAGTGTTGGGATATTTGGGTTTTTATTTAATTTTCTTGCCTGTATTTCTTCTCATTCATGCCTGGGAACCTCAGTGTTGACTCCTCCAGCCAGCAGAGGCTGCCCCATCCCCTGGCAGGGGCTCAGATCATGAACCCCTCCAGAGCACACTAGCCTTGGAAAGACACCAGAGGAACTTGACCCGTTAACCCCCTTGAAGGTCCTGGCACATTGCTCAGTCTTGAGTCCAGGTGTCATTACTTCCTGATTTTCCAACCAGGAAGAAAAGCTGCTGTGGGCTGCTAACATGCTCTTAGGTGTTTCCAACTTGAAATACTTCAAAAGTCAAATTCTATAAACAATGCTTTTACCTACCTACTTTTCAGGAACAAATGCCTAAGAGCAAAAGGAAACAGTGCAACCAAACTGAAGAGCTCAAGTTAGACAGACAGACAATTAGCATCCTCTTAAAGACTATTCACTAATCCTTTGTGGAATTTTGGAATTTTAATAATCTAATATCTTAATATTAGATTAAGATGTTAGAAGAGATTTTAGAAAACATTCTTGCTATTGCATTCATTTCTCTGACTTGGATGTTAGTGTCACCAGTGGTATAACGTAGCTTTCCCTCCTGGCCACAGAATCTGAAATTAGAATACCATATGTGCCATATAAAGCTATGACTTTAATAAATTTACTTGTAACTGTCAAAAAAAAAAAAAAAACAAGTAACAAACGGCTTTGAAAAGACAGAAACAATGACCCTTTCTGGAGCAGGGCTATTTATATTCCATAATAATAAAGGTAGAGACATCTCCCTCCCCAGAGATATTGCAGGATAATAAGTAAAGAGTGGTTTTCCTGCCTCTCCAGATCAGATTTACTGACTTTCCAAGGTGCTTTGATTAGCTAAAGCTGCTGAAATGCAGTATAACAGAAATGGACTGGCTTTTAACAATGGGGGTCTATTAGCTTGCAAATTTACCATTCTAAGGCCATGAAAATGTCCAAATTAAGGCATCAACAAGAAGATACCTGGACTCTGAAGACAGGCTGCTGGAATCTGGGACTCCTCTGTCACATGGGAAGGCACACGGCCGGTGTCTGCTGGTCTTTCTTTCCTGGATTTTGTTGCTTTCAGCTTCTGGCTTCTGCAACTCCCTCTGTCAGTCCCTCCAGGGGCTTTCTCTTCAAGCTGTCTGGGTGTTTTTTCTCTCTGAGCTCTCTTGGCCTTTTCTGCCTTTTATCCTCTCACACAGGCTCCAGTAGAGGTTTAAGACCAACCTTGAATTGGGTGGGTCACATCTCAATTGAAATAACCTAATCAAAAGGCCCTACCCTCAATAGGTCTGCATCCACGAGAATGGATTAAAAGAACGTGGCTTTTTCTGGGGTACATAACAGCTTCAAAGCAGCACAAAAGGTAATAAATACAATGCCTTGGGAGGGGAGGATGGGCAGATTTGGCAGCAACATTGTGTAAGATCAGATCTCCCCGTTTTCAGGGTTCCTCCCCAGGAACGCACCCCCACTGCATGTGCAAGCATCACCTCACCTCATAACATGGCCCTGTGGGAACTGGGGAGCAGGGAACCAACCCAGGATCATGCTCTGGCTTTCATTTTTGTCGTTATTAGTAAGTCGATCCTAAAATGTGCATATGTGAAGGAGCGAAGAATGACATCAAGACCCTCTTAAATGATGCAAACAGGGCAAATTGACATAACACATATCGAGACGTATTGTAAAGCCATATTAATTAGACCCTTCAAATTGGTAGACGGATAGGACAACAGAATGATACAGCTACGCAGAAATCCACATAGACATGGGACTTACATGATGGATTTGGTACAAATGATACTTAGGTAAAGGATGATCTATTAAAAATGATAGAGACACAAGTGGGTAAACACAGGAAAGCAAATTATCTTGATGGTATGCATTTCTAACATCTCAGTTACAAGTTCTTAAAATAAAAATCAAAACTATATAACATTTTAGAAGAAAATATTCAATGATGTCTTTATAATGTTAGTGGGGAGAAGAATTTCATAAAACCAAAAAGCACAAACCACAAAAGCAGTTATTGATAAATTTTACTTTGTAAATGAAAACAATATATATTTACCAAAAACATAAAATTGAAGTTGAAAAATGAGCCACAAGCAGAGAAAACATTTGTATCACATATAGCAAACAAGGAATAAGTGCTCAAAATATAAAAACCATTTCAATTAAAATAAAGACAGCTAACTGAAGAGAAAAATTGTCAAAAGACATGAGGGGTATGAAATGTGTTTTAAAGAAGAGGAAACCTGAATGGCCAATAGTATTTTAAAGAAATTAAATCAGGGATATGCCAATTAAAAGCAAAATGAGACGCTCACAGCATCCATCCATCTTCTTCAGCAGACTTGCTAACTCTGCAAGCTGTGTACTCCACAAGTATTTCTTCTCTCCAAGAAACAAGCACAATTGCATCCCTAGGTACATTTAAAAACATAGCAGACGCTGAGAAATGCCATGAATATTCATCAGTAGGGGATTAGATAACTACTTTGTAGAAAATTGATAAAGTGAATTGATATATTAAAAACTGTGCCAAATTTCCTTTATTTGTAAATAAGACATGTAATATGGGTATTCTTATTATACCTATGTGCCATTTAAAGCTGGTGTGGGGATTGAATGTGGTAATACATGTGAAGCACTCAAAATTATGTCTGGCATGTGTTAAGCACTCATTTGGTTGGAAATATATATATTCATACCTAGACATAGGTATATTCATATTTTCACTTATTCATCTGTCAAAATAAGTAAACTAGCTATACATGGATGAGCATGGGCAAACCTCTTATATTTTATTTTGAGCAAAATTGCAAGTTGCAAATTAATATATACAGTATATTACACAAAGCTTACACAAAGCTTAAAAGGATATAAACCTAGCTCTGTAAGTGTGCACACCTGTAGGAAAAGATAAATAAAGAAATTATAATAATAAGCACCAAAGTCAGAATGGTAGTTATCTCAGATGGGGGAAATGGATGTGGTTGGAGATGATACACAGGGGGCTCCAACTGTACTGGAAATGATTTATATTCTAGCAGACTAATGAGCATGCAGTGTTTGCTATGACTCTTTCTACTTTTTAGTCTGAAATAATTTATAATCATTTTAGATGAAGCAATAATTTTGGTTTAGTGTCACAGATATTATCTGTTGTCACCTGCCTGAATATCAAAGTGTACCCAAAATTGTTCCTTGAGCAGAAGCTATTTTCATTCACGGCTTTCTCTTATCTCCTGCAGAACAGAGGTGCTGCCTTGTATTCAAGCCCAGGAACTCGCTGGCTATTCATTTATTCATCCCCTTCTTTATCCACTCATTTATTCACTCATTCATTTCACAAGAAGTCAAACATATGCCCCAACTTGGATGATTGTTTTAGCACTCTACACTTCATAAACTACATGCCATGTCTGCAGTCTGATTACATGATAGAAACAAATCTTACAGGCACCGCTACTTATCACTTATCAAAAGACTTTTATGTTTAAATGATATCTAATAAAAACAATGTTACTCTACAATCTCCCACTGGATTAAGCCAAAGCTTTAGAGAGAGATATTCAATGTTCTATTATATTGCTACTTTTTTTCCATTCCCCTCATCCTCCACACTGAGTTATCCATTCTGGATAAATTCATGTCTGAGTTTAATAAAAGCATTGATGCTGAAGCATTTTTGTTTGCTTGTTTGCTTTTCAGTGTCTTTTCTAGGAGGAACATAATGGGATATATTTCTCTGCTCTGGTTACTGAAGAGAGTTCAGTATTTTCTGAGCAATGAAAAAAAAATCTTGTAGACACTGTCAGCTAATAATGGCCCTTAGCATTAGTGGATAATAAAGCTCATAGCCAGATTTATGGAATGAGCCTTGAAAGCATATGCTTGTATGAAAAAGAAAAAAGAAGAAAACAAAGATCATCCTGGGGGACCATTTTTTTTAGTGGTATCAGAGTGTAGCGTAACTGATTATGTGTATGATTACAAATATTTAATACAACAAAAGAAAAATGAGTAGAAGAAAGAGACAGCCTCAAGTTCTAGAAAAACATTTTAAAAAATCATTGTTAAGAAAGAGGAAGGATATAGACAAAATTTCCTTGACATATGATAGACATACACATTTTTTTGACAATGCTATATAAATCATCTCCATTGAGTTGCCAAACCAATTGCCCATAGGAGACTCTTCAGGCCATTACAATTTTAAAATAGCTTTCTACTTTCTTGTAGTTTGACTAGGTCAGATGGAAAAAGTGAGTTCTAGAATGTGGAGGCCCTGTACATGGAGTATTTTTAACATTCCAGATTGATAGGAAATTTTTTTAACTTATCTTTACCAGAAAAACTTGAAATTTATCTAAATTATGGAAATGGAGCTAAATGAAGCAATAATTTTAAATGTATATATAAACATTCACACCATAGCACTAAAAGGTCATTGTCAAAAACCCACTTACATATTTCCATAATCATGTTAAGAATTCAAAAAATGTAGATTTTAACATACCACCTGCTGAAAATTTTAATGTCTGAAGTAGCACAGCTGTGTGCTCAATTAGTTATGCAATCATTAAAATAAAGCATGCATAAGGAAGCACATGCCCTTTTAAAAATAAAAGCTTAAGTGCTTAATCCATGCAAATGTTCTATAAGGTGCTCCTTTCCCTAGCAAAAGACATGCCTGGAAAATTGCCAGAATCCACACATGCAGATTGTAGATATCAACCAAGAGTTCTTTTCTTTGGCTATTTTCTAAAGAGTTTTAAATCCACAACAGTTTGCCTAGAAGCGGCAAGGAAATACACTGCATCTGAATATTGCTCTCCATGGAAACAAGTGAACATCTGTAAAATTAATAAACCTAGGAAAATTTACTGCTTATGTAGACCTGTAAGGCATTTTATTTCCTCATAACCTGTTAGATCTTGTAAAAATTCTGGTAACTATGAAACATTTAGCATAGCTTGTTAATGTCAGTTGCAGCTCTGTTTCAGAGAGTTGGGTTTGATGAGTGTGAGTGCATAGCTTGAAATATAATTTGAATACTTCATTCAAGCAAAGCGATCTCAAAGAATGTTTACGCTTGCTTGAGGTGCTACTGTTTCATATTTGTTTTCCTTGATAAGAATTGATGAACTGCCTGCAGTAGGCATTTACTAATCTTAACATATTTTTAAAAATGTTGCTGAGAATTCCTCTCCTGTAGATTTTATATTAAGAATTTACTTGTATTTAGCTGATATTAATAGCATATCTATCCTTAATTAAATCAAGGAAGTATTTCTTATAGTTCACATAAATGCAAATTTTATAACACAAAGGAGCTGCAAATAAAAGCTCACCGTAAACAACTTTTATAAAATTTATGTAAAGAAGCAGAAAACTATCATTTGAAAAGGGCTATATTGGACAGTCCTATGAAAATGCCAACATCCTTATTCCAACATGGCACTCTCAATATTTAATGAGCATGTGATGCTTATTAAATAATTGTGATGCACTAAGCATTGCTCTTATACATGTGATGCACCAGTGAATATGAAACAGCTTAAGCACTCAAGCAGCTCATGTTCTTCTTATAGATACTAACAAATGGACAACCACATGTACATTTTACAACCTTCTGAGTGCCATTATAGAAAGTATTATGGAAATATAAATGGAGACACGTAATGGAGCTTTTGGCAAGCATTGTAGAGTGGGCACAGGTCCAGAGAAGTCTTCTCGATGGTGGCAGTAGCAGAGCTAAGTTCTGAAGGATAAGGGAGGTAAAGATAGGAGAGGACATTCCTGGTAGAGAGGGATACATGTGAAGTCCAGTGAAAATAGAATATGACATGTCCAAGCCATTGCCAATAGATTAATATGATTAAAATAAACATTGTGAAGAGGAAATGGTGAAAGAGGGATGCAAGTAGGAGCCAGGAGTTAAATTTTTTTCTGTCATTTTAAGTGATTGAAGTCTCTATTGGAAACTTCTGAAAGATATTAAATAGGAGGTGACAAAATCAGATCTTTGTTTCCAAAAAGATGCTATGGCTGCCCCATGATGGAGTTTTTTGGAACAGAACAAAACTTTTGAAAGGGACACCAAATAGGAATCAAATATTCTAGGTGAGAGGTGATACTAGCATAAAAAATGGTGACACGAGGAATTGTGAGATGTAGCTACTTTCCTCTTATCCCCTCACATTTCTATGGGCCCATCGCCTGGCTTCTATGCACTTTTGCTTCTAGGGCTCATACAGCTGATACTATTCTTAGGCTAATGGAGCTGCTTTACCAGGATGCACAGAGAACCTGGGATGATAGGAGTTTATGTCTACACTAGGGCAGCTTTTAGCCAATGGCTTGCTGGTTGGAAGTACGAAAGCCCAGCTCCCCTGCTTCCAGAATCAAGTCTGAATTCTCCTGTGGATCAGGGCAAAGCTGGGATTTCACTGCGATTGCACCTTCACTTGGGTTCTTCCTTTTCCTGTCTTGCTTCCCCAACTGTCTTACTGATTACTCCTGAGAGCATCGCCTTACTGACAACTTGCACAGGAATCTTTGTTCCAGAGCCTTCTTCACAGGAACTCAGCCTAAAACAGATGTCGGTGTATCACTGATGCAAATTGGGTTGGATAGAAGGAATTGATGATTAATTGTATTGCATAATGAAGTAGTGTAAGAAGTCAAAGATTAAACTTCTGTTTCTGGCTTGGCCAAGTGATGTTACCTGTCACTGATAAGAAACAGCAGGAAGAACAAGTTTAAGGCAGACAATAAGGTGACACTCTTTAAATGTCCTACAGTGCATTCAGATTTAAATTGTTCAAAACTGAATTCATCACCTTTCCACATGTACATAATTTTTTTAATGTGGTCCATTTGCATTATCCGTTCTCAATCTAGATAACTTTCATATTTCACTTATCCTCTTTTGCATATTCTTTTCTTTAAAAAAGTTTCTTTTTCTCCCTTCCAAATATCTCTGGTCTTTCATTTTTTCTCCCATTTCCAAATCTTAAATGCCTATCACTAAGATTACTGCAGAAGGTCTTTTTCATTTTAGTCCTTCCCTATTTAAATATAACCTTCAGAAAATGCTTTTCATAGCACCATAGTTATCCTTTAGTCCCTTCATCCAACAATGTAATGGTTCCTTAATTCCTACTCATTAAGTTTAAATTTTTTGCTTTACATTGAAGGCATTCCACAATATCAATATAAATCTACCTACTCAAACTTTCTCTGGCGACACTGTATTCAATATCCTGGTAGAGGGATCATTCTGAGTTTGTCTCTACATCCTTGGAACGACATGCAGGGGAAAGCAAGAGCCTCATCTACACAGGAGCTAGAAAGAGTCTAAGACCCTAAAGCTAACATGCACAGAGGATCCAAGGTCCAAATAGAGGAATTATTATAGTAAGCAAATAGTAAGATACAAAGTAAGTGAACTTAGACAGAAATCCAGTCTGCAGACCAGGCAAGAAATTCTGCATCTCTTAACCCTGCTCCCTTTGGTACACAGTGCAGAATACTATAACTCAATGGCAAGGATTCAACTTGTATGTGTCATTAGAATTGCCAGTGATATTTAGGATGCAAAACAGGCACAGATTCCAATGCTTCATCTCTGGGTCTTATGCCTGGAAGAATGACTTAATACTTAGCCCATGAGATGATGTGTTAGTGGCTCAGAAATGTGAGCTTTGCAGTCAAGGAAGAGTTGGGCAAAACATTGCGCAATATGGTTTTCTTAGATCAAGTCATGTGAACTCTAGTACACACTCTAAGACTTATCATCCCCTTTCACAGGGAAATGACACTATTTCCTATGCCCAGAATTCCTTACCCCCTTCCTTCACTGGTACATAACTGAGATCCCTCTATCCTGAATTCCATCTTAGCTCCATGCTGTTCACATTAGAACACTGAGATCAATGCACAGATTAACCTATCTACTGCCACATTTCCCTGAACTTCTAGCACCATATGAATTCCTTTCTGAGATCTTGAACTCTCAGTTATGGCAGGTGAGATTGTATGTCTTGATGCTCTTTCTATTTTATTTTCTTCAACTTTGTTTCTTAAATGTCATTTTATTGAGAAAGATTCACATACCATACAATCCATCCAAAGCAGAAAATCAGTAGTTCACAGTATCATCACATAGTTGTGCATTCTTCACCATGATCAATTTTAGAACTTTTGCATTATTCCAGAAAAAGAAATAAAAAGAAAAAAGAATACCCTAAATGTCCCATTCCCCTTATCCCCACCCTTTTGACCCCGAGCATTGCACTCTACCCAATTTTAAGAATTACAATAAAGGTAGGTTAAGTAAGACAGTGCAGGATTATCAGCAATAGACAGATGGATCAGTGGAACAGAATTAAACATCCAGAAGTAGATCCATACAAACATGGGCAAGTGCCTATTTTTTTTTTTTTTTTTTTTGCTACGTAGTTATAAAGTCATTATTAAAGATCAGGGCTACTGGGTTACAGTTTAAAAATTTCTGATATTCCTTCTAGCTATTCTGATAAACTAGAAACCATAAAGAAATAACCATATAATGAGTAAATAGTCATAATCATTTGTTAAATCCTAATTTCTCAGTTATACCTCCTCCCTTTCATTTGATCATTCTCTCAATCTTCAGGGATATCTGTAAAATGCCCATTTTAACTTCTTTGTGCTGGAAAGGGATGTTGACCTTAAGGGGTAGAGGAATGAAACTGTTTGATATTTTTGGAGGGAAAGCTACCTCTGGGTTTCAGGGCTTATCTGACATAAGAACAATCTGGAGGCCCTAAATTTCTGAAAAAATAAACTTACTAGGTAAAACATATATGGAGTCTTAGACAGAACCCAGGGTGTTCTTTAGGGTTTTGGGGAATACTGTTGGTTGGGGCTTGGCATACTGTGTCAATTTGAAACATCTAGCTGAAACTTGCATAAGTGTAACCTCCAGAATGACCTCTCAACTCTATTTGGAATTTCTTAGTCAGTGAAACTTTATTTTATTCCATTTCTTTTCCCTCTTTTAGTCAAGAAGGCATTCTCAATCCCAGGATGCCAGAGCCAAGCTCATCCCTGGAAGTTGTGTCCCACATTGCCAGGAAGATTTACATCCCTGGGAATCATGTCTCATGTAGCAAAGAGGGTAGTGAGTTTACCTGCCAAGAGGGCTTAGAGAGAGAGAGACCACATCTGAGCAACAAAAGAGGTTCTCTGGGGGTGACTCTTAGGCATAGTTATAAGTAGGCTTAGCTTTATCACCGCAGAGATTAGTTTCATACAGACAAGCCCCAAGATCAAAGGCTTGGCTTAATAAATTAGGAGTCTCCAATGCTTGAGAGAAGATCAGGAGTTCCCCAGGTGGGGAAATTTAACAGTTCCACATTTTTCCCCAGTACCTCAAGGGAACTTTGCAAATATGTTTTCATTTTCTGCCCAAAATACTCTGTAATATATCAGTTTATTCCTTAAACTGTAAATAATAAAAAGATCTCCTTCCCTATTCTTGGTTCCATATAATTCTGTGGTTTAAATAAACTGATTATATAGGTTAAATTGGACAGTGTGCTACAGGAAATATAAATTTTGGACAAAATAACCATCTTTCCTTTGGTCTCATACAGAAATCGAAGTTTTAAAATACAGTCAATATCATCCTTACCCTGTATTCTGATTTGCATGATTGAACAGTAAATGGGGCAGAATTTAAGTCCTGGTTGACAAACACCACTTGTCTCAGCAATGATAATCTGGCAAAGACAGAGGAAGAAAAACAAAGATTTGTGGTGTTGACAACATGATGCTTCTATTGTTGTTCTCTCTCTCACGTTCAAATGAGAACAAATGAAATCTCTCCTATTCTCTTCTCCTTGAATTTCTATACATGCCACATCCCCTACAAAGCTTTTCTTGGTCAATTTTCTAGTGGCAACCCTGCTCTGGGTCTGTAGAAGGAAGGTATGTAAATTGCAAATGTATCTATATATGGTATATCTCTGTGAATTAGAAGAAAAGATATCCCTCCTTCTGTTGCATGCATCCAGCCACATCAAGTACAGAGCATGGGAAACTGAGCAGGGACTTTATTTTTACCAACCCTCCTTGTGCAGCTATGCAGGGTGGCCCTAAGTTCTATGAAAGTCAGCGTTACAAAGCAAGTTACTTCTTGTTTGCAAATTGATTGTTTATCACTTTGATTATAGTGCAGACTTTCAGACCACTACTTCTAGTGTCCTCCATGGTTCATAATTTCACTTGCTAAATACTAGCTGAATAATTATTAATTGGGAAACATACTAAAAATTAAGCAGAATAACCTCTCAATAAAAAATTGAGAGATCTAGATATTAGCCACACTTAATTTTTTCAAAAATATTGTTTAATATGCTTGATAATGCATTTATTTGTCATGTTTCCTTGGGTTTCAAGGTTCCTCTTGGCTGTGACAGTTTTGTTTAAGCGCTCTCTTACTTTCTGGCACTATTAGATGCTCCAGGCTCATCTTGTATATTTCCTGCTTCAGTCCTAGAATCAGCTTTTTTCCCATAGAGTCCTGATTCCTTTTATTGGAATATGTTTTTAGATACCAAGATCTGAGCACTAGGTGTGCTTGTTGCTACTGGGGTGCTGTTTCTATCAGGCTCTCTCAGCCAGGACAGCAAGGATCTATAAGGGTGTATACTAATGTGTGCATATATACATATCTGTAAACATTTCTCTGTGTATCATGTATCATCTCTATGTATCATCTGTATCTATATTAGCTAAGCATATGTTCTTACTGATGCTTCCACCTCTAATTTATACCCACACAGACCATTCTAGTCTCCTCACCTCACTTATCTGTAACCTCCCACTCCAATAATGAGAAACCTGGATCCCACCATTCACTGGTGGGATCCACCACCCATTTATTTAATTGTTTAATTCCAGTATAAGTGGTTAGGAGTATCAGAAGTGTTCACTCATACTAAAGTGGGAAGCAATTTCGTCAAGTAGAATAGAAGCTTTATGTGCAATTCTGGTAGCCTCTGGCTTTGCAGAAACTGCTTGCTTCCAAAGGTACTTGGGTTAGCACATTTCTGCCAATCTCCTCTGGTGAGATTGAATCAAAAATCTGTAATACTTTTAGAGTCTCTTCTCACAGCATGCATTCCCTCCTGGGGACCCCCAACCTCCTAAATGATTTTGTTTCAATTGTGTTCATTATGAGGCATTCTTTATGCTGTAAGGTTCTATGGATTTTGACAAATATATAGCATCTACCCACTATTACAGTGACATACAGAATATTTTCACATCCCTAAAATTCCCCTGTGCTCCACCTATTCAACCCTCCCTAGCACCTGGAAACCACTGATCTTTCTATTCTCACTATAGTTTTGCCTTTTTTTAGAATGCCACCTAATTGCAATCATACAGTATGTGCCTTCTGGACTGGCTTCTTTCATTTAACCTAGATTTAAGGTTCTTCCATGTCATAATCCCCTTTTTATTGTTGAATAATGTTTCATTGTATAGATGTTATAAAGATGTTTATCCATTCACCTACTGTAGGACAACTTGATTCCTTCTAGATTTTGGTAATTATGAATAAAACGTCTATGAATTTTCTTGTGCATTTGAGTGGATATACATTTTCAAATCAACTGGGTAAAAAACCAGGAATACATTTGCTGCATTCTAAGGTAAATTTGTATTTAGCTTTCTAAGAAACTGCCAAACTCTCTTCCAGAGTGACTAAACATATTTTGAACTTCCATCTACAATGAATGAGAGTTCTTGTTTTGCTGAATCTTCACCATATTTAATAAAATCTAATTTGTGTGATTTTTTTAGCTATGCTAATAGTTGTGGTAATATTTCATGGCTATTTAATTTGCAATTTCCTAATAAATGATATTGAACATCTTTTCATATGCATTTTTTGCTTTCAGTATATATTCTTTGGTGACCCATCTGTTCAGCTGTTTTATCCATTTTAAATTGGGTTGTTTGCTTTCTTATTGCTGAGCTTTAAGATTTCGTTGTGAATAATGCCACTATGAACATTGGTGCACAAATGTCTGTTCATGTCCCTGCTTTCAGTTCTTCTGGAAATGTTCTGAGTAGGATTGCCCAGCTGTAAGGTAATGCTGGTCTATTGATCGGCTATGTGCTAAGGCTTCCCTTCAATGTTTTGTTCCACTTATTCTAGAACTTTAGAATAGCCCATGTTTAAATGACAAGAGTTTTTCAGCTCTTCTTCCTCTTCTTTCCCTGGATATAAAGTAACTTTTTTGGACTGTTCTTTTGGTGCAATTGTTTTGCCTTCCTTTCCTCTGATCCTTCTCCAGGAATCTTGATCTGTTCCATTTGTTTTTGTTTTGCCTCTATAGTTTTATAAATTCCTTTCGTTGTCTCAAGCTTCTTTAGCCTGGAGGCTAAATTCTGGGAGGAGGGTCAATCCAGGGAGTAATTCCCCAGGTCAGTCTTTCTCAGCCAAAACAGCACCAGGGACTCACGAAGAGGGTGCAGATCAAGTTCAAAGTACCCTAAGGAGGGGATCAGGAAGGGTGCCAAAAGCGCTTTGATGGCTTCTCAAACTATGCTCTCCTGACATGTCCAGAGAATGCAGCCCTTTAGCTAACTGTTCCCCAGAGGAAGTGCTCCATCTTTTAATCTCCACTGCCTTCACCCTGTCAGGGGTGGGGGTGAAACAGCAGTCACTGTCACCTTTGTCCAGGGTGGGTTAAAACATTAGCTCAGGACCAGGACCCAGCAATCAAAAGCTGTGATCAGAGATCAGCCAGGCCCACGCCTGTTCTTGGTGAAGAAGATTTTTTATCCCTTTCTGTCTCCAGCAGCTAGCCAGGGACTGGACCCCAAGGCAGCTTGCCATGAGAGTGGGGGGTGGGCACCAGCAGCCACCACCGCGTGGAAAGAGTAGCTCACTCTTCTCCACTGTAGTTTATCTGCCTCTTCCTCCCATTCTTCCCTGGTGCTGTACAGTGTTCTTCTGGCCTCCTGACCCCAGAACAGTTGTCTCAAATAGTTCCTGCTACTCAATAGCTGCTTGGATGGAAAGACTGAGTCCTGGAGCTCCCTATCCCACCGTCTTTCCCAGAGGTCATTTCTCTTTACCTTTTAGGAAGACAGTCAACTTTATTTGATCCAGCTTCTACTGAGTCCTAAAAAACTAAATTTCTTTGGGACACCATTATGTTGACATAATTTTTCACAATTCTCTTTCTTTTTCTCTGTATGCATAAACAGAGAGAGTATTAACAAGGTAGCCCAGTACAGATACTTGACTACCTTATTATCCAATTCACATGGTTTGAAGCTTTGAGAAAATGTCTTATATAACTAAAAACCACAGCTTTTAGAAGTTTGTATGTCCAATGGCAACTCCCTTTTCTTAGTCACCTACTTGATTGTACAAATTACGTTTTCTTTTAATAAAGTTTTTGGATGTTTATAAGAATAACTAATGTATACCTACAATTTCAGCACATATAAAGTATAAAAATAACTGTATACATACATATGATTCAAACTTTTACCCAAGTTCTGCAAGGTAATTAATATTACTCTGGTTTTCAAGATTAAGAAATCAAATTTCAGACAAGTTAAATGCCGTATATATTTTAATAAGCATTATATAACATACACACTTGCACCCTATTGATAAAGAAAAGCATATGCATAATATTGCATTCTCTATTTTATTAATGTCCTAATGTAAGCGTAAGTTCTTTACATTTTGAAAATTATTTATATATCACATGTAATAATTTTTATGCTGTAAATTTTATTATTCAGTTGACCCATTATGTGTTGGGTTTTGTTATTGTCATTATTGTGGTGAATGCACATGATATGTACTAGAGGTACGATAAAAATAAACCATAAAGCTACTAATCAGCCTATGAGTAGATATGAAAAAATATATATCCATGAACATAGAGGCTGGTGGAATGTGTAAAGTGATCCAGATTTTAATGTTGTAGCGTTAAGCTAACAATTATATAATGTCACAAGGATAGAGTTTTCTCTTTGGAGGATATTTGGTTTTCCAGTATAACTTCTTAACACAGATTGGGTGGGAGGGTGAATGTTCTCTTGATGAAGAATTATCTCAAACAGTTCATACTATGGTACAGCATGCTGAAAAATATTCCATAAAAATCAATGTTCTTTTGCATTATTTGAACTGTATTTCTTGCCTCCCCAGATTTTTCATGGATTGTTGTTTATTTCAGCACACTCATATTTGAGAGCTCAATATCCATTAAGTAATTAATACCTTGGAAATATGCAAATATAATGAGATTTGTATTAAGGAAAAGCAAATAGTCATTTGCATTGTGAAAGAAACTATTTGTATATGAGTGAGTCATTAAAATAAAATAATTATTGCAAAGTAATTAATATTTTATGCATATTTACCCTTCTATAATTTCATAGTTGGCCCCTCAGGTGGTTTTGTAATTTATCAACCTGTCATGTTGAACTATGTTTCCAAGAATTCCCTTTCCTGTATTTTTAAATTTAAAGTGGTCTGCAGGAGATGTTTTGCACAAGATTTGGAAAGCAGTTGCCAAGCAGTAGCTGTACTGCTTACGTGCCTGGAAGGTGGGTGCAGGGGCAGCAGACGCTGTTGCAACTCAGTTCATTGTTGCTTATCTGCCCATTTACTTCGTATTCATGGAGCAACAGCTAGCCTGACACCAGGCCACATCTGCTCTGAAACCTCCTCCAGCTCCTCCAGCTCCTTGACCAGGTGCATGTTTGGCTCTGCTTTAAAGGAGCCAGCTTTGCCTGCAGAACAACCAGCTCATTAAAGCTGGTGGTGGTGTTAGATGGCGTGGTGTCCAGCCCTTCTTCTCAGGTTGCAGGGCTTCAGTTCATGCACAGGTGCTCCACACTCCCCCCCACTTCACGGCCATCTTCCCTTCCCCATTGCATGTTCTCCAGACTTCAGCTCCACCACCAGAAGCAAAGACGACAGACTTGGAGAGAGTGTTAACCAGCTTACACAACTGGGTAAAGCCAAAGCCCTGTAATAAATTCCTCATCATGTTTATATGATTTTAGCAGGAAAAAAGACAGACCTATCTATTTTGTTGCTTTTCACACACAAGACAGTCATTCAATTCATCCACAATGTGTAGGTAACTCTCTAAACTCAACAACAGGAAATCAAAAAATCAATTAGAAAATGAGTAAAAGACTTGAACAGACATTTTTACAGAGGATATTCTAATGGCCAAGCACTTGAAAACATGTTGAATATCATTGAATGATACTCAGGAAATGCAAACTAAAGTCAGATCATTTATCACCACACACCTATCAGAATGACAAATGTGAAAATACTGACAATACTGAATGCTGGCCAGGTGAAGAGAAAATGGACACCTCATGATTTACTAGTAGTAATGTAAAATACTACAGCCTCTCTGGAAAATACCTTGGCAGTTTCATAGAAAGTTAAACATACACTTACCACACAATATAGAAATTGGGCTTCTGGGTGCTTATTTTTAGGAACCATTTCTCCATGATATTTCTACACATCTTGTGACATTGACTACCTTTTCAAGGATATCTTCACATCTGTGTGTAATCGCCTTGCACAACAACCATCCTTGGAAACTAGAGATACTGCTTTGCTTATTACCAAAACAGTAATTATAGAGAACTCCCTTCCCAGAGACATTCTAGGATTAACCTTTACAAAGACCCACATTTTTTATTTCATTTATTTGCTTTACTGACATTTTTTCAATTTCAATGATATTGCACTTATGTGCATTATTTCCTTCTGTCTGCTTGCTTTAGGTTGATATTTTGCTAAATCTATTTTCAAGTTTCATGAAGCAGGAATTTAGATTATTTATTTGAAAATTCATCTCATTTTTAACATAAGTATTTAATGCTCTAAATTCCCCTCCCAGCACTTCTTTAGATGTGTCTCACAAATTTGGATATACTTTTTGATATTTAATTCAATTCAAATATATTTGACATTCAATTCAATTCAAGGCATTTTTTATTTCCCCTGAGACATCCTCTTTGACATATCTATTATGCATGAGTATATTATTTTGTTTCCTAGCATTTGGAAATTTCCTTGTTATCTTTTGTTGTTGATATCTAGTTTGATAACATTATGGTTAGAGAGCACACTGCATAATTTCAATGATTTTAAATGTTCTGAGGATTGTTCAGTGTTTTGGCATATGGTCTATCTTGATATGTGTTCCATCAGTGCTTGAACAAAATGTGTAATATACTGGTGTGTGGGTTTTTCTCTATGTGTTGATTATAGTCTGTTAGATGATGGTTTGCCGAATTGTTCTATCCTTGATGATTTTTGGCATGGTTTTTATATCAATCCATATCTATCCCTGATGATTTTTTCTCTGAATTCTACTTATTGATACTAATATAGCCACTCCTGCTTTGATTAATGGTTATGTGACATATATTTCTCCATCCTTTTACTTTCAATCTATGCAAGTAATTTTTACCCTTTCTGTTGTGCTTCTTTCCTTTGTGATGCTCCGTGATTCCTTTATCAATAATTTCCTTTCTATTTAGAAAACCTCCTTAGCCATTCTTTAAGGTATGTGTGCTGCCAACAAATTCTATTCATTTCTTTAACTCTATTTTCTCTTTCTTTCCCTGTTCAGTTTTGGTCATTTCTATAGTTCTCTCTTCACATTTATTGGTTCTTTTCTCTTTGTAAATCTATTTCTGGCTTTGCTGTACATTTTCAAGTCATATAGCAAGAGAGAGCAGACTTTTCTTGAAGTTTTGTGTGTTTGTATGTGTGTGTTCATTGGTGTTATGCAGTGCTGATTTCTCCAGTATCCAGTATGAGATAAATGGAGGAAAAATAAAACAAAGGGAACTCACTGCTATTAGTATTCTCAGGTCTTAATTTTCCTAGACAGTCTGCCTTCTCTCCAGAGTGTTTCAGAGCTTTTACCATTTTAGTAAGGGAAATAAAGAAAGCTACTGTAGTCCATCTTCCCAGAAGCAAAGTCCTTCTTATTTGATTTTAGGTAATTAGTCATCTACAAAATCACAAAAGATAAATAGAAATGAAATGTATGAAAAAGAGAAACAAGGTATGTAGAAAAAATAGATATTTTTATATTAGCAGTTAGATATATAATCTAAAATGACAGTGATGTGATTCTACATATTATTAAAATTTATGTACTATTTAAAAATGCTTTTTAACCTCCAAGTCCCTTAAAAGAGAAAAGGACAATTTTAGACATTGTTAGAACTCTAATATAAAATATAAATTAAAAACTATATTGTTAATTCATATATTTTTTTTTAATTGAGAGAAGGGCTTTTATGAAAAGTTCAATCAAATTTGTCTTGGTTAGCAGCAGGGAGAGTGACGGCTGGTTTTGATATGGAGCCAAGAAACTTGCATTTACATCCAGACTATTTCACTTACCCTTGGCTTAATCTTAAGCAAATAAATAATCTCTCTAAGCTTCCTCATATAAAAAAGGAGATAATGAAATGTAACTCACAGATCTGTGGAGACTGATTTTAATTCACATTCATTCATTCATTCCATGAATGAATAGAATACTTCCTTTATGTCAGTATTTAAGGTGTGATAACTTGGCATCAAGCACAACAGATACAATCTTACTTTCCTCCAGCTTACATTACAGTCTATTGGAGAAGACAGAGATTATTGAAACAAGTTACGATAGCGATCATTGGTATGGGGTATGGTATGACAGGAAGACCTTACCTTGCTTGGTGATGGTGATATTAGGAAGGAATAGTGTTGGGGAAAGTTTTATTGAAAAAAGTGACCTTAAAGTGATACCCGAAGCATGAGCAGAAGTTTTCCACACAGCTTGGCAGGTGCGCCATGTCAAAGGCTCTGAACTAAAGGGACATGAGGCAGTAGAGATGCAAAAGATGATGAAGAACTTGGAACTGAGTGGCGCAGGGAGATGGCAGGCATGAGCCTGCAGGGACACAGCGAGCTGTCGCACTTAAGGCCCCCGTCAGTGGAAGTGCCAAATGTTACAGGGCCTGCCCTTGGCAAGACTACAGTGGATGACATTGTAGTACTAAACATTGCCAAGTGCACCTGCCTCCAAAGACACAATCCTGTTCCTGCTGGCATTGCTATAGCTCCAATCGTGAATGCACGGGTCCAGTCCCGGGAATGTGGGTGTCAGGCATCATACAAGTTTGCTGAACAAAATGTGTTATTAAGTTGAATCACAATTTAAGAAATAATTAGACTTTTCTGACAGAAAGGAGAGGAGTAGAAAGTCTCCCCCTGTTAAATGACATTATGCTATACTCCAAGTGAAGACTCGTAATTTCACATTAAAAGAGAAGGAGGACTAGGAACTAATGGGCCCTAAGAACAAATAATTCTATGCTGGGTATGGATAAATTGAGGGCTGGACCCCGAGGATCTGGGGGAAGGTGTTGGACATCCTCACCTGGGCTGGTGTTGATGTTGTCACAAACATTGGGACTGGCGGTTTGATGTGCTGAGCCCTCGATCATGGGACTTGCCCTTATGAAGCTCATTACCACAAAGGAGAGTCTAAACTTGTATGTAATGGTGCCTAAGAGTCTCCCCCTGAGTACCTCTTTGTTGCTCAAATGTTGCCCTCTCTCTCTCTAACTGAGCCATCTCAACAGGTGAACTCGCTGCCCTCCCCTCTACATGGGACCCGACTCCCAGGGGTGTAAATCTCCCTGGCAACGCGGGGTATGACTCCCGGGGATGAATGTGGACCCGGCATCATGGGACTGAGAGTATCTTCTTGACCAAAAGGGGGATGCAAAATGAGACGAAATAGTTTCAGTGGCTGAGAGATCCCAGATGGAGTCGAGAGGTCACTCTGGTGGACATTCTTATGCACTATATAGATAACACCTCTTAGGCTTTAATGTATTGGAATAGCTAGAAGTAAATACCTGAAACTACCAAACTCCAACCCAGCAGTCTGGACTCCTGAAGACAATTATATAATAATGTAGATTACAAGGGGTGACAGCATGATTGTGAAGACCTTGTGGCTCACACCCCCTTTATCTAGTGTATGGATGAGTGGAGGAGTGGGGATAAAAACTAAAGGACAAATGGGGTGGGGTGGGGGGATGATTTCGGTGTTCTTTTTTCACTTTTATTTTTTATTCTTGTTCTGGTTCTTGCTAACGTAAGGAAAATGTTCAGAGATAGATTTTCGTGATGAACGCAAATCTTATCATACTGTGGACAGTGGATTGTATATCATGGATGATTGTATGGTGTGTGAATGTATTTCAATAAAACTAAATTTAATAAAAAAAAATTGAGGGCTGGAAAGATAAGGGAATTGCTATAGTAGAATTGACCTTTTCTTATGAGGCTGCTAATAAAGTATACCAGTATGCAGAGACAGATATTCATAGATGGGGTGTTAACATATATATCTTTAAATAATCTTCCTGTAAAACTGATGGTTACCTATAGAACAGAAGATGACTATTCTTTGCTAAACTAAAATGGATAGACATTTTACCTCATGTGCAACTTTAACATAACTTTGGTTTCTTTGTCTTTAAAAGGATTTCCCGGGATCATCATATATAGGTATTTATGCATTATTGCTCCTTTCAAATTAATTTATCTTTCCTAATACAGGGATGTGATAGAACTATAAGTAAAGTTGCATCAATTGTTTTGCATGCCACAACAATATATTGGCTTAATTGACTCCAGGCATTGTCACCGCATTTGGTGAATAGACATGAACTTCAAGCTCTATGTCTTGCTGATTTTACCTTCTCAATCTATTTCAAATCCATCACTTCTCTGTTCTTGACTTCCCTTCATTTAAAGAACTCTATCAATCCCTTCCTGAATTATCACAGAATTCTTCAAATTCACTATCTCTTTCCAGCTTCTAGCTTTATCATCCATATTGCTGACAATGATAATTGTTAAAATAAAATTTTAAAAAACAGAACACTCTTTTTTTGGTTAAAACATTCTATCTTCCAATCACCTGTATATTAAACTTCAACCCCCTTATCAGAGAATGAATTAATTTCACAGTATATACTCAATGTTCTCCTTCAGCCTTGGTTTCATCCAAACAACTCCAGGCAGTGATGTTCTGTGTGTCCTTAAGTGTCTCTAAACCTCATGTTTATTCCACTGTAAAGTCCTGTCTGATTCCCCTATGAAGAGTTACTAGCTCTCTCTATTGTTCACTTATAATGTTTTGTGAATACTTATCACATTCCACCTTCCCATTTTACCCTCTCTTCAGCCTAAGTCAATGCCATAAAATCTTTAAAAGAAGGGAATTATTGTAATGGAGATCCTTTTCAAGGTCTTGATTAGATAAACTATCATGTTTGATTAGATAACATTTTCTAGGTCCAAAAGGAATGAGTCATAATTTCTGTGCCTTCTTATAGCCTTATAGCCTACTCTATCCATATAATGCTACTGATTATTTTAATTGCATTTCTGAGATCAGTAGGCCTGTGCCCTAAACCAGGCTTTCTTCACATTTGGAGTTCACAGTTTGTTACATCTCTCATTGATTCTGTCTCCCTCGAGAACCCTAAGTAATATACCACTCATCGAGGGTGGGTCTTTATTAAATCACTGGAGGGCTATATAAAGAGTTCACAGACAGAAAGAGCTCAGAGCAGCTGAAAGTGACATTTTGAAGAGAAGCCAAGATAGTTTGAAGACGGCCATTGAAAGCAGACTTTTGCTACTCTGGAACTTGCCTAGGAGAAACCAAGAGAATACCCCCAGATGCCTAGAGAGAAACATCCTGGGAGAAATGCAGCCTGGGAGCAAGCAGATGCCAGCCACATGCCTTCCCAGCTAACAGAGGTTTTTCAGATGCCAATGTCCTTTCTCCAGTGAAGGCACCCTTTGTTGATGCTGTACCTTGGACACTTTATGGCCTTAAGACTGCAACTTTGTAATCAAATAAACCTCTTTATAAAAGCCAACCCATTTCTGGTATTTTGCAAAATGGCAGCATTAGCAAACTGGAACTTAAATGCAAAAATAAGTGGACCTCAATATCTCCTGCCCTCTGCAAAAACTAACCTGAGACATACAAGAGGTGGAGGAGGAGCTAAGGTGGCAGCATGGGGAGACATGGAATTTAGTCAATCCCCTGGAACAGCTGCTGAGGGACAACCGTGACTGCCCACACATCATATACCAACCTGGATTGGGTGGAAAGGCTTAGATCGCAGCATAAAATCTGTAAGTAAAATCTACGGCCCTGCGCCTGGAGCCCTCTCCCTCCATGGCAGGCTGAGTGGCAGGATCTCCTTGTGGGAGAACACAGCATTTTCTAAGTGAGCAAATATAGCTCAGCCCAGCTCCAACTGGGGTTTTAATTAACAAATGGACTGCTGAATACAAACTACAAACATAGACAAGCAGCAAAGTACTCTGAAGTTGCTCCCAGTGGAGAGGAGGGAGGGCTGATGGAGAGGAAAAAAAATAATTAAAAAAAGAAAAAAAAATACAGAGACTTTTAGAGATTGAACTTAGAGAGCTGGAAAACACCTGTGCGCCAGAAAGGGGAGCCCAGAAGACCAGGTGCTCTATCTGACTGATGGGTGAAATTGGGAGGCTGTGGACTAGCTCTGAAAGGGGGATTTCTTTCCCTCTTTCTGTCAACCTGAGTGGCTCAGTGGAGCCTCTGCCATTTTCAGTTCATAGTGCTCTGACCCAGACAGGGGTGGAGTTGACAGAGCCAGAGTGACAAAAAAATGATTGAAATGCAGAAGATAGTGCCCTAGGGGGTATATCTTCCCTAAGAGGAAGGAGATGGGGACCAGCTCAAGGGACTGCCCCTCCCTCAGAACTCAGACCCCAGGGCCTGGGGGAAAATAGCCAAAACAGAAACAACCTAAGAATTAAAGTGGCCACACCTCTTTACACCAGTTGGAAGTGACAGGCTGACAGGTGCCACCTGCTGGGCAATTTAGGAAAAGCACAGCAACTGGAGACCTCACAAAAAAGTCTGTCACTCCTCTAAGATACAACCTAAAGGAGATTTGAAATTGACTATAACCCTATTCTGAGATTTGAATCCATCTGGTAGGGGAAAATCTGATTGGGATAACTGGGGAAGCCTGATGCCTAGACAGCAGCGGACTAAAAACTACACTAGGAAGGGTGGAGATATGGCCCAGTCAAAGGAACAAACTTACTGCTCAATCAAGACACCGTTGGGGTATTGTTTCACTTTAATGAAACAGTCAATTAAAGATTTTCAAAGAAATATGATCAATCAAATCGAAAACCAAATCAATGAGTCCAGGGAAGATATGGCAAAAGAGATGAAGGACATAAAGAAAACACTGGGTGAACATAAGGTAGAAATCAAAAGTTTGTAAAAACTACTGGCAGAATCTATGGAAATGAAAGGCACAACACAAGAGATGAAAAACACAATGGAGACATACAACAGCAGAGTTCAAGAGGCAGAAGAAAACACTCAGGAACTGGAGAACAAGACTCCTGAAATCCTACACACAAAACAACAGTTAGGAAAAAGAATGGAAAAACATGAGCAAAATGTCTCAGGGAATTGAATGGCAACATGAAGTGCATAAATGTATATGTCATGGGTGTCCCAGAAGGAGAAGAGAAGGGAAAAGGGGCAGAAGCAATAATAGAGGAAATAATCAATGAAAATTTCCCATCTCTTATGAAAGACATAAAATTACAGATCCAAGAAACACAGCATACCCCAAACAGAATAGATCTGAATAAGCCTATGCCAAGACACTTAATAATCAGATTATCGAATGTCAAAAACAAAGAGAATCCTGAAAGCAGCAAGAGAAAAGCAATCCATCACATACAAAGGAATCTTGATAAGACTATGTGTGGATTTCTCAGTAGAAACCATGGAGGCAAGAAAGAAGTGGTGTGATATATTTAAGATACTAGAAGAGAAAAACTGCCAAACAAGAATCCTATATCCAGCAAAACTGTCCTTCAAATATGAGGGAGAGTTTAAAATATTGTCTGACAAACAGAAAATGAGAGAGTCTGTGAACAAGATACCTGTTTACAGAAAATACTAAAGGGAGCACTACAGACAGGAAGGAGAAGACAGGAGTGAGAGGTTTGGAACACAAGCACAGCAATGTAAGTACACTGAACAAAGATGACTGTGAGTATCTTTGAAAGAGGAAGGTTAGGAGCATGTGGGACACCAGAAGGAAAGAGAAAAGATGAAGACTGGGACTGTATAACTCAGTGAAACCTAGAGTGCTCAATAATTGTGATAAAATGTCCAAATATGTTTTTACAAGAGGGAGAACAAATGAATGTCAACCTTGCAAGGTGTTAAAAATAGGGCGGTATTGGGTAAAAATACAATCAATGCAAACTAGAGACTATAGTTAACTGCACCATTGTATTATGTTCCTTTTAATGTAACAAAGGCAATATACCAAAGCTGAATGCATATAAGAGGGGGATATAAGGGAGGGTTAAGGGACTCCTGGCTTTGATGATGTTGTCTGACTCTTTTATTGTACTTTAGTTTAATTCTATCTTTCCTTTTGTTGCTTTTTGGCTCTCATTTTTTTTTCTTTCTTTTTCTTTTGTCTCTTTACCTTCTTTGACTCTTCCTCCTCCTTTGTATAAGAAATGGAGATGCCCTTATATAGGTGGGGTGATGGTGGTGAATACATAAATATGTGATTATACAGGGAGCCATCAATTGTTTACTAAGGATGGTATGTATGGTGGGTGAACAAAACTGTCTGCCCCCCCAACAAAAGAAAGGATTGATGAAGAAACCTTGAGGGCACTATATAGAGTGACATAAGTCAAACACAAAAAGACAAATATTACATGGTCTCACTGATATGAACTAATTATAACATGCAAACTCATAGACATGAAATATAAGTTAATAGGACATAGAATGAGGCTAAAGAATGGGGAGTGGTTGCATATTATGGACAATATTTTAGTACGTTGAACTTCTAGAAGAAAACATAGGACACAATTGTTGCGACTTTGGAAAAGAAATTTGGATACAATGTCAAACGCACAATCAATAAATGAAAATATTATGAATTATACTTTATCAAATTAAGAACATCTGTTCTCAAAAGATACGTCTAAGAGTATGAATAGCAAAGCAGACAGTGGTAGAAAATACTTGCAAATTGCCTATCTTATAAAAGACTTCTATAAAAGACTTCTAGGCAGATTTCATCAACTGGTATCAAGACTACATAAATAATAGTCACTACTAAATAATAAAAAACCAAATAACCTAATTTAAAAAAAATGTTAAATGATTTGAACAGACATTTCACCAGAAAATACAAGTAGATGACAAATAAACATATGAAATGTTACTCAATGTGTCCACTTATCAGGGAAATTCAAGTTAAAACCACAATGGGATATGGCTACCTACTTGTCAGAATGTCTTAAAAAAATTGCAATGCAGAGTGCTGACGACAATATGGAGCGTGTCCTGTCATACATTGCTGCAAGTGTACAGAACGGTATAGCTACTCAGGAGTGCCTTATAAGATAAGCATATACTTACTATATTACCCAGTAATCCAATTTCTGTTACTTCATCAATGGAAAATGAAAGTTTATGTTCACAAAAAACCTGTATGTTGACATTTATAATGATTTTATTTATAATCACCAAAAAGTGGAAAAACCCAAATGACTCTCAACTGGGGAATGTATAAATAAATTATACTACATTTGTACAATAGAATTCTGCTTGGCAATAAAATGGAACAATTGATACATTAAATGACATGAATGGATCTCAAAGGCATTCCACTAAGTGTAGGCAAAAAGCCATACTAAAAATGCTACATACTGTATATATCAGTTTGGAAGAGGGAAAGCTATGGGAGCAGAAAACAGATCAGCGTTTGGCAGGAAGTGGGGGTATAATAAGGGGTTATCTATAAAGTGGCATTGGGAAATTTACTGGTAAGATTACATTATTCTACATATTGATTTAGGTGGTGTTTACGCAATCATATATATTTGCTAAAACTCACAGAACTGTACTCTGAAAAGGGTGAATATTTTTGTATGCATATTTTACCCTAAGAAAAAATGAAAAAAGAATATCCTTGATGGCATGATCATATAATCTTTTGTAACATACATAATTTTACATTTTGCCAATACTTATCTTTCAAAAATTATAAATTCTATGTTGCAAGTCTTATATACTCATCACTTAAATAATTATCCACATTTTGCCAATCTTATTAATGTATCTCTGTGCACATAGTTACCTATTTTATATATTTTTTTTGCTGGAGGATTTTTATAGAAATATTTAAATATATGTATTTATATCATCTAGTTATGTTTCCTTTTATCTATGTATAAACACAGACATGTTGATAGAATAATGTTTATCTAAAATGAATTGTGCCTATTCTTGTAGTGGAGAGATTTAATGTGACATGTTTGCTTTTTACTGGTATCTTTGTAATTGCTTGAATTACATATGATGGGCATGTAATTTTTTTCTGTGCAGTAGTATTTTTCAACACAGCAAAAACAATAAAAACTGAGAGAAAATGAAAGCATTCACTTAGCAACCTAAACACTGGGAGAATATAAATACCATAAATATTCTACAGGATCTAAAGGACAACTCGTGATCCTGTATGACAGAAAGTGATGAGGTGCTTTTCAGTCTCAAATGATCAGATAATGATGCCCTGTCAGCCCAGCCTCCCAGTGTAGGATCAGCTCAAAATGGACCATGGCAAGGGTGTTGAAGAGTCTTGCTTTCAAAAGTTGTACTCTAGTTGTTTAGTTAATGGACAAATATCATCTGCTGTGCTTGGAATTGAGCTCCCCTGAAAGACACGTTCAAGTCCTAAACCTGGTCCTGTGAATGTGAAGCTATTTGTAAATAGAATCTTTGAAGATGTTCTTAGTGAAGATGAGGCCAAACTAAATTGGTGTGGGCCATAATCCAATGACTTCTGTCCTTATAAGGAGAGGAAATCTGGACACTGACAGACAGACAGACAAGAGAGACAGATGGCCATGTGCGGGAGGCAGAGATTGAATTATGCCAGAAGCCAAGGAGCATCGTGGAAGTCTGGGCTCCTGATTGCTGGATAAGTAGAAAACATGCTCAGTATAATTCTTTAGCTGAAAAATGCTTAGTATAGTCTTCAGTAACTAAAACTACCATTTATTAAGATCATTCACTCAGGCAGCCTTGAGTTATTCCAAGCATAAAAAGTCCTTTTTGAAATAGCTGGCTGTTGATCTCATCTCAACAACAGCAAAAAACTCACTCTCTGTTACCAGGAACTCTCCCAGCACTGCCTGCAGGAGGATGCAAGGGATATCGCCATATGGTCCGTGCTGATCTTCTCCTTGAAAAGCAAGCCTGGATGAGGGGAGGACTTCAAGATAACAGGAGATTTTGACCAAACAGCTTTTGCTCTTCTTTTTTTTTTCCTTCTGCTATCTTCTGAATCCTGGCCATTTCTTTGTCTGCTTGGCATTATAAAAGCCCAAACCACTCTTCTCACTCTGAATTAGTCTTGGAAAGATTTGTTTTTATTTTTGTTTTGTTTTCATTTTTTTTGTTTCTTTTCCCCTTCAGTTGAAGATGTTGATGCATCTTCAATAAAATTTACCTCACCAAAGCAAAGAGACTTGTTTCTCTGTTTGATGTGGGATCAGGCGGACCTGACCACTTAAGACCGTGATTTCTGATGATCACACACCCACCAGAAGCGAGGGAAAAGGCCTGGAATGGATTTCCCCCTTTAAAGGCAAGCGTGGCCCTGTGGGCTCCATGATTTCAGTCCACGAGGCTCCAGCTCCATGGAGCAAAAAATTCCCATTGGTTAAGGGACCTGGTCTGTGGTGTTTTGTTACAGAAGCCCTAGCAATCTAAGAGAGCACCTTTCCTCTATGTTTGGCGTGTTTTAGAGGTTACATATCTCACTCCTTAAATATTGTTGAATAGATTGGATTATGCCCCAAGTGGTAGCACATGGCAGATGAGACACTGCTGTCCCTTGTAACTGGGGTTCACTCTCTCAGGATCACACTTTAAACAGACACAGAATTTACCACTCCAACCCAAAGAAGTGAAAACACAAATGTGGTAAAAAGTGTTCATTTTTTCTATTTTCATTATGCTTCATTAAAAAAGGTAGTTTTATTAGTGGTACATTAATGAACCTAAAGAATGAAGTGACAAGTTTTTGTCACAAATATTAATGGACCTTTTACAAACATCCACCAAAACAATTAAAAATGAAATAAATATATTTACATTTCATGTTTCTGGTATTCTCATTGCATTTTTTAATATTTATAAAATATATAACATTTTATAATATTTTATATACTTCAAAAGCAAATTCAAATGTGCAACTCAGTGGTATTATGATTTGAAAGTATTAAGGAATAAGAATAAATCATAAAAAATAATTTTAGAAGTATGAACATTTTCTTATGCAGAGTTCATTAAGTAGAACACTTTTAATAGTAATGAAATGAGTGTCTTAATATGGAAACATCTACACTTACCTTAAAAATTAAGCACAAGATTGTCCTTGTGCTTTTAAAGCTTCTCCACACTGCTGGATTCTAGCAGTAATTCTAAATATTGTTGAATTATTACTTTTGTCAGCAATAAATCAAACCTCTCAAATCCAACATTCATGTAGACAAAGTTTGTTAACAAACTTTTTCACTGTAATATGGGAAGTATCTATAACCTAATGCACCCAAAGAAAAATCTCTGCTTTCATGGGAATATGGACTTAGCATTTATTTTCAAATAATTGCTTTTCTTCTTGCTCAATAACAGTGTAATAAGCAAAGGCTTTAACACTGTAAATTGATACACATCTGAAATATGACCAAGAAGTGATTAGCTGATTTTCTTTCTTTAAAAAAAAGTGTTGGATGCTTAATGTTAGTGTACACATTCCACTTATATTATCTGTTTTTTTTCCCAAAATAAATACTTGTTGTAATATAACAAATTAAAAATATCCCTGCTTTTATATAATTCAGCTTAATTGAATTATTCTTTATCAGGCAAAATACATTAACCATAGTAGTTAGCAAAGTTTTCAAATGTTTAACTCACTTCTCTGACTAAATACCTATAATATTCCCTTTGAATTAGCACTATATATACTACAATGAACCCAATAATGATGAAAGAGTTTATGCTATATATAAAGATATATATCTATATATCTATATATATACCAAGGCACTGGAGGGGTGAACACATAAGTAAGCATTCTGCTGTTAAAATGTGCTCTATGTATAAACTAGAATTTGATAAATAAATCCCATGCACCAAAACCTAAATTACATGAGAATTAGAGATTTATTTGATCATTTTTGTTCATTTCTAAAAATTCTCTGTCAAACAGCCCAAGTTATAACAAATGATAATAGCTAATCATCACACTGTAAAGAAAATATTAAATATTAACTACTAATTGCTAAAGTGAAGAAAATCAGAATAATAATTTCCTATAGGTGGCTGCCCACTAATCATGTTAAATATCAATTTAGGCATATTGTTTTTATCAATAGTATCAAAAATAATCACAATAAGAATACTGTCATGAATTTTATTTCAAGCTACAATTTACAATATAAATTTAAACTATATTAAATGTATGTGTATGAAATATATTTTTCTAATATAATTTATGGTGAGCATTTCATTCTATATATGCATATATACATACATATATATGTTGCACGAGGAGATATATACTCATACATATCTCATTGTGCACTTTTCCTTTCATCATACACATGAGCACAGGCTAGCAGATTTTTAGGATATAACAAAAAGGATATTAAATTGGCTTTTAATATTTTATAAAGGAGTTTTTAAAAGTTTGACATTAATGTCTCTTTAATGATTCTATAACATTTAAATAAAGTTTTAAAACTGTTATTTTTTGTTGTTTTGCTTTAGTATAACTAGCCCATTTTCTGTTGTTGGTAGACCAGATTATCACACTCTAGACACATGGTTAATCCCCAGTATGGAGCACAGTGAGCTGCAGCTCTAATCAGTAGCAGAAAGCCTATGGTGAACTGGCTGCTCCTGCCTAAAATCCTAAGGTAGATGCTTCCTCTACTCATAAGTTCATAACTGGCCTAAGGAAGTCAGTTAGGTGGGCTTCTAATTTTAAAATGACCGCTGTGTTGTTGATCATTATGCAATCAATACACAATTCTAAAGCATTGTCCATCATTATGCAATCAATACACAATTCTAAAGCATTGTCCTAATCATGAATACCAGTCAGGTTTATGATCAAAATATATTATATTAAAAACTGTATATTGTCCAATTTGTCATAGTTATTTAAATAAGGTGTACCAGATCCAACATAACACTTGATCTTAAGGCTTGACAATTATGCATCTTCATTTCTTCTTTTCCATTTAATTTATTTCAGTAGTCAGATACAAAATGAGTTAATTTATGATTATGGAAACAGCTAAATGTTAATTTTAAAAAAGCTTATAATGGGTATGTGTCTTTTTTTACAATGAATTTTGTTTCCTTCTTGAGTGACTTTTTGTCTCCTATGTTGTCAAAACAGAAAATCTAATCCCCTTATTGGATAGTTGATCATCTTCATAAGGGAACATCCAATGTTCAGTTAGTTGGTAATACATGTGATGATAAAAACAGTAAGGTGTTTTCCTCTTTTGATAAGCATCTGATTTTTTAAAAGTGGAGCTCAATAAATCTAAAGTGAAAGGCAGAGAGTGTTTCCCACATTATAAAAAAAGGTGATGTCATGCCTGGATTCTGGGCAGCATGTGCACCTCTCCGTGCTTCCAAATTTTCAGCCTTTACATGTTTACACACCTATGATGAGATACCTAAAATGATCCATATAGTTGGCATTGCTTAATCACTTTATATGACATGATAATGTACTAGATTTAAAATTTCATTTTCAGATCTCATCTTATTTTCTTATAAAAATATCACTAAAATGAAGACAGTCAATGAGATAACAAATAACAGCTTTTGAGCCTACTTTCTAGGGACATTTCAGTTCACGATTAACTAATAGGGTTAGGATTACAGAGAGCTGTTGCTTATACCATGTTTGTTGATATTATTTCCTTTTTGGGGGGGGTCACTGAAAACTTTAATTTGATAATAAATTCCTTCAGGTAAAATATGAATTCCCTTAAAATCAAGAAAGAAACAAGGGATTTATGAATGTTTATATCAATCATAATTAAATGAATACATTTTAAATATTTGATTGGCCTGCCTACTAATAAAACATTTAATGTCAGTGATGAAGGAAGAAATAGTCCATTTCACATTGCTTCTACCATAAGTAGATATAGTTATCCTTTTACAATTCTTGTGGATATTTTACAATAAAAGAAACAAAAGTGGAGTGTCAGTGTCAAATTCTGGAAGAATATTTCAAGAAGAAATTTACATCAGCAAATTAAAGTGCTTTCTTCTTTGATGATATTTTTTGCATGCTGGTCTCCTTGCAGTCACATGATTTTTGCTTTCTTTATGTCACACATAATAAAATGACAGGGCATAAGTTCATAATCTGGACCAACATGTATTTTTCATACAAAATAATCTAAAAAACAGAAAAAAATCATTAACTGGAATTTTTGTAGGTAGCTTACAATTTTTATATATTTACACTCTTCTTCAATTCATTCCTTCTTTTGTCTCCACTTTTGACTAATGCAATATAGAGGAACATGTCGATCATGTGAGATCAAAGCTATTTTGTTCTTCTAGGTTTATTCCCGGATGCATTCCAGCATAGAAATGTTTTTGCGCTCCCATATGACCTTCCTTTTTCTGCCAAAATTTGACTCCACTATTGACATGGTGCTGTCATGGTTTCTCCAAGGTCTAAAACGATGACCATGTCTATTCTGTTTATGTAGTCATGGTCAGTGGCAATATGGGCTCAGTATGTCAAGTCATATACATTGTTTTGCTTGTAGTAGCAGAGCTGGTAGCAGCAGAAGCAGTAGCCTGATTGCCTAAAAATAGAGGGTCCAAACAAGCTACCTTTGCAGCAAAGAATGAATGAATGCAGTGGAGAACAGCAAATAGATTTGAGAATTCCAACTCCTGAAAGGGAAAGAGAAATAGGTCAGCCAAAATCCATTCCTAAAAACAATTCATAATAAGTGGACCTCCTTTAAAGAGAAATAAGCTTAACTAGAATCACTGATGTCTAATGTATAGAAACTGTAGCTATTTTTGTTCAATATGCAAATTTTCCATGTATTGCAGATTTAATTCAAAACATGTTGGATTAAGAGCTAAGAGGACTAAGAATTCTCATCATCCAGGAAATTCATTTCAGTATTGATAAAAAATTGCATAGAAATATGTATGACCAGATTAAAAGTTTGTTCTTGATAATGTCTAAGTAAAGAGAAACATGGAACATTTTCAAAAGTATTTTCATCTCTTTATATTTCAAATGATAAATATGGATTAGAATAACTAAAATAATATTCCTTGCTGTTCTTTGAAATAATTTACTATGTGCCATGGGAAACTCTCTACAGAATAATGGATGCACAGGGATGATACTGGAAACCACATGGTCCAGTTTCAAAAGTAATGCACACATTAATTTTAATTGTTATATTTGATCTTCAAAGATGTATATGGTATAGCTACTAAAAGAGAATAAAAATCAACTTGAGTCCACTGATGCATTTCAGAGTTTTAGAAATACGTTTCTCACTTGGACACATATGGAAATTAGTAGCCCAAGTACTAGGGCAACCAAGAATATTGTGGTGGTTTGAAACTGTATGTACCCCAGAAAGTCATGTTCTTAAAGCTAATCCATTCCTATAGGTGTAAACCTATTGTAAATAGGCCTTTAAATGAGGTTACTTCAGTTAAAGCATGGCCAAGGGTGAGCCTTAATCCTATTGCTGGATTCCTTTATAAAAGAATAAAATTCAAAGAGAGAGAAAACCATGGAAGCAAGAAGCTTAAAGCAAGAAAACTCAGAAGAGAAGGGAGAGACCAGCAGACATCTGTGTGTGTCTTGCCATGTAGCAGGGGAGCCCAGGATCACTGGCAGTCCGTCTTTGGGAAGAAAGCAGTGCCTTGACGGTGCCTTGATTTGGACATTCTCACAGCCTCAAAACTGTAAGCTTATAAGCTAATAAATTCCAATTGTAATAGCTAACCCATTTTGTGGTGTCTGCTCTCAGCAGTCTAGCAAAGTAAAATAAATATAGAAAAATAATACAGAAAAAAATCTTTCTTTCAAACCACAAATAATGTCAGACTAGCTGAAAAATAATGAATTTATGCTCACAATAGATTTTAAGCGATGTCACAAATATTTTTTATAGAACACAATACTCCCCCAAAATGTTTTCATCCCAAGAAGATTGGGAAAAGACTAATATATTCAGGTGCTTAATAAAGTCACAATAAGAATGGCAAGATGTTAATAAACCATATGAAATTGCTATCTTGTTGCTCTGTTATTATGTAGTTTTAATAAAGCATGCTGATTAGAATTGATATATGCACTAGTGTTAGTGTTTGCAATTTAGAGTATGTGGCCATGGGGATGAAACAAAGTGTCCACTCAATTAGGAAATGTTTTTAATATCTATCATATTCTAAGGAACTCTTTGAATCACATAGTTCACTTTATTAGAATTTTCTCAGGCCAGGCAATAGGCGCACAGTAGAGTATATGACAGGTTACACAGGCCTTCACAACATTGATGAAATGGCATGTTCTTTCAGTAACTGCCTCGGAAGCTTCAGTATTCCATATTCAGTTTACTATGGAAAAAGTGACTCATTCTGGAAAATAGCAACAGCTGTTGATTTAAATATTCTTCTAGTTACCTACAATGCTGCCACCAAAACATGTTTTTAGTAACTTCAACGTAATTATTTTAGAAGCTTTATTTTCTAACAATCCACTTCACTGGGCACTGGTGACATAGCATTGGGAAACTGGCCGTTTTAGGCTTACCTTAGCTCATCCCCCAAATTTCCACTTACTGTTTCATTCTTTGTGCAGCCAACTTATTTGAACAGGGAGATACTGCATCCTTCCTGTGTAAACCCTTGTTATGCACCACATAGGAAAAAGGTGCAAAACTTTTGGAAAACATGAGATTTGCCTGTGTGCTCTTAAAATAATCAAAGAAAGCATTCAATTTACTCTCGGTGAAGAGGAGAATATTGTTGAATGTTACAACCAGGGACAATACTAAAACAAATACCTTTTTCTAAAAATGACTGCACCACATCTTTATTAGGTTAGAGAATGTTTTTATATCAGAAAACGAATATATAAATATGCCAAGATATTTTTAGAAAGATTAAGAATTTCAATTATTCCTACTTTAATGTCAATTATTGATCCGAACTGCACTTTAAAAAATTACCTTTTTTTGGAGGGGGATAGTGGTGAGAAGGAAACAACATGTAATTAGAAGAGAAAGAAGGATGTAGAGATGGGTCCAAGTGTAGTCCTTTGATTCCAATGTGAACTCATCTTTCCCATGTCTCACTGGCCACCCTTGGCAATTATATCCATCCCCCTTGGGCTCTAATGATTTCTTCCATGAAAGCTGGTACCCCTCTTTCACTGATTTTTAATGTGAGTCCTACACCCAAATTTCCATCTCTGTGCTGGGCATCCACAGATGGTTTCCACCCAGTTATTTACTATACCCTTTTACAAAGCTCCTGATGTTCTTCAACTCGAAGCTTCACACGTAATATTAGTGATCTGCAAAATGCAATCATTCATTCATTCAGCAAATATTTATTGTTTATAACTAATCCCTTTTAAAATGATAGAGATAACAGCAGTGAACAAAAGAGACTCCCCCACCCTCCCCAAATGTCCTGATGGAACTTTACATTCCAGTGGAGGAAGACAAAATACAGGTGGGTAAATAGATAAAATATAATACGCCGGAAAATGGTAAATGCAGTCAAAATAAAGCAGGGTAGAGAGTAGACAGTATGGAGGGGAGGTGGGAAGGAAAATCTACACTGCCATGTTGGCACAATGTGGAGACAATGAAGGAATAAGACATTTTGATGTTTGTGGGAAAACTACTCCAGATAGGGAAAATTGCCATTTCAAATCCCCTAAGGTAGACACCTTCTAGGGGTGTTTGAGAAAGACCAAGGGGGGTATGCAGGCTGTAATGGAATGAAATAATCAGCAATTAGTAGGAAATTGAGGTCAAAAACACAACACAGGCCAGAACTTGCGGTGCTTTGTAGGTCCTTTATGAGTTTACTCTGAGTGATATGGGATGCCACTGGATGTTTATGAGCAGGAGAGAGACAAAAATTGACGAGAATTGACATGGATACTTTGTTGAAAATGAACTGTATAGGAGCAGATTGGAAGGAGGAAGAGATGTTATGAGGTTTTCCAATAAGGAAAGGTGTGGAATATGAAAAAAAGCAGTTGAGTCAGGAATGACCCCCAGGTCTTTGGCTTGAGCAACTGGAAGGAAAGCATTGCAATTTACCGAGTGGAGGCAGCATTGGAGGTGCAGGTTTGGAGGGGAAGATGAAGATTTTGGTAATGGACCTGTTACATTGGAGAGCACATTAGACATAAAGGAGTGAAGAGAGAGCGAGATATAGAATTAAGGGGAAAGTCAGGATGGATACAAAAATTTAGGATCTTCGGAATATAGATGGTATGAAAAGCTGCAGTCTGGATGGGAAGATAAGTTTTTATGGGTATGTAGAGAAGAGGGTTGAGGTTTCATCCTTGAGGTTCTATAGTAATAAAAGCGAGAGAAAACCAGCAAACATGAAGATGAAAGAGCAACAAAGTTGGCAAAGAAGTAAGAAAGAAGCCTGGAGCATCTGGCAAAGTATCAACTGGGAATTGACTATTGAATTTAGCAATATGGAGATCAATTTTATCCTTAAAAGGAGCAGGGTTCTTTTTCCTTTTTTCTCTTTTAGAAGTGAAAGCAAAAGGCTCATAGGAATGGAATCACGAGAGAATGGGTAGAAGACAACATTGTTCAGGAAGAACATTTTTTATTCTTTAAATGGAGTAGAGAAATAGAACTCTAGCTCAAGTCAAGAATCTTTTTCTAAGGTTTAAGAAATGAGCTCATATTTGTAGATTGGTAAGCATAATCTGGTAAGTGGCTCAAATTTAAGAACACAGGAGTGGATGGATGATTGAAGGAATTGTGTCCTTAAATAGAAGAAGAGTGGGGGGTCTAATTCAAAAGTGGTGAGGTTTGTTGGAGAGGAACATAAACAACTTTCCCATAGCAGCAGGAGGTGAGCGAGGCTATACACGTACAATCAAATTCTGTGAGTAGATTTGGTGATGCATAGCTTTTCCCAGTTCTGTTTTCTAAGTGAGATAAGAAACAAGGTCAATAGCTGACACAAAAGATTGGCAGGAAGTATTGGAAGTATGGATACATGAAAAAAGCACAAAACAATTTCTATGGATTATTCTGTACATAAAATCCAGGTATTATCTTTCTCACTCTGCTTACTCCTCAGAAACCTTTAACGACTCCTGTAATTCACTGTATGTATAGTCAAGAGTATCATAGAGAGTTGCAATGTTTAGGCCACCATCTACATTTTCATAACTGTTTCCCACAGTGACACAGTCATGCTTTAGCAACTCAGTAGATAATTAAAAACATAAATTACATTGTCTTCCAAAACACGAAAACAAAACAGATATCTCAATGAAAATCCTGGGAAAAATGCATTCTATCAATTCTCTGGCTAATAGCACTGTTATGTTTCTATGCTTGTTCTCAGCTTCAGGTTTTTCCCCTCTCTAAGATAAGGCTTCTATTTCATTGCCATCATGAGTCTCACCCATTCATCAAGGCCTAGTTTAAATCCAGGATTATTCAAGATCACACCGATGTCCTGGGGAACAAAACATATCTCAGCATCCTTATGAATATAATGCTTCTGTCTTCCATTATGACACTGATCATAATCTGATTTACCTTTGGTCCTTGACATATGTCATCATTGTCACTAGCGTTATAGCCCCTTTAAGTCTCTTTCACTTTTTGTTTCACAATAACTTTATGGAGTTTTTGTTCACTTGCCATTTACCCTTTTAAAAAATGGGTAGAAATTCATTGAAATTGAATTCAGTATATTCAGTATATGGAATTTAATTTCAGTATATTCACAAGGTTGTGCAAAAATCACAGCTATCAAGTTTTAGAACATTTGTCTCACTTTTTTTTTGGATCCTTTCCTTTTACTTTCTCCATTTTCACTGTCAATTCTGAAGCACAGCAGCCTATATACAGCTCTTTCTGGTTTGGGTATTGACTTATTTTTCTATATCCCCTGAGCACGAATACTGGGCTTGGTAAATAAAAGTAGACACCTAATAAATTGCTGATCTGTATTAAACTAAATTACTTGCAAAGTCTCTTAGGTACTTCTGGATCTTGAAGGAATAGAATCTTGTTCTATAATGTCTTGCTATGTTGCTAGAAATTTATAAACCTTAATATCATGTCTATATCATTCTTTGAATATTAAATTGTTCAGTGAATGGCAATATGTCAGCCAGTGTCCTGAGAACCAGCTATAAATTTGAATGAGACATGAGGGCTGCATTTAAGAAACACATTCAGGGATGGGTAGACCTAAATCCTAATGTCATATGCTGAAACTCTAGGTAAATAAAATTATGTACAGCTTCAGTAAAATCCCATGATACCTGTTTTTCATAACCAAGCAACTTTTTTTTTCTGATTGAAATGCAGTTGTTTTCTTTTCCATTTTTAAATGTTTACATGATCTTTGCAATTTTTGCTATTATTTCTTTATTATGATAAATTAAGACAGTACTTGGTTACTATGCTACAATATATTTTAAGCTATCTTACACCCTGGGAAGTTGCTTTCAAGTGTGTGATCTTCCTTAAAATTCTGATTTGCAAAATGTTTTCACTTGTATCATTGAAGTGAAATTTTAATTACATTTCTTCTATATGTAAATTGTGGAAAGGAAGAAAAAAATACACCACACCATGGATGTTTTCCCCTCACAGGTACTTATTTTGGAGGAAGTGAATATTTTTGCTTCAACTAAAAGATATACCTTTTGAACTTTTATGAAATACCAAATTAAAAAATATTTTTGAAATAGGAGATCTAGAAATTAAGTTTTGTACAAGGCAATAAAAATATCTAAATGAGGAATAAAAATGTTAGAATATTTAGTGATTCCCAGGACTTTAGAAACTCTTTTGAAGGTAGAGGCAACATCCTGTACAGATATCTACTTTATCACATATTCCTGTTCCTAATCAAATCAATAATTTGAAATAAAATTTAAAATAAAACAAATTGGTATATAAATTATATATGTATACGTACATTATATACATCTACACATACATGCACTTATATGCATATAAATTCACATATATATAACAATAGCTTCATTGTTTTTTGCCCTACGTGATGTTCAGCTATTGCAGTTTATTCTTCATGGTGAAGTGGAAATCAAGCACAACCAAACACTGATTTATGAAGATTTGTACTAATAAATAGATGCCCCTGCCCTGATTTTGTTTCTGTCTCGGTGATTTAAACAGCTGCTGCTTTGGACAGTTTTTAGTGAGAGGAAAAAGAAGTTTGAGTTTTAAAAACTTTTGGGTTCAGATGCCGAAAAGAGGCAGGGATGGTGAAAATGTGGTTGCCAGGGAGCTAACCATTCATTTCAGATGCTGAACAAAATCAGTGACCCCAACTGCCCACCAGCTTTGTGCACCTTAAGCCTCCTCATTTATGAGAACTGATGTGCCAGAAAGGGGTTCCTCTGGACTGCCAGACATCCTCTTCTAAAATGCAAACTTTAGCACATCAAGAATTCCTTCACCAGGGTCTTTGAAAATAGATGTTTACTAAACATCCAAAATGTGCCAATCACCATGTTATATACAATTCTTTTGTGCAAACCCCAGTGTTTTATTCTTCCAGCAACCCTTTGAGGTAGGCAATATTAGCCACAATTTATAAGTGAGAAAATGAAGGTTTGTAGAGATTGGTTACAAAGTAGCATTCTGGGAGTCCATCCCACGTTTCTGACTGGAGCCTTCCTACAGGCTCATAGACGTGAAAATTGCCCTCAGGGAGGGCTGAAGTCCCTGAGACCACCACGATGCAGGGAAGAAGTCTCCAAGGACCAATCGTATTCCAAAATGTTTCCAAATTCTGCACTGTTCCCTAAAGAGAAAAGCAATGTTCTTTTTTCTTCTCATATTATACTCTTATTAAGAACTACCCTGGTTTCCAGATTTCAAATCCCAGTGCTTCTGAATTAATATACTCTGTACACAAGCCTAGGAAACAAACATTTAAAAAAACAATTATCAGGAATTTTGATGAAAAAAGTAACAACAATGTTTTTCCAAAACAGCCAGTTTTGAAATCTAAGAATTGCTTTGCCATGTTATAGCAAATTATAATTTAAGAAAACAAATATACAAGAGAAAAATATAATAGAAGGAAAAATATATTTTTTTAACCTAGAAAGTTACAGACAACTATGGAAATAACTTAACAATGCTTGATGTGCTAATGTCTATGTGAACATCATATATAAACTGTTTTTTTAATTTTTTAAGTTCCCAATAGCAATAAAATAAATTACCAAATAACCACAATATTGCCTATGGCTCCAATCGGGAACAGATTCTCTGTTCTACCAGAAAAGTTTTGAGAAGTTAATGAGGCTTTGGAAAACAGATGGGAAATTATTCAGCTTTCTGATTAATGAATTGAGAATTTATGAGTTTCTGCTTAAAAGAGAAAAAAATAGCAAGCTTTTATATCGTGACATTATTTTTACATAGCCTGAAAGAGACAGCAAGTTTCCCCAATTCAATCTAAACCCACATATCTTTCCCCAGTATTCTTGATATTTTCTTACAACCATGATAGAGTTAAATACTACTTAGAAATTGTAACCTTGTAATACATTTGCAACGCAAGCAACAATATCTCCCAAACAAGCTATATTTCTTGTTAAATAAGTTCTGATTGTAAAACTTTTTGGCTCATAACTGGGAATTTGCATAACTTTATTAAATTAAAGCATATTATTAGAAGTTGTCTAATGATTATGATGTATGACAAGATTTAAGTCCACTCTCCAAACCATTTCAATCACTTTTTAAATCTTTTTCTAAAGGAAAGAAGCATGATAATAGCCTCCATATTTAACCTTGTTTTCTTCTGACCCATACTTCCCATCCTGCCTCACCTTTTCTTTTTAATTTTGATGAGAAAAATGTCTTTCCACTTCTTCCTAATTCATTCCCACTGGATTTTAGTTTTTCATTAATAACAATCAATTTCTGAAATATACAATACGGAATTTTAAAATTAATCACTTTATTAAATACAGTCTGTCCCATTTATACACTTTACTTTCCAGAGGAATAGAAAACACTCCTCCTATGGTTGCAATTATCTGATGTATGGGAAGTCACTGGTGACATATCAGTCAAACTTTCAGTGAGATTTCATAGATAATTTCAATACCTTTTGACATCAATTGTTAGTAGACTTGGGGTGTGAACATATGAAGGCAAAGTGGTAAATATTCTGTTTCTACCTAAATGGGATGCTTTGCTTTCTGCAGAAATACATATAAACTATAATCTTAAATCCCTCTGATCCCAGCTGAGATGGATAATTAGGACTTAAATACTCAAATATTTCATTCACAATATGTTTTGGAGAAAGCATTTGCATTTAAATAGTAATTGATGCCCCTAAACTATATAAAGCTATGAGAAATTATTTTTAAATTATTATCCACAAATCAACAATAAATAAAGCACATAATAATGGGCATCATAAGCTACTTAGTAAAATCCTGAAATGTTGTAAGAAACTATTTTAACAAACATTTTAAGCATTTACCACATAAAGCTGAGTAAAGCGGGATCAAAGCAAGAAATACAAAACTTGACTTTGATCGGCGGATACTGGTTAACATTTTCAGTATGAAATATGTTCTGCTGGATGGTAACTAATGGAGCATGAGAGATGGAGCCAGGCAGCTTCTTGCAAGACAGGCTGCAGCCACTACCTGAACCCACTGTGCTGGGTTTAAAACTGCTCTCCAAATATATTGCAACCCATGATCCTGAGTGTAAAAAATTTAAATTTGTTTTAGATTTAACCTTTGAGGTTGGAAATCAATGTTAAAGACTACTTCCAATCAAGTCGAATTCCTTCTAACCATGTAAATTTCTCTAAAACTTTCTAATGGTATGAAATCTATTTTTACATAGAGTCAGATTTGCAGTAAAATGAAATGAAATCCAGCAATCATATTGCAGGAAACGTATTGTTTTACAATAAAATGGCGAGGTCCTCACACAGGAAGAATTCTTCCTTCCTGAGTCTCCATGGCTATAATAAAAAAAAGCCATGTCCATAATCATCTGTTTTTTGTCAAATTCATCTTATAGTCCCCATTTCATTGGGAAATGGAGGGTGAAAAACCAAGCATCAAACTCATTATAAGTAAATTGTCACTAACAGTAGTTTAAAAATAAATATAGTTCCACTTTGGGGAAGGTAGAGTAGATATACTTCTCCCTGTTCCTGTCCCCGGCTAAGTAGAGCTAAAATCTCTGGACATTATATATAAAACAAATGTAAGAAGACTGAAAAGGGGAGAGGAGAATGCAGACAGATTACAGACCTTGGGACCTGAGGAAGGACACAATGGTAAATTCCCTGACGAGAAGTTTAGTTTTGCCTCATACTTCCTAAATGAGAATGGAGAGGCCAGGGATCCAGAATCATCAATGGGTACAGACAAAGTAATAATAATAATAATAATAAAATATATATATATATATATGTATGTGTGTGTGTGTGTGTGTGTGTATCCTTCTCTTCCTAGCCAAAAGACCAGGAAAGGGGCAGCTCGACAAGACAGAAAATTTTTAGACCATAATTCCTCTACTGTACTGTAGCTAAACATGACAGAAAAACCCTAACCTCACCTCCTCCCCCACCAGCCAAAGCCTGGGGAAAATCCTAGACTTCAACCCTTGCCAGACCATAAGGAGGCACCCAGAGAACGCAGAGTGGAGAACTGTGACTTGGTCCCCACCCACGGTTATGAGTCTCACCTCACCACGCACCTGCCCACCTCACTGTGTCAGCAGAAGCCACATGGGGGGCACCAGAGGCACCCCTTTCCCTTCCAGCCGGGGTGGACCCGAACTCCCATCCTATCCAAAACTAACAAGAAGCCAAGTGGAAACCTTCACTTCCACCCCCACCTGGCCAATAATGAGGCAGTGTGTCTCCAGCTTACCCACTGAAGGGGTTCCAAGGAGGCCAGCTAAAACACACAATTTAGATAGGATCCAGTCTTAACACATAATACACAAATTGTCCAGGTTTCAATAAAAAATTACTCATCAAATGAAAAACCAGGAAGATCTCATACTAAATGGGAAAACACAATCAACAGGGGCCAACTCCAAGATGAGAAAAAGGTGTCACACACATTCATTTCAAGCACCCACAGGATGGATACTAAGAGAGACCATATCTGTAGCCATAAAACTAACCTTACTAATTTACAAGAACTAAGACGTTACAAGGTATGTTCTCTGACCACCATGGGATCAAACCACAAGTCAATAACAGAAAGGTAACAGTAAAATCCTCAAACACTTGGAAGCTAAACAACACACTTCTAAATACTCTGTCTGGCAAAGAGGAAGTCTCAAGGGAAATAAAAACATACATAGAACTGAGGGAAAGAGATGTAACACGTCAAAATTTGTGGGATGCTGCCAAAGCAATGCTAAGAGAGAAATTATAGCTCTGAACACTTATTAGGAATGGAGTAAATTCTCAAACCTATATCTAAGCTCCTACCTTAAGAAGCCAGAAAGAGAAGAGCAAAATAAACCCAAAGCAAGCAGAAGGAAGGAAATAATAAACATAAGGGCAGAAATAAAAATTAACTCAAAATGCATCACAGATTGAAATGTATGTATTAAACCTATAAAACTTTGAGAAAATAGCAAAAGAAAAAATCTCCAGGACCTAGGGTTTCATGAAGAGCTCAAAGGCATAAAACCAAGAATACAATCCATGAAAGGAAAACCATTGATATTCAGGGTTCATGAAAATTAAAATATTTGCTCTGCAAGAGACTGTTAAAATGAAGAGATTACCTACAAAATGGGAGAACATACTTGCAAAGGCCTCTAATCTAGAATATGTAAACAACTCTCAAAACTCAACATTAAAAATATCAAGCATCTCTCTGGCTAAGCCAACTTGAAAGGTGAAATCACTGCCCTCCCCCCCCTACGTGGGATCAGACACCCAGGGAAGTGAATCTCCCTGGCAACGTGGAATATGACTCCCGGGGAGGAATGTAGACCCGGCATCGTGGGATGGAGAACATCTTCTTGACCAAAAGGGGGATGTGAAAGGAAATGAAATAAGCTTCAGTGGCAGAGAGATTCCAAAACGAGCTGAGAGATCACTCTGGTGGGCACTCTTACGCACACTTTAGACAACCTTTTTTAGGTTCTAAAGAATTGGGGTAGCTGGTGGTGGATACCTGAAACTATTAAACTACAACTCAGAACCCATGAATCTCGAAGACAGTTGTATAAAAATGTAGCTTATGAGGGGTGACAGTGGGATTGGGAAAGCCATAAGGACCAAACTCCACTTTGTCTAGTTTATGGATGGATGTGTAGAAAAGTAGGGGAAGGAAACAAACAGACAAAGGTACCCAGTGTTCTTTTTTACTTCAATTGCTCTTTTTCACTCTAATTATTATTCTTGTTATTTTTGTGTGTGTGCTAATGAAGGTGTCAGGGATTGATTTAGGTGATGAATGTACAACTATGTAATGGTACTGTGAACAATCGAAAGTACGATTTGTTTTGTATGACTGCGTGGTATGTGAATATATCTCAATAAAATGATGATTAAAAAAAAAAAACTTAATGAGGGACATTCAAATGCTTTAATGGTTCAATTTATGTTGCAAGTGAGATGGGTTAATGCTATTATTATATGTGTGTGGCAACATCCTTTCTCTGCTATAATCCTTTTCCCCTGAAAATGAGTCAGTGCAACACGGAAGACTTGTCATACTCGAGTGATTTCTGTTCATTCTTTTGACAAACTCAACATTATTTTAAATAGAGGAAAAAGCAGACAATTAAAATATAAAGGCAATTAAAAAAAAATATATCAAGCAATACAATTACAAAATGGGCAAAAACATGAAGAGACATTTCACCCAAGAGGGTATGTGGACATCAAGTAGCACACGAAAAGATGTTCATCATCTCAGCATTACTAGCTTTTAGAAAATGCAATTTAAGACCACGATGACGGCAAGAACGTAGAGAAACTGGACCACTTACACATTGAGGGTGGGTGTGCAATGTACTAGCCATGATGGAAAATAGCTTGATAGCCTCTTAAAAACTGAAGAGGCATTTAAAATACCATGCAGCAGTCCTACTCCTGGGCACTTATCCCAGAGAAATGCAAACGTGCCCACACAAAACTGTGTACGCTATTGTTCGCAGCAGCTTTCTTTGCAATTTCCCAACACTGGAAACAATCAAAATGCCCTTCTCAAGGCCCAATCAAAAAGTGAGTGGTTAAACAAACTGGGGTGCATCCATACCTGGCACACTACTCAGCAGTAAAAAGGAACTGTTGCATATTGATGCATATAACAAACTGGGTGGATTTCAAGAAAATTTTGCTGAGTGGAAAAAGCTTATTTCATATGGCATGTACAGTATGATTTAATTTATATAATATTCTTGAAATGAAAAAATTATAGAAACAGAACCAGATTAGTGGCTGCCAGGGATTAGGTGCGGTGGGAGATGAGGTGGGGAGTGGACAGGTGTGATTATAAAGGGGTAGCATGAGGAAGGTCTTTTGGGGGGTCTTTTAAGGATGGAGTAGCTCTGTACCTCGACTGCTTGACTGCGGTGGTGGTTCCAGAAACCTACACATGTTATTCAGTGTCATAAAACTACGCATACACACTGCACCAATGTCAGCTTCCTTGTTTTGACATACAATACGACATTGGGGCAAACTGGGTGAAGATCACACAGGTTTTCTCTGTACTAACTTTGTAACTTCCTATGAATCTTTATTTCAAAATAAAGTGGTCTAACAATAACTACATTACGTTTGTAGTTATAAAATGTAGACATTATTTTGAAAATAATATGTTTATTACCTCCAACTGAAGAAAAAATACATTTCTTTCTTCTCTAAAATCTCCTAGCAGTATCTACAAACCTTATCGTTCATTGTTGTGCAAAATCAAAAATCCTTCAAACAGTAGAAATGTTGCATACACCACAATTTAATGCTATGGTTTATGAATATCAGTAGCATTTGTTTTTTGTTAAAACCAACATATTAATGAGCACTTCAAATGCCATTTTCTATAACTGTGTTATTTTGAATGAGAAATGCTAATATTTTCCTACAGTCTGTGTTCTTACCATAGTAGAAGATACAGAACATGAGCTTTAGAGTAATTACAACAGAATCAAGAAACAATTTAATTAGATGTACAGAAAAACCCCTCACATGAAAAATTAACACTATATGCATAGTCAAGTCATAACAAAAAGCATTTTGGAGTCAAATAATATTTCAAAAGTTGCTTTTGTTTTTTCTATTTGAATTGGGTTTATCATTGAATGCATTTGGTGGAATTGACTTTGGCAGAGAAGTGATAGTATTGGATAGAAATGGAACTGTGGGTTTGCACCACAAATTCAGTCTGTCATTTCATACCTGTCAGAATGCAAATATGCTGACTGAAAATGAACCACACTGTAAAATGGAATATTGCCATTGCATGGTGGATATTTGAAATTATTTTTGTATATTCATGAGATATTCTGTAGTCTCTGTACCTTTTTGCTATATGCCATGCATGTATGTATTAATATATGTAAAATACTGTTGTATAATACACAGTATTATTTTCTAGGCATTTCCTTTATGCTCAGTGTCCTGTTGAACCAAGTATAAGCAAATACAGAGTACATAGTAAGGATACTGTTCCCTCTTTTTTCTTTCTTTGCTTAAAATGTATATATTTCAATTTATAGCAGTTAAATGGTGCTAAATTCAAAAGCAACAAAGAGGTATAAAATAAAATGTTTTCTTCCTACTCTTGTCCCCAACCACCATTTTCCCTCCCAGAGGCGAGCAGTGTTGTCAGTTTCTGTGTATTCCTCAGTATCATTATTATCCAATAGCATACACATTTATAACATATTCTATGTAATGATCCTCGCTTCGCTTTTTGTTTAACATTATATCATAGATGAAGCTCATTAAGCATGGCAGATTTAATATATCCTTTCATCACTGATTTATCCCCAAATTCTGATAACATGAAAGTAAATGCATCAAACTTTGAAAAGTCCACAAATCTATGCTTCAATATTAACAGTGTTTCCAAGGAAAGAAAAGTGTGTCCTAAGGAATTTTTACACAGTCACACTATCTTTTAGGTAAGACGGTAACTGATAAATATTTTATCCTGTGAAATTTAGTCTTTAGAAAAGAAAGTTTCCTGAAATAGTCCTTGAAGAAACCATTAAAATGCAAGAGATGAGGTGAAGATGGGAAACCTTCAGACAAAAACTGGTGTCTGGATATGGACCAATTGTTTCTGGAAAAGTGTGCCCTTGCAAACCAAAATAATTCCATGTTTTTAAATTTATATCTCTATCTTTTCTGTTTCATTGTTAGCTGTTCTCTTTTTCAGAGAATTGTTTTCCTTTCTGCACATTATTTTCTATGAATCCTTTTTAATTCTCTATTCCCATGCCACATCCCTTGCAGTTTTCACTCCTCTCCTTTTTTTAGCGGCATTGATAGCAAATACTCTCTTGTGCGTCTTTCAATTTCCCTCACCTACCCCCACTTCTATTCTGATGGCTGCAGCTCCTAATTCATCTTCCTTTATCTTCCTCTGTTGTTTTGCCATAGCTTCACCAGGCTCCTTTTTCCCAGCGTTATGATCTTGTCTGATGGTTTAAGGTTTTACTTGAAGGCAAAATATTTTCTCACAATTTTCATCTGTTCTAAAGTGATAGTCTTATTCTGAGTGTTCCTCTGATTTTTTTTTTTTTTTTTTTCCTTTTTGCTTTGTTTTTGGTTTGGTCTGTGTTTGTTCTTTTTTTGATCACTCACATTCTTTGAGTGAGGCAATCCTTCTTGGACTGTCTCTTTTCAGGAAGTTAATGTGTGCAGAGTGTTCAGGGCTCTTGTTTATGAAAACAGGAGCTTTCTTTATGACTGATGTTTGGGTTCGTCTATGAAACCCTTTAATTCTATTGTTCTCTCCAGCCAGCTGCTGCTGGCTCCTCAGAATGCAGAACCTTCTACCTCCCTCTTCTCTTAGCACACATGGCCTCCTGAAACTATAGCTGGTCCATGGGATTATCAATCACTGCCACTTCCTCTACATTTTACAACAAAATGATTTCCAACAAAAAGCCTATTGCTGGGATATCTTTGCTCTTGCCAGTGTTTCATAAGACAAATATTTATTTTGCAACACAAGGTGCTCCTCTCATATTGGGAAGGTGTATTCTGTCAGCTTTTTCTGAAATCTGCAATTGAGCCTGACCCTCTCTACTTTCTCCTGATTAACTATTTGATATTCAAATTTCCATACCACCTCCACCTGTTCAGTAGTTTGAAGTTTTGGATACCTCTTTGTATATGTTTTTGGAGATGAGTGTATATTTCTTTTTTGTTCTTTTTTTTTGCTTTGGGTTCATTTATGAGTGGAGCGGATAAATTACGATAGTACCCCACTATTTCAAACTCCAGTTCAACCATGTATTCATTGGTTATTTACGTTTTGGGCTACTGTTTTCCTCCAACAATGGTGCACTGATTTGTAAGACTGTATTATGACTAATGCTTCATTAAACACTGGGAAGGAAGTAACTGACCACGCTTCACATGTGGAATACTCATGCAACGTGTCAGGTGGTGTGCTCTCAGCTGACACCCACTGCATGATCAGTAGAAAGGATGGCTCCCAAGTCTTTCCTCTTAAACAATAGACTATGCTCTGTCTTCCACCCATAGGGAACATGTTATAAGCAGGAAAATAGTAAATGCAATTACGTGTCTGTACGAATATTTTCTTCTAATTTCAAGTGGACAGACATTAAAGACATCCCCAAGTTTGCATTCCTTGAAAATCATTATTTTTCTTTAATGCAGAAGGAGAACACTGAACTTTTTACAAAAACCTGGGCAACTAAAATCTGTAAATGACCTGGCCAGTAAAATATAAAGAATGCTATTAACATTGACAGAGTCTTCTAGAAACATATATTTGCCTGATCACTCTAAGGAGTTAAGATAGTTTATTGCAATTTGCATCTAACTTTTCCAGTCAATTATGCATTTTTCTGGGAAGTGGGAAAGAAGGAAATATATGAAAGGGAAGGAGTAGAGAGCTTCTTTAAAATCCTTGTTAATTTGGTCTCACATTAAAATTCCAATAGTAGAAAGGGTATGTTTGTTCCTCAAGTTCTTATTCTGCTGTTTTCTCTGGACAGAATTCCTTGGAAGCAGGAGGTTATTTCACCAAACCATCTCAGAGCCAAAATACAAAGAAATGTAATTTGTTAGATACAACTTCTAGCATATAGTATATATTGAGTGAGACTATAATTCCCTTCCTATAAATGATTGGATTTTACTTTATTAGATGCTGAGTTTATGTGAGTCAGGGAAATGTAACCCAAGAAAGAGATTTGACTCCTGCCTAAATGTGATATGAAATATCAAGTTTACATTACTAGTGAATCTTGAATATATTATTTGAAGTCATGAAAACCACATATCCAAAAAGTTCTTATGCTCTCTCTCACTGGCCGTAGAAGCTCTTTGATGTTTGATGCTTATCTACACAATATAACTATATGTATATATATACACACACACACACATATGCATAAACAATGCTCTAATACAGAATATTTATATAAATGCAGAATATATGTGTATATTTGTATATACATCTTTATATATATATACATATATATTAAGATGTTATATAACCAAAAACATTTATCTGATGGATCTTAATAGATTTATATCTGACTATAATGACAAAAATAATTTATGACAGCAAAAATTACTAAATCACAGACTGGCTATAGCAAACGTTCTAGATTTACAACGTTTGCTCTGTCAATTGTGTTTCCTTATGAATAATTCATTTTCCAGCTAACATCAGAGATGTAGTTTATGGGTCATTAATTGGATGGGTTATTGATTGTATGCTAGACATTCCCATAATATTAGTTTCATTTAAGTACATTTAAAGTAAAATATTTAACATTTCTAATTATGGCATAAAGTAATTATTTATTCACCCTAAAAATCATATCTTGTAATGATTATTTTAGTTGAATTGTAACACATATTAGACAAGAAGTAAAAGCCTAATGAATAATGCTTTTCTTTGCTTGTGATGAGACACAAACATAAGCAATGTAATCAAGTATGAACAATGTTATAATAAAATGCTTTCATAACACGAAAAAACAAATGACCATAGAAAGTGCTGCATTTTCATTCTTATGTTGGTGTTTCTAAAAGTAATAGACAGGCATACATCCAAACTAGTTACATATGCAACTTGGTCCTTTAAGAGTCTTGGCCATTAAAAAGTAAAAAATTCCACAGTTTTATGGTATTTTCTCATGACTCTCATTGGGAAATTTAATTAAGTTGTTTATTTAGAGTCAAGCATGAACCATTTGATGGAGAAAGAAAAATATTCCAAGTGTATGCCCCTCACACTCAAATACTTCCAATCCAGGTCAGGTATTATCCAGGTTATTCAATTGCTGAAAAATTGCTCTGAGTTAGGGAACACTGATGATTCATTTTTGAACAATCTTAGAAGCATTACAGAGGGAAAAAATCCAAAGTATGTGTCACACAAAGTCTACAGAAATATTAGCTACAGTATTAGCATTATATCTTGCATTTATAAACAAGCTAGTCAAGGCAATATTGAAAATGATTTAATTTGGCCTTTGAGATCTTATTTTACCCTTGAAAAATTCTGTAACATAGGCGGGTAGCCAGGTGGGTAACTAGGTGTGTAGGATCATTATCCCTTTTTGTTATATTAGGATCCTGATACTTAGAGAAAGTAAAATGGTTTTTTCACAATTACACAAAAAGTTTCACAAATGGAGAAATTCAAATCTGATTTCTCTTATTCCAAAACCTATTTTTATTTACTTTATAAATTCACATTATTTTATGTGAATCACTGATGTTTAGGCATTTCTAGCTATTACCCAAATAATACTCTCTACTGGAAAGAAGGAATTTAAATCATAACAGAAGGGAAAAGGAAAAAAAAAGCAGGTAGGTCAGAAATCTGTGTTCTCAAAAAGGCAGTGATAGCTCTTTGATTCTTTGTTACACATTAACAAAACAGTGATAGAAGACTGTATCACAATTCCAAATCTATTGATTTCTGGACTTTTGGTGTTCTATTTAAAAGTAAGGAGATTGCCAATACAATTCTTGAAATATTTATTTGCCATTCTGATAAATCAAACTACATTCTGAAACTTCCCTTCTCTGAAACTTCTCAGTTCTATTCATTTTTCCACTTTGTCATTTACTAGATCATCAACTTACAATAATGCATTTCCTAGCAGTAAATAGTCAATAATAGCTACCTGACATTGGACACTCAATTGACAGAAAATGTCCTAATTTTTAACTTCAAAAATTTCATCTGACTTTGAAGTTTATTGGAATAAATTTGAACATAGTATTCAAAGCATTATTTGAAAAATCCTTTACTATGACAAATTTCTCCTTCTCATTGCTGATTATTAGTATATTTTCTTCATCAGGTTAAGTCACAGGCTTACCTGCATTACTGTTATTTTTGATAAACTAGATCTTGGTTTATAGATCAATTCAGTTTTTCTCATTCCATTATTTTCTACTATTACCTTATTTATGTGCACCTTCTATGTCTTTTGTTTTGTTGTTCTTTATCCAGCTACATTTTTAATGGATTTTAAAATGTGAAATCTGAAAATGTCACCTTTGAATGCTAGAATTCAAGGCTCAGAATAATTCTCCTTCAAAACTTGAATGACATTCATTAATTATCTTCTACCATCCAGTGTCATAGATGTGAAATCTGATGCCACTTGGATTCTAGCTTTTTCATAAGTAATCCTTTTTTCCCCTTTCACTGTGGATTTTTATAGCTGTATCAAGACATATTTCACATATCAAAAATTTCACACATTTAAAATATACAATTTAGTGGATTTTAGTAAATTCACAGTGTTGCCCACCATCACCAAAATCTAATTATAGAATATTTTCAACACCTTGAAAAAAGCCCATACACATAAGCCGTAATTCCCCATTTCCATTCCCCTAGTCTCCCCACACACCCAGCCCAAACAAATTATTTATTTACTTTCTGTCTCCACGGGTTTTCATTTTCTGGACATTTCCTGTAAATGCAATCAACATATTTAATGTCCTTTGTGACTGACCCATTTCACTAAGCATGATCTTTCCAGGGTTCCTACATGTTTCAGTACTTCCTTCTTTTTTATTGCTGGATACTATTCTATTGCATATGTACATTTTATTTATCCATTCACCAATTGGTGGGCATTTATGTTCCTTCCAAATTTGACTATTTTGAAAATGCTGCTATGAATATCCATGAACAACCTTTTGTGGTGGCATATGTTTTCGTTTCTCTAGGAGTAGAACTTGAGTATTATATTTACAATTTTAAGAAAATGCCAAAGTGTTTTTCAATGTGGCTGCAATATGCTACATTCCCACCAAAAATTATGAGGGTTCCAATATCTCTATGTTCTCAATCACCCCTCTTATTTTCTGTCTTTTTGATTATAGACATCCTAGTGTGTTGACAGTTATATCTCACTGTGGTGTTAATTTGCATTTTCCTAGTGTCTAAGGAAGTTGAACAGTTTTTCATGTACTTATTGTCCATTTGTATATCTTCTTTGGACAAATGTCTATTCAAAGCTTTTCCCCATTTTAAATTGTAATATTTATCTTTTTTTGTTGTTGAGTTGTAAGAGCTCTTATATATTCTGGATATGGGTGACTATCAGATAAACGATTTGAAAATACATTCTCCAATTTGTAGGTTGTCTTTGCACTTTTTTGAAAGTGTCTTTTGATGGACATTTTTTTATTATTTTTGTTTTGGTATCAAATATACAAAATATTGCCCAATACAATATCACAACAGTATAATCATAAGTCTTCTTCTAAGAGTTTGATACTTTTAGCTCTTACATTTAAGTCTAAGATATATTTTGAGTTAACTTTTGTGTTTTGTGATGTACAAGTCAAAATTCATATTTTGCATGTGAGTATCCATTTATCCCTGCACCATTTGCACCCTTGTCAAAAATCAATTGACCATAAAAGTGAGGGTTTATTCTTAGATTTTTCAGTTCTATTTAATTGATCTATATGACTATCATATGTCAGTATAAACAATACGCCATTGTGATTACTGTAGCTTTCTAGTAAGTTTTGAAATGGGAAGTTGCAGGCCTCCTAATTTTTTCTTCTTTCCCAATATTATTTTATTATTCTGGACCCTTGGATTTCCATATAAATTTTAGGATCAGCTGGTCAATTTTGAAAATAAAGACAGCTGGTATTCTGAAAGAGACTTTGTTGAAACTATGGTTGCAATTGGGAAGAAACTACCACTTTAACAACAGGAAGTCTTCTGATCCATGGGCATGGAATGCCTTTATCTTTATTTAGATCTTAATTTCTGACACAAATATTTGTAGTTTTCATTGTACAAGTTTTTCACTTCTTTTAAAAATTTATTTCCAAGTATTTTATTTATTTAGGCATTATTTTAAATGGAATTGTTCTCTTAATTTCATTTGGGGATTGTTAATTGCTAGTGTATATAAATAAAATTGATTTTTGTATATTGAACTTGCTCACCATAAGAGACTTGTTTATTAGTTCAAATATTATTTTAGAAGATTCCTTATGATTTTCAATATACAATATCCTACGTGAATTGAGATAGTTGTACTTATTTCCTAATCCCAATATATTTATTTTTTTATCATGTCTAATTGTCTTGCCTAGAACGTTCAGAACAATTGCAAATAATAGTGGTGAGAGCAAGCATCCTTGTCTTGTATCTGATGCTAGACTGAAAGCTTTCAGTCTTTATGCATTGAGTTTAATGTTAGCTGTGTGTTGTCAATAGGGTCCCTTTATCAGGTTGAGGACATTCCTTCTATTCATATTTTATGGAGTGATTTTATCTTGAAGAGTTTTGGCTTTTCTGGAATGTTTTTTCTGCATATACTGATAGCAACCTGAATTTTTGTCCTCATATCACTCTTCAGAAGTTTCTTCAAGTTTTTGTTTCATGTATGCTTCTGTTGTAAGGCATATATGCATTTATTGATGGATTGACCCTGTTATGACTATAAAATTTCCCTTTTTTCTTCTAGTAACAATTTTTGATTTTGTCAATTTTGTTGCCTATTAGCGTGTATACTCTAGTTCTCTTTTGCTTACTTTTTATAGTTCTATATGTTTTTATCCTATCACCTTCAACCTATTGGTGTCTTCAATGCTGAATTTTGTCTCCCAGAATTTTTAAAATCCATTCTGCCTTTTTTTCTGCTTTAGTTGTGAATTTTCATTAAATTCACATTTAATGTAACTATTTTTAATGGAACATTTACATCTACTATTTTACTGTTTTATATGTGTATTGTTTATTTGCATGTGTGTACCTCTATTCTTTGATTCCTGCCTTCTTTTTGTTAAATACAGATTTTCTCTGTAGCTTTTTAATGTCTTGGTTGTTCCTTTTGCTATTTTATTTTACTATATTACTTTTCTAAGAACAATCTAGTTCATATTAATATTAACAATTTCATTTTTTAGAAGAACTTCTCCCCAATTTTCTTTTGTTCTTTGCCCCTTCCTTTAAAATATTATTGCCATATAAATTAATTCTTTATAGGTTTAAATACATCAAAGCACTTTTTAAATCACTTTTGTGTTGTAGAATATATTTTCCAAGTGCAATTTAACAAGTAGAGAACAAATTTCAAAGAATATTATTGGTTACAGTTTCACAGTTTCAGTTATTAATAACTATTGCTTCATAATGTTATCTTTAAAACAAGAGAAAACAAAATGTATTTATACTATGATTCAAACTCCTTGGAGTTTGTTGAGTTTCTTGTATGTGTAGATTAACATTTATCAAAAACTTTGAGAAATTTCCAGCCACTTTTTTCTTCAAATATATCCCCCCCCTTTTTTTTTTTAATCCAGGTCTCTGATTATATGTATGTTTTTATGTTTGATGGCCTCACAGGTCTCTCAGGCTCTGTTGATTTTTTTTTTTTTTCAGGTTTTCATTTTTGTCCTGTGTTCAACTGGATAATTTCTATTGACCTATATTCAAGTTTGCTGATTCTTTCTTCTGCCAACTCAAATTTTTCATTTCAGTTAATATAATTTTCAATTCTAGGAATTCTCTTTGATTTTTTTTTTACAGCCTCTGCTTATACACTGTTGTATTCTGTATTGTAAGACATTGATGTCATAGTTTCCTTTAATTCTTAGACAGTATTTTTTAGTTCTATGAGCATGTTTATTATTGCTTATTTAAAGTTTTTGTCTAATAAGTTCAAATTCTAAGCTCATTTAAAGACATGTTTTGTCGACAGTTTTTTACTATATATGTGGCAAACTTTATAGTGTTTGCATGTCTTGTAATCATTTGTTGAAAACAGGAGATTTTAGATACTATATTGTGACAACTCTATTATCATATTCCCCCACTCCCCAAAGTTTGTTGTTGCTATACTGTTTTCGTTTTTGTTGTTGTTGTTGTTGCTGCTATACTGTTTTTGTTGTTATTGCTGTTGTTTTAATTGCTGCTTATTTATTTAGCACTTTCATTGGACTAATTCTAATGATTCTGTATTACCTGTTATGTGACCATAAATTTCATGCCAGATTTTTTCCTCAAGTTCTTTTATTTTTTTTTTTTTTTATTTTTAAGGCTGCTTAAAATGCTTGGTCATACCTGGATCAGTATAATTTAGTGATCAGCCAATAATTGATCAGAAGACTTCCAAAAATGCCTTACCTTTATGTCTTCCTCCCCTTGCAGAGAGAATCTTTGTGTGAAGACATGCCTTCCAATTTCAGGGACTTTTTAAGACAAACTGAGCTTTCACTTTCTGCTAATATCTAGCCTCAAGGTCAGCCAGAGCGAGTGCCTGGTTCTTTTCACTTTTCCAAGTCGTTCCTGGGTGTGCACATCGCCTTGCTCATACACATAAACCGTTTGTTCTAGTTTGCTAATGCTGCGGAATGCAAAACACCAGAGATGGATAGGCTTTTATAAAACGGGGGTTTATTTCACTACACAGTTACAGTCCTAAGGCCACAAAGCGTCCAAGGTAACACCTCAGCAATCAGGTACCTTCACCGGAGGATGGCCAACGGCGTCTGGAAAACCTCTGCTAGCTAGGAAGGCAGCCAGCGTCTGCTCCAAAGCTCCGGCCTCAAAATGGCTTTCTCCCAGGACGTTCCTCTCTAGCAAGCTTGCTCCTCTTCAAAACATCACTCTCAGCTGCACTCCATTACTCCTCTCTGAGTCAGCTCATTTATATTTCTCCACTGATCAAGGCCCACCTGAATGGGCGGGGCCACGCCTCCAAGGGAACATCTCATCAGAATCATCACCCACAGCTGGGTGGGGCACATTCCAAGCAAATCCAACCAGCACCAAAACGTCTGTCCCACAAGACCACAAAGATAATGGCATTTGGGGGACACAATACATTCAAACCGGCACACCCTTTAAATCCTCAGGAATAGAGGAGACTTTTTCAAAGCTCCCTATCATTAGCTGGTTCTCCAGGATTTCCTTTTAAATTCCTATCTAGATTCTTCTTTTCTCAAGCTGAAATAATGGTCTCCATTGAGATTTTTGTCATCAATTTGATATTACTTTGATAAATTCTGGGCGTTTCTGTCCTGTTTTTTCTCCTTTTTCGTTTCCCTTGATAAATTGAGTTCTGAGTCAAATAAAAAGTGACCACACTGTGAGAATAAAGATTTCTCAGGGGGAACAACTTCAGACAAATTATTATCTCTGCTCTAGGGACAGCGCCTTTGACAGCGTTTCAAACAAGGTCAAGTCTCTCTATTTTCCGCTGCTCTCCTGGGGAGGAGGATTGGTGGAAACCCAGTTAAAACTTACCAGCCCCTCTGTCTTACTGAGGTGCAGCACCTTCTCTAGGAGAGACGATTTTCAGTTTGTTCTGTGGCTCTAGTTGATGATCAGAGTACTGGAATGCTTAAAATCAAATGCTTTATTTCAGCTGTTTTGTCCATCTTTTCAAGGTTTTAGGGGCACAGCAAGCTCACCAAGGTTCTCATTTTGCCATTCTGGAAGCCAATCCACAGCCCTGCCCCCAGATGGTTTAAAATTCTTATATAATCCTTGAATTTTGAAAACGTTCTATATATAGGTTGGTTTCCTTTTTGTTTCCCACTGAAAACTCAGTTTTCCCTTTCACTCTGAAAACTCAAGATTATTTTCAGCTTTGGGAGACTTTTCTTGTAATTGTATTAATTTTCCCTCCATTTATTCTTTTCTATTATAAGGAGCTATAGTTATTACAGCATTAGAGCCCATGGATATGTCTTTCATCTTATATTTTCCATATTTTTGCCCATTATATTGCATCTTTGGAAAATCCCTTAGCTCCAGTTTCCAGCATTAACTACATTTATTCTGCTATAGTGTTTTATTTCAATTCAGATTTTTGTATTTTGCAAAATCAATCATTATTCTATTTCATAACAACCACTTAAAAGTGGCTAAAAGTCTTTCTATGCACTCTTTTGTTTAAGGGAACTTGTCTATGATTATTAGGAAGAGTGTTAGGAAGGTGACAGTTTACTGTGGCTGAGAATAAGCTAGAAATGAGTCTCATGGAATAGGGGCTCCAGCACTTCTAGAGATCCTTGGAGCACCACCCTCCTACTGATACCCACTCACAGCTCTAGCGTGAGAGGGAATCCTATTATCCCCCTGTGAGCACAATCTCAGGGAAAGGAGGGTCTGGCTAGCCCACCAATGCAAAGAGAGTATGAAATAATTACCCTGACAATTGAACTCGTGTCCACTCTTGCTTCTACATAATTCAGACTGTGGGCATGCAATAGTCCAACCTGACTATCTTTTGAAGTTTTCTCTTGCATATCATTTGGGTCATGATTTTTTTGTGAATTGATCATATCTGCTCAGCTTTATGTTAATGTCACAAGTTCCCTTACTGAGTTTTTCTCTACCTATAACTTTGTGCCAATTGTAGAACTTTTCTGAATAAGCAGGAAAAGAATCTTGATATTATCAAGTCTGCTAAGAATATCATATATATTCTAATAATTACAACCACAATGTAACTTGGTAATTTACAGAGGAGGACACTGAAACTGTGCATTTAGGCAACTTGTCCCAGATAGCAGACCACATTATATGTTGAAGTCAGAGATCTTTGACAATTAAGCTCACTTTCTTACCACTACACTGCATCAAATTGTCATGAAATGTACGTAAATGATATATGGTTACAGAAAGAGAAGATGTACTCACTACATGATATGAAAATTTCAGTAATTGATATTCATTTAGTTTTCCTTTGTTTTTTTAAGGCTAATACATCTTTAGGTGGTAAGTATATGGAGGTTTATGGTAAAAACTAAAATATGTTGCATGTTGGAAAAGTTTCATAACAAAATGTTGAAAAGTAGTTACAGTCCTCAAATATAAAATAATAATATAGTATGTTTCAACAAATTATTATATTTCCCCGAGGACAAGTTCACAGTTGCTGTTAAATACAAGCAAGTCGTTTTGTTTCCAGTACCTTTTTAAGTATATTTTCTTAACTCAGAAGTCATTTTACTACATGGCTTAAAACAAGCATTTCTATAGCCTTCTACTTCTGTTGAAGGAAAGTAAAAATGAAACCAAGATAACCAGAGGAAAGCAAAGAAAGAAAAGGTAGTTAATGGTTAATCAGCATAAACATTTCAGCATGCAGTAAAACATAGTACACGTATATTTCTTTAGGTCCTCTCACATGTATCTACAGTTTGGAATATCATAGTCCATATGGGTTATGCCAGCTTAGTTAATTTAATTTGCCTAGCTTAAATAAAAGGAGAGGAGAAACTGAATAAAAATGCTAGAAATATGAAATTAATGAAGAAAGATAAGGTTGTTACTTGCCAGCTCCCTGGAAAATATTGTGCCAGGCTTTGGGACTGTTAAGATGGGTTTTTGTCTTTAAAATTTCTTGATGTTGTGAAGAAGATATCCTAGTAAACAATTACAAAGCAGGATGGTGTATATATGTATACTATGGTACATATAAACTTACTGGGCTTTTATATTACACAGAAGACCCTTCCTCTGATTTGGAGACAGGGACCGAGGGCAAACTTTCCAGGTTGAAGAGAAAAAAAAAATGATAGAAATTAAGAAGGCACAGAAAATGCCCAAAGCATTTGGATAAACCACACAGGTTTGGATTATGTATCTAAAAACTTGAGTTTTTTGAAGGTCAGAAGAATGGCAGATTTATATATCTTTTGAATCTTTGCTAACATCTCTCCTAATGGATATTATTTATTGAATACTTCCTAAGTCATTATGCTAGATTCTTTAAATATGAATTAGTTCAACAACAATTTATAAGGTGCCTTCTATGTTCAGGCACTCAGGATACTTATTCCTTGTTCTCCTTGCATCGCAGCAACTGTAATTTGGTGATAAATTGCCCCAGGTCATGAAGCTAGGAAATTTTGAAGAGATTTTAACTCAAGTCTACCTGATTCTAATTTTCTTTCCCCTGTATTATGCTGCTTATACTGCCATTAAAAATGTAATACTCTGTGCCAGTTCGATGTATTATGTCTCCCAAAATGACATTATTTTTGATTCAGTCTTGTGTGGGCAGACATATTAGTGTTGATGAGATTTTGAAATCCTTTGGGTTTTTTCTATCGAGATGTGATTCAGTCAACTGTGGACAAGACCTTTGGTTGGATAATTTCCATGCAGGTGTTACCCCAACCATTCAGGGTGGGTCTGAATTAAATTACTGGAGCCCTATATAAGCTCAGATAGAAGGAGCAAGCTTGCTACAGCCAAGAGGGACACTTTGAAGAACGCAGGGGAACTGAGAAAGGAGCTTCAGCTTACAGAGATATTTTGGAGATGGCCTTTGAAAGCAGACTTTTGCTCCGGAGAAGCTAAGAGAGGACAAACTCCCCAAGAGCATCTAAGAGTGACATTTTTGAGGAGCTGAAGCCTAGAGAGGAATGTCCTGGGAGAAAGCCATTTTGAAAGCAGAACTCCAGAGCAAACGCCGGCCACGTGCCTTCCCAGCTAACAGAGGCTTTCCGGACACCATTGGCCATCCTCCAGTGAAGGCACCTGATTGTTGACGTGTTACCTTGGACACTTTATGGCCCTAAGACTGTAACTGTGTAGCCAAATAACCCCCCCTTTTATAAAAGCCAATCCATTTCTGGTGTTTTGCATTCCAGCAGCATTAGCAAACTAGAACACTATCTATCATCTATTTATTTAGCTATCTATCATCTATCTATCATTTATGTATTTCTCTATCTATCATCTATCTATTGTCTATCTAGATTGGAGACAAGCATAATGCAAGAACACAGACAACACCAATGCTTTAGAAGAATGCAGAGCAGGGAGGATGCCAGCAAAAGGGAGCCATATCCACAGTTCCCAACCTTGAATACCCTCCAGTCTAGTAAGGGACAGTCATACAAACCCAGTGACAAGGATAAGACAGGAATGACGGACCATTAGTTCTAAAAGTAAAGGTTAAGGGAGCAATGTTATCACATGTATAAGGCAGAAAAGAGTCACCCCCTAAAAGGAGGAATGAGAGCATTGTTTTACCTGAATATAGAACATTATGGGAGACTTAGACAAGAAAATTATACATGCTTATTCCTAAGAAGGCTTTGAATATAAGGCTAAGACCTTTTCTCCTGAATGTAATAGGTAAAAGAGTGCAACAGAACAATTGTAATCCATAGTTGAAAGGCTGTCTTGGGTTTTCATTTCCATGGAATTAATTTTTCACCTTGATATTTGACATTTATCCTTTTCTTCCACACTACAATGATCTAAAATTCTTATTGTGAATTTTGTAGTAGGGTAATGGAAATAACCCATATTCTGAATATTTAAAAATATATGTATTCATAAAACAAAAGTGGTGAATCTTTCTGATAAGTAAAAACAGCATACATGTATTTCAGCAAACTGAAAAACTGAGTGGAACAAAGCAAATATCCATTTAATTTGCCTTCTTAGATACATAATTACAAGTGGAAAACACTGATTTTTAAAAATTTTTTTGCAGTAAGGATATGTATTAATATTCAAGAAGGGACTAAATAATATTAAAATAGTCACAGATTTCTTTTTTAAGCACTTTAAATTTTTCTTTTTAATGTGAAAACCACCAAGAAATTAAAAGTGACTATTTCAATTTTCAGCACGTTATTTTAGTGTGATATAAATGTCCTTCATGAGAAACTAAAACTAGTAAATTCAATTAGTTGTGGGATATTTATTTTAAGTTCTGTCTTTCAGTGATAATTAGCTATTAAAATATTAAAGTGAATTTATTCTTGTGAGTATGAAGAATTCTCCAAGATAAACAGAGTGTAAGTCCTTGTTCTTATTTTTTCACCTAAATCTTCTCCCCCTTGCTTCTTAATGACAGTGATGTAGTTAGAGTAGGTTATGTGATAAATTTCTTGGGTTTACCTTTGCTTCAATCTGTTTAGTATCTGGATTCTGAAACAAAAATTTGATTTTGCTCTTGCCATCATCTGAAGAACCTTTAAGCTGAGAAAACTTATACCTCCAAAGAACAGCCTAAAGGGGAAAAAAAAGAAACATATGAAAGTCAATGCAATTAAAATCTGCATTACCAAGAAATAGTTTTCTTTTTAAATTATAAAAGTAAATGATATAAAGTGAGTGTTCTATCTTAGTATAAAACAGTGAATTAAATATATTTATCAAAGTCTATAATTTAATATAGAATAGGTATTTTAATTTCCAGAAATAAGTTTTATACTGATAAATTATTTCAAACTATAAAAATGAATCATGCTGAGTATTTTGTCTCATTTCAAAATGAAATAAAAATCAGCTCACCTAAATCATGTAACTATGCCAGTGACTAAATAAAAACACCTGCTATTTGTTTCTTTTGTTTGTATCAATTGGGGTCCTGAGGTGAATTTTCAGTGGACAATTCTGTTGCTTTCTCTTGAGGCTCAAATTAGCAACCAGTAGTTTTCTCAAAATGAAATATTTTCTGAATAAATAAGTATGACAAAAACTTGCGTAGTGCTCTCATGAGTTTAGACTAGCATAAGCATTTTATAGAACTTTGCCATAAGTCTGTAATATCTTTGAAAGCAGAGTCTCTATCTGAAATATATACTACAAATGCAGGTCTCCGTATTTGAAAATAACAAAAAATCCAAAAGCAAGATGAAAAAAATGGTAAATTGGAGATAAGTGGAAATAGTCTATTAAATTTCCTTTCCTCTTTTATGTTATAAATACCATTTCCTAAGAGTAAATGCAGCACATTGTTCTTCAGCTTGTCCTGGAACTAAAATCATGTGTGTCAAAAAATAAAATACCAATCATACAAATCATTAAAGTTTAAAATTATGTATGTGTGTTTAAGCACTGTCATATACCTTACAGCTTCTTCCTAAATTCTACTAAAGCACGATCATCTGTACTTTAAGTAGAGGATGTAAAGATTCATTTAATAAATTATCATTTCAAATAATTTTTAAAGATTTTTGATGGCTTCTAAATAGATCAAGGAAACGGTTTGTGTAGGTAAGCAAGGTACAGTATGCATCTCACATTTTTTTTGCTATAAAATGTTACCCCAAAAAGTATAGAAATAAGCATATGTGCACATATGAACACATTCACAAAGTCTTATAAAGAATAAGATACAGTTAAACATTTTATGAAAATGAATTTCAGCAGATCATCGGGACTCTGAAACACAGGTTTCTCGAAGCCTTAAGAGAACAGAAGCAGATTCTTCCATCAGAAAACACTATCTCTTTTTCCAGCAAAATAGTTACAGTTCCTGGCAAGATGTCAGTTTCTTCCAAAAATTCTCTCACACTGATATTGAAAAAATGGGACTGATAAAGTTTACAGAGTTCATTCAAAGATCAATGAAAAATAGTGAGGAAATGTTTACCTCCCACCAACACTTGCATCTTAAGTATTCATGTGCATGGATTTTTTTCATGATAGTGTTTTCAGCATAGATATTTCAAGTTTGTAATCACATTACCCATGGACTCCATTTGCACACACATCATTCTGATGGTTGGGTAACATTCAAACTATGACTTCCACCATCAATGCAATAGAGGGTTTCTTTTTGTTGTTGTTCTTTGGTCCTGTTGCAAGGGGAATAAATAAATCTTCCATTTTCTTTAAACCTTTCATTTTTGAAAAGTGTGTTACCAACTAGTGTGCATCTGTATTCTTAAATAATTAAACATTTTTTACATTATTCACAGGAGATCAAAATATGAGAACAGTGACATTTATAAAGAGAAAACTCTCCAATTCTATATAGAGATGATATAAGATAGTAGAATTTGTGGCATATAGCATATGGAACAAAATTTGTTATTTTTTACTTTAATTGAATAATTAATATATAAAATAAGCATATGATAAGATAGAATCTTACTTCCTAGTTGACTCTATGTTTCATCTTAAACATCAATTCCCATACACCAGTGTTAAAAAACAGGCAAAACAGAACACAACAACAACGACGAAGCCCTGTTCTTGTTTAGACTAGATTTCCCAGGCACCTGGTAGCCTGGCAGACAATTAGGAATACATGCAGGGAAATTTCAGACAAAGTCCCAGTTAGTGCCCTCACTAATCCCTCACCACTCCAGGAAGACTTGACACTGTACCACTGCAGCATAGTTTTCTGCCTGCAGAAGTCAGTGTCTTCTGCTATCTTTATTCAAGAGACAACTTTTCAATTCATACAAGCCTGCAGAGTATTATAATTCTTTCCCAGACATGGACATGCAACACTACCTAAGGGAGTGCTTCTCTGCAGCACATACAATTATATTGAAACTCATGTCTTACTAGATCAGTATTCCTTTCAGAAGCCTATAGTATTATTTGCCTGAAAACCATCTATCAAAATAGCAAACATAGGTTTAGATACTATATAAGAACTAAATCACAAATTTAAAAAACAACTGTGCATCTGTTCTTTAATAAATGAAAATATATGGAACACCAATGACAAGTCCAAAGTTTATTTTGGAGGATGCTTGGGTTTTAGATATTACAGAAAAATTAAGAAACTCATATAGAGTTCCCATATAACCTGGACCCAGTTTCTCATATAATTAATATTTAAGTTAGTGTGGTACATTGTCACAGTTAATGACACTATATTGACACACTATTCAGATTTACTTAGTTTACATTTAATGCTGTTTTTCTGTCCCAGGACCCCATCCAGGATCCCACACTGCATTTGGTTTTCCTATCCCCTCTGTCTCCTCTTGGCTGTGACAGTTTCTCAGTCTCTCCTTGTTTTTGATGATCTTGACAGTTTTGAGGACAGCTGGTCAGGTGTGGGCATGGTTATTGAACTGGGTTAGTTGGTCCTAACATGACTCAATAATTCATTTAAATCTGAAACAGCATGAAGAATAGCATGACTTTAAAAGTACTGAGAGTTCATTTCTTTATTACAATATTATTAAAAATATTTGTATAAGGACAATCAAATGTAGGTAAAATATATCCATGTATTTCCTTATATTTTTGTACAGTACATATTTCCTTTTTTTTCTAATTTCACATTATTATGTAACATTAACATTATAGAAAAGAATAAAGGACAATTTTTAAATTTACCCACAAAACTACCATTTTGTATTCCACTATTTAGTATTCATTATAAACAATTTTACATGTTGCTATAAATCTCAGTAATAACATAGTCACATGATATTTCACTTCATTCACAAACTCTAACTTTACTTGTTAAACTCTTACTGTCAAACATAAGTTGTTTCCAGTAATGTTTTTGTTTTGTTTTGTGTTTCAGTTCTTCTATCTACCTTCTCTTCTTGAGCATCTCATACATTCCCATGTATTAAATGTCTATTAAATGTCTATATATATATATATATATATATATATGTATATATATATACACACACATATATATACACACACACACACATACATACTGATGTAACCCCAAATTATCTCAGGCTGTGACATCTCTCCTGAACTTCAGAATCATGTGTGCAAATACCCACTTCACATCTATAAATATGGGTATATTTGACATCTCCAATTTAACAGTCATGCAACGGTTCTTGACACACAATGCCCAACACAGCATTTCCATTCAGTTGCATTCCCTATCTCAGTAAATGATACCACTAACTCCACATACATTTTTCTCAAAATGAAGATCTAGATATCAAAAAGTAATACAAAGTGGAGAAAGAAGATGGCAGCATAGAGAGAGGTGGAAGTTCATTCCCCTGGAGCAACTAATAAACAACGAGGAACAACTAGTAAATGAGATGGAATAACTGCTAGGGGACAGCCATGACTGTACACACATCATGCAACAACCTGGATTGGAGGGAATGCCTGAGATCGCAGCATGGAATCTGTGAGTAGAAACTGCAGATCTGAGCTGGGAGCCCCCTCCACCATGGCAGCCTGAATGGCAAAGCCTCACTTTGATAGAGAGCCACACTCTCTGAACAAGTGAATATTCCTCAATCCAGCTCCAACTGGGGTTTTAATTAATAAATATGGACTGCTAAATGAAAGCTGCAAATCCCCAACAAGCAGACAGAGGCTTTTAGTGACAACTGTCCTTGAAGAGCCAAGGAGCTTGTCTTTCCAAGGAGGGGGAGCCTAGAGGACTGGGTACTATCTCTGGCCAATGGGTGAAATTGGGGGCTATGGACTGACCCTGAAAGGGGGCTTTCTGTCCCCTTTTCTCTCTCTCAACCTAGTGGCTCAGTGGAGAAAGCCTCAGTCATTTTCAGTTTGCAGTGCTCTGCAGTGGAGAAAGCCTCAGCCATTTTCAGTTTGTAGCACTCAGACCCAGACAAGGGTGGAGATAGCAGAGTCAGAGAGACAAAGAGCCCATTAAAATGAAAATGAAAATTCCCTAGGGGTCCATCTTCCCTAAGAGGAAAGAGGTGGTGTCCAGCTCTACTACCCACCTTCCATTCAGAAACAAAACCCATAGCCTGGGGGAAAACAATCAAACCAGAAACAACCTAAGCTGAGAATTAAAGTGGCCACACCTCCTTACACCAGTTGGGAACAACAGGCTGACAGGTGCCATGTGGAAAACCACAGTGACTTGAGGCATGACAGGGTGTGTCAATCTTCTAAGACACATCCTCAGGGAAAGCTGGTGCTGAATATTGCCTCCTTCTGAGACATGAGCCAGTTCTGGTCTGGGGAAACCTGATTAGGGTAACCATGGAAACCAGATGCCTAGACAACAGAAAACTACTACACTAAGGAAAACAAAGGTATGGTCCAGTTAAACGAGCAAACTTACACTTCAACTGAGATACAGGAATTGAAACAACTAATGCTAAATCAATTCAAAAAGTTTAGGGGAGATATTGGAAAAGAGATGAAGGATATAATGTAAACACTGGGCGAACATTAATTAGAAATTGAAAGTTCAAAAAAGACAACTGGCAGAATCTATGGAAATGAAGGGCACAACACAAGAGATGAAAGACACAATGGAGACATACAACAGCAAATCTCAAGAGGCAGAAGAAAACACTCAGGAACTGGAGAACAAGACACCTGAAAGCCTACACACAAAAGAACAGATAGAGAAAAGAATGGAAAAATATGAGCAACATCTCAGGGAATTGAATTACAACATGAAACACTTGAAGGTACATGTCAGGAGTGTCTCAGAGGGAGAAGAGAATAGAAAAGGGGCAGAAGCAGTAATAGAGGAAATAATCAATGTAAATTTCCTATCTCTTATGAAAGACATAAAATTACAGATCCGAGAAGTGCAGGATACCCCAAACAGAATAGATCTGAATAGGCCTATGTCAAGACATTTAATAATCAGATTATCAAACTTCAAAGACAAAGAGAGAATCCTGAAAGCAGCAAGAGAAAAGCAAATCATCACATATAAAGGAAGCTTGATAAGACTATGTGTGGATTTCTCAGTAGAAACCAAGGAGACAAGAAGGAAGTTGGGTAATATATCTAAGATACTGAAAGAGAAAAAACACAAACCAAGAATCCTATAACCTGCAAAGCTGTCCTTCAAATATGGGGGAGAGTTTAAACTATTTTCTGACAAACAGACAATGACAGAGTTTGTGAACAAGATACCTGTGCTGCAGGAAATACTAAATGGAGCACTGCAGACAGATAGAAAAAGACAGAAGTGAGACGTTTGGAACACAATTTTGGGTGATGGTGGCACAGCAATGTAAATACACTGAACAAAGATGACTGTGAGTATGTTTGAAAGAGGAAGGTTAGGAACATGAGGGACACCAGAAGGAAAGAGAAAGATGAAGACTGGCACTCTATAACTCAGTGAAACCTAGAGTGTTCAACAATTGTGATAAAATGTACAAATATGTTTTTTTTTTATGAGCAAGAACAAATGAATGTCAACCTTGCAAGGTGTTAAAAATAGGGAGGTATTGGGAGAGAATATAATCAATGCAAACTAGGAGCTATAATTAACAGAAACTTTGTATTGTGCCTCCTTTAATGTAACAAAGGCAATATACCAAAGCTAAATGCATTTAAGAGGGGGACATAAGGGAAGTGTATGGGACTCTTGGCATTGGTGATGTTGTCTGACTCTTTATTCTACTTTAGTTTAATGCTTTATTTCTTTTTGTTGCTCCCTAGCTGTCATGTTTTGTTTTATTTTGTTTTCTCTTTCTTTTTCCTTTCTGTTTTGTCTCTCTACCTTCTTTGACTCTTCCTCCTTCTTTGTGAAAGAAATGGAGCCGTCCTTATATAGATAGTGATGAGGGTGGAGAATCCATAAATATGTGACTATAAAGGGAACCATTGATTGTTTACTTAGGATGGAATGTTTGGTGTGTGAGCAAAACTGTCTCAAAAAATAGGTTGATGAAGAAACCTTGAGGATACGATATTGAGTGAATTAAGTCAGACACATAAGGACAAATATCGCAGGGTCTCACTGGTATGAAAAAATTATAATATGTAAACTCATAGACATGAAATATACATTACCAGGATATAGAACAAGGCTAAAGAATGGGGAACAGTTGCTTATTATGAGCAGAATATTCAAATAGGTTGAACTTCAGTATTTGAAAATTAATAATAGAGGCGGATATATGGAGAAAAGTATACCTATTGCAAACTATATAATACAGTTAGTAGTAGTTTAGCATTCTTTCATCAACAGTAACAAATGTACTAAACCAGTACTATGAGTCAATAATGGAGGGGAGGTGGTTAGGGGTATGGGAGGATTTACGTTTCCTTTTTTTTTTTTTTTTGTCTTTATTTCTTTTCTAGAGTAATGGGAATGTTCTAAAAATTCAAAAAAAAATTAATTGTGGTGATGGATGCCCAGCTGTATATGGTACCATGGGCAACTGATTATACATTTTAGATATTTGGATAATTGTATGGAATGTGAACAATCTCCATAAAAAAAAGTAAATGAGGAAAAAAACACATTTCTGTACATAGTCAAATATTTACAGACAAAATGATACATCTTGGCTTTACTTCAAAACAATCAAAGGGTTTATGGGTGGGGATATAGTTAAAGATTTTCAGCTGCTGATAATTGTTGGAGCTGGGTATGCACAGGGGTTGATTATAACATCTGTCTTTTTTTGTATAATACTTTAAATTTTCCTTAATAAATGTTAAAAAAAAGTAACAAAAACCTAGTAAATATACTTGATGGGTCCTTTTCCCCCACTTTTATTACTCAACATTCAAATTGTGTTCTGAATCTAAATAAGCATCTTTAGAGGGGAATGGCTTCTCCTCTATCCCAGTTGCCATCATCTCTTGCCCAGACTCCTGTAACAGTCTGGTAAATGGTGGTTGTCCAGTTCTAGGTGCTGACTTCTACAATAAGATCTCCACAAGGTAGACAGATGCAATTGTTAACAATATACAATGGGAACTATTTAACAGGGCAGAGATCAGCCTGACATGGTGGGGGGTGGCAATTTCTGTGATTCTGAGATAGGGAAGGGGCCTTCACTGAGGAAGACAGAGCAGACTGTTCAGCAGCCTCCATCTCACCCTCTCATGAGGTGCTACTCCCACATTTCTCTCTAGAATATTCTGTCATAGCGTTAACAATAGCAAGTGAGGACATTATTCTGCTCTTGATCCATTCATCCTTTTCAGTCTTAGCTGGGCCCATGGCTGGATAATGGCTCCCAAAGATCTCCATGTCCCAATATTTGGAACCTGGGACTATTACCTTAGATGGTAAAAGGGATGCAGAAACAGAATGCATCTCCAGCCTTTTTTATACATCGATGGGGCTATGCGACTAAGTTCTCAACAAAAGAATGTGAATACAACTGATGAGCACAACTTTTCTGTTACTAGATTAAAAGAAAATTGACTTCCTCAAACTCTGAATTCCCCCCTTCTTGTAAGAAATCAGGGTATGACCAGATTTTTCCATGTAGATGAGAAAATTACACAGGTATGGCTCTAGAGAAGACAGAATAATTCCATTCCCTGAGTGGCTGCCTCTGCAGACATCCCTGAGAGAAAAATAAATGTCTACTTTACTTAAGCCACTGTGTTTTTAGTATTTTTGTTACAGCTGCTCATTGTTTTGAATGTGTTATATTCTTTGCAGGGACACTCATCCTCCATTTCTAACAGAAGTGGATTCTTATTATCGAAGTCCTTTCTAGATGTTTCTATGTAAATTACCCACCTGCCCAAGTCATTTTTATTAAATCACAGTACACTGTGCTGTGTCCCACACATCCCTCTTAGTATCTAAAATGCTGTGCCTGTATCCCACCTCTACCCTCCCTTCATTACCCCAATATGACATAAGCTCTTAAAAATAGGGCCTCTGCTTGTCTCATTCACAGCTGTTTACCCAGCATAGAGAACAGAATCCAGCATATAGGAGAGACTCTAAATATCTATAAGATCAATGGGTCAGTAACGATGAACATTTTATTGAAGCACAATTCACATTTCCAACTTACTTTTCAAAAGACAAATAAAATTTGAGTCCTTCCATGCAAATATAAGTGTATTATGTTTGAAATAATTGTGCCCTCAGTGGTGTTACAATTTACACATTTGCCACTATCATGTCCACATCTTACAGGGTTCCAAGATGAATCAATGTGTTCCACTAAGTTGTAATTATTTCCCACAAAATTGGATGGAGCTGAGAGCTGACCTTGAAACATATTTGCTGAGACTGAGGGTACAGAGCAGAAAGTCTCATGGCAAACTCCAGGAGATTTTTAAACACTGGAGAAGGGAGGAAACTTAAAACAAAAACTGCCCTTGAACACAAAAGGAAGAACTCAGGAGGAGATCCAAGAAGCTCACCAGACAGAAGGTGAGCAGGCATAAATTCAGGAATCTGCTTTGCAGATGGCAGCTTGTGGGTTTGGGACTAGTTTGGAATCAAACGCAGAGGTGAAATGTGGAGGTAAGGAAAGAGCACATGAGGTATTACCTAGAATAGGTGCACAACCTTGACTTTGGAGGCTATATTTATGAGCAAACTAAGGGCCAGAAGCAGAAAGTTAATTTACATAAATCAATGGCTAAAGATCACTTGACAAGTTTTCTTTAACTTAAAATTTTATCCTGATAAATGAAAAGGATTTATTTAAGAAGCTAATATTGAAAATGTATACAAATAAAATTCATATGAAATACTTGTTTAAGACCAATAGAGTAAGACAAACATGCTATTTTAAAGATACTCTATTTGCCCTATACAGCATGCACACAATTGCAGTAATGAGCACTGAACTTTTCTTCTGTTGCACTACATTCAGTTATAGTAATTGGGATGCAAGTGGGAAACACAGATTTGAATATAGGTGATTCAAAAAGTCATTCTGAAAACAATATATGTCCAGGATACGTTAAAAGTCAATACTGATTAAAATAGTCACACTTTGTAAATATAATAAAAATAACAAATTCATTTATGCCTTAATAAAGACTAGAAAAACATCAAATAATACATAAATAATATTGAGGAAAATTGAATTTATGAAGGGTAGCATTTGTTTCTTTTATCTATTTATTCACCAAGCATTATGAAATGGCTTCTATATGTTGAGCATATATATATGTATATGTATGTATATAAAGAAATCATAGTAACTATCCTGAAAGTGTGAATCTCTGTATAAGTAAATGCCTACACTTTGTTTTTAAGATATGAAACTATAAAATTTAGCAATATCAAATCCTTTTAAATTGTATTTAATTTTTTCTTTAAACCTACAAATGTACAATGTCCTTTAAGCAATAAAATTAGGTGGAAAATTAGCTCTCTGAGGAAAAAAATAGTTAAATTCTCCATCTCACAGCTCTCTCTAAAACAAATCCTCTGTGTTTTAAAAAGTGAAATAACTTAAACTGAAATATAGAAAAATTAAAAGAAATTATAAAATGGAATATTTAGCAACTTTTGAAAAAGAGGACTTTTAGGCTTAGAAGTAATAAATTGTAAACTCACTTATGTACAATTAAAATATGTTAGCCAAAATTAAAAGATATTTAATAGCTTGGTAACATATAGCAGGCTGTATGGTAAAGTGTAAGGAAAATCCTAAACTCTCAAAAAAAGACAAATAATATTAATTGGAGAAATTATTTGAAAAGAATTAATTATTCTTACTAATAAACATATGCAAATATTTTCAGTCTCACACGAAATCAAGAAGAATGTATTAAAATTAAAATGGCACAGCTTTTACAAACACTAAATTAGCAAAGATCAGTAAAAAGGTAATAATTTTTTATTCTTTATGGCAGGAATGTTTATGGCAGGAATGTTAAGTATATATATTTTAAGTCTTAAGAATGTGATATTACTTGATACATAAATTCCATTTCTATAAACTAGCTGTAAGGGAATACAATATATTAAAACATAAAGGAAAATATCAACCTTGTTATTATCAACTACCAAAAAATGACAATTCTACACATTTTACATTCAGTACTGCTCATGAGAAGTATGTAATGACATGGCAAAATAAAAATAATATAATGTTAAAGAGGGGACACAAGGACATCAAATTAGACATGAGTATGTTAAACAAACAGAGATGCTTGTAAAAGTCAGAAGAAAAATGTCTCCAAAACATAACCTCATGCATAGATCAGATCCAGACATTTATTCACTGTGTGGTTTTGGATGAGAAACTTTATTTCTAGATCAACTCAGCCTTATGATGAAAGGTTTTCAAATTCTCAGACTATACCTGGAAATGGTGTTTCACATGTAGCCATGTGGCATAAATTAAAAAACAATCCTATTTTAATTAGTTGACATTGCAAAAGGGGGAGAGACTTTAAAAGCTCATTGCTTTAAATAAAGAGCAACTAAGTTACTCTAGCTAAAAGAAAGTGGATTAGAAACATATAAGGGAAATTTGGAGATTTTTTTGAACACCAAGCACAAGTCCTTGACCCAGAGTACAGACAGTAGGAGAGAATTATTTTAATGCACAATTTTACGTTTGTATTTTAGGGGATGTGTAGCACCAAGTATAATAGCACCATATTTCTAGTTATGTGAGGATCAGGATTTATTATGAAGTCTGTGTTGCTATTTGGCCTCTGTTTGGTAGTCTTAAATCTATTTTTAAGCCTAAAATTCCTACTTCAATCCAAAGTCAAAAATGTGTATACTGCAGCATAAACTTTGCCTGAGTAACTTTAAATAACTAATAGAGCTGTATAATATTATTTAAAAAAAAAATTTAAACACACACACAAATTAAATAGGAATGGTCCTAGTTGATCACCTCTGACCTTGACAATGTTTTTCTCCCAGATGATGGTCTTTATTGCATGAGGTAAATGATACAGGTGCAGGCTTGAGGGTAGAAAAATTGAAGAGGAAATAGAGGATGTATTTCTCAAGGACAAAGTTTGTCTGCTAGAGAACAGGGAAAATTAATAAACAAGAAAAACTTTACAAAACAGAGGTTGTACTATAAAAGGGCTTGGGAATTTAGTAAGAAGGGGAGTATTTCTTTTGTGAAAAAGAAATACTTAGGGTACTCCAAAGATGAAGAAATATTGAATCAAATGATTGACTGAAGGATTTGTCAGCTAAAAAGTCAAGCAGTGACAGGGGAAGCATAAGAACAACCACAGTAAACTGTTTAACTGGTTAAAACTCAGAAATTCACTGAGGCCGATTTGGAGAACCTGGTCTGGAAAAGGCGTCAACAAAAGTTGTATAAGTCTGAAAAATGACTTCATTTAAGAACTATTTGGCAAACCTATTTCTTATGTCAATATTTTCTTAAGATTTTGATAAACATTCTGTAAACTATGTTACACATATGAGATGTTGAAAAATTGAAAAATGCAAGTGGGCACCATGTTTTTCATAGCATGTTATTTAAATTTCTGTTGGAGATTCCTGTAGCTGGCTGAGGTAGACTCCTATGGGACAGGGCAGGGTGAGCTGTTAGGCAGGGGTGAAGAGTGGGCTGCTTGTGGTTATCCTACAGACTGATGTGCCTATGAACAGGACACTAGTGAAGAAGAGGCAGGAGCAGGTATTATTGCTTAAAGAGCTTTCCAATCAGAGGTACATCTTGGTTTCAAGGTGTAAAAAGTCCTACATAAAATACATGTTGAGTTTTGTTAGAAAAATGACCTTGCATGATGTCACACTAAAACTGGAAAAAATATGAAAATTTTTGTCTCCATTTTTTCATTCTGGTACACATCGTGTGTACTGGTACAGCCAGTATTTGCCTGCTTGGAATGAGATTAAGAGAACTGTAATTCTCTCTGGGACCCCCATCTCCACAGACTTGCCTAAATTCCATTATCAGTAAACTAAGATAATTTGTTCTAACATAATGCATATATCCAGGGAAGGTAAAGAATTTCGTAGGCAGTATACTGGGGAAAACAAAATAAATAAATAATGTTGATCTTAGAGCTGTAAGTCTTGAAATGTAACCCAAATTTTATATCCCCACATGACTTTGGGCAAGTTTCTTAGTTTACTGGAGACTTCCTATGAAATAGAAGTAATATCTGATTGTCCTCTTTTTACACGGTTCCTGTGAAAATAGGTGAGATAATATTGCTCAGAAATTGCTCTGTAATTGTAGAATATGATAGAATTGCAATAAACTCTAATTAGTTTATAGAAGTTTTTACAGTGGAGGAGTTAATGATGGCAAATTCTGATGGGAGAAGGCTCCGGAACACAAGCAGTAATGGGTGCAGCAGGCACATTATGGGAGCACAAGTCAGAATTTACAGAAGACAAATATTACCTACTTCATATTTCAGTGCTGGGCCTTTTTATAATCTTCTATAAAAAATGTTCTTGGCAATAGAACTAAAATTTTATTTCATCTTAAATGTAAATCATAAAACATTTTAATTTTTTGGTAAACACATCCCGATAAATGCCTAAAATGATTTTTTTTCAAACACTAATAAATATCTATCACATGGATATATGTTACTAGGTTATGTTATCCACATATAGAAACACTTTCTTCGTCTCTGTCGTTTCTATAACCTCCATTGTTTTCTCCTATTTATTGCATAAAGCTTTTGGTCTGTGATGTGGAACAGGGTTAAGTATTGGAGGAACCTTACAGAACTAGTGATAATACAATGCATGTTTGACTTTGGAGATGAGATCCTTTAAGAGACATAAAGTCTACGCCCCGTTGGTAAGGACATGCAAGCTCCAGATTTCCTCTTGGTGTGACTAGGCCTCAGGTACAATCACCTTGTGGGTCAGTTTATCTTTCTGCTCAAATCCGCCGTTCTCTTTCCATGTAGGTGTATCTCCTATAAATGTGCCAGATACACCTACTGCTTACTATTCTCTGTCTCAGGTGCTACTCCATAGCCAGGAGCAGGACAGATGCCAAGGTGGAACTTGGAGATGGATGACTTGCTAGCAGGCTGGCAACAAAGATGCCATCCCTTACAGTAAGCAGAGTATGGAGAATCCATGGTGTTGGATCTCAAGCTTTAAGGCTCAGAAGAATTATGGGTGGGTGGTGGGCTTGTAAAGCCCAAATTGCTATGCCCCACCCCCAGAATTTCATATTTCTTAAGTCTGGAGTAATGTCCAAGAACTTGTAAAATTTATGCTGCAATTGTCAAAACTTTCACTGGTGGTGAATGGGTATGGGAAAGGGATAGAGATGGAAGGGGACCTCTGATGCTGGGTGTGTATGGAGCCAGGTGTCAGGACTGTGGAATTGGGTGACCACTGTGGGGCATTTTCAGATTCTCAGACCTATAGCACTGACCCCCCAACTCCTATATTAGAAATAGCAAACATCCTATTGCTTAAACACACACAAAGGCCTCAAAGGAGTTGGGCAATTTCAAGACCTACCACCCCTCTTGTCTTCTCTTCTCCTGGTGGTTAGAATAACAAGGGTCCCATCTCAACAGGGCTTGGCTAGGGATGGCTGGACCTGCTAGAAGAAGATGGGGAGAATAGCCAGAATGTGCAGATCTGACCATTGTGCACCATCAAAATTCAGGAGAGCAGATGTGAGACAGAGTCTGGTGATGTTTGATCAAGGGATCAGAATCTGAAGAGAGGTCACAGAAATATTTTGATATGGAAGCATCAATTAAGGGATTGCCCACTCTGGCATCGACCCCTGGAATCAGTGCTCAAACACTGCTGGGATGGCTCATGGGAACTTGGAGAAAGGGATCTCCGACCTCAGGGAAGTAGAAATGCCAGAACTGCCTTGGAAAATGGAGAAAAGGGGTCATTAGGCTCAGAGAAGTAAGTGGAGATGCTAGAATGGGTACACTATATGAAGCAGGAAACCATCCTGTTCTGTTGGAAGGCATAGAGGATAATTTGGTTTGTTTACCAAAGTGATAAGGAACTCATTTACTTATCAAAAATTGTCAACATGACTCAAGGGCTCCGTAATTACAGTTTTTTGAGGGTCAGAGGTGATGTTGGAAGATGGTTACAATTTGGACTCCCTGTTAGCAGTGGGGATGAAAGGATATGAAATAATAAATGCCAGGCAGAAGTGAGATGGGCACAAGAGCAGCAAGAAAAGGTGGCAGCTGGAGGGGCTGACCTATAGAGAGCTCTAGAGATGTTTATTATACATGGTATTCCAAGAGGCAATATAGATGGGCAGCCAACAAAGATATTGCTTAATTAAGACAATCAAAAGAAATCAAGAAGGGATAATCACAAGCAGCTTCCCAGTTTCCAGATCTGGAGCCCAGCTGATGGAAAGAGAAGCCAGTATCCATGAGGAAGGACCCTAGGTCTTCACCACTGTGCACTGAGTAGTAATTTACCCAGGCGTTCCTAGAGAGACATATGGTCATTTTCTCAGTTAATGCTGCATCTGGGAAAGGGGAATCCCCAAAACTTGTATGGGATTCATAAACCCGGAGTCTGAATTAACATTTATACCCCAGGGCCCACAGTCCCTAACCTCACCTTTTAGGGTGAAGTACAGGCAAGGCTGGTAACAGACGGAGCTCTGGGCCATGTCTGGCTCACTGTACTGGGTCTACGAATCTACCCCATGTTCATCTCCCTGATCCTAGAATGCGTAATTGGAATAGACATACTTGGTGGCTAGAAGAACTTTCCTACTGGTCCAAGTGAAAACCTCTGAAACTCTGGCACCCTGCTCTGACAAGACAGGAATTCAAAAGCAGACACAAAAATAAAAACAAAACAGCATCCCATAGGAAAGGCAGAGATTAGTGACACCCTCTTGGGAACCCATTTAATTCACAATCTGTCACCAATAGGAACCATATAGATCATGGAGCTTGGCAGAGGACTACCACAAACATAATCAAATAGTACTTCCAATTGTAGCTGCTCTACTGGAGGTAGCAAATCAAAAGAGGCTCCAGCATGTGATATGGGACCCTTGACCTGGTTGATACTTTTTCTTTTTCCATTCTATGAGAAAGGAACATCAAAACAATTTGCATCCATGTGTAATGGACAGCCATGTGTATTGATGGTTGTGTTCCAACAGTTATGCCAATTCTTCAGATTTCTGCGATGAATTAGTATAAAAAGAACTGGACCACTGGGCGTTCTTCAGAGCAATGCTTTAGTGAACTCTGTCAAGGGCTTATGCTGACTGGACCAGATGAGCAAGAAAAGGGCCTTGGCAAAACTCACATTTCTCTGGGAGGCAAACCCAGAAAAGATTCAGGCGCCCACCAAATCAGTGAGGTCTGCAGAGGCCACTCAGAAGGGGCATGGTGGGCCTCTATGAATTCTAAATGCAGCATGCACTGTACCTGGGAGTACTGCTCTTAACCATTTATTGGGTGGAACAAAAAGAGGCTTCTAGCTGTGAGTAGGGGCAGCATCCTGCCATTTGGTCCAGGCACCCAGAAGACTCTATGACACTAGGGGCACCTGTTCCAGGAAAATAGCATATGGAGCTCATGTTAAGCCCTAGTAGGAAAATCACAATATAGACCTCCTTGGGTTCTGGACCAAGGCTGTGGCCTCTTGCAGCAAAGACTACACACTGCTGGACAGGCAACCACTGCCAGGCTGCTAGGCCTTGGTAGAGATGGAAGGTCTAACAATGGGACATCAGGTAATGTGGCCAGAGGTGCCCATCTCATGGGGGGTCTGTCTCGTCTCTTGCATTAAGTCATAAGGCAACGCAAGCCCAGCACAGGTCTGTTGTAAGATGAAGTGGTTTGTCTGGAATCGCCGTGACCAGCCAGAGGGCAATCTCCACTCTCCGCCTGCACCTCACCCTCGGCTCATGCACATGGTCCCATGGGAGCGTGCCCCTTGGGGTTCCCCAAGTCAGGAGAAAAGGGCTGAGATGTATTCACAGATGGAGATGGTCCACAAGATTGTGTGAGCTAAATACTAACCATTGCTAGCAAAGTTCCCTTTCTCAGATAACTGTTAAAAGCAGTAGGGAGGAGAAATTCTTGCCACTGTTTTGCCACTGAGTCTTTCTTTTAATAGAGACTCAGCCCCATTTAGTATAAGATACTAAACCCAGAAGAGTAATTCACTGACTTTCTCAAACGTGTGTTTTGAGACATCTTTTTCTTTCCTTATAATGCCATTGCTATTTTAAGCTTTTATCTCTACAAGTGAAAAGGTTCCCATATGCTATTCATTCGAATAAGATGCGTTGTTAGAATTGGCTCACAGTTTGGAAATGTCAGTGATCTAGAGAACTTCAGTGGGGGTGCTGCTCTTACCCTATATTTTTACCACTTATAGCACAGATTTTCAAAGACGGCAGTTAGCTCTGTCAGAGAACAGGGAGACAAAGCTAGCTATACCGAAGGTACTCATGTTAGTGAATGAATTCACCTTTTAATAGAATCATTTCCTTAAATGTAGTCTACTTAAAAATATAAATCATTAATTATATACAAATGGGAAATGAAGTTACATTAATGGCAATGAAAACCTTACATGTTGAGCAAAAATGGGCTAAACAACCAGTGATATATCCTTTACCTCTGGAGAAAACAATTTCCTTATCAGTCCACAGTTTTCAGGCCTTAAGTTTTCAAGAAAAAATCCCCTTTTTAAAGAAATGAAAGCAACTTTTACACATGAAGGTAAAGCAAGCACAATGTCAACTACTTTACGAGAAATCAAATCAGGGTTTTTTGCTATGCACAGCGGAAAATTACTTGAAAGAACAATCTATGTGGTTTATAACTTATTACACAGAACACTTTAAAAATAAGAAAAATGCTGTGAATGCCAGTTCCTCTTTTTACTGTCCCCATGAAACCAACCACCTGGTTTTTGACATTTAATTAAGGTGTGCCTAACAAGAACCACAAACTTAAGTTTTTATTCTCTGCAAATTGTGTTGATGGATCATCTAGTTCAGCAGCCAATCAAACCTTCACACATAATTCTATTTCCATGTTGTATTATCCTTTTACTTTGGCAAGAAGCCCAGGCACAGTTGTTATCTCTAGCCTTCCACTTCCCTTATACCCAAAAAGTTATCTTCAGTAAACATTAATGTTCCAAAAAGTAACTCTTTGTTTTCTTTTTCATAGGTAATCAGAGGTGACAGTTGGTAGATAACCATAAAATAGCTTTTTCTTTCCAACTATTTTTCTTTGCTCATCATGGCACTTCTTTTCATTGACTTTCCATTTTTATGAAATTTGTCAAAATGAAATATGTCCTTTGATTCAGTTAATTACATTTGCCATTTTTAGAACTGTAAGTTTGAATGGTGGTGATGAATAAAGGGGTGAAAAAAAAAGCAAAAGTGTACAGAATTGGATAAAAGCATGTGGCTCCCTTTCATTCATTTCCTTAGGTGATATTATATTCATTGAATTAATACTGTATCCTTGAACAGTGCTTGACTTTAAACAAATAGATTAAAGCTAATGTCTCCACCAGACTCGGCTGGAATACCTTGTGATAAGTTTTGTGTTCGAGGTATGCCATCCATGCAGGGACTGCTAAATCCTATTGGTGAAGGAGGGCTTCACTGATGAAGAAATGCATTCAAAGAAGAATGTGAGCATGGGGGTGCTGTGTGTGAAAGCACGGGGTGTAGCTGAGACATGAAACAATGGAGGAGGGTATAGGGAGATGTCAGAGACAATGCTAAACTACAGGCAGAGTCCAGAATATTGAGGGTTCTAAATTATGCTAAGAAAAGACTAACCTAAAGGTTGTGGAAGCCACTAAAGTAATTTTTTAAAAAGGCTGATAGCATGGACCAGTTTATATATAAGCCACCTTTATCTGGTGATGGTGTGGGAGATGGCATGGAGAGATGAAACTCTGTGTTCTAATAACACTCTGACTTTTTGACACACACACATACACACAAAACCCCTTAGTTCCATACCTGTGGCTCTCGTTAGACTGTGGACTTCTTGGGAGGAGGAATTATTTTTATGTTTCCAGTGCCTAGCGAAGACCATGGAACATGGCAGATATGTAATAAGGCTACGGTCAAGAAATAAGTCAAGAAGTCCCATTTGGAAGATATTGCAGTAATCCTAGTGAGAAAGGGCTCCTAAATTAGTCACAATCGGATCTGAGAAGAAGGAACACCTTCCATATTCGATTGGAGGAGTTGAAAGATTGGCTAAATTGAGGAAAAGGCAACAAGATCCCTCTGTCTGTTTATAGCAGAGAGATGAATACACAAGGAATCAGGATGAAGATGACAACAAGCTCAGTGTTGAACACACTATGTTTGAAATGTGTTCAACATGTGGCTTCCGAGATCAGGATGCATGCCTTTAAAAGAATGAGCAAAACATCTCGGTAACTGGTCTCCACCTATGACTGCAAATGATGTTCTATTTGTTATTCTTAACCTTCTAATTCTATGACAAGAAATTTTATATTGTGTCTATAAAATAAAAATTGGCAAGAACATTGGTTTTGTTGGTATATATTTCTTTGACCCTTAGAATTTTAATTATAGTGTTTTTCATTTGTTTTATTTGTTATTGTAGTTACACTGTTGCTGCGGTTGTGGCTGCTTCTTTGTTCTGACAACTTGATAAATTTCAGCCACACTTATAATTCATGTTTTCAGTTTTCTGTAGGAATCAACTCTTTTTCAGCTATCTTTTGTAAAACACATGAACACACAGCTGTCAACTCAATTTGTAGTGAAGACTCCAGAGAGATAAGGAAACAGGTTTACTTAGATAGCTAAATCTTAGTATGTCTGTGCATTCTCTTCTCTGGGTTGTCCGCAGGCTGTCCCATGACAGAGATTAAACACTTTATTAAATAATTACTAAATTAATGTATGTATCTTCATATCTTTATTGTTGAAGCAACATTATTCATCACATTTACAAATATCATTTCTAAAATTTTATTTTCAACTGTATTGGCATGAGTGAGCCATTTATTCTCTTTTCGGTGAGCATAAAAAAATATTCCTGAAATTCAAAGAAATCTGTATTTCTGGAAACTGAGGGTTTACATGTGACTCTGATGTGAAAGACATCACTTGGGTAACTAGAGTGTCCCTTAAATTAAGAACATGTGATGAATGACCTCAGAATGCCCAATCTCTCCTTCTGTGTTGAATCACCTGGATTTAGTTCACAAAGCCATACAATGTTGCAAGGGGCTGAAGAGGCGAGTCTTAGTTACCCAAGTCCAGTGGGGGTGTATGTAAGTTTAATGCATGATTGGATCTATATGAGATGTTCCAAATGCAGCCTAAACTTTGTTTCCCCCCAAAATTGGGAATCATGTCATATATCAGTTGCCCTAGTGAAGCTTGGTTGCCAGAGATTTGCCTGCATTAGAGACCAAGAATCCTCCTGGCATAACGCATCCTGAGGTGAATGAAGGCAGCTCTACAACATTGCATCATATAGGGAGAAGCGATTGGACGACCACTTGGTGTTTTACAACCATAATGCACCTTATGCATCTCTAATATCTGAATCCTATGGTAAAGCCCACTAAGATGGGGTATATTTCTTCAAAAAACTTAGAAAAGGTGTCTAATTAACGTACGATGCATAGCACTGATTTTATTTCGTTAGAAGTGAGAAGGCATCCTCTTTATTTTACATTGAACAGAATATAACTATACAATAGCCTCTCCATGCGACCATCCTGAGACTAAATTCATCCACAGCCTGCAAACCTAATGTAATTGTGCCCACTCAGAGGCTGAAGCCAGTCGCCGCGGTGTCCTGCTTAGCTCGCTCTCTCACCAAGCCTCATTGACTGCCATCCTTCTTACTCAAATTCCTCAGTGCTAGGAGTCTCCCAGCAGCCAGCTAATGTGCTGGCATATAAATGAGAGTTAATTATTCTCTTCTGAACATTTTCTATAGGGCTATCTTTAAAATGATTGAGAGTTTAAACAACATTGACCTAAGAAATAATTTCCCTAAATGCATGAGTCTGTTTTACAATAAACACAATGATTCTCATTTTCCTAAAAGAAAGAGAAAATAATTTATTCTTAAGAAGAAAACAAAAATTCCATCAAATAGCTCACTGACTTTCGTCATGTGTTGGAGTTATCAGTCATACAATCAGAGGAAAATAAATGGAAAGATACTGTTAAAAGTAACATGCTAAGAATCATGTGAATATTGTAGCACTGTCACGAAGCACATACACATGTATGTGCAATTTCTACTTAAGTAGGACACATTTCAAAAGATTTTGGTTTTATATTTGCACACATTCTTTTTGGATTTTTAATAAACATTTTTGATATGAAACAGCTGAAAGATGATAGTATGAATAGTAGCAAATATAAAAACAAAGGATTAGTTCTATTTTGAGAGATTTAACCTATGGAATTCATATTATACTTATGTTATAATTATATAAACACTTTATAGAAAAAGCCAAAAAACATATTACAAAGTGTGAGTGTGTGTGTGTGTGTGTGTGTGTGTGTGTGTGTGTCTTTATGTGTGTTTGAAGATTACATACCTTTAGGAGGAAGAGTAGCCTACAGATGCTTTAATTAGTGAGTGTCAATTTATCTAAGTCATATCAAAGACTCTTGAAAATGAAAAGTGTAAATATAGGCCAAATTAACTTCCTTCCAATTTTATCTTGAAGTCTTGTAGAAAACAATGTTGATTTTTAAAAATGTATAAATTATGTAGATTATCTATATCATAAAATAAAAATGTTATTGAGTTAACAATGCATTTAATTCTGAAGCACAATTACTTGGGAACTAGATTAGGTCTTCTAATTTTATAGAGAAAACCTGAAAAACAAGAAGGAAACTATATTCAGTTAGGGTAACATTGTGTCTCACTGCCCAGAATGTAAGATACTAAAATCCAGGTTTTCATAAAACTGAATCATAAATTTTACAGATTTCTCCTAGTTAATATTTTCAATTAATAGTCAATGGAAGTTAGTATTGTGGCAAGAAGAAAACATAAATAAAATCATTGTAATAGCTTCTAAAATGTGACATAAATAATTATTACTTTTTTTACTTAACATTTACTATTTTCATACATTTATTAGCCAATCATTATTTCAAAACAATTTTTGAAACATACTATGTGTCAGTCACTACTGGCTCAGAAATCCTGAAGTAAAGAAGCCTTTTTAAATATTTTATCCTAGCAATTTAAGAAATGCTATTCAACAACTAAAAATTAAAAAAAAAAAAAACCAGCAACCAGCAGGCAATGACAATTTTGGGGAACTAGGGGAAACAATACTGTCATAAGTGCTAGTGTCTTTTACTTTGATCCAGGGTTAAGAGTCAAGATTTATGGTGCTCCAATCATTACCAAAGGACATTAACCTGGGATTAATTCATGTGTCCCAATTCTGGTCAAGAGAGCCCTATAAATCTCTGTATCCCACAGGCTGCAGAAGGATGTGGGGATGAGTCGGAAGTCACATGTGGGAGCCTGCAGGTGTCGTCACCCTCATTTTAAACATGAAAACTCAGGTGTTATCTATGAGACACAAGTTAAAAGTCCTCTCTTTTTGTTTTCCAAAATCTCATGGTGTAAAAATGTTTGAATGTTATTCATCCAATTCTTCCAAATCATTGAGGAGAATAATAAATGTTCCAAATCATCAAGGGGATGATATATAATATAATATAATAATGATATATATAAATGTCCCTTAATACTATCTTGCCCATGCCCACCATCACTGCAATCTGTACATCAGCTAGACTGATCTTTCCAAAGTACAAATCAGTCTTAGTCTGTGATCATTAAGCTCGTATCTCAACTTGGCTGATTATGTTGTTTGGTCAAGCAAGCATTCACCTCATTGTTACCATTGTTACCAAGTGGATATTTCATAGAGGATTTAAATAGTGGGTCAGTTGCTTGCATCTATGGGTGATGACACCTACAGTCAACTAAGGAGAAGGCTGTCAGCAATGAGAGAAGTCCCATCCAATCAATTGAAAGTCTTAAAGGGAGAACTGAGGATTTCAACAGTCAGAAGGAAGAATTTCCATCTCTATTTCAGCCAGCCAGCTTCTCCTGGGGAATTCATCCAAACCTTCTTCGGAGATCCCAACTTGAACCTCCCCTATGGAATTTGGACTTGCCCATCCCCACAGTCATGTGATTGAATTTCTATAATAAATCTCATAATATTAGGTTCTGTTACCCTACTCTACCCAGAAGATCCTTGACTAATCCAAAGTTGAAACATATCTGTGGCCACAGTTCCTGCCTCCAGTTCTCCACCACCCTCCTTGTACCCTAGCTTTCAGTAATACTGAACATCTCTTAGCTCTGTGAATATACTATGAATATTTTTCCAACATCATCTGTGCATGTACTTTTCTCAGGAACATCCTAGGGTGGCAGAATCCCTGTTGAGGATACACTTTGAGAATTTAAACTTAAGGTCTTGCCCAGGTTCTCTCAATCTTAATCATATATTATCCTTCTGGTTTTGTACCATCAAACGCACATCTTATTTCCTCCCTATAGCTCAAACCCTTCGAAGGTAGCTCTCTATTTTTAAGACTGAATACAAATTCCTCTGAACCCTTTCATAATCTGGAGTTTAGTAACCCACAGACTGCATGTCTCATCTCCGAGTCCCACAAATTCTAGGTTCCTCCCTGCTTCTGGATATTTTTCTGGATAGTTTCATCCTCCAGGTTTCAGCGTAAAGATAACTTCTGTGAAGCCTTCCTTGACCCCAAGACTGCTATATATGCCCCTCTTATGTCTTCGCCTAGTCAACAGGCCCTCAGTAAATATTTATTTACAAATCAAATTAATGTTTTATAGATGCTACTGCTGAGACCTCTGTTTAAACAGTAATGCTAGTAAAAAATTTAACTCATTAAGGCATATATGCATACTTAAAAGAACAGAATGGAATAAACATATGTTTTTAGCTTTGCAAATTAAATAAATAATGCAGCACTAAACTTAATTTGAATCATTAGTGAAAATACTCATCTCTAACACTGGAGAATTTATAATTTAATAAGGATGAGAATTACAAAGTACAAGCTCTACTGAACATGCCTGTAAACTTCTATGAGAGGCTCATTCTTGCAACATTAGGGAAACGGAAGAATGTACAATCTCAAAGCATGTTGCTAACGTAAATTGAGGGTCCATGAGATAGAGTGCTATCGGTGGTAAATGAGGGGAAATCATTTTCCCTGGGAACTTTCAAGCACAGATTGTAACAAGAATTAGCTTGAAATTCCCAGATATCTCACTGCCTCCAAAGCTTTTAGCATTCCAGTGCTGTCTAAAACTGTGTTGACTCTCACTCAGTACCACAAAAGTCTCTAATCTGGTCTTTTATTTTACTGTTCCATTCCTGTTTGTATCTTTATAAATTTACATTTAAAAATATATTTATAATATATTAATAAAAATTTATATTTTTAAAATTTTCTTGTAAGAAATGAAAAATGCAGTTTCTTCTCTTTTATGTAAATACAAAAATTCTCCCCCCTTTGCTGCTGTGTTAACACAGAACAATGTCTGCTTCATATGGAGCTCAACTCTAGAATAGTCACCTCCTTTCCTGGAAACTGCACTTCTTTGCAGGGCAACCTTTAGTTTGCTTCCAGAGGTATGGAGGCAAGCATAACCTACCAAGGTTACGGTACGGGTGCCCAATGAAGTGAGGTGCACAGGGACAAAACGTGTTCAGCCGTAAAGTGTGTATAATGTTGGTGCCATGATGCTCCTGAATCCAAATACTTTAAAAATCTGCTGGACATATATTCTTAAGGATTCTTTCCACATCAATATCAAAGACAGTAAGGAACTGGATATTATTTAATTCTTTTAATTAAATGTTGAATCAAAATATCTTTTTAATTTCTTGTGGAACAATTGTTTGCATGTGAATTTACAAATAGCATTTGCTTCTGGGCTCACGCTATGACATGGGGATAACTCTTTGCAATAGGTCCTATCTGTAGTTTGCCCAAGTCTCTTGGTTTAGCTTGTTGGCCTAGAATAGTTGTTAAAAGCTTCCCCTGACCCAGGTGTCACCTTCGTGATAATTCATATAGATTTTTCTGCTTCCTCCCAACTCTCAGATTGCTTTGATTCCAATGATGCTGATACCCCATTGTAATACAGTCAGAAAATGGAAGGGTATTGATTACTATTCCAAAGGCCTTGGGTTGTCCCTGTGTGCCAAGCTCATGACTAAAATCATTTCCTACTAAATTGTTTTGCCCTTGATGGTGCTATACCAACATGCTTAGACTTTCCCAAGGAATCACACATTCCCAGCACACTCATGGCCAGAGCGGATGAGCAGTGACATGTTGTTTACATGTCCATATCACAATTTTCTCCCTTATTTAATGATTAGGAAAGAAAGACACACAATCAGATCACACAAGGCCTAAACATGAACTCAGAATTGATTTGGGCACTCAGATGCATGTTGAGATTAATTTTGTTGGTCAGAGACATGTTCCGGTGACAGGATTTGGTGGTGATTCTGACAATAATGTTTCCTTTTGAGAAATCAGATAAACTTTTTTTTCTAATTAATTCATTTTAGATTATCTTCTAAAGGGCCTATTCTGATTTGAGTGATTCACAAGGAAGCCTGTAGTTGTAGGAAAAGCTTGTGGAATCTCATTTGATAGTTATACAAAAAGCATCTGGAATTCCGTATTTGGAGAAGTAACCTTTTGGCCATTATGCAGAGGCAGTGAACTGGAAGGCCAAAGTCAGCCAGCATATATGTGCTCTGTAGTTCTGCAATATTAGAAATAAAAAGAAAATCTCACCATCCCTAAGTAATGTGAGACTGCGCATGATAATCTCGATTCCTGGGTCCTTTGAAAAATCACAAGTTCTCTGAGCAGCCAGCATCCCGTCCGGCTCTGATGGGCTGAACAGTAACAGGTTCTGTGCTTTCATCTTTCCATCTTTCCAAGATCAAACTCTCCCACTCTGTCTTACCCTCTGCCTTCCTCATACATCTTTTCCTGTTTGCATTTATGTTTCAAAGTCCTCTATAAGGCTTCATTTCTGGGTAAAATATAACATTAACATTACTGTGAAGGATTTTATCAGTTTATTTCTCAAGTCATACTTTGATAAAGGAGTAAGCAGAATGGAACCAGCGAACTGATATCCTAATGGGGGAAGACAATGTCCTCTCTGGGGAACAGAGTATCACTAGCAGTGTCTCTAACATTGGAGGAGGTTTGGTGGTGAGGTGGGCATTAGATGAACTTTAAGATCACTTCCAACTTAGAATAAAAAGTATAGAATGACTGGCTTTGTAATTTGTCACAGACCAACACTGTTGATTTCTCAGGGATGTCTGGCTGAGCAGACATTCTCCACCATTCAATGTGCATTGAAATACATTCTCTGTGGATAGGAAACCCTGTCCTGATTGGACAAAACTTTTATTGAGTCATGTGTATGTAAGAGTTATACTCCCTGGCTAGACACTCCAAACACCCACAATTCACTTTCTATAATTCTAATATATTCTATTATTTTAAAATGCATGTTTTTCCTGTTTTGATTTTTTTCATGCTGATGCAGTTGAACCATAAGAATTACATTAAAGAAATTTTGTTTTTTGGGAAAAACATGTCTCCGTAATTAAGAGACCACGATGACAGGGAAAGAGAATATAGACCCTAACTATAATAAAGGTGTAATGTTTTTGTTATAATGCATTTGTTTAATTAAACATAAACTTTTGCTTTCTATAAAACAGTTAAAAGCCTAATTGATCTTCTATTAGCAAAAATGAGGGTCTTACATTTGACATAAGACAACCAATTAAAGTACTGGAAGGAGCTGCAAGGTAAGTCAATCATTCTTACTTAGAGGCGGACTGAGCACGTTACCTTGGTTGCAGCATCAAAGCAGATAAATCCTGTGCTGAAGTCAATGGTGAGTCCCATGAGATGACTTTCCAGCACACACGCGTAAGTCTTGCACTAGACAGAAGAGAAAACTCTGTGACTTTCCATGTCATTGGTCTAATATCGATAACAATAGCCAACATTTATCAAGCATTGTTTGACAGTCCCTGTAATAAGTACTGTATACAACATCTAACTTAATACTGACAATAATTGTATAAGTAGACTGTCTTATCACCATCTTAATGTTAATAAACAGAAGGTGGGAGTATTTTTTTTAACCTGACAAAGGGTGCACAGGGCTTTTTCCAACCCTGTTCCCTTGCATCTGTTTATCCTTGTACCATTTTGTCTACCAGTGCTGTATTTGTAACCAAACCACTAAAAAATATTGTAGGTGTAGGCAAGATTATGTTAAGCTGTCATATGCTCTAGCTAAATGTCACCACATTTTCATTAAACCAAAGGGAATTATTGAAAGTTAAAGTCTTACTTAAATTCTCAGTATATAATATTAAAAATAAATATTTATAACCAATAACCTTTGTGGATATTATTAAAACTCTCAGGCAAACACAGATTCAGTCAAGTCAAAAGAATATGAGAAACACCCTGATCTTTAGCACCTTTGTGTGTCTTTCCATAAGGTGCAAGCTGCTTCCCAAAGACATTTATCACTTGCCTACCTATTTGTGTAAACCTACTGTTTTTTTTGAGGCATCACAAATTTAATAACTTTCGCATTGATTTCAGATTATATTTTTATTTATGTAAATATTTTGAGAAGACTAACAAAATATGGATACTGAAATATTAAAAAGAGAATAGAATATATATGAAATGATAACTTGGTACTTTTAGTTATTATGATGATTATTTCACCCATTTATTTGAATTTAATTGCAACCTACAGAAAGATTCTCAACTAATGAAAAATACTTGTAATTCACACTTGAGGAGAAAGAGAGAAATAAGGAAAGAGAAACCTATCTCAGTCAGATTTTCAATACAAATCTTAACATCATATTTATAATACTATGTATAAAATCCATTATATGAATCACTTTGTGGCTATAAACATGACCAAAAGCATCAAGGTTGATCAAAAAAAATCCATATTCATGTGCTTAAGCTTAATTTGTAAAGGGAAAATTATAGGCATTTATAATTATTCATTTGGAGTTAAAGTTTCCAAAAAGCAGACAGAAAACATACTTCACAGGCCATAACAGTTCATTTTTGAGTGGAATTGGATTTATTTAATATGAAGACATCTTGTATGCTTACATCCACCTGTTATTACTTTATCAAAACTATTATCAACATTAAGGAATGTTCAAGTTTATATCATTTACTCCTTGTTTAGATGTAATTGTTTGCTATTTTCAATTATTGTTATTAAAAAGATCAGATTAAGCACTTCATATTGTGCATCACAATTTATCTAATTAAGTAGTGTTACAAATTACAGTGTCTCAATAATTGTCATATATTGAGACCTACTGAAGTCTAATTATCACACTATTTGAATATATATCATACAGAAAATATTTATTTTAATATGGTTGTTTGGATGACAAACAAATATTCATAGCCAAATAAAACACCATTAAATGAATTCAAAATATTACCAAGTAAATGGAATTAATATAAAAAGTGATACAATTCATCCTTAAAAGTCCTATTTTTACAGTTATATTAATTTAAACTGAATTAGTGGAAATTCAAAAAAGTGTTATCTGCCCTTACCATTATTATTCATTGATTCTATTTAACATTGTTTAAAAATAAGAAAATTTTGGCACTAAAATATACTGTAATGAATTAAGTCTTTTACTAAAATTTTGAATACAAGGGAAATGTAAGATTTCAGTCATAGAAATTGTCATCTTCCTCTTTCAATATTACATTTTCCAAATGTTAAGGTGCTAATTTAAATAACAATGTGGATGAATGATTTTGTAAATGTATGCTGTCCATGAAGCATATCTTAAAATAAATAAGTAGATACATAATATTAATATTATTACATAAGTGATAGGAAAACAATATGAAAATAATTAAGGGAACATATTGGGAGCTAGAAAATGTTAGTTTGCAGCCCCATTAATGAAAACCAACTTCAAAATAAAAAGTAATTTTTATTTATTAACCTATAATTTGTGTCAGTTCATTTCTTAAGTTTCTTCCTTGTATACATTTCACAAAAGGACATATGTTCTTTATTTCTTTACCAAATTTAACAGCAGTAGAAATATTGAGAAGGAATATAAAAGAAAAACAAAATATTTTTCATGTAAAAAGAGTCCACAATCATGTATTTTGGAAATATACTACCAAAGTGTTGAGCCCTTAATTACTGAGCTCTGATAGACAAAAATGGGAAATGATAAAATCTATAAAATAATCAGCAGTCAAAAAGGCATTAATTATTTCAGTGCTCAATCCCAATATGCTATCAGCATCTGGCATTTTTATTGTGAATAGAGGAAAAGATAGTCTAAAGTTCTGCCTTACTCAAGAAATCAGCTGGGAGAATGTGAAGTTCAGATTCAAAGAACAGTATTAAAATTCAGAGGAACAGCATAATTTTATTTTTAACTCATTTCTCAGCATCAGAAGTCATGTAAAAATTGTCATCTAGTTGTTTCCAAGTGGAATATTCTAGGTGAAATGATAATCAGGAAAAACAATATATATATATCTATATATAGATATATAGATATATAGATATAGCTAGCCAAGAGTCAACTCCCATTCAGTTTAATTATATTTTAACACTTTAAAATGGTCTCAGATTTTGACACTTGAAAGAACAATATTTAAGACATTTTCCATGTTTCCAGTTTTGGCATAAAATATCTATTTCACAGAACTGAGAATCTACACAGTTAACAAATGACTGAAACACTATTTCTCACCTACTTTAGCATTTTTAGATATATGAAGATAAAAGCAGAGCTAATAGACAATGTCAACAGAGCAAGGAAACGAAACCTAAATTTGAGTCTTCTCCCTGTCCTCTTCTACTAATTGTTATATCATAATGAAACACCTTTATGTGCTGAAGTGTTGAAAATAGAGATTTGTAGTCAGAAAAAATAATTAATTTAGATTGCAAAATCAGTTCCACATGTTGTAAACAATATGGCTCCAAATCTCCTTTCATTACAAGCATTCTAGGATATCCAATAAAACCAATATCATCATCACACATAGGTTTGTTTTCAGAATTAAGTATTCATGTGTCTGTTTAGTTCTTGGCTCTATGAATCCACTTACATGCTTCAAGACCATCCTATCTGTTTGATTTGGCCAGAGATTTGTTATAGCTCAGTCACAGAACCAATAAACAGGTGTTTGCTCCAGAGTGTGGTGGAGGCTGAGAGTTCTATAAAATCTGATCTAGACAGGACTTTACACTTAACAAATAAAGTTCAATGAGCATTTATTGAATTCCTGTGGCATGAAAAATTCCTGGTACCTCAGTTGGTATAGAAGTAAGTAAGCTAAACCCTAACAACATATAACTTAATGCGGAGATGCCAAACATACAAGTCACTCCAATACAAGGCAGACTGTGAGCAGAGCTGAGAAAACAGTGACACCAGAATTCAAAAGTGAGAAGAGTGACGAGTTTACATAGGACTGTTGTGGAAGGGTTAGTGGTGACTGGGAAATGAGGAACATTTTCATGGAAGATAAGACTTTGAAAAAGGCTCCAAGCACAGTGTGTGTTTGTGACGTGTAGAGATGAAGGGAAGGCTTTCTAAGAAGGAGCAGAAAGAGTGGTGGGAGTGAATGAACACAATCAAGCAGGAAGGAAATTAGGTGGTTGTGTTTCGAGAACAGGAAGTGGCTTTTTAAACAATTAAAATCAGAGCACTTCCTTTATTAGATACATATTATAGCACTTTCTAATTAAAATTGGAAATATGTTTTGGTGAATGGTCAAATTGGGGAAAAATAAAATTGAATTCATAGCAGTGTTTCTATTCATTTGGTAACAATGGCTAATTATTGAATGCATTTTCGAAGGAAGTCAAGACTAATGGAACTATATTCTATTGTAATTTGAGTTTAAATTAAAATTCAAGGTGAGTGGTCATCGATCTTTGGGGAAAGCTGCAGAGGCTAAAGTTCTGCAGAAGCCCACCTGTATCCGTTCCACCTCCAGGAAGGTTGCTGTTTGGAAGGCTCTCTCCCACTGCGCCAGGTCACTGTCCAGCTCCACAGAGAAGTAGAGGTCCTCCCCAGTCTCGGACTGCACCGTGAAGCAGTGTTTCCGCCTGTCCAGCAGGTCACTGTCCTGATGAAAACCTGGAGTTACACAGTCTGGTACACATCACTTCATATTGCTAGCATGACCATGCCTTAAAGCAGCATTGACCAATTTCTGGTGGAGACGGCACTTTCATGGAAAGGACACCCTGTGATATCCCTGAGCCTTTATTCACAATGGTTACAGTCACAATAATCCAGACCCCAAAGTCAAAACTAACACCTTTCTTCTCTGTATTCAATTAAAGCATGTCAACAAAATAGAAATTGGAATGCCTGGCTTCAACCCTTAGTAGAATCATAACTACCAAATAATTTAACAGGTAAGATTCTGTTTCTTAATCTGTATGATGGCATAATACACAATCTTTTCTCTTCCTTACAAAGAAGATTGCTGTGATTTTGGAAATAATGATGCATGTGAAAGTGTTTGCAAATTTCAGAGCTGTATAAGCATGCTATATTTTATTGTGTTGTGCTTTGCAACTCTGAAAGGATCATGAAAAATATTTTTCTGCGTTAGAAATGAAAAAAAAAATCTAACTTGTCTGAGGCAATTTTTTTAAAATACACATTAACCTCACCTATGTAATGCTCTTTCACTGAGTCAGAAAGTCTCTGACTCTGGCACTTTCCTGATCTTCCCAGAAGTTATTAATGAAATTGTTCAAAAATCTACTTGAAATCCAATTTCAGAGTTGTTAAAACTTGAAAAAATACAGTTAAGAATTGATGAAATAGGATATTCCCATGCAATGTACTGAAAATTGTCCAAAGGATAATCACTGCTGTCTTGAATTATTTCCTTACACAGAGGCACAAGAAATTTTCACTATCAAACATGCAAAATTTTAGAAGGAATGCCCTAATTTGGCAATTGTGTTTCTGAAATGATAATTATTTTCTCAATGAACATTGTTTTCCACTTAGATGCTTAAAATTGCTAGGGGAGGGTCTAGTGAAAGTTAGTTATTTATAGTGTTGTGGAGCATAGCTGCATCATTTGAGGTCAGCAGATTCTCAGAAAGCTAAAAGGAGGATCCACTCATTTGTATTTATTTATTCCCCTACTCTGCCTTGAGGGGGAAAAAATGAAAATACAACATTTATGTGAATACAGTTCAATGATAAGCAGATTGTAATTTTTTTTCTTTCTCTCTTTTTTTTTTTGGTAATTTGAAGCTCAGAATGTCTAGGCAGCCTCCCATTATTAAATAAATAACTGTGCAAGTAATTTGTTACTACAAATTATAATAAGTACCATTAAGAAAAATAAGAGCATGATATTTATATTGAAGTAGATTGGGAAGCCAGGGAAAGTTCTGCTTAGGGACTGAATTTTAAAGAGCTTGCTGAAAGATGAATAGAAGATGAAGGTTAAAATCGGGAGGAAGTGTTTCTTTCCAGTAAGAGGATACAGATCTGGCAGGATGCAGAACTGGCAAAGACCTGAAGAAATAGAGTATGTGGTGCATTACAGAAATCCCAATTAAAGGCAGAGAGATTTGGGATGAGTCTGGAGAATTAGATGGGGTTACAGGTTAGGTGAAAAAAATGGATTTTAACATAAGTGCAATATGGAGTCACTTATCAAACATTTTGGTAAATACTTGTTCTATTTATGTTATAGATATTTCAGTTTCTACATTGGCCTTTTAAATCGATAATGTTGGCACAGAAATTATAGCTAAACATTGCAGACTTTTAAAAAATTTGGCAATTTTGTAGTCTGTTAAATGATCTTAACTTTCCTTATAATATACACATTTAATCCAATTACTAACCATACATTTTCCATATTTTTCCTTCTCATAAATTACATATTGAAATAGTTTCTTAAAATGGCATTCATTTAATATTTTCTGTTCTAATGGAAAATTTACCCCTTCACTGTTTTAAAACTCAATTTACTTCTTCTATTTCACCCCTCAACATTGAAGTGGATTCTCTAAATATAATTTCAAAATCTCTCAATACTTGTAGTTATTTATGATTGTTATTTTTATGGAATTACTATATATTGCCTCACAGTTTAAAGAGACAAATATGTGCAAATAAATAAAAGCAATCATGACAGTTTTATAGAGTTAAGGAGCCAAGGCAGCAGAAAAAGGAACAATAAATCATCCTTGAGAGAAAGTGGGAAGGAGAACATTTATTGTAGGAAGAAACTGTGGTATCGTCAAGGACCCAGGATCTCAGGCAAGAACGATGAGCTGAAAGGAGATGCAGTGGGAAAGAAAACTGGAGCCAAGCCTGAAAGAACCCTGCTCAGCATGCTGAGGCCATCCCACAAATGCCCCTGCCATGGACAACCACTGGAGGACCCGAGGTATGAGAGAGGCAGGATCCACTGTGTCCTTTAGAGAGAGAGAGCTGCTGAGTGGGGAGTAGGGGATGTGGGGCAAACCACACACAGTACCTTGGGACCTTATTCAGAAGTTCAGTGACTATAGCCCACACATTTTAAAGATCTGCTGTCAACATAATCATCCAAAATAACTGCTTGGACTTCCCTTGTTGGTGTTTCTACATTGAGGCTCCCTGTAAGCCACTTTTCCTTCTCAAGTCATCTCAACAGAGCATGCCTCCTTTTCTTCTCTTCAGGTTATTGCAGTAATCATCAAGATAAATACAAGTAATAATGTATTTTACTAATCAGACAATTAAATAATAAGATATGTAGAAATAGAGGGTGCTCTTGCCTGGAGGTGTTAATAGCATATATGAATATTTATACATGCATATCACATATGTATAATGAGATTGTGAATATAAATTAAATGTAAAAATAAATTTATTCATTTATTCTCCTCTCTTCTTCTCCCTCCCTCCCTCTCTCTCTCTGTCTCTCTCTGTCATGCATGTAACAGTGTGGTTCTAAGAACCAGGGTTGTACTGTCAGAATGTTGTCTGGGTTCACATCGCAGTTCTCCTATTCATAATCACTTATCACTTCTTGGGCAAATTGCTTACCTTCTCTATAGCCTCCTTCTCTTGTCTGTAATATGGAAATAACTAATTGGTCTGATCATGGTGATTGAATAAGATAATATACGTAAATATCGTAGCATGGGCTCTGGCAAATAATAGTTCTTAAATAATGTTAGATATTTCTGTTATTAAAGTTTCTATTCAAATATACATCCTCTTATCTCTTCTTCTTTAACTTGCCCTCCTTACACATTTGTTTACCTTTTATTAGAGTGTGAGTTTCCCACCAGTAGAATTAATAGTCTTCAGAGTATGCTTTCCCATATTGAAAGCATCATTTAATAATAGTTATAATAATAATAATAATAATGGTAACAATAGCATAAACTATAGTAGTATACCCAAACATATCTTGACCCTACCTCTGTACATTTTCCTCACTTATCACTTCTTCAGAAGCGTCGCCTGTTTTGTTAGTTTTTTCTGCGTTCCCTGGATACTTTCTGTGGATCAGTAACAATATGCTGTCCTTCTTATGTTAGCTCTTGGATTTATAAGGCAGGGTTACATGGCAGCAACATATTATAAATATGTTTGCAAGTAATGCATATGTCTTCTACAGCATTCAGAGATCAATGAGCATATCAAAAATATATTTTTAATTGAAAATAAATCTTGAAATTGGAATATTTATTAAACTTGAACACATCACCAAATATAATGTTCTACTTTGGTTAAAGCTAAAGCAGAGAATAGAGAGGGGGAAGACGGCAATTTAGGGAAGTGTGGAATTTAGTCTTTCCTCTAGGGCAGCTAGTAAATAGCCAGGAACTGTCTGGAACAACTGTTTTGGGGGCTTCAGAGATCAGACACACATTGTAAACCTGCCAGAAATGGTCAAGACTGATATATCACAGGACAGAACTGTAGTAAATTCTTCCACGCTGTGGAGGCTGGTGCCCCTCCCCACTGCACGGCAGGCTGGCTCTGAGCCTCTCTGTCATGGGAAACAGAAGCCCCCTCTACTACCAGCAAGGGAAGAGGAGCTTATCCAAGCTCCAATTGCAGATTTGATTAGCAAATTTGAACTGCTGAATACCAGCTATGAGCATAGTTAAATCTACAATGTAAACAAGAAATAAACCAGGAGAGCTGGGGGCTGGCGAATGGCTCTGAGAAACAGATTTTCTTTCATTTTTTTAAGCAGCCCATTAAAGAAAGCAGCAGGTATTCTCCATTTTCAGTCCTGCCCCAGGCAAGGGTGGGAGTAGGACAGACTGACAAAGAAAGTAATCAAGCTGAAGAAAGAGTTCCCTAAAGAGTTTATCTTCCCCATGAAAAGGGGGACAGTACCCAGCACAAGTGACAGCTCTCATCCAGAGAATTTAGACCCCAGGGACTGGGATATAAGCAGCTGTTTCAACCTACAGACAGTGCAGCCCAACCTGCCTCAAACATGCTCCCAGCAGGAGGGAAAGTGAGGCTGCTTGGGAGTCTGGTAATTTTTCTAACCTGCAGGTAACAGGGGGCTGAAGAGTGGCTCCCACCACACCCACCCCCCACCCTGCAGCCCCCACCTCCCGACCCCCCCCTCAAAAAAAAGAAAGTGGCAGTGGCAAGGCCCAGCACAGATGGTGACTCTTAATAGAGAATCAAGACCCCAGGAGCTGGAAAACAGAAACAGTTTGAGCCTGCTTTCAACTTCAGCCTCTGTCTCAACCACGCCCTTGGTAGGATTGGAGTCCGCTGAGAATAAAAGGCACAGCACATCATTAGGCCTCTGAGGTGCAGTAGGCTGACCAGCGCCTTCTGCTGGGCAGGACGGGAAAAGCACAGAATTAAGAGGCGTCACAATAACTAGTGAAAAGCTGCTGGGTCTCATCCTGAGGGAAAGTTGATGCTGATTACACCCACTTCATAAACCCTGGGACTGTTTTGTCTGGGAAAACCTGAGTAGGGTCAATCCTATCTGGGGTGCTCTCCTCCCAGGGCTGGATTTCCAGGTGAAAGTTGCTAGAGGTAACAAAGTGTTAAAAACATATAGAGACAAAAAACAAAACAAAACAAATGGCAGATCAACATTTCCTGAGGAAGAAGAATTCACAAGAGAAATTAGTAAATATCTCAAGGCAAATGAAAATGAGAACACAACATATCAGGACTTGTGGGATGCAGCAAAGGCAGTGCTGAGAGGGAAATTTATTGCCCTAAAAGCGTATATTAACAGAGAAGAAAGAGCAAAAATTGAGGACTTTACACAACTGGAGGAACTAGAGAAAGAACAAACTGAGCCCAAAGCAAACAGAAAGAAAGAAATAACAAAGATTAGAGCAGAAATAAATGAAATTGAAAACATGAAAACTGGAAGTTGATTCTTTGAGAATATCAATAAAACTGATGGACCCTTTGGCTGACAAAGAAAAAAAGAGAGGATGCAAATAAATAAAATCAGAAATAGGAGGGGGAACATAACTACTGACCCTGCAGAAATAAAGGACATTTGATCTTTGACAAGGCAGCCAAGTCAACTCACCTGGCACAGAACAGCATCTTCAACAAATGGTGCTTGGAGAACTGGATATCCATATCCAAAAGAATGTTACAAAAATGAACTCAAAATGGATCAAAGACCTAAACATTAGCACTGAGACCATAAGACTTTTAAAAGAAATTGTAAAGAAATATCTTAAAGATCTTATGATAAGACGTTGTTTCCTAGATCTTACGACCAAAGTGTGAGCAATGAAAGAAGAAATAGGTAAATGGGTTCTCCTCAAAATGGAATACTTTTACGCATCAAAGGACTTTGTCAGAAAAGTAAAAAGGCCACCTTCTTAATGGGAGACAATATTTGGAAACCACATATCAGATAAAGTTTAATATCCAGAATATATAAAGAGAACCTACAACTCAACAACAAAAAAGACAAACAGCCCAATTTAAACATGTAAAAATTCATGGATAGTAACTTTGCCAAGGAGGAAATACAAAGGGCTCAAAAGCATATGAAAAGGTACCCAACTTCACTAGCTGTTAGGGAAATGCAAATCAAACCACAGTGAGAAATCATCTCACAACTACTAGAATGGCCATTACCAAAAAAAAAAAAAAAAAAGAAATTTGCAAGTGCTGGAGAAGATCTGGAGATATAGGTACACTTATTCACTGTTGGTGGGAAAGTAGAATGGAATAGCTGCTCCGGAGAGCAGTTTGGTGGTTCCTCAGGGAGATAAGTATAGAATTGCTATAAGATCCAGCAATTCCATTACTAGGTATAAACTCACAAGAACTGAAAGCAGGGACATGAATAGACATTTGCACACCGGTGTTTATGGTGGCATTATTTACAATTGCCAATTGATGGAAGTGGCCCAAGGGTGTATCAACTGATGAGCAGAAGGGTAAAATGTGGTGTAAACATATGATTGAATATTGTGTGGCTACAGAAAGGAATGCAGTCATGAGGCACACAACAAGGTGAATGAATCTTGAGGATATTATATTGAGCAAAATAAGCCAGAAATAAAAGGACAAATATTGTATGGTCTATGATATTGCCTACATGTTAAAACTTTAACATCTGTGTGAGACCAAAAGAAGATGTGTTTATTTTGTCCAAAATTTAAATTCTCTGTAGCACACTATCTAATTTCACCTGTCTGATCAGTTTATTTAAACAATCTAATTACATGGAATCTAGAATAAGGAATGCAATCTTGTTATTCTATACTGGTTAATGTAATACCCTGATACATTCTGGTGTATTTGCAGCAGAAAATAAAAAACTATTTGTAAAGTCCTTTAAGGGACTGGAAGAAAAATATGGAACTAATAAACTTCCCCACTTGGGGAACTCCTGATTTTCTCTCAAGCATTAGGGGTTCCCAATTTAATAAGCCAAGACCTCAAATCTTGAGTCTTACCCTTATGAGACTTATTTCTGTAATGGTGAAGTTAAGCCTACTTATAATTATACCTAAGAGTCACTGTCAGAGAACCTTTTTTTTATTGCTCAGATGTGGTCTCTTTCTCTAAGCCAAACTCTGCAAATAAACTCATGACCCCCCCTCCCACCCACCCCCAATATGGGATATGACTCCCAGGGGGATAAATCTCCCTGAAAATGTGAGACATGAACCTGGCCCTGGCAGCTTGGGATTGACAATATCTTCTTGTGCAAAAGTTGGGGGGGGGTGGGGTGTGGATGATACAAATTACAGTTTCAGTGGATAAAAGACTTCAAATGAGTCAAGATGTCATCCTGGAGGTTACTCTTATGCAAGCTTCAGCCAGATATTGCAAATTGCCACAGTATGCCAAGTCCCAACCAACAGTATTCCTAAAAACCCTAATGAATACTCTGGACTCTCTCTAAAATTATATAAAAGTTTTATTTATCAAGTTTGTTTTTTTCAGAAACTTAAAGCCTCCATATTGTTCCTATGCCAGATAAGCCCTGAAACCCAGAGTTACAAGTCTCTCCAAAAACATCAAGTTTCATTCTTCTACCCCATAATGTGGACACCCCTTTTCAGCATGAAGAAGTTATAATAGTCATTGACCTGATATCCCTGAAGATCAAGTGAATGATCAAATGATAGGGAGGAGTTGTAATGGAGAAGCTAGGATTTAACAAACAACTATGACTACTGACTCATCATATAGATATTTCTTTTTAGTTTCTAGTGTATTAGAGTAGGCAGAAGGAAATACCTGAAAATGTTGAACTGTAATGCAGTAGGCTTCATCTTTGAGAATGCTTGTACAACTATATAGCTTTTATCTTATGACTACGTAATTGTAAAATCTTGGGACTGACACTCCCTGTATAGAGTGTATGGGTAGATGAGTAATAAAATAAAGACATGCATGAAAAAAATAGGTTGGGAATAAGGGGAAAAACACCCCTATGTAAACTGTGGACAATAGTTAAGAGAACTACGTTATAATCTTTCATCATTTGTAACCTACAACTTCTCTAATAACACACACACACACACACACACACACACACACACACACACACAAAGCCAAAAGCATTTGCCAAAAATAAGTGAATTTTTCCAATGGCAAAATTTCTACACATTATCAATATGGTTTATTCCATTCTTCACACTACAGTTGTTTAGTTTGATATTCACTAATATGGAAAGTCAGGTTTTTTATTCTTTCCTGGGTACCTTTACCATTGCTCTAATAATAGCTATTTTTTTTTCAACTTAATGGCATCTGTGAAATTGAGAATGGGAATTGTGAGAATGAGATTAAGTTTAGGTTTCACACAGGATAGGTGTACCTGGCGGGGTGGGGCAGTTCAGGAATTGGCAGAAGGTTAAAAAGACAAACTGTAGTTCACGGTCGGGCCCCCTGTTTATCCGCCCACTATCCATGGTCGTTCCCCGTTTATCCTCCCACTATCTACTATCCTTGCAAGGTGGAGACTTGGGGGGTGGGGTAGAGGTTCCCAAAATAGCCTCATGACTTGTTACCAAACTAGCTCAGACTGGCTTTAAAGAGGCCTGGGCATAACCATTATAGTCAGGGGTGGAGATTTGTTCTAACTGTTCCAAATGTTGCAAATTTGCATGGGAAACTTATTTCAAATGTTTCCAATTTGTGCTGGCTAGTTAGGCTTGTCAAATAGCGTGTAACGTCTGGAGTATCCAGCCCCTGGAGAAACAGGGGAGGGACTTACGGTTAGGTGTAGGGAATAAATTCTGCTGGGTCTATTGTTCTGTGTGCCAACCCCCCACATTTTGATTGGACGCCCGTTCTTGCAAGATCATGAATAAATTATTTTCTTCTCCACAATTGGGTGAACATTTATTCCTTTTAGGAATAGTGCTTGTTTCTCACAGAATGAAAAAGCAATAGTCTGAGCAAGGATAAATATTTTTACTTCATTATGCTAAATCTAAACTACTTTATAAACCACATGAATTAACTAATATTTTGTTGATTTTCAATATAAAAAAGGAAAAACAGATTAGGAAGGACTCTTCAGCTACAAATAATGTATTTTTTAATTTCTTGCAACTCTTCCAATACTTAAATTTGAAAGGAAAAAACATAGTAAGGTTTGAAACATGCCAACTAATTTAAAATGAGACTTCTGGGAATAATCAAGTCTCTTAAAAGACCTATTAAAATCTACATCAGGTCTTATTCTAAAGATGTTAGTTTTAATAACATATTCTAATATAATTTCCCCTTTTTTATGACAATATTTCTTTACATTACTGTGTGGTAAAAATGCTGATAGGAAATAAAAACATTGTCAGGTATAATAGTCATCATTAGACTTTAGAAATTAAGAAGATGAAAAATTAACTCAAAATATTATAAATAAGATCTCATATATCATGGAAAGAAAATAATACTTGCAATTTTTCAGCCAATATGACCAATGTAGACAGAAAAATATTTAAAGTTGTATTACATGAATTATGACATAATCTCCACTTTCCTTTGTGCTTAGTCATACATCAAAGTAAAGGAAAACAACACAAATGAATTTTGAATATTTCCAGTTTTAAGGCTATAATAGATCACCAACATATTAAAATTACTTTTCTATTAATGTCACCTATTTCCTACCAGAACAATTATTTCCAATATTGTCTTGCCTTTAAATTATTACTCATATATTCACAAGTAAATCTCATGATCTGAAAAGCAGAAGAAAACCCTTAATCCTGAAAAAAGTCATGTAAATGAATCCTTAATATTATTTAATTAAAATATAAGTTAAAATTTCAACTTAATTTAAAATTAATCTCAAGACATTTGGGAATATTAAAAATATCAATTAAGATCAAACCAAGTAAATACATATAAAAGTCAATTAATATTGCCTTATCCTGGACATGAGGGAATAAAGCTTAAATTTCTTTCTTGCTCTAAGGAAACTATAATCTGTGCTATAAATTACCATAATAGTAAACACCACCTTCAAATGGTGTCTCTAATTTAGTCTTTATAATAATCTATGAAAATGGGTGATAATCTCTGAGAAGGAAAACTGGTCTCAGCCACTCTGGTCTTTTTCCCATGTGGAGGTGGATGGCATAGGAATGAAATACCTCAGTTTGGGATTCATACAGCTTTCGTTCGGATGTCACACATATATGCAGACATGCACACCCATAGATACAAACACACACCTCTGTCTCCATATTCCAGTATGATACTGCTATGGTAGATTGTAGGATAGTCAGGAAGGCACTATCTTCTAACAAAATCAGCTTACTGTAACCAAATTGGAAGAGGAACAAGTTTGCCAGAATTGTGTTATAAAGCAAATCTGACTCTTCTATCCACATTCTTTAGAAATTTTGTGAGTGGTGTATGTGTGTGTTCCCACTCATGTGAATTCTCTCCCAGCTTACAACAGCTGCATAAATGGTCTCTGTAGACATTTATCGCTCCTGCTAACAAAAATATTTTCTATTAGAAAAACATCATACATATTATTAAATACTTTTGCAAATATTCAAACATTCAAGTTTACATAACGAAGAGTCAAAGATTCTAAAATTTATACATAAGATGATTTTTTAATATATAACCACTATCCAGAATATTTTCTCTTCTTAGAATGAATATTTTAAGATTAGAATTCTTAGATTCAGAATTCTGAGGGAAGAAAAGTGGCTTAACTAAGGCAGATATGGGATAAATTCCTTGAAGCATGACAGTTTAAAATGGCAGACTTCTCCCTAGTAACATCCTTTGTGGCACTGGATTCTGCATGAGTTAAGAGAGAGCAGATTAGCTGAATTGTGGCCACAGCAAGGTTATTTTTCCATAATTCTGAGAGGCAGGGAATATGTTGACCCCACCCAACCTCCAATGCTTTCAATATGCCCCTATGCTTCTACTGTCCACATGAGTTCCTTCTTTAAAGCTATCTACCATATCACGGCTTCCATGTCTTCACCAATTTAATATGTAATACATTTATCTCTCTACAGTTCTTTGGCAAGTGATGCATGACTTTTAAATGAGGAAGAGTTTGAATGGAGACCACTGGTTTCCTGCTGTTGTTGGAGTAGGAGACCTCATTCCCATGGGGAATAATTCTGTGCTTCTCCAAAGAGAAAAAGGTTTGTTTGTTTTAATATGATAATATTAAAAAAAAAAATAAATGGATGGAGCAGAAACAGAATATGATTACTGTTCTGGTTTGTTAAAGCTGCCATTATGCAAAATACCACAAATGGATTCTCTCTAGGTGTCTGCGGGTCCTCTCTTAGCTTCTCTGGGGCAAACACTGGGCTTCATCTCTTAGCTTAGCATCTCCAAACATCTTTCTTTCTGCACCTCCAAGCATCTGGGTCTTGTTGGCTCTAATACCTCTTAAGGACTCTAGTAAACTAATCAAGACCCACCTTGAATGGGTGGCATCACACCTACATGGAAATAATGTAATCAAAAGATTTCACCTATAATAAGTCTGTATCCACAAGATTTCATTAAAAGAACATGGCTTTTGTGGGGGACCTAACAGATTCAAACTAGCACAGATATCAAGAGAAATTTCTGATCATTGTATTTGATATGCATTCTTGATTTATTATTTGCTATATCTGAATTTGTTTTCATTATTATTTTGATTGATATCAGAAAGAATTTTCTCCAAGACATTAACACTGAAACAAATAGAAGCTTCATTACCATTAATTAGAGTAACTGGAACCTCAAAAAATCAAACAAGCAAGAGGTAAAACAAAACAGTAAGACTTAATTTCTCATAATATGATTAAAAACTATGATTTTCAAAATTGCCTTTTGAGATTAATTGTTTTAATTAATAGTTATAAGAGTTATCTTCCAGATTTCAGTTCTAATATTATACTTTTGAGAAAAATGAAGCCACACTAAAAAATCTTCAAATTCAAACTGTGATAACCCATGGGCAGAGAATATGGTTTTCTGGTAGAAAAAAAGTTGCTACTTTGGTGTTATAACTGTGTACATGGCAGTAGGAGCTGTGGTTTGACCCTGCCTTCAAGAAATAATTCATATAATCCCATATTCAAATGTCCCCAGAGAATACAATTCTTATTTTTAGCCTCTAATACCTGGCATTTGAACATTCTTCTTCAACCTTCTATCATTCCTTTTGAAAACCGAATATTTACACAGCAGTTTATATTAAATTTTTCACAATTTTCCTACAGTTGTGATTTAAAAATAAATAAATAAATAAAAGCAGGTGATCACAACTCCTTAGAAAGTAACCTTTTACATACTTGAGAACAATTGTCAAGTCACCTCTAAGGTTTCTCCTTATAAAACCAAATGGAGCAAATTATTGTACCTTTCCCCACAGGTGCCATGTTATAGCTATTTAATTATCTTCGTAGCTCTCCACTGCAACCTGGCCAACTTTTCTCTAATGCCTCAAGTAGTAAAAGCCATAAACTAGACAGAGTGAATCCATATGAAGCTGACCAACAGGGGATATAAAAGGAATTACTTGTGTCACCTCCAAATTGCACTTCTATTTATATACCCTCATATACCATTTTAGTGATATACCTGAGAGAAATAAAAAGTACAGGTCACTGTGGGAAACGGCATCGAGTTAGCAAACCCTCTCATAAAATGTTCTCTAGCCATCCTGCAAATTTTCTCAGACAGAAGAGAACGTTTTGACTGAAATGTTCAATTAGTGCCCATTAATGCAGATGATACAATCTCTAACTGGACTTCTGAGTCCTCTTCTGAAGAAAGATTTAGGATTAAAGAGAGTGCAGTGCCCACCCCAGGCACATTAGAGGATGTCCTTCTGTCTCTGCTGTTACTGCTTTTAAACAAAAACTGATCTGTTTGCATATACCCACAACTCCCTCAGAGAGTAGCTTCCTCTTGGCCTATTGTAGCTACTCAGTTATGTTTTTTAAAAGGATTCCGTGACTGCTGAATGCCAGACACTCTTCCAGAACAGGGACATGCCAAGGGGGACACGAGATGACATCCTGCCTCCTGGAGATTTGGCGTGAGTGGGGAAGAGAAGATCATAGCAGAACAAGAAGAAACATAATCACAGTCTGTCAGAGGGTGATCAAGCCAGGTAAGAGGTGATATTTGAGGAGGATGACAATGGATTCAAAGAACCTGGGGTAGCTGGGTGTTGTAAAAACTTTGTATTTTATTATGAGTCTAATTGGAAACTAAAGTAAGGCAAAGGTTAAAGCAAGAGGAGATGAGACATCTGGCTTAATACAGGTGAGACACAAGTGGAAGGGTGAGAACTGGAGGGTTTGGGATATATTTTGCTGATTGTAAGAAAGGAATAAGTTTCGTTTTCACATAGAGACAGCATGGAATAAGGGAAATGGAGGCAAAACCAGTTTAAACAAGCCCCAGACAAAGAGAAGAGAGAATCTGCCCGATGTAAAGAGACATGAGGTAGTATCAGAGGCGGGAACTCACAGCAAAAAAATAAAAATTTGGGGGGGCATTGGCTAATCAGTCCAAAATCTCAATAATGAGCTAGTTGGCTCTCTGGGATTGGCTGTACAAATTAAAATCTCAAAAGATGAATTAGTTAGTGTTCTCGGATAGGCTGTAACCTCTGTAGTACCCAGTCAATGGAGAAACAGGGGAGGGACTTGCGAATTAGGAGTAGGAGATTTAAACATCGCCATTCTCTTCCTCTGGCGCGCCAGCCTTCCGCGTGTTTGGCTGGACGCCCCATCTTGCAAGATCGTAAATAAATTCTTTTCTCCTCCAGAACCGAGAGAGCGTTTATTCCCTTACAGGTACCACTTTATTTCCGACATGATGAATAAGATAAAAGATGTGAAAAAAAAGAAGAGACTTCAGAGGTGACTCCAAGGTCTCAGACTTGAGCAACAGAAAGACAGAATGGTCTTGAAAGGGGTGGGTGCTAAGTTTGAGATGCAGATTTGCCATCCAGGTGGAGGGCCCAGAGGCAGTAAATACCTTAGTCTGGAAAGCAGGGGAGACATCTGAATAAATTTGCATTCATTACCATATAAATGGAATTTTAAATGACGCAATTGGCAATCGGTTGAAAACACTTAAGAAGTGAGTTTGGGCAGGGATTTATCAGTGTTACATAATCACATTTGGTCTGAGTAACATTCTGTCTTCCTCCTTTCTCGCTTCTCTACATAATAGTAAAATCATCAAAACATAGTTCAAGAATAAATTTCCTTTCACACATACAAAAATAGTATTATTGTCAATTTATATATGTGCTATATGTAAGTATATATAATGCATAATTTAAAACTATATAAAATACTACATACATACACATATTATACATATATACATACACTAATGAAAAATAACTTTCTTTACATCTACATAATTTTGTTGAGAAAGTAGAGGCAATGAAAATAGTTGAACATGATATAACTCACAGCCATCACTTACATCTGGAATAAAATACGTATCTCTCTCTTAGTTTGCAACTCGTTTTCTTTCCTGATATTAAAAACCACAACTGTTTGCCTTATGATGTTCATTGCATCAGTTTGCTTAAACAATAGCAACTTCTAACCATGTATACTGAGTAACTGTAATTTTATGTAAATAGAAAACATACAGGCATTCTGTCCAAAATAACTTTTTTAAAAAATTTCTTAGCACTTCTCCAGAGGAACAGACGTATGGGAAATGAAAGAAATTGATTTCAAATATTTAGTTCTATTGAGATTTTGTTTTCTCATCACCATCCTCTGGTGAATGAGCCCCCCTGCTTAGGAAGCTTCTGAAAAATGGTCAGTGCAGGCAGCAGGCCACCTGCAGGTCATTCAAGGTTGACTCTGCCTTGAGCTGGGCTGAAGCTGCAGGCACACCTTCCTTCTACAGCCCAGATGCCTTCCTTGTCCCAGGGCTGCTCTTGCAGAACCGGGTTCAAATTAGGGCTGGCGAATAAAGGCAGTCAAAGAGAGAGCCTGGCCCTGTAGGCTTTGATGGAAATGCTGGGAAAAGCCACTGCCAATCTTTAAGTGTGCTGTAGTTGGCAGTGCTCTGTCCTTACTGGTTTCTGTGACAGAAGATTAAATTCTCTCAAGCCATTTAGCTTGAGAATTAGAACTGCAAAGGACACTACTTCATAGTCCCATGGGAAAAACTAAGTCTATTTTTTTTAGTACTTTGATACCATCATGTAATTTTGCACTATATGCATTGACCAAACACTGTTTCATAAGCCTTTTAGCTAAGTCAATATGCTCAAGCCCATGAAGAGTGCTTTATACAAACCAATATTCCTGATTAGATTTGCAAATTCCCTGTGAGACCATCTGTGATTGTTAATTTCCTGTGTCAACGTGGCCAGGTTATAGTGTACAGTTGTCTGGTAAAGCAAGCACCGGCCTGATTATGGTATTTCCTGGGTTTAAGCCAGCAGTCAGTTGATTGCATCTATGGATGATTCCATCTACATCCAACAAAAGAGATTGCCTTCAGCAATGAGAGGCACCTCATCCAATCAGCTGAAGACCTTACAGGGAGAACTGAGGATTTCAGCAGTCAGAAAGAAAAATGTCTGTCTCTTCTTCAGCAAGCCAACTTCTCCTGGGGAATTCATCAGAAACCTTCATTGGAGTTCTCAACTTGTGGCTTCTGCTGGGGAATTCAAACATCACCATGGATTCTCAACTTGCACCCTGCAGCCTGCCAATTGAATTGTGACTTGCCAAAACCCATGGTCATGTGAGTCAATTCCTGCAGTAGATTTATTAGTATTCATGTATAAAATCATGTTGATTCTGTTTTTCTGGAGAACCCTGGCTAACACATCATCAAGGGAATACTTTTTGATTCATTGTATTTAAACTATTGTATTACAAAGGCCTTTAATGTGAGATCTGCCTATAATCTCAACCTCCTTCTCCCACTGGCATAAAGTGCAAGCAGCTGGGTCAGCAGGTGTAGGAATTGCAAAGGAGGGAGTCAATGACTCTCCTCAAATGCAGCCTCACAATTGAGGGCGATAGAAAAAGAGTGTAGAAACAGCAGAACGCTCGGAGTCAACAGATCAAGGTTCTATTCCCATCTCTGCTGGTGACTCCAGGTGCAAAAAAAACAAAACAAAGCAAAACAAAACAGAAAAAGGACGAGGGAATGCTATTAAAGCTCCCTGCTGCCAAAGAGAGGAATCTATGCATGCCTTCATACAACAGATGGTTGCTGAGAAATAACTTACATTGACTAATAGCCTTATCTTTCGTCTGTGACACACCCTCAATTTCTCCTTCTAATAATTTGTGTGGTTGCAATGGAATTTATATCATACTCAGAGAAAAGTAACCTTCAGGAGTTACTAGGATAATCACTTGCTAGCTCACTGCCAAAGAAATGAGGCTATTCTCTGAATTTTTATCACTGGTTGAAAAGACTATTCTGTGATTGCTAGGATGGAAGGGGCAACATCTCTAATACCTATCTATTCTAACAAAAAACACATCTAGGTCTTCACATATGCCAGAAAGTCAATCATTGAGAAAAAGGGTATGGGGAATACATTTGATAAAAAGAAAAGACATGTCTTGGTGCACATTTGAAAACAATGTCTGATGCCACATTAAGGCAACATATCTTTCAAGAACATTAGACACACAAATTGCTAGCATTTATTTAATGCTCATTAATTGCACTGTTCTAAGCACACTTTCTCATACCAATTAACCTACTAGGTTGCTGTAATTAAACTTCCTGATTTAAAGATGATGACCCTGAAGTAAAAGATGACTAAATAATTTGCTGGTAATTACTGGGGCCAGAATTCAAGCCCAGGCAATATGATGCTTGTCCATACAAGGAACGTGATTTTACTACTCTCTTTCAACCAAGTAATTTAGTTAATCTACATTAATCTGACAGTATATAATCAAAAAAATATTTACTGCATAATGAAGTCTGAATGAGCTTAATGAAAACAAAAATAAAAGTAGCAAGATTATCTCTAGAAATAAATGATAACCATAAATATATCCCTAGAAGTAGCCTTAACTGCTATTAAGTCCATTGCTTTTGTTGAAAGCAAACAACGATACAGAAATACAATGAATATGCTTTATAGTAATACTAAAGCAAAGTTGGATATTACTCCACATTTTGATAAAACAAAAATATACTAAAATGTTAGCTACTATTTCTAATCATTATAACCACTTTATCCAAAACACAAGCAGAAACCCTCACACACACACACACAAACACACACACACAATAGTGTGTGTGTTTATATATGTACATCTCTACTTACTTTTATATCTAGGCTTGATTTTTGCCTTGGAAAGGAAAACCTTCCACAGGGGTGCATCATTTCTCTCTCAACTACTGTTCACCACAACAAATTGGAAATCTATAAAGAATTTTCTTTATTGTCAGTTGACTTTGACCATCGCTACAAGGGGGTGGACATAATACCAAAGGTGATCATTCAATGCTCCTAACTGACAAATAATTTAGAAAAATGTGTATTAAAGTATTTCAGATGTTTCTGAGCTTAACTGAAGACTCTTTTATCCTCACATATGTGGCATAATAATTTTAAAGCTGCCAAACTGAAGGGGAGAGGGACCTATATCTATGTAAGTTAAATTAAGTAAGTCAGGTTCATGCATCTCTTGAAAATCAAAGATCCTGACTACCTCCAAAGCCCATTTCTAACAGTATAAATATCTTGATGTGTTGGATGTAAACAGCACATCCCTCTAAGGGACACTCTTAAGGACAGAGCAGCTTGGCACCTGAAGGTCGGATCCTCGTGCATTCCTTCTACACAACAGCTGAGCAGTGACATGGAGAAATGCCAGTCTTCACTTTCCTACTCTTACAAAGAGGGAGGGTGAGCTGTTGACGTTTTTTATTCAACTCTTCTGAATATGCAATGGATAAGTGACAAGAGGTAGAGAGAGCTCAATGTGTGCAGCTGAGTTTCTATAGGAAATAATAGTAATCAGAGAAGTTGTCATCATTGTAAACAACTAATAGCAAAAATAATAAAATATTATTTTTAATAATAAAATAAAGTATAGTGGCAAAGTATTAACAAGAATGATATGATTTCATGGGAAACATATTGCAAATTATTTATGCTGCAGTATCATAATAAAATATATTATAAAACAATTCCAAGGCTATTCCAAGACTTTTCTGCAACATTCTTTAATGGATGAAGCCCTCAGAAACACAGCAAGGAATGGCACCTTTTTAATCTGGTCTTCAAACTGTACTTTCACTTTTAAAAACAGTATCATAAAGTTTCAATGTCAAAGAATTCAAAGATTGCAAACTCTGTTAAATTTGCAAGGCAAAAATTTCTGTAAAACAACATCCAAAAACATGACTAGAAAGATTATGAAAAAACCTGAAATAGAACTGAAGGAATTTAGGCTGAATAGAGGATTGCAAATAATTCTATTTTTAAGTGATCAATCCTTGAGATGAGTACTTAATATGATTTGGGAGACAAAACCTATTTTCTAGCTTTCTCCCTACACTAATGAAATGATTTGACTAACTGTCCACGCAAATTTACTAACCAGAAAATTATTATAGAAGAGAAGCTGTTATTTATGGAAAATACTTTTAAAATATTCTATTTAGTTATATTTTCTAAATATTTATTTGGAATATTTTAGGCAGATTTCCATAACATGGTTATAATGTCATATTTTATTAAAATTATTGGAGTAAATGACAACTTTGGGATGTTTCTTCAGGGCTTATTTTCAGAATAATAATTAATAATAATTAATAATAATAAGCTAAGTTTCTAAACGTCTTGAAGAGAATAGATTTCTGCAACATGGAGGTCAGTAATAATAAATAAACATAATTCTCTTAGATCCCATTAGTTGGAGGAAAGCACTCCCCATAAATACAGATTGAAAAAGACAGAGGTGAATATATTTTTTATTTGTTAATACATATGCTTGAGTGGCTTTCACCCTATACTGGAAAACAGGTTTAGATATCTGTTGCTTATTAAATTATTTGTGATGGGAAGTGGCTGAATCTTTTTATTACCCCTCCCCATTGGTAAGAGGAGCTTATTTGGTTTAAATAAGGACTTTGACAGCAGTCAGGGTTGCTCTAGAAGCTTTATGAAAACTTTGTAAGGATATAAACATTATAAACAAAAAGACATACAGCAATTTTAGGAATAATCAGATAGGTTACAGAAATCATGTACAATTATTTAAAGTGTTTTGACGACTTCATGCTTTCTTCACAACCAACTTACAAAATGCAATGCAAATGTTATCACTTAAAGAAAGAAAAAGAATGATAATAAAATGTGTGTCTGTATGAAAGGGCCAACCAAACTGACTAGAAACCTCCAGTCTGAAAAAAAGACAGCAAGAAAAGAATATTCCACGACAATGCCTTTGAAGTTGCAAGAGTAACTACGTGAACTAGACATTTTGAAAACTGAGATTTATTTAATGAATTAATACCCTGAGGCTTGAAAGATGTCTTGCACAACTATAAAGTACTTTTATGTAACAGGTAGAAATTTATGGAACTTGCTCTAACAAGAGAGGGTGCATGCTAAAATATTCATATCTTCAGAACATATATTACATTAACAAAATAAAATATAAAATCATGTTTTTACCAATGGTTACTGTTTGTTTTTAAGATAGGAAGCTGAGAATTTCATTACGGAAAGCAATCTGCCCTCCTCAGGTTGGATGAACCACCACTCAAAGCAGGAGTGGTGCAAATTTAATCTATAGCCTGTGAAAATTCCCAAAAACCACCAGAAGATGCACTTGAATTATTAGAGGGAAAAACCCAAAAATGTATTTTAAGAGGCTTGAATTTTAGGAAAAGATTAAATATTTGATAATTTGATTCTAACGTGATAGTTTAAAAAATTCAGAAACAGAAACATTTTTGAATTATTTAATAAAATGTGAAACTGTCAGTATTTTTTAAGAATAATTGTCATTTTGAAAAAGAAATCTGATAGAAATATATTCAGAAAATGTGGAAAACATCTTATTGACTAAGGTGGTCTCCCTAAGAAAGAACTTTTCTTCATGAATGCTAAATTCACAATCTTTTTCACTAATATGTGTCATTGACATAAAATGCTACTATTAAAATAATTCTACATATATATTGTAGTCTTCTGGAAGGATTTTTGTCTGCAACAAAACCTTAACATTTGTCTAATAATAACACCAATGAATTCTGATATCATGTATAGTGTTTGACACTTTGAATCTTTTGTATGCTTATTTGTATATTGTATATTTGTATATTGTTTTATATTTGTTTATTTTTGCCTTTATTTTAAACCAAATTACAAGAAATCTGCTCTTTCTTTAATTAAGAAGAGCATTTCTTTTTTATTCTATTCAAAATTCCAATATTGATGGTAAAAGAAACAAGAACATTTGATTTAGTTTTTTCAATCACTAATAAAATATATTATGTGTGCCGGTTTGGATGTATTATGTCCCCCAGAAAAAGCCATATTCTTTGATGTGGTCTTGTGGGGCAGACAGAATAGTGGGGATTAAGTTGGAATGTTCGGATTAGGTTGTTTGCATGGAGATGTGCCCCACCCAGCTGTGGGAGGTGACTCTGGTGGGATACTCCCATGGAGGTGTGGCCCCACCCATTCGGGGTAGGCCTTGATCAGTGGAGCCATATACATGAGCTGGCTCAAGGAGAGGAAACGCAGTGCAGCTGTGAGTGATGTTATTTGAAAAGGAGCAAGCTTGCTAGAGAGGAACGTCCTGGGAGAAAGCCATTTTGAAACCAGAACTTTGGAGCAGATGCCAGCCATGTGCCTTCCCAGCTAACAGAGGTTTTCCGGATGCCATCTGCCATCCTCCAGTGAAGGTACCCGATTACTGATGTGTTACCTTGGACACTTTATGGCCTTAAGACTGTAACTGTATAGCCAAATAAACCCCCATGTTATAAAAGCCAATCCATCTCTGTTGTTTTGCATTCTGCAGCATTAGCAAACTAGAACATTATGGATATAGGAAAAAAGATATACCAAAATATAAGGATTATATATAAGTCCCATGGATATTCATTTCTTTAAGACAAGATTATTCTATTATTTTAATTTGATAGTCAAAGTTGTTTTCTTTTCTCAATTTCCTGTTTCTCCCATTTTTTAAATAATGTTTCTTTTAAATTATTCTCAAGTTGAACAAAATCAGAATCAGCACGTTTTTAGAATGTGCACTAATAGCCAGGTTGCCCTTAGGATGTTGCTCTACATGTGACAGATTTCTTTTATTCTTTTTCTGGTTTATATGTCTGTTCTCCAGGTCTCTAGCAAGTCCAAAAAAGCATTTAAAAAAAAAAAAAATCAGAATTAAAGACATTCTGCAAGGGAATAAACAAAAATTTATTTCCTAAACCATTTAAGAATAAATTGTCTTTTGATACCTCCCACCACCCCGTGCTCCCCCACCCTTTAGTGTGTTCTCTGCAAGCAAGGACTTCAGGGCGTTCCCCTGTAGAACCACAGCACAACCGTCAAAACAAGGGACAATGCACATCACTGACATCTTGTCCTCAGACGTGTATGATTCACCCGCTGAGAAAAAGGCTGCGTTGTCATGCCCCCTTCGTACTTTCAATGGCAACAGTGCCTTAAGTCCTTATCAGGACCCTGCACTACTGAAGATCACAAAGCAGATATTTGTAGAATGTGCGTCCTTGGGGCTTGTCTGACAGCTCCTCATAGCTAGGCTAGACCAGATGAAATCAGACCAGACTACATGAGGTTTTGTTTCCACGTAGTTAGATTCAGGTTGCGCAGCTCTAGCAGGTGCATCACAGACAGGCTGTTTCCCCAATCCCGACATTCGACTAATTGCACTCTGTCTGACGGCGCACAGGACTTTGCATGTTCGCCTTGATAGCTTGGGGAGGTGGCACTGCCACCCTGGTGTTCTGCGAAGCTTCTGCCTTTCCTTCTGCCCTTTGACGGGAGGCTCCTGGAAACAATGGAAGCATCCCCTTCCTCATCAAATTTTCCACGTACTCATTTATTTATTTTTATCAACGTGGACCCATGGTTTCCTGTTGATTCACTGGGTAATAATCCATCACTGCCCTTATTGATTTTGAAGCTCAGTAGAACCAGATCTGGCCCATGGCGCCCTTCAAGTCGCTTTCTCTGCCTTTTGGCATGTCGCCATCATTCTTATTTTCTGGCAAAATGAAGTAATCTAGCCTTACCGTTTATTTTCCCTCCCTCAGCCCTGACATCAGCAGTTAATCTAAGGAGCTCTGGCTCCCTTTTGTGAAGAATGATTTTAGAAACTAGGGTCTGGGTGCTGCCCTTCTCTTGCCCTTGGGTTTCGCTGACCCCAGGCACCGTCGGGCAACAATTGATTCCTCCTTGCTCAGGCCAGGACAGACATACTGTTTGTTTCCTGAAAATGATTCTAGAACAATATGATTGTGACTACAATAATCACTATGTATGTTTTATCACTAATTTGAATTTAGCACATGTAGTGTTAAATCTGAGACCTAACAATAAAAAAAGAAAAGTGAACTATATAGTCCTAAAACTTGCACAAATTAAGACTGTAAAGGGCAGGCTTTAAATATCTGAAAACAAAATAATCCCCCACCTTTTTAGGGCTCGCTGACTAAATAACAGTGAGGTGTATTTTCCATAAACAATAGAGTAAAATATCAGTGATTCTGAACAAAGTCAGATATCACATCCCTCTCCTCTGTGCTTCCCCATTTGAGATGGGGTAAAGCAAAATTCACTGGCTCGGGGTTTTCACCTTTAGGCAGAATGGGTCTGTCTTCCTCTTCTGGGAAGAATCTGACCCTTGGAATTGTGCTCTGAATTCAGCTCTATGTTGAGGTCAAAGATACATAGGGAGTGAACACTGATCTTAGCATTTTGGGTATCCTGGAGGACTGAGGTGATCTTGGATCCCAGTGAGAGAAGACACAGGGCTATACTATCTGACACGGGGCTATAATCTGATAGATGTCTACACCCTCTGACATGGGATATATCATCTTTCACAGGGAAATACATCTCCCACAGGGTATACCATCTGACATAGCATTTACCATCTGATTCAGGGTATATCATCTGACACAGGGGTATACAATTTGAGGCAAGGCACAGGGGTAAACAATTTCAAATGAGGCTATGCTATCTTATAGGACATGTACAATCTGACATAGGGCTATACCATATGACAAAGGACTGTACCATCTGACAGAAGTGTGGTCCATCTGACACAGGGCTATATCATCTTGCAGAGGGGTATAACGTTTGGCTAGGACTATAGTATCCCTCACAGGGGTATATCATCAGACTCAGGCTGACAACAAGGGACTATACCATAGCAGAAGGGGTGTTCAATCTGACACAGGGATATACTACCTGACATGGGCTATACCATCTGGCACAGGGCTGTATCATCTGACGTGGGCAACACCATCTGATGCAGGGGAATTCATCTGACAGAATACACCATGTGACACTGGGCTCTACCACCTGATACTGTTTGACACAGGAGCAGTCCATCTGACCTAGCATACACTATCTGACAAAGTGTTATACCATATCACACAGAGATGTTCCATCTGACACAAGGTGACACCATCTAATAGAGGGGAATGCAATCTGACACATGTCTACACTATAAGATCTGGGATATGCCACAACATTATTCCAACTGCCACAGGGCTGTCCCTCCCACTCAGAGGTATACCATCACTTTCGAGAATAATAGAAAAGTTTTTTAGATGAATAGGATTTCAAAGAGTACACACCCACTAAAAATATTGGAGGAAGAAATGTTATGGAAGTGTTTTTGAGAATTGAATAAAATATTAATTTTAATATATTATTAATTTTTTAATTAATATAAATACTTGTTATAGATACTCCAATGTTTCTGTATTTTTCCAATTAAAAATTATTCTGGATTGTGACATATTTTCATTCTAACTATTCACTTTCATACCTAATTTTGTATTCCTCATTTTTTTTAACTGATGAGGATCCAAAATACAATCAGCCCTAGGCCCCAAAATGTCTGTGTGCCTCCCAGTTGAGAGGCCAGTGGAGCCCCAAACGTGCTACTGCACTCAATGCTATGACTTGGTATTGGATCAACTGATCGCCTAGAGTGGTGGGTTCCACACTCCATTTAGAATACCTGTTAACTATTCCCTCTTCCTTTCCCAGTTTCTGGAATTAAAAAAAAAAAAAAAAAAAAAAGTTTTTGTTTTTACTCTCTAATTTCCTTGTTTCTTTTAGCTCCTCTACAATTGCCCTACCCTAACTTTGCTTTGTGGTTTCATTTGCCTTTCCCTAAAAGCTAACCATGTTTAACATTTTAACAATTACTTAGATTCAGTTTATTTAAGGCTTCCTCCAAAATGTCCTTAAACTCCTTACCTAAGTGAGGCTTTTTGTGAGCTCACCCAACAGTAGGGTTATACTGAACCATTAATACTAGTGGACTGCTTGGTACATAGAGGGGCTTCCATGAATATTTCTTATATGAATTAAAAAATAAAAGTGCATTCATAAATAGATTGATGAATTGCTAAGTTTCACAACTTATACTTGCATAGAAGCCTCCAGAATGTGATCCACAACCCACCCTTCATTAGCTACATATAGCAAATGAATAAATCAAACTTTATAATGTCTTATACTTTTGCAAAGGGGGAAATACTTGGAAACTGAGTTGGCATTTGTTGTCAAATCTCACTCATTCTGAAGCCTTTGCTTTCTCATCAGTACTAGGCTGACTTTTAGGGCTCGTTTCTTTCCAACTTTCAACAATGCTGATACTGAGAGAAAAAGAGGCAGAACTGCCTAATGTTTAAGAGCACGGATTTCTGAGACAGGCTGCAAGATTCAATTCCTTAGCTCTGCCACTTACTAGATCTGTGAACTTGGCCTATTAAACTTTCTTTGCCTCAGTTTCCAAATGTGTACAATGGGAACAATTATCTGGCACATAAATGTAAACTATACAACTGTTAACTATTATTGCAGAATTGTATTTATTACTGTTGTAGCTTCATGATCAATATAGCAGAAGGGAGAGGTTTTCCCCAGATTAGTGTCCCCAAACCAAATATGCTGTGGCCCACATCTTTAAGCTTCAATTTGGCATGTCTGGGGGTTCCCTTCCCAGAAACAAAGGTCTACAACTCCCACAGGACTGTTACTACAGGCCTGGTAGACAAGATGCCTCTGTGTAATTTTTCACTGGCTGCAAGGTATCCTGCTTGAAAATGTGGTTTTCCGTTTGAAATGCACAAAATATGGTACATACATACAATGGAATACTACACAGCAGTGAGAAGAACAAGGTCGTGAAGCATATGACAATATGAATGAAACTTGAGGACATAATGTTGAGTGAAGTAAGTCAGATATAAAAGGAGAGATATTGTATGTTACCACTAATGTGAACCCTGTGAAAGATGTAAAACAAGTGTCTAATATTGTAGAATATAGGGGAACTAGAGATAGACAGAGGCTAGTGAAGGGGGAACGATAATCTAATAAGAACAGATGAGATTTTGAGGGTGGTCTTAATGATATGGGAATGCTCAGGAATGACTAGGGTTTTTTAATTTTCTTGTGGTATGGTAGGAGCATATTGCAAGCAATAAAGTTATTTCAGGATACCTGTACCTTTGCTTTGTTTTGTTTGGAAATGTTTTTGTTGTTGTTTTTGTTGTTGTTTTTATAAATAAAACCAATTAAAAAAAAAGGCATTCTGCTCAAGTCAGTCATGTGACCCTGATCTGAGACCAGATCCAGTCACTGATCCTGGTATGCATAGAAGGCTCCAGAATGTGATCCACATGGAGGAAAATAATCATTCATTTACCACTACCCCTCTGGTAGGGCACTACATGAAATGTTCCTCTTCATAGAATGACTTTGGCATGCCAAGTTTAAAAGCCACAAAGCAGAGAGCACTGGGGTTTGCTTATTTATAGTAAAGGAGATTTCCTATATATGACAATCGAGATCAGATTTACATTTAATTTGATGACTGAGGATATTTATCTCCAGGTCCCAGTGCAACTTATGGACTTATAGTAAATTTTATGTAGAAAGGTAAAATTAAGAGTAGCCTTTTATTTTACATTGGTCAGAGTAAAGGTCTGGGCATTCTAAGATACTTGTGGTAGCAGTATAAATTTGTATGGCTTTCCCCAAAGTCTGCATGGACACGTGAATCTAACAACTTGAATACACTGAAATATTTTTCCACACAGGATTTCTAAAACTTGGAATTAAAAGAAATAATTGAGATGCTAGATAAAAGACTATAGGCAAAGACCAATTACTTAATAACTATTAATTTCTTGTCTAAATATTTGATTAATTTCTGTTCACCCCAATAAAATGCAAACTCAATAAAAGCAGGGACAGTTTCAGTTTTTTTTCCACCCATATAACAGATCACTTAGCATATAGTAAACACTCAGTAACTTTTGTTAAGTGAATCAAAGAATGATTGTTGGGATATTGATGATATGAGATCAAAAGGGGTCAGTGACATAAATGTCCAAAATTAAGGGACTGACTAAATTACCTATAATATGATCAAATGATGGAAGAAACTGAATCAGCCAAAATGCCATTGTTTTTTGAAGAATTGACATATAAAAAAAACCCCAAGACATATTTCTACATGAAAAAGCAGGTAACAGAACAATATGATCTGATTATTGTATTTAAAAAATGAACAAAGGTAAAGAAAATATTGAGTGACCATTTGTTTATGGTGATGCTATCAGGGATGATTTTTATTTTCTTTTTTTAAAAAAAGCATCCTTATTTTGTAACATTATAGCAAACTGCATCTTTTTTTGTGATTCCAACTTTAAAAGTTTATTACAACAACAATATAATTCAGAGAAATTCCTGAACTAAATGTCTTAAATGACTCTTAAAGAGTCAAAAATATAAAACACATTGTACATTTAATATTAAAGAGAAACAATCTTAGTAATACAAGAGCAGAAGACCCAGCTTATTTTCAAGAGATATTTTTGTGAGACAAGACAGAAACCCAAGAAAATTTTACTCTAAACTTCATAGCTGCTATTAACACATGTATTTATTAAACATGACATTAGAGTTTCAATATTTCACAGGTAAGAAAAAGAAGGGAACAAGAATAATGAGGAAACTGTCTCAAATATTAAATCCAAAGATTTTGGTGATATACTTGAAAATACCGAAGAGAGAAGTGAGCAATTTAAAGGAAAAGCATTTTAAAGTGTTATCAGCACAAAGGAAAAAAGTAAGCAATCATCCTTCTTGCCTATTTATTTACATATTCATTTTTTATCTTGCTCACAAGACTATGAATTATGAGGTCAGAGAGCCTGTCTGTTGCTTTCGTCTCAGTTCCAAAGAATCTAGTCCAGTGCTGAACTGAGCTTGAGACATAGTGTTTACTTAATAACTGAGGAGTGTGTGTGGGATGCAGAACAAATGTAAGAGGATAATTTTAGCAACTGGGTTGGAAATCCCCAGTAGGAAGATAGAACTATGACATGTGAGAAGAGTTTCTTATGCATCATTTTTGTAATGTTTAAACAGCCTATTTTTAAAAGAGGAAGTTATAAAGACCATGTAGATACTCAGAAAATGCAAGTCTATATAAGAACATAGAAATGCATGCATGCTGTATTACTATAACTGTGTAAGAGTTAATTTGTTTATGCACGAGGAATGCACAAATGAAGGTGATTTGTTGCTGTAGCTAGTTTCTGGATTTCTTCCTTTCTCCCTCCCTTCTTTCCTTCTTTCATTCCTTCCTCTCTCCCTCTTTCCTTCCTTCCTTCCTTCCTTTTCTTCTTTCAATTCCATTAGTGTTTTGGTTTAAAACAATATAACCAGAAATCTATTTTGTTAGTCACTGGCAGTTAATTAAATAAAACAATAATTGGGTGAGACCTTCTTTCCCTTATTTCCTGGTACATCTTTTAGAATTTGCCAGAACATTCTTTACTGACAATTAACTCAAGTATTTCAGAGTTGTTCTTATATCATTAAGCACTAAGAGAAGAAAAGCCATCCTTAAGATGGCCAAACAGTGGCCTATATTTTTTGTTTCATCTTGCCCTACAGTGAACTTCAGGTGTAGGGATGAAAAATTACAACTACCCTTGTGGTAATCACAAGTTTTATCTTCCCACTTTCATTATATTTGAGGGTATTGTAAATTTTCCTGCATTTTCTACTGTACTGAGTCTTCAGTGGGAAGAGAAACAACTAACATCAAATGCAGAGGTCTTAGTTTCTCCTTGGTTATATAAGCAATATGAATTTTAAGCAAGGGTTTAATTATCAGTCTGAGGTGCTTCCAACCCTCGGACCTAGAATGGAAACTGAACGGGGATTATTCTTTAGGTATCATCCATCTTTTGACTCTCACCAGTGACTACAAGATTTGAAATTTTACAGAATTCTTGATGACTTGCTGTTGCAACAATTCTGTGCATAACACTGACATTTGAGTTTGTTAAGACAACTGTAAACTCTTCGACATGCCCAGAGAGATGGTTAAACCTCAAGATTAAAAAACAGCTAACGAACAAAAAACCCTTCTCTGCATTTGCCTATACTGTGCAGCCTGTATTTTCTAATTCCAGAACTTATTCAAAACTTTCTCTTCTGTATTTTACTCAGGAAAAAAAAACAAACAACAACAACAACAAAAAACAGCAAATAAAACAAACCATGGTAACAATTAAAATTCATACTATTTCCAATTGGACTTTACAGGTCTTCCTCTATGAACTTGTGCCAAGCTTCTCCCTATTTCATTCCCAGTTCCGCTGTGGGACTGCAGAACCCGTTTAAGGGTTATTTATGCCAATATATGGGCCCCAGTGCATTTCTCTGCATTCTATCAATTTGTCTTTTCTTTTTTACTCATTGGTCACTTGTTTTATGAATGACTTGTGAAGCCCAGAATTACTGTTTTCTGAGGAAACACCATTAAAATAATCAGTGCTTATTGACCATACCTTGAGGATCTTGCACATAATCTCATAAACTGAAAATGTTTTCTCTGCTCGGGTCCAGTCCCAGGTGGTCACCTTTGACAGATGAGAAAGTACCAAGTTATTCATTGTAGAAAGATGACCCCTATTTTTCTCTTTATTTCATTTGTATAATATGGTACATAATAAGTAAAACATTGGCAGATGTATTTATGTAGTCTATCAATTGTGAAATTATTCTCATAAACGTCCATGTATAATGTTTTGATTTCTTGTTTTAAACTTTATCGCCACTTCATTTCCTTTTTCAGCAATTGTTTTATATTATATGCAAAAATTTCCAATGTGTCCAATACCTTCAAGTATTTTAAATAATCCATATATTCTCCACATATAAATATTAAGTATTTATATTCTGCACATACAATATTTTTTCTTAGTTTACCTCCATGTAGACGCAGAAAAGAATACTGGATACCAATACTGGCTATGTCTTTTTTAAAGACATTATTTATACTAAAGATCATTCCAAGAAGTGAATGCTTTTATGACATCGTGAAAACAACAAGCACCACAGTGAAGTTGTTTCATTTATTTATGTTTTAAAAATATATTTTTCTGTCCAGTAGTAAGAAATATTCCAGGGTGGGAATAGAGTGAAAGATAGAAATATAATGATATTTTCCTTCCTTTCCTGGTGTTCTGCACTTAATGTAGACATAGACATTGAAATGAGCCATGCTTGATCATTCCTGTATATTACTAGACCTGCAAGCAAGATGTCTGGCATTTGATATTTATATTCAATAAATATTTATGGAGACTCTATTGTTGTGCAAGGTACATGTTTCCAAAAGCAGGACCATAGGTATAATATGTGCCTATATATATATTCACTGCAAAACCTAGGGACTGGAATCTAGAGCATAGTAGATTTCCAAAAATAATCTTAATTAAACTTAGACCTGTCCAACAAAGGTAAACATAACTAACTCATAAGTGATAACTCACCAGAATTATCAAAATTCCTTTGATTTTTCCAGAGGAAAAAAGCTTCTCATCAAAACTTAAGCACCACAGAAGTTTGGCTAAGCTTGACAACACTAATGCTAGAAAGATGCTACCAGTTTAATGTCTACTTATTATTGCTTGACAATAATAAATTGAATAGGACCAAATAAATTTAAAAGCCCCTCAAATTCCCTTTGGGAACAAGACATTAATAAGCATGTTGGTAAACTGATAATGAACCTTTAATTTACTCTATTTTTAGACTTTTCTTATTATACTTATTCCTCCACTTTTATTCAAATAATAAAATAAATTGATATATTGATATAGGCATATTTCTTAAAATCTTCTTTCTAAGGTCTACTGGGGAATTACAGCACTATTATAATTTGATCCAGTATTTTCCAGTTTCACTACCTAAAAAGAAATGCACTTCTAGATGTTTCAAGGGTTATAATACAAATATTTAAGGCCAATTCATGTATTTCCTAAGATATTTTTGAAAACATTTTGACTGTTTTCAGTATATTTTTTTCTGTACTGATTTTCAAAACACTTGAGTAATGTGCTGTTTATTATTGTTAAGCGAATGTCAGTCCACTGCATCAACTTGGAGGAAAAAAAAACAGTAAATTTGGATAAAAACACTTACTGGAGGTGCCAAAAACTTGTAAAGGCAAGAGCCCCTCAGGGCTAGAAATGTCGGCGAGTACAGCCGATCTTGAAGGGTGTCCTGATCCCGTACTTCACACCAGCCCATATAGACGATCTATAAGGAAATTAAATATAATTAATTGCAAGGAGAATCTCATTTAGACAGCTTACGTGCATCATCTATATCTTGTGGCATTTTAAGCATTTTTGAAATTATCAAATATATTGATGCCAAAAAGTACATTGAACTATATTTACCTTCATTAAGTATGAATCTCTCATAAGGGTTTATACTATGTTTCATCAATATTTATAAAGTGTTTGCATGTTTGTTCATGTGGTCCAACCTGGCAAGAGTTATATTTTCCACTCTCTACAAGTTCTTAACGGACACATGTGACTTTGTTCTAGAATCCATTGATTCATTCCACCAGATTCCTGATTAATGGCATTTTATGATATGGGAATGTAAGCATATTGTTCTGGTTTGCTAATGCTGCCAGAATGCAAAACACCAGAAATGGATTGGATTTTATAAAAGGGGGTTTATTTGGTTACACAGTTACAGTCTTTAGGCCGTAAAGTGTCCAAGGTAACACATTAGCAATCGGGTACCTTCACTGCAGGATGGCCATGGTGTCCAGAAAACCTGTTAGCTGGGAAGGCACATGGCTGGTGTCTGCTCCAAAGTTCTGGTTTCAAAATGGCTTTCTTCCAGGACATTCCTCTCTAGGCTGCATTTCCTCAAAAATGTCACTCTTAGTTGCACTTGGGATATTTGTCCTCTCTCAGCCTCTCTGGAGCAAGAGTGTGCTTTCAATGGCTGTCTTCAAACTGTCTCTCATCTGCAGCTCCTGTGCTTTCTTCAAAGTGTCCCTCTTGTCTTTGGCGCCTCTTCAAAACATTACTCACAGCTGCACTGAGTTCTCCCTGCCTGTCAGCTCATTTATATGGCTCCACTGATCAAGACCCACCCTGAATGGGTGGGGCCACGCCTCCATGGAAATATCTCATCAGAGTTATCACCCACAGCTGGGAGGGGCACATTCCAAGCAAATCTAATCAGCACCAAAACCTCTGCCCCACATGACTGCATCAAAGAATATGGCTTTTTCTGGGGGACATAATACATTCAAACTGGCACACATAATAGAGCTAGGAACTTCACTCTCAGCACCATCTTTGCTGTATCCCATGAGATTTCATATGCTTTATTTTCATGTTCATTCACCCCTAGGCATTTACTAATTTTGCCTCTGATTTCCTCTTTAGCACATTGGTTAAGAGCATCTGTTTAATTTCCATATATTTGAGTTTTCCATTTTTCCTCTGTTACTGATTTCTATTTTCATTCTGTTGAGGTCAGAGAATATACATTGTATGATTTCTATATATTTGAATTTATTGAGCATATTTTGTGGCACAACCTCTATCCTAGAGAATGATCCATGTGACTCAGAAAGAATGTGTATGCTTTTTTTGTTGGATGCAATATTCTATATATGTCTGTTAGGTCTGGTTGGTTTAGTGTATCATTGAAGTCCTCTACTTCCTTATTGATCTTGTGAGGAGATGTTATGTACATTATTATCTATACTATTAATATAGGAAGCTTTCCTAATAACTATCAATTTCTCCCTTCAAATCTGTCAGTATTTGTTGAGGATTTTCATATCTATATTCCTAAGAGGTACTGGGACTCTAATTTCCTTCCTTGTAGTAGCTTTATCTGGAGGGTGATGTTGGCCTCATAGCATGGATTAGGGAGCGTTCTCTCCTCTTCAATTTTTTGGAAGAGTTTGATCAGGATTGATTTTAATTCTTCTTGGAATGTTTGGTAAAATTCTCCTCTGAAGCCATCTGGTCCTGGGCTTGGCTTTGTTGGGAGGTTTTTATTACTGATTCAATCTCTTTACTAGTTATGGTTTGTTGCTATGTTCTATTTCTTCTTGAGTCAGCATAGATAGTTTGTATGTTTTTTTTTTTTTTGAATTTTCATTTCATCTAGGTTATCTAATTTATTGGTGTAAAGTTGTTCATAGTATCCTCTTACAGTTCTTTTTATTTCAGTGTGGTCAGTAGAAACAGCCCACTTTTCATTTCTGATTTAAGTTATTTGGGTCTTCTCTCTTTTTTGTCAGTATAGCTAATGGTTTGTCTATTTCATTGATATTTTCAAAGAACCAGCTTGCTTTTTCAAAAATTCTATTTTTTTTATTTTCTCTTTAATTTATCTCTTCTCTAATCTTTGTTATTTCCTTCCTTCTGCTCACTTTGTGTTTAGTTTGCTCTTCTTTTTCTAGTTATTCCAGTTTCAAAGTTAGGTCTCTGTCATTAAACCTTTCTCCTTTGCCAATGTTAACTTTCAGAGCTGGAAATCTCCCTCTCAGCACTACATATGCTGCATTCCATAAGTTTTGGTATGTTGGATTTTCATTTTCATTCACATCAAGGTATTTTCTAATTTCCCTATCATATCCTCTTTAAACTATTGCTTGGTTATGAGCATGTTTTTGAATTTCCGCATATTTGTGAATTTCCCATTTCTCCTTCTGTTTTTGTTTTCTAGCTTCTTTCCCTTGTGGGCAGAGAAAATACTTGCTTGATTTCAATATTTTTGAATTTATTGACACTTGTTCGGGGACCTAAAATATGGTTTACTCTGAAAAATCACCCATGGGCACTTGAGCAGAACATGTATTCTGTTTTGGGGTGAAGTATTATATACAGGTCTGTTAGATTAATTGGTTGATGTCATTCAATCTTTTATTTCCTTACTGATCTTTTGACTATATGTTCTATCCATTTTTGAAAGTTGAGTATTAAAATATCCTACTATAAAAATAGAACTATCAATTTCTCCCTTCTATTTGTATTTGCTTTCTATATTCTGGGGCTCTGCTTTTCGATACATATATATTTCTAATTGTTACTTGTTCTTTTCGAATTCATACCTTTATCAACACAAATGACCATCTTTGTCCCTTATAATAGCTCTTATTTAAAGTCTATTTTATTTGATTTTACTATAGCAAACCCAAGCTCTCCTTTGGTTAATATTTACATGGCATTTTATTTCCTATCCTTTTACTTTCAACCTTATGTCTTTGAATTTAAGGTGAGTTTCTTGTAAACAGCATATAGTTCAATCCTGCTCTTTTATTCATTCTGCCAATATCTGCCCTTTGGAGAGGTTTCTTTACTTACATTCAAAGTCACTACTGATAATGAAGGATTTTATCCTGTCACTTTGCTATTTAGTCTTTCTGTTATGCTTTTTTTGTCCCTCAGTTCATCTGTTAATGTCTATTTTCATATTTATTAGATTTTTGCATTGTATCACACTGAGTTCTTTTTCAATTCTATCTGGATGTAATTTTTCATATATTGTCCTTTTTGTTACCATGGAGTTTAAAATTAGCATCCTAAATATGTAACAATCATATTTCATTAGATACCAACTTGACCTCAATAGTGTTCATGTATACCATTCTTAAATTCCACCATCCCCCGCCTTTTATATACTTGTTACAAATTACATTGGACATCCAAAACCATAGGTTTATCTTTACTTTTTATGCATTTGCACTTTAGCACCTGTAGAAAGTAAGAAGTAGAATTACTACTGCCTTGTGTCCTTTTCTTTCAGTCTGAATAACTCCCTTTAGCATTGCTTGTAGGGCAGATCTGTTGGTGATGAACTCCCTCAGCTTTTGTTTTTCTGGGAATGTCTTAGTCTTTCCCTCATTTTTGAAATTCTTGGTTTTCTGCCAACTCTTTAAGTGTTTCAAGCCACCGCCTTCTTTTCTCCATGGTTTCTGATAAGAAATTTTCACTGAACTAATTGTAAACAATATGTTGCTGTTCTCTTGCAGCCTTCAGAACTCTCTCCTTGTCATTGGCAAGGAACAGTTTGACCAGTATGTGTTGGGTCATGCTTTTTCCAAGTCTATCCCATTTGGTGTTCTGTGGTCTTCTTGAATTTGTGCATATTCATACCTTTTGCTAAGTTTAGGAATTTGCCTGTCATTATATCTTTGAATATTCCTTCTTCCTCTTTCTCTCTTTCTTCTCCTTCTGAGATTCCCATAACCATATATTGATGCACTTGATGGTGTATGAGGGGTCTCTTAGCATACTTTTGCTTCTTATAATTCTTTTTCTTTCTTCCCCTTTAGCCTGACTTATTTCAATTTTCTTGACATTGAATTCACTGATTCTTTCTTCTGCCAGCTCCTATCTGCTGTTGAATCCCTCCTGAAATATTTCATTTAAGTTATTTTGGTCTTCAATTCCAGTAGTTTTGTTGGTTTTCTTTCTCTTTCTTTAGATTCTCATATTGTTCATTCATTGTTTTCCTGATATCTTTTAGTTCTTTCTCTGTGTGCTCCTCCATATACTTGTGAATACTGAAGATTTTTTTTAACGTTTGTCTGGTATGTCCATAATCTATTCTTCTTCATTAATATTTTCTGGATTTTTGTCTTCTTATTTTGGATAGGTCATCGTTTCCTCTTTCATTGTTTCCCTTGTAATGTTTTCTTGCAGTATACATTTTAATATTTTAAAGTGTTATCTCTGTAATTTATTCCCTGAAACATCTGTTTCTTGTATATATATATCCAGGTAATGATGAGGCACATTTTCCTGAGTGTCAGGAGTTAACAAAACTGTTGACACCTAAGCAAAATTCACCTTTCACTGTCTTTGCAAAATGCTTTGACTTGGTTGGTGCTCTCTTCCAAGTTCAGCCCCCCATCAGGAAGCTCAGCTCAAGGCAAATGCTAAATGCAGGGACTTCTCTTTCTTTTCTGGAACTGTGTTGTGTTCTGGGCTTGGGCTTTCGAATGGTTTGGGGAATTCCTCTGTTTACAGAAGTTTTAAAACCCCTCTGCTTCCCAGGAAACAGATCTTCTTCTCCAGTTGTTCTACTGCAGGACTCAGAGCAAGAAAGCCTCTGCCCCAGGTTGCCAACCCCAATTGTCTTATTTACAGCTTTCATTGTCTGAAGTGACTGTCACCTGGAGGGCACACCAGAGCGGAGTCTCCCAAGTCATTCTTCCCAACTGGACGGATGCCAGGGTCCCAGAAAGGGAGCACCAGCCCAGTCCAAACTGCCCTAGGGAGGGGATGAGTGAGTGTACAGGGAGGGCACCAGAGGCTCCTTCTATGGCTCCCCCAAACTGCACTTTCTTGATTTAGCACCTGCCAAACAAATGCACCCCTCCACAGCTCTGAGGATTGTCATGTCTTACAGTCTCCTCTATCACCTTATTTGGGGCTGGTTGGAGCAACGGCCACCCTCAGAGCTGGGCATCCCGTATTCCAAAGTTGCAAATCAAAAGCAGTGGTCTGCAAGTGCATGCAACCCCCCCCCTGCCCAACACCAGATACTGGGGAACTGGATTTCTACGTCCCTTTCTGGCACTAGCAAGCTACACTGTTATGACAGTGGGCAATGGATGACAGTAATTGCCACACACAGAGAGAGAAATTCACTGGTATTTGCCATAATTTACCAGCCTCTCCCTCTTGCTCTTCCCTCTTCTGTGCAGTGTTCTCCTGGACTCTGGTATTTCAAAATAGATGTTTCAGATAACTCCTGCTTGTTGAATAGTTGTTCTGGTGGAAGGACTGAGTCCTGGAGCCTCCTACTCTGCCATCTTCCCATCTTCCCAATCTCTGTCCATTTATTTTTATGAGCTTTCAATATGCCTGTTATATTTCATAAACCTCATTTTTAAAGCAACATGCAACTTGGTGTTATATTACTAACAGTTATATAACAACCTTAAGTTAAAACAACATAGAATGCTGTTTTATAGGAAGAGTTTTATAGGAAGAGAATATTCTGACAAATATGAGTAGATTACCTTGACTTTCAAGGACTATTGAATGAAATAAATTTTAGTTATTATGAATTATAAAACCTTTAACCTTTTTCTTAGTTCTCAATTGAACCAGAGGCTTCAGTTTTAAATAAATTTGATAAATTTCACAGTTTCTCTATGTTTATGACTCCTTTGTATCAGCAAGAGGAAAGAGAGCATAAAGTGATACACATAATCATGAGAAGGAAATGCTGAAGCCTCCTAAAACTGTAATTTGAATTGTCTCTTCTCCACTTTTCTAATTCTGGGCAATGAAATATCTTGATTTCTTAATATTTTATTACCATGAATTAGAGAGGTGGAAAAGAAACAACTGTTATTTTTCAAAATCTATCATCACTGGATACAATTTTGTAATTTTGAACTGAATGTGGTTTGGGGGATGAGCTGAAGATGTAACTCATAAAGACAGATTGCAGAAACGGAGGCTGTGAGGGATTTTTCCTCTTCCTTGCTCTCTGGGCCAAAGGCTGACCTTCCTATTTATTATGTTGAAACAAGGAAAAGGGCATCTCAGTTGTGTGGAGATGTCAAAAGGTACTTCTCAGTTTTCATCATGGACAGCACTTGTGTGAGACAATTACATGGTTGAACAGACAAAAGTCATTTTCAGTAAATGCTCCCTACTTGTGTCACAGCAAGTAATTCGAAAGATAAACATGTCACTTAATCTTTAAAGAACAGAATAACAAACTGCCAATACAGGCATATGAGAAACATGGCACTTTAGAAAAAAGTAGAATGAGAAGGAGGAAATTTCCTGTGCACGTGAACTGACAAGTGAACTGCAAATTGACAAGTCAACCTCCACATTTGTAACATTTTAAGATACATATTTTGGAAGTTTGCCTACTTTAAACTAAATGTTTACCTCAAAACACAACTAGTACATGAAGCCTGTCCTTCATAGTACCATCCTATAATTATATATATATATATATAATTATATATATATATATATATATAATTATATATGTGTATGTGTATATATATATATATATTCATAGCAAATTATTGGGTACAAAAGAGTCCTACTGAATCAGAAACTCTAGGGGGTGGAGCTGATCAATTTATGTTTTAAGAAAACCTCCATGTGATATTAATGCTTGCTCCAGTTTGAGAAGCACTGATTTAACGGTGTGTATTTATCCCCAAGTCAGGGAATGGACCACTTAATTCTATTATAACCCAAACAACTGGCAAGGCTGTGTATTACTGAGAGTGATGTTCATTACTTAAGACAGAGATAAAGCAATGAGTAGGAAAAAACACACAGGAGATTCAGATTTTAGAGGAATCAGACACAGATATTGGACACACACTTTAAAATGGCTTTAGTAAATACATTAAAAATTATATCATTAGTTAGAAAATTAGAGCAGAAACTGGAAACTACAGAATAATGAAATGAGCATATCAAAGTGAAAATACGTAACTGAAATTAAGAACTCAGTATATGGATTAACCAGCAGTTTATACATGGCTGAGCAGAAAAGTGGATTTAGCAGTCACTGTGTGCAAAATCAATATAACAATCCATTATGTTTTTATTTAGAGGAATAATAATTCTAAAAGTCTATTTTGGAAACACTATGGTTTAGTGGCATCCTCATTCCACAGCACTTGCCACCCCAAAAATTCCAGAATTAATGTCAAGTTCTAACTCAAGGCAGGTGAGATGTGTATCTCTCAAACTTCAATCCTCTTTACCTCCCAACTGGTCTCTCCTTCTAGACGACATCTACAGCACCTGACAAATCCAGATGCTTGCTTTCAATATGGTTTCCAGGAAATTTCTCACAAAGCCCTGCCTATGTAATGACACCGTGTGGCCATTGCTTCATGGTTTATGTGCACTGATTGCTTGGAACGTCTACTGAGCAATGCAAACCAAATATTAGATAGGAGCCTCTCTAGGAGCCCTGGGAGTGAGCTGTGGACTGGCTCGCCCACTTGTCTAACAGGATTGCATCCTACAGTCCTACAGTCCACTTGCATTGCTCTTCCCACTCAGTGGACATGGCTTCTACTCACTGAAGTCCTTAGAAAAGCTGAGGTGTTTGCAAAGCTAGTTAATGCTTCTAGTACTCTCTGTATTCAGAAGTAATCTTCACGTTTGGTAGAACAGCACTCGTTGATTGTGAGTTTATAAATGAACCTATTGTCACTTTTATATCAGCTATATAAAACTACCTCCTTTTCCCCTTGCCAGCTGCTTCCCTGAAAATCACTGCTGAGCCAGCAATTTCTGTAGCAGAACAAAGCCCCTCCAGTAAGGGACCGTGGCAATTACCCTGATTTGTCACCATAAAGGGTTGGCTGTAAATGCCTCTTTCAAGACACTGAAATTAAGTGGCTTGGGACTGTGCCAGCACATTTTGGAAAGCAGCAATCAGGAAAGAAAAAAGAGATGCCAGTGTCAGCACAAGAAAGCAGGTAGCCTTGACAGAGAAGATTAATGTTCACTAATAAGAAATAGGATGGGCATTTTTTTTTTTTTTTTTTTTTTGTCAACATATGCCAGTGTTATCTGAAATACTGTTTTCATACCAGGTTGACTTTTCCTTGAAAAGTGAAAAAATTTCTTGGCCATCTTGATTCATGATTAAAGAATAAAGCTCAAAGGTTTTATTTTCAAGAAAAATATCAGATAAAATGATGCTAATTGTTAACAATGCCCAAGAATAACATTTTCAGATGATTGGGAACCTGAATATTTTTCCTTTCTTCCCCAAAAGTAGAGTTGTTCATTCAAGCCTCTGCCATAGACACTGCAGATACAACAGTAAACTAAATAGAAACGCCTGCAGCAACATAACTTAGATTATACTTTGGAAGACCGACAGTGAAAAGAGAGAAAAAAAAATGCACGTTATGCTAAAGATTAAGAAGTCCTAAGGGAGTTCAAGGGGTGTGCCATTTAAATTTTTGATCTACCCATTTAAGGCTGGAATTTACAGCCTTGAAACTGGGTGAATGACAGAATCTTACAACAACAAACATTTTGGGGGACAGGGGAGAAGAGGAGAGAACAGCAAAGGAGAAAGAATAGCCAGGGGTGTAAAAAAAGCACAAACAATTTGATGCCATGAAAGACAAGTGAAAAGAAGGTGATTGACTATGTTGACACCGTTGACAACTCAAATACCCTGAAGGTTAGGAATTGATCACTGGATTCAGCAGTGCAGTGTTCATTTGGGAGCTTGATGAAAGAAGCTTTCCTGGAGGGGTGGGACAAAGCATTACTAAATTGGGTTCAAGAGAGAATGGAAGGAGACTGGAGACAGCATGTACTCTTTTAAGGATGTTTGCTATAAAAGGGTGCAAAGAATGGGGTGGTCATGGTGTAGGGTTATAGGACTGCTTCAGTCGAGAAAGAATAACTGTTGGTGAAATGAGCTTCATGAGTGATGGTGGGCGCTTGGAGCCCCTACAAGGTATTTAGAGCAACAGTAAGACACAGATGCAGGGAGGTGGTTTGATAGGATCGCTTCAATTTTCACAGTGAAGCAGGGAGCAAATTGTATTTTGGGACCAAGGATAAGGAGGGTGGTACTGGAGGTTTACAGAGACAGCAGACATTAGGAAAAAGGGAGAGAAAAGACTAGTCAACAGTAATACAATTGCTAAATTCCCTTAGGAATTTGCTTGAGGTTAGGGATCATGAATTTATTTTGAGACCAGTCACATGGCTGTTGTTATTCTTTAGCAATTCTCAGCTACATGAGAACAGGAAGTTAGTAGGAGGAAAGTTGGATTTAATCTATTTTTTTTTGCCCACGAGAGAAAAATGAAGCAAAATATTCAAGTGGAGGAAGGATATATGTGAGGAGTGATATAATGCTTGATCATGGAACTTAAACTAGGTAAGTGGCATAAGATGAATGAGGTAAAGTGAGAAAATGATGGAATAGAAAAATCAACAAACCCATTAGAGTTAGAGAATTAATGAATTTGATGAATTTGAGGTCTAGAGGGGCTGAATTGGAAGGTGGAAGGAAAGAAGATGTAACTGCAATGCAGAAGATCTGAAATTTAGATTATGCTCTAGGTAGGGATCAACTGTGGCAATGAGCCATTGAGGAAGTATGAAGGTCAAGATGATTGGGTAAGAGCAGGTCAAGTAACTAAAAATCCAGAGCACAAAAAGGGTCATCTTCCTTCACTTGGATACAACTGTCAGAGGACTAACGTTGGAGATATTTGTAAAGACAGGGACTTTTCTGGGAAGGGCATCTATAGATGGCCACATGTAAATGGCATAGTAGATGGTAGATCTTGTGAGTGTTTCAAGAAGGGAGGCAGTAAGCCCCAGGAGTGACTATGGGAGCAAACAGAGCACCTCTGCCTCTCCAAGTATAAAAAGATGAAAGGTTAACCCAATTAACCCTGGAAGGTGAAAAGAAATGTAGATTGGGAGTTTAGAGATAAGGGAAGATTTGCAGATGATTGAACTTGAATCGTCAATATAAAACCTTCCATCCCCATGTTCAAAATAGGAGAATGGAAATGAAAGAAAAAAAAAACAAACCCTAGAGTGTAAATAATATGAAGGAGACAAGTCATTCCTCTACATAGGGGGATGTTTAGCAAATGAATTCATAGTAAATGAAGCCAAACCTCCTTTCTTCTCTTTCTTCCTCTATGTCTAACCATACTCCTCATACACCTAATGTTTTCATGATGAAAATTAATTCATATTTTGTAGTTAAATTTTCAATATTTGTTTGTGCATTGTTCAATAAACTTTCCAAGCAAATTCATTTTTGGTGATAATATCAAAATGTACTCAAATTCAAAATAACAATACCCAAGAAATGGCATTATCAAACAAGAACTTGAAACCAATGAAACATGTCTACACAACATGAAGATCAGTCAGAAAACCTAGTATTTCATTTCAGAAATAGTGATTTCAGATGGGAAAAACTTTGGTGCTAAATATCTATTGAGAAAAGAAACTCTTTGAAACGCTTTGTCAAAAAGATCAAAAGCCTTACAGCATCATGATACACTAAAAGATTAGATTTGTTAATTGACTCAGGTTTTGGTTTATTAATATTCAGGGCTGGGAATGTACTTTATTCTTTATCTGAATATAAATATGACTTTAAAAATACATTACTGTTGAAAATGTCAAAAATTAATTTTGGTGATGAATGCACAACTAAATAATGGTACTGTAAACAATTGAATGTATGCTTTGTTTTGTATGACTGCGTGGTATGTGAATATATCTCAATACAATGAATAAAAAAATACATTACTGTAGTGGAAGTACAGTTGAAATTTCTCCTATCAATCTGTAAGTCTGTCAATAGGACATTGGTAATCATGGTTACAGAGGGTTCTGTTGGGATTAATACAATTTTTAGTACCTTAAGCATTTAAAATATATATATATATATTAAATTAATATGGAATCAATAAAGACAAGTCACATTTCTTATAATTGAGTTCAATTTTGTTGCTATTTTGGCATTCAAATTTCTTCTACATAATTTCAGAAAACAGCAAAAAAGAGACAATAATGATTTCCACATAGAAAACATTTCAGAAATATGTATTAAAAGATATGTATGAAGGCAAATAATCATTGTGAAAATCAACTGGCTATTGAAACTTAGCAATGGTTTCTTCCGGAAAGTACTCCTCTTTTTGGCTGATTATTTTATATTAGAGCATAATTACATTCTCTCTGTGCAGAATTTTAAACTTGCATTTACATTTACTGTGTTTTTAGTTTCTATTTTTGCATAAATAATACAGTCTCCTTAGGACGTGCTTTTTCATAATTGAAATGACATCACCCAAATCCCAATAATCAAATTTAAAAAATAAAAATTATACAATGACAACAGTTTGCAATTTTTTTGAGTATAATGCTAATCTTTTTTGTTAAGTTAATTAAATCAGATATGGATCCAGGGCTATACAGATGTAATCTGAAGATAGAGTCTTTAGAGATATCTGATAATCTTTTGATACCACAGACAAACTATTGCTATTGTAGCACATTTTATTATAAAGCAAATTTAAATTATCGAGCAAATCCTAGAGGTATAATAGTGTCTAAACTGAAAGTTTGAGAGGGTTTTCTTCTGTTGGAGAGCATGTCTCCTAAGACACACTGGTTACCACCTCTTCTGGGGTGGAGGTGGGTGATCACGCTGAGAAGATCTCAGCGTACTGCTTTTCTCTCTTATCTGAAAGCTTCACACTTTTTTAAGGTATTTTCTATTCAGGTGCCTGAGGAGACCTTCTTCAGTTTACCTGACTTCCCTTGGAGTACCCAGGGTTCCGTAAAAGTTTCTTGGAACCCAAGTCCTTGTTTTCCCACTCAAAATGTATAGCAGAAAACTGATGAGGCAAATCAATAGTATTACGGATATCTATGAATCTACACTAATTTTTGGATAATTACAGACTTGATACTTTATAGCAGCACCCCACTTTCAAAATCTGCCTCCATTTACCAAATTTACCAAAATCTGCCTTCATTCTATATCGCTGCTAAAAAGAAAATTACCTCAAAATTAGTGACCTAAAAATGCCCATGTCTATTATCTTCCCCATCTGGAAGTCAGAAGTCCCATCTGGGTCTCTTTGGGCTATAATCAAGTTGCCAATGGGGCTGCATTCCTTTCTGGATGTCTAGAGGAGAATCTAATTCCCTGCCTCCTCTGGCTTCTAAAGTCTGTCCACTGTCCTTGACTCCTGGCCCCTTCCTCCATTGTCAAGGCCATCAGCACAGCATCCCTCTGCCTTGCTTCTACCTTTCTCTCTCTCCTACTCTAACCCCAGTCTCGAAGATTCTCTGCTTTTATGAACTTAAGTGATTAGTTTGAACTCACCTGGATAATCCAGATAATCAACACATCTCAATGCCTTTAAACTTAATCACCCTTGCAATGTCCTTTTATCCACATAAAGGAACATAAGCATAGCTTCCAGGAATTAGGACATGGGCATCTTTGGGGTGCCTTTATTCTGTCTATCACATTATTGGCAATCTACTTCTTGAAAACAATGAAAAATCAATGTGTTCAGAAGCTGGGCTTGAGGAATGTATCCTTAATATGTTAGTGTGGGTCAAGGGAAATTTTTAACAGGTAATTACAGGATTTGATGTTTATTTAACTGTAGCATCTTAAAATACTTTAATTTGAAAGCAAAATAATATTGAGATTGATCGATTTAAATAAAGTCCTTGAAGAACTAAATGAATCCAATGGTGGAATGACTTATTTAAAAACATTAGCAAAAAATACGACTGAATCCTGGATTTCTTGGTTACCTATCTTACTTTTGTTAACAACATAAGGCATCCACTTCTGTGTCTTGCTTGGATCAGAGATAAAATAGAAACCAGCCATCCACTAAACACCGTAGTGAAATGATTTAGGAAACCTGAGTCATAAGCCTATTTCTAAAATTTGCTTCCTTTGTAACCTTGAGTAAGCCAGTTAACCAAGACTACATTTGAGCTATTGAGAGTAAGGGCCATTTATTCATATTGTCTTAGCAGAACCTTTAAAAAGGTTATCTAACAGAGATAACAGAAATACAGATTATTGAAATGAATTACTTTGTGAATCACAGTTTCTCTCTCTCTAAAATGAGAAAATAGAACTCAAGAATTCCTAAAGCTATTCTAACTTGAAAAGTCCATAAATGTAACGAACATAATTGTATAACAAGAACATATTAATTCATCTTCAGACACTCTGGTCCTGAGAAAACAAAGAAAAAAAACACTAAAATTTGGGAAGAATTGTAATAAATGAAGGTGCAGGTATAGCTAGGTGTTCCATAGGAGCTACATTTTCTAGCCTTCTCTGCATCTGGGCATAGCCATATGACTGAAGCCTACCAATGGAATCAGAGTTGAAATGACTGATGCCACTTCCAAGACTAGGCTTCTCTAAAATCCCTTTCTCCCAGACTGTTTTGTTTTAATCACAAGACGGTGGTGCTACAGGATGGGTTCCTGAAACATGGTGTGGAGGGAAGTGGCCTGCTGACCAGGAGAACCTGCCCTGGACTGTTTTAGGTGAGCAAAAATTAAACTTATATTGTGTTTGAGACATTATAAATTCAGAGGCCTTTTGTTATGGCAACTTGCCTACCTTAAAACAATGGCTAGAGAAACTGCTATTGTCATCATTTTGTTTTTTTATCAAATGACAGTAGCATTACTTTAATTATTTAAAATGATTTTAGGATATAACTATGCTGGTCCGTCTCAGGAACCAAGATGCTGATATCTCTTTAAAGCTTATTACCTTAACTATGCAAAGAGAAGATGAGGAGTTTGCATTAATCCTTCCTTTCCTTGAATCCATCAACCCCTTACTGTCTGCCTAAATGTGCCAGCACAATGCAGGATGTGAGGAATGTAGATTGATTCATGCAACGATCATTCATTGAGTCTTCATATTATCACAAGATACTATTCTAGTGAGTCAAGGAGAAATTTTAGCAGAATCACTAATATTTGTTCAGAGTTTCCAAAGAAACAAGAAGTCTCTTAGTGGAGAAAAAATGTAAAATAACATGGCAACTATAATTCCAAGACCTCTAATGGCCCATTCCTTTCATAATCCCTTCCTCTTGAGTGTGGATGGGACCTGTGACTCTGATGTATGTCCCTCCTGTGATTATATAACTTTAGGTGGCAAGCATGAAGAAATATTACATATGTAATTAAAGACCCTAATCAATTGATCTTAATTGTATCAAAGGGGGTTTGTTCTGGGTGAGCTTAATCAGGAGAGCCCCATAAAGGAGATTGGAAGCAGCAGCGACTCTCCTGCTGACCTTGAAAAAGTAAGCTGTGATGATGAAGGAGAGCCACAGAACGGCGGGGAGGGGCAGCCCTCAGGAGCTGAGGAGTCAGGGACTGGATTCTACAAGGGGACTGCAAACTTTATAGGAGATCACAGCCCTGCCTGAAACCTTGATAGCAGCCTTGTGAGACCCTGAGCCAAGCTGAGCCAAGTCTCGACTCTGGACACATGGAAGCTGTGAGGTAGTATGTATGTGATGCTTTCCACTACTAAGTTCCTGGTAATTTCTTATGCAGCAATGGAAAGGGAGTACAATGCATAGTTTTTATAATAAAGGCATTTACAAATTTCAATGGAGGTACAAAGGAAGGAGTGGGGAACTATAACTGGAAAAGGAGAAGAGAGAATCCAATCACTAAATAAGTAGTTATGGTTGACAGCATAGTTTGCACGCAGTGGTATGGTCTCTGAAAGCCAGCTGTGTTCCAAATACATATCTGCTCTGTTGACACTAAGAATGATATTGTAAATATCCTGCTCTATTCCCACATACCATTTTCTTAAAAATAGGAAAATAGGATACTGATTTTGTGGCACACACTTACATTTGCATGGTGTCCTGGGTGTGTCACCCCTCGATTAGGCTACAGCCCTCAGCTATTCAATCAAATGTTAATCCAGGTGCTAATAAGAAGGTGTTTTGCAGAAGAGATACATAATCAGTTGACTTTAGGTAAGGAAGATTATCCCGGATAATCCGGGTGGGCCTGAATCAATCCTTTAAAAGGCCTAAAGAGCAGAACTAAAGCTTCCTTGAAGAAGTTCTGCTTCTAGATAGAAGCTTGAGCTGGTTACTAAGAGTTCTGCTCTGCCCTTCCTGGTAGCCTGCCTTACAGATTTCATTCTTGCAGAACCAGGTGTTCCAAAATGGTGTAAGCCAATTTGTACAATATTCTTGTCATGTATCTATCTGTTGCTCTAATCTGTAATCTATTTATCTGCATTATCTATCCCAATGGATCTATTTCTCTGTGGAATCCTGACTATCTCTGTGTGTGTGTTTGTGTGTGTGTGTGAGCATGTGTATGTGTGTAAAGGCTTAAAAATATTGTATTCAGAGATATATATCCCCTATGAATTTTTTATATTGAAAACTATGAGGTAATCTCCTAGCAATATATTTAAACAGGAAGATGTTCTAAGGGATATGCTGGGAAGTTGCTAAAAGTGCATTTCTACACTCTCAAGACACTATCTGCTTATTATTACATTGAGATTTCAGTCCACTAGATTAGAGAGAATCAATTAATCTTAGACCTTTCTCCCTTAAAGTGTAAAAGTTCAGATAAATATAATTTGATTTTTATGAATGCTATAAAGTATCATATTTTGCTTTCCTGGGGCTAGAAGTAGCAGTGTAAAATTAAAGAGATCCCAGCTAAAAGAAATGGGTTGATGGTAGATGGAACAAATAAAATAGTTTTCATAGAAGTCAGAGATGCAAAAATTTCACTCAAGGATTAAAACAAAGTGCTTGGGCAGGAGCATTCAAAGCTGGCTATTATATATAGATGGGAAGTTTAGTGAAATAGGCACGATTTTATGGCCTGATACTCTAGAGGGTTAATGGCTCAATGTGAAAGAAAATGTAAGCAGTTCCAGTGAGAGGAAGATGGAGTAGGGGGCTCCAGAACCCTGCCCTCCCAAGAAAAAACAATTAAACAGGCAGAAACTGTCTGAAACAATTATTTTGAAACCCCAGGGGCCAAAAGAACACTCTGCAGCCTCTAGGGAAAAGCTGGAGGAAAAAGCTGATAAATTACAGTAAAGAACTATAAATTGTTCTTGCCACATGACAGCTACTGCACCCATCCCTCACTCTTGTGGCCACAGGTCCCGCCCCTGCTCAGCTGCTGGGGGCAGAAAGGGAGGTAAAAGTCCTCTTCTCCAAGAACAGTGGTAGGCATGGGTGATCCCTGGTCGTGGCTGGGTCCCTGCTCTGAGGGTAGCCATTATTTCAGCTCTCCCTGGACAGGGGCAGAGTGGGTAGAGATGTAAAGAGATTTAAGGCTTGCTCAGGGCTGTGGGGGACAGTTAGCTGAAGGGCTACATTTGCTGGGCAGGCTAGGAAAGCTCTGCTTTGGGGAGCTGTTGGAGAAACTTAGTACCCTTCCTGAACCCCTCCCCAGGATACTTGGAGTTGGTCTGTGCCCCCTTCATGGGTCTCTGGACTTCTTTTGGCTGGGAAAGACTGACCTGGGAAAGTCCTTTTTGAGATTAGCCTCCACCCAGAATTTGCTATCCAGGCAAAAGTATCTTGAGACAATGAAAGGAGTATAAAAATCTATAAAGGTGGACAGTCTGGGACATAGGCCTGCCAGCTCAAATACACAGGAGACAGAAGTCTGTCTCCTGGGCAACTGAGGACAACTAAACTCCTGTAAACAGGGGAACTGCAAAGCAGCTAATAAGCAAAATCCAAGGACATGACAGAGGCCCAGAATGACAAAAGAAACACTGCACACAGCATTCACCTTGGACACACATTCTTGATGGGAGGTCTGAAGCTCTAGAAAATCTCTGTCTTACCAACAGCTGTTTGTAAAACCAAGAAACAGACATCCCAGGGAGTAAATCCCAGAGTTGACATTTAAAAATATGAAAATGTACAGTGTGCAACAAGAGTATAAGACAAACAAGAAATGATGGTCCATCTAAAAGAAGATAAAAATGCAGAAACAACAATGAAGAAAATGAGAGGGGGACCATAGATAATTTTTTTCTAATCACTTTAAGGAAACATTTTGGTGAAGCTCTTGCTTCACTCATAATCCAGATTATACAGGAATCCTGAGATTCCCTTATGGGACACTGGGTCCTATTGATGTCTAATACAGGCATCACTTTTCATTCGAAAAATTGAGTTGGCTCTGCCTGCACTGGAACACAATTTTTTTTCCTTCGCTCACTGATTTTTCCTTCCCTGCACAACTCTTTTTCAGCTTGGTGGGTATCCAACGGTGGCCTCCATAGATGTAAAGTTCCATGATGTGTACACCATGTACCACTTTATTTCCTCTCTGACTCCTCTACCTGAATTTTCTCCACTAAAAGCTTGCTTCTCAGCTAAAAGTTTCCCTTTACATTTATTTTTCATCTCTCTTTCCACTGATAATTATTCTCTTCCATTTCTATTGTATCTCAGGTAAAAGCCTATTTGGTTCAAATGGGTTCTGAGCCTCCCCCCGGGGCTGTGGTTGGTGGCAGAGCTCACACCAACCTTCTCCTGGACCTGAAAATGGAAATTAAGAGTTTCCACCCTCCCTTACCATAGAGCCTTGCTTTGTTTTGACTGACAGTCTTATTCAGATTTCTGGCCTTGCATATATTTTCCTGGTTTCATAGTATTTGGTTCACAGCTCTACAGGATTTAGCTGTTTTACTTATTATTTAATGATAGGAACATCACACAGAAGCTATTTTTTAGCAACTGACAAATGAATAAAAACTATATATAGTATGATATTTACCATTTTATCATATATTCCCTCAATTCCCAAGCCAATACCAGCCCTTTACTGTTAGAGAATAACTATTGGTAAATAAACATATAATTTAGTGGATAGTTTATTTTTTTACATTTTGACCTGTTTTGTCCCTTACTTAATGGCATTGTACTATGCCTGTAAAAGTCAACCACTTTTGAAAACTGTGGACAGCACAGTGTGTCTCTGGTCTTTTAAAGGTATTTCTTCAAATCCCTTAACAAATTAGTCACATATTTTGAGTTATGCTTTAACACTTCAAATAAAACTAAAAACTAGACTAGCAAAAATACAGCAGATGTGAACATTGATTTAGTGCCTACATCATCAAAAAATGGTAAGAGGGGAACTCCAGCAAAAAGAAAGTTTCTGCAGTATCTGCACTACAGGAGGTAGAGTCAATCCATTTTTGTAAGCCCCAAATGGAATGAATGGGTATCTTAAGCTAAACATACTTACTACACTTTTCAGTGACATGAATTGCTACATTTTTCTTGGATTATAAAGGGAAATGGATTACACAATTTTGCAAGTTAAATCACACGTAAAGATGAAATAAAGGAAGAAAAATACAGCTGTTGTCCTATCCATACATTATTTAAAATACAAATGTTTTTATCTGTTTGACTTGTCTTTACATATCCTTATCTAATTTGCCTGCACATCATCTAATCATCCCCCTGAATAAACTGTTTGGCTCTGGGATTCAGAGTCATTCACTGTTAATTTGATGAGGTCCACAAATTAAAGACTATTCCAAAATATGGAAAAAAAAATGTTACTTGAGTCAACATATAAAACATTCTGTTTAGCCTAGATTCATATCCCAATATTATAATACAATCAGGATCATGATTTGTAATTATGAAGAGAAAAGCTAAAGTAAATGTTATATTTACCTTCAAAATATATGTGCTAATTCATGGTAGTATGGGGAAATTAATTTCCCTGGATCTCTCAGGGCTCCTATAAAAAGCCCTTGCCTTCTGAGATGCAAAAATGTATGCCAAAAAAGACAGAGACTGGAGAATGTTTGCCTTTGCTTCCACTACAAACATTTTTCTCTTCACATGCTATGAGAATTGAATCTGTAGCCATTTTACTAGTTAATTGGTCTGATTTGAAATAATAATAAAAATTCCCTTATTTCCCTGAGATTGGCTGGATTTGCTCTCTAGGTTAAACCCCCAAGTGACTGGAAGTCTGGATTGCTATCTCCCTAGATATTTACATTTTAAAAGGGAAGAAAGCCCAGAGGTTGGAGATATCTCCAGGTAATAAAATCCAAAGACACCTGGTGTTTATCTGGCCCTTTGGGAGCCACATTTATTTTCCAAAAGTTTAGGGGTAGAATCCGAGATCTTTTCTATCAAATCTAAAAGGAGCCAGTTTTTTCTATCTCTCTTCAGGAAAAGTGGAAGACAGTTGTCCTCCTGTGTATGAAGGAAGAAAATCGTTGCTCTCTTCTTTCCTCTGGAGGTATAATCTGACACTCAGAAAAACCTCACCTCTTGCTGGGAATCCCCTGAGGGTCCAGGTGAGGGTGACTGGCAGTGTGGATCCTGTGATGTTATTTGGCCTGTAGATCTAGTGGTGGGTGTCAATAAGGAACTTTCTTCTATGGCCCACGTGTCTCCAGTTTCTACAGCCTTCATAGGTACAAAGAACGTCACGGTGCCAGTCCAGTAATATTTCAGACCATTCCTAGTTCTTGGCAAAACTGACACATTTACTATATGCCAGATGTGAGGCTGCGCTATTTACATCAGTTAAATAACATCATGCTTTACAACAATTCATTTGAGAGATAAGGCACCTGGAAGACCAAACTGAGTTCAATTACCAAACACATTTAGCTGATAAGAAGTGTGGAGATAAGATATTTGGTTTGCATGCCTCCAAACTCTTGGTTTTAATTACTATACTGCCTTTATCATATATGGCATTTATCAGGATTAGGAGCTCAGGGCAAATAATTTTTGCTTTTTACTCTTAAAACATAATACTAAGGTAAATTCACCTTTCTCTCATTTCAGTAGATTAAACTTACAAAATGTGCCCTTTATCACTCAGTTATCTTAAATTATAGCTGTAGACATGAATTAAGATTTCAAGCCTCATCTTATATTTCATGATCTTGTGTGTGTGTGTGTGCCTGTATACATATATATGTGTATATATATAAAATATAAATAATTTAAACCTTCTATTAAGCTTCTATTACTATATTAGCTTTTTAATATTATTATTTAATCCCTATTTAGCTTCTACTACTCCTCATTTTCCCCAGCAAAATATGCAGTGGAAATTGAATCTTGAAAGTAATTACAAAACCATACATTAGAGAAAAACAAATGATTTATCAATTGAAAAAAAAAAAATCAAACCTGCTGTAGTTATTTCAAGCTGTATGTACCCCAGTAAAACATGTTCTTAAATTTAATCTATTCCTGTGAGTATGAACCCACTGTAAGTAGGAGCTTTGATGAGGCTACTGTAATCAAGGTGTGGCCCACCTCATTCAGGGGGAGTCTTAATCCTGTTACTAGAGTCCTTTATAAGAGAAAGCCACAGACAGAACAGCCAGGAGCTGAAATCAACAGAACCCAGAAGGGAAGAGAGAGACCAGGAGAGGTCGCCATGTGCCATGTGACAAGCTAAGGACCAAGGGTCACTGCTGGAAGCCCCAGAAAGCCACAGTCTTCAGGGAGAAAGTATCATCTTAGTGATGCCTTGATTTGGACATTTTCTTGGTCTCAAAACCATAAGCTAATAAATTGTTTAAACTGAGCTATGTCATGGTACTTGCTGCAGCCCCCTGGGAAACTAAAATGCCTCCCATCCATAGCCTCTGGCTAGGTGAGAAGGACACTATTAGCATTGCCTTCAACACAGGAGGTAAGTTCATCAGGCAAAACTGATCCAAAACTCAAGAGTTTTGGATTACAAAATGTACCTTGTACAGTATAGCATTTTAGAAAGCACAGAAAATAAGAAATATATAGTTTACTTGAGCACAGTCAACAATACAACCAGCAAAGCTCTGAAGTCACTAATATAAAGTGTTCTCACAAATCTTTCAGAAGTGTAGACAAAGCAGACAAGTGCTAAAATGAGTCTCCTGTGTGCAGGGACTTTATCCTGAATTTTAAGGGCAATCATTCTCTCCACTTACAAAGATGACTCATGTCATCTATGACAAGTATGAATCATCTTCAGTTCGAAAGCATACAGTTTTAGCAAACATTATGCATCTCAGAAAGAAGATATTTTCTCATGTTTTTCATTTTATAACCAGAGTTTTATATTTGTTATCTGGGTATGATCAAGAAGGCTTTGTTAAATTGCATGATGTGGTAAGCTATTGTAAGAAATTTTAGGCATATCTGAAAGGAGTTGGCACCTCTCACCTCCTACATCCTTGACAAGGAAAAATTCACCTCATCTGAGGGACTAAGGATAGAATCTCCAAAAATTTACTACAAAATAAAGGAGATGATGACCAGAGACAATGACTTCTAATAAACAATATTCAACATGATTGACTGAAGGGTCCATATAAGCAGATGGGATGCCATGACTGGCAGAGGTGTTGGTAGAGCCCTCTACAGCAGTCATTAAATAAGGGTTCACAGCAAGGGAAGTGACAGTCTCTGTGGTCTGCCTTGGTCTGATCTGACAAATCTGTATGCTCCATCAAACAGTTAATATCATGGAAGTCTGTCCATGCTCCTTCACTTCCATGCACAACAGGGTCCCAATCTGAAATATGGGGTCACTGATTTTAGCACAGCAAATGTAACATGGGACTAAGTGGGATAATACATGTAAAGATCTTAGAAAAGGGGTTGGCACATAGTTATTTTCATTAGTTTGGAACCACATTTTAATAGGGGAATCAGCCAAATATAGCAGGATTAAAGATGTGCATCAAAATGTTGAAGATTCTTGTGATGGTTAGGTTCATGTGTCAACTTGGCCAGGTGATGGTGCCCAGGTGTTTGGTCAAGCAAGCACTGGTCTAACCATTACTGCAAGGACATTTGTGGCTGGTTAATAAACCAGAAGGCTGGTTTATTAAATCATCAGTCAGTTGACTGCAGCTGTGACTGATCACATCAATGAAGGTGGTGACTTCTGCAATGAGAGAATTCAATCAACTGGATTTAATCCAATCAGTTGAGGACTTTTAAGGGAGAAGAGAGAGAGTATTCACTACTTCAGCCAGCCATCCTCTCCTGGGGAGTTCATCAAAGACTCACATCAAAGTTGCCAGCTCACTGCCTGCCCTATGAAATTTGGACTTGTGCATCCTGCCCTCTAGAATTGGGACTCATGCATCCCCACAGTTGTGTGAGACACTTTTATAAAATCTCATATTTACAGATATCACCTGTTGGTTCTGTTTCTCTAGAGAACAGTTTGGTACTGGGAGTGGTTCTTGAGAAACAGAATCTTAAAATGGGCTTTTACAATTTGTTTTCTACTCTGATTAGACTCAAAGGTACTAATGACTCCATTTCCAATAATCAAGATGGCATTGACAATCTATGCCATGAGCTGGAAATGGAGATATGCAAAATATCACCATTTGATTCTCCTATTCATACTCTTATATGAGGCAAGGCTCTGTATGACAGTGTTTTTGACACCATAACATAGTTTTGTGGAGTTAAGAGGTATAACGATGTTGGCTGATTGTTCTTAGATACACTGGATAATGTTATGAGAGAAAGGGCAAGGTGAAGGCTTCAAATTTGAAACTTAAATGCCATATGACAGATGTAAAGGCTTCTATCTGTGCCCTGAAAAGTAAAAATCTTATTCCCTGTGGCCACAGACTTGAGATCTCTGAAAGCCAGACCCAGAGTCTCATTGTGCAAGTGACATATTTACAATGAAAACTAAAATCTCAACCTTGCAGGATGTCTGCTGTTAAAGTTAAGGCATTTGTTAGAAAACAATGGGATCCTGAAAATTGTGATGGGGACACATGGGATGATAATAAGGGCAATGGGGACACTGGGACCCTGGATTCTGCTGAGTGTTTGCTAGATATACCTGTAGTGTTCTGTTCTGAGGAGACAGCCCCCCATCTCCAGTCTGCCCTGAGAAGACAGCTACCCAGCCTCCAGCCTGCCTTGAGTAAAGAGCTTCCTGACTTCCAGTTTGCCCTGAGGAACCTGCCATCCAAACTCCACCTAAAGAGATTAATACTTCAGGGCCTGCTAGCCTGCAATCACCACTTCTGAGGAAGCAGCCCTCACTCTTGTGTCTGGAGTCATCAGTCTTGTTTCACCATATGAAACTACAATGGAATGTCCTGAGGTAATTGACTTGAAGGATACTTCTAGTTCTTTTCATGACCTACCCTCGTGATCACTCTTTTCTTCAAGAACTAACTAGATTAAAGTCCCAACAGGCCCTGAAGGGTGAGATACAAAGTGTGACCCATGAGGAAGTATGATATACTCCAAAAGAACTACATGAGTTTTCCAATTTACATAGACAGAAATTGGGGGAATATGTTTAGGAATGGATATTAAGGGTATGGGATAATGGTGGAAGGAATATAAGATTCACTGATATGGGCTCACTAAGCAGAGATCCTGCATTCAGTGCTATAGCTTGAGGGTTAGATAGGGTGTTAGCAGTTTGTTTGGATGGTTGGGTGAAACATGAATCAAATGGTGGCTGATATTACCTGAGGTTGAAATGCCAGAATTGCCCTGGTATAATGTAGAGGAGGGGGTCCAAAGGCTTAGAGAGATTGGAATGTTAGAGTGGGTTAATCATGGAAGACCTGCTCTCACACCCCAGGAATGTCCAGAGGACACACCTTTTACCAGGACTGTAAGGAATAAATTTGTAACACTAGCTCCATCATCACTGAAGAGCTCTGTAGTCTCCCTTCTATGTAGGTCAGATAGTACTGTGGGAACTGCTGTCACTGAGCTGCAATCCTAAACACAATGGGGATAATCAGAACCCGAGTTGGCAGAAGCCACATGGCAGCACTTAATTTCCAGACACAAGGTGGACATGACTACTGTAGTGAAAAACAGGCTCAAAGCAGCAGTCAAAACAATCTGACTCAACAGAGTCTTACAGCATTGGCTAGTAGATAATGGAGTACCTAGAAGTAAAATAGATGGACAGTCTACTAAATTCTTGTTTGATCTGTATAAGCAGAAGAATTCTAGATCAAGTGAACAAAAGTCTACCTTGAATTACAAAAACAGAGAGTCACAGCCCCTTAATCAATTCCCAGACTTGAGACACCTTACAGACCCAGAGCCCACTGAATGAGGGGAAGGCCAGGTAGCCTTGGGGAAGGATCTTCCCCTAGGGGACCTATGGCCTTTTACCAGGGTAACTGTGCATTGGAGGAAAGGAAATGATCAATATTTGAGGGATTATTAGACACTAGTTCAGAAGCAACATTAATTCCAGGAGACCCAAAATGTCACTCTGGTCTACCAGTCAGGTGATTGACGGAGTTTTAGCTCAGGTCCATCTCACAGTGTGTCCAGCGGGTCCCTGGACCCATTCTGTGGTTATTTCTCCAGTTATGGAATGCATAATTGGAAGAGAGAAACTCATCAACAGAATCCCCACATTGGTTCACTGACTCATGGTGTGAGGGTTATTATGGTAGGAAAGGCCAAGTGAAAACCACTAGAGCTGCCCCTGCCTGACAAAATTGTAAATCAGAAGCAATACCAGATTCCTGGAGGGATTGCAGAGATTAATGCCACTCTTAAGGACTTGAAGGTTGCAGGGATAGTGATTCCCACCACATCCTCATTCAACTCTCCTATTTGGCATGTGCAGAAAACAGAAAGGTCTTGGAGGATGACAGTGGATTATTGTAAGCTTAACCAAGTGGTGACTCCAATTGCAGCAGCTGTTCCAAATCAACACATCCCCTGGTACCTGGTATGCAGCCCATGACCCCCTCTCTTGCCATATTACATCCTCTGTCCCAGCCCAGAGCTATGGGGAATTCCTTAGAATGAGTTGACTGAGGAAGAGAAAACTAGGGCCTGATTTACACATGATTCTGCACAATATGCTGGTACCACCCGAAAGTGACCAGCTGCAGCACTGCAGCCCCTTTCTGGGATGTCCCTGAAGGACAGTGGTGAGGGGAATTCCTCCCGGTGGACAGAAATTTGAGCAGTGCATCTGGTTGTTCATTTTGCTTGGAAGGAGAACTGGCTAGAGGTGTGCTTGTATACTGATTCATGGGCTGTTGCTAGTGGTTTGGCTGGATGTTCAGAGACTTGGAAGGAACATGATTGGAAAATTGGTGACAAAGAAGTCTGGGGAAGAAGTATGTGGATAGATCTTTCTGAGTGGATTAAAAAACATGAAGATATTTATGTCCCATATGAATGCTCACCAGAGGATGACTTCAGCAAAGGAAGAATTTAACAATCAAGTGGATAAGATGACCCATTCTGTGGCTACCAGTCAAACTCCCCAGCTACTCCTGTCATTGCACAATGACTCATGAACAAAGGGGTCCATGGTTGTAGGGATGAAGGTTATGCATGGGCTCAGCAACATGAACTTCCATTCACCAAGCCTGACCTGGCCACAGACACTGCTAAGTGCCTAATCTGCAAGCAGTAGAGACCCACACTCAGTCCCCGATATGGCGCCATTACTCAAGGTGATCAGCCTGCTACCTGGTGGCAGGTTAATTACATTGCACCACTTCCATTGTGGAAAGGGAAGCAATTTTTTCTCACTGGAATAGACACATACTCCAGATATGGGTTTGCTTTCCCTGCACAAAATGCTTCTGCCAAAACTATCATCTGTGGACTTACGGAATGTTTTACTCACTGTCATGACATTCTACACAGCATTGCTTCTGATCAAGGAACCCACTTCACAGAAAATTAAGTGAGGGAATGGGAACATGCTCATGGAATTCTCTGGTCTTACCATGTTCCCCACCATCCAGAGGCTTCTGGGTTGATAGAGTGGTGGAGTGGCCTATCGAGAACTCAATTACAGTGTCAACTAGGTGGCAATACCCTACAGGGCTGGGACAGTGTTCTCCAGGAGGCTGTGCATGCTCTGAATCACTGTCCACTCTATGATGCTGTTTCTCCCATAGCCAGGATTCACAGGTACAGGAATCAAGGGGTGGAAACAGGAGTGGCACCACTCACTATCACTCCTAGTGATCCACTAGGAAAATTTTTGCTTCCTGCCCCTGCAACTTCAAACTCTGCTGGTCTACACATCTCAGTTCAAGAAGGAGGAGTGCTTCCACCAGGAGACACAACAACAGTTCCATTGAACTGGAAGTTAAGACTGTCACCTGGACACTTTGGGCTTCTCATGCTTCTGAAACAACAGGCAAGGAAGGGGATTACTGTACTGGCTGGGGTGATTGATCCTGACTATCAAGGGGAAATAATGGAGGTAAATACAGGAGATCTGCTAGGGTGTCTCTTAGTAGTACTTTGCCCTGTGATTAAAGTCAATGGAAAACTGCAAGAACCCAATCCAGGCAGGAGTACCAATGGCCCAGAAACTTCAGGAATGAAGGTTTGGTTTACCCCACCAGGCAAAGAACCACGGCCAGCTGAAGTGCTTGCTGAGGGTAAAAGGTACATGGAATGGGTAGTGGAAGAAAATAGCGATTAGTATGAACTACAGCCGTGTGACCAGTTACAGAAACGAGGACTATGATGACATGAATATTTCCTCCTTTTTTTGTTATGAGTATGTTTGTATTTGTCCTAAAGCAAATATCTTTGTTTTCTTCTCTATCTTATCTCCTTTTATGACATAAGTTGTATTGTTCATGTCATAGTATTTAAGTTATAGGATATGAAGTTTAAGAGTGAATGTTACCCAAGAACTTGCACCCTATTCTAGAGAGATTTAGTGTGTTTTTGGTTGTATGCAGGACAGCTGAGTATTGTTAGGCGAAACGTATGTCTGTCATTTTTCTCTATGTAGAGAGGAAGTTTGGTTTAAGGTGATGTTTATGTATGACTGCTGAGTTGAAAAGCGGTGGACTATGGTGGTTATATTCATACGTCAACTTGGCCAGGTAATGGTGTCCAGGTGTCTGATCAAGCAAGCACTGGCCTGTTACTGCAAGGACATTTGTGGCTGGTAATAAGACAGGAAGTTGGTTTATTAAATCATCAGTCAATTGGTTACATCCGTGGCTGATTACATCAACGAACCATGTGCCTTCTGCAATGAGAGAATTCAATCAGCTGGATTTAATCCAATCAGTTGAAGATGTTTAAAGGAGAAAAAAGTGGAACATTCATTTCTTCTTCATCCAGGCAGCCTATCCTGGGGAGTTCACTGAAGACCTTCACCGGAGTTTCCAGTTCGCTGCCTGCCCAGTTGCATGAGACACTTTTATAAAATCTCATATTTATAGATATCTTCTTTTGGTTCTATTTTCCTAGAGAACCCTAACTAATACAATTCTGGAAAGCAAGTACCAAATAAATAAATAAATACATAAACAAACAAACAAGAAAAAAAAACAGGCAAAGAAATTGGGTATATGTAGGAAATAGAAGTCTCAGGAAGAAGAAGCATTTTCTTTGTTCTATGACCAGTTCTGTGGGGAAGAGAGTAAGACCTCACTGTTTCCTCCACAGCAGCAAGATTTCCTGTCATTATAAGGAAACTTTCAAACAATAAACTTTTCATGACTAGGAGGGACTAACTCACACATAAAGGAATGTGTTGTGATAATGTATAAACTAAGTACTGCCAGCTAGAAAGGTGGTAACATTAAGGGACTGTGCTAGTTTGGATGTATTATGCCCCCAAAATGCCATTATCTTTGAAGCAATCTTATGAGGGCAGACATATTAGTGTTGATTAGATTGGAATCCTTTGATTGAGTGTTTCCATGGAGATGTGACTCAATCAACTGGGGGTGACACCTTTCATTGGATAATTTCCATGGAGGTGTTGCCCCTCCCATTCAGGGTGGGTCTCTCTGAATTAAATCACTGGGAGTATTTTATAAAGAGCCACATTGCCAAGATGCTGGAGCAGTTGTAAGTGACATTTTGGAGAGCAACTTAGAGTAACATTTTGAAGAGGAGCTGCAGCTAAGAGAGGACAAAATGCCCCAAAAGCAACGTTTTGGAGAACAGCATTTTGAAATGCAACCTGGGAGCAAGCAGATGCCAGCCACGTTGCCTTCCCAGCTAACAGAGGTTTTCTGGATGCCAATGACCATCCTTCAGTGAAGGTACTCTATTGTCGATGCCTTACCTTGGACACTTTATGGCCTTAAGACTGTAACTTTGTAGCCAAATAAACCCCCTTTGTAAAAGCCAATCCATTTCTGGTATTTTGCAAAAGGGCAGCATTGGCAAACCAGAACAGAGACCATGAGATTGTGGAACCTGTTAGGTCTTTCCCAATCTGTCGTCAAGCTGTGTCAGCACCACCTCAGATGGTACTGGCCCTACACCTTACACTGCCCGCAGGTCTTCTAGCAGCAGTTCTCACTAGTACCAGCTCCACTTTATGATCTGGCCTAGCCTCATTCTCTCAGAAAATTTCAAGCATCTCTGAAGTGGTTCTCTGTCAGAGGTTAAGAACTACATCATAGCACAAAAGAAGAGTAAACACGTTGATTCCAGCATGAGGGTTGGATTTAAAATGGTACCAGCCCCCTATAACATGGCTGTGCAGAGCCCTGGCTTTTGTAACCTTTGCAGTGGGCAGTTTGGTGATTTATAATCATCTATATATATAGCCATGGTCATGAAAATCATCTCTGAATAAGTAACTTGACTGTTTGGCATTTATCCTAAGGAAATTATCAGAGATTCACATAGGCAAGCATCCATGAGGTTATTAACTGAGTCGTTATTTGTGGGGGTGAAGCAGATGAAAAATAAATTTACATAAAGAGAAGATTGCGTCTGCATAACCTGGTAAAACCACTGAAAATCAGGTTTCAAAAGAATACTGGAAAAGGGTCACAGTAAGGTCATTGAGTATAATTTAAAAAGGAATAATGAGAAGGAAAGAAGGCTCTCAAATAAAAATTATATAACATGTCAAATACACACAAAAATGCATACAAATGGTTAAATAAAACTTAGCACTAGATGCAAGATAATGAGCCTCATGTTTCTTTATAAGGTATTTTCCAATTTTTCTATAGTGAAAACATTTATTTAAAAAAAGAATATAAAAAGTAAAATATTTGATAGTATTTCTTTTTATGCAGAGAGGAAAATTGACAAAAGTCATATATTTTTACATTAAAATGCTGTGAAGATGACAGTTTATAAAATTCTAGAACTATTTTTGAGAAGTTGAGAAGGAACAGAGGGGCATACACTCTAGAAACTGCATTTACCAAGAGTTCAATTAAAGATCTTCCTTCTATACTAGAACTCCATGGCTATAAGCAATTCATGTTTTTATACAACTAAATTATTTCCCATGAGGAAGGAAATTATTGCACGACTAAAATATTATTAATTTAGTTTTTATTAACATTACAATAAGAGCAAATGCTACATATTTGAGAACATGAGAGTATTTTTGTGTATGCAAAGCACTGGATTAAGGAATACACTTATTTCAGTAAATAAGAGAGAGGTTAGCAAGTATTTGGCTACCAGCTATGAAACTTAATTTAAAGTTTCAAGTTTTCCGTATTACATCTGTGTGTTTAGTAATAGCCATCAACAGCTTGAAATGTTTGATTTAATAATTCCAAGGATCGTTGATTTGTAAACTTTGAACTCTAAATATTGCTATTAGAAGCTATATGTGTTTGTTTTGTTTTGTAGAAAGCTGTTTGCTGTTTTAACATCGTATATGAATCTTGTCATTTAATTAGCCCCTGACTATAGCCTCAGTGTCTTATTTCAAGGAATTCAAGAAGTATCAAATTACAATTCAATTACTCTTGATACTTGAACGTAGCTAAAGCAATTCAACCTTATAAAGACTCTCTTCTAACAGATGTTAAAATGTGTACTTTCATTTGACTCTGATGATGATTGAAATCTGTAACCTTTTAAAACAGGAAAGCGTATCAGTCAGCTGTGCTTCTTGCTCTGGGCTTTCTGAAAACATATATATGCATTTAAAATACTGGATGAAAGAGAGAGGGATTTCTGTTTTACAAAGAAGTAATTTAGCAAAATAATTTTCCACTAGTCTCAAAAATGCAAGATGCTGCAAGAAAAATATGCATAGAAAACATCCCCAATTAGTTTAGAAATAGTTTAGCTGTGAATAGTAATCCTTTCAGAGGAGACATAATTGAAACGCTAAAAAAAGTCTTAACTGTTCAAAGATCAGTACTTTACTATTTCTTTAAGTACTTATTTTTAGTTTACTAAGGTCTTCAAAACAGCAGAAAAGTAATAATCTAGCACAAATATTTTTCATTATGATCTCAGTTGTGATACATTGTTTTGTGATACATTAAATGTTTTGTAATCAGGGTAATTTGATATTTACAGATATAGTCTTAATTGCATTTGGAGAGTTTCATAATTTCAACAGAAATATGGAAATGCCACTGATAAAGTACAATTATAAGTATAAATTGATTCATGAATTAATTCACAGAGAGTGTGCATTTGCCATTTATCCTCATTAAATGACTAGTAGAAAACGTGAATTATAACAGCCAGCTTTCTGAGGACAATAGGGAAAAAGAACAAATCACGCAGACACTCAAACACACTTTTTCTTTAAAGTAAGTTATCTGTAGCAACTAAATCAAAGTACAGATTAATTGTGTCAGATGTCATTATAGCAGCATTAACACTTTATACACAAGATGAGATTTTTGAAAATAATTAAAATATTATTAGCATAATTTGTGGAATTTATGGAATATATTCTTTAATTCAGTAGCTAGTTTCTTAGCACTAATTATTTTCCCAGCACTAATTTTACTGAGAATTTGTGGGTGAACAACATTGTGCTAGTTTGTATATATTACATCCCCCCAGGAAAAGCCATATTCTTTAATGCAATCTTGTGGGGGCAGATATATTAGTGTGGCTTAGGTTGGAACCTATTGGTTCAGTGTTTCCATGGAGATGTGCCTCACCCAACTGTAGGTGATAGCTCTGATTAATTTCCAAAGAGGTGTGGCCATGCCCATTCAGCGTGGACCTTGATTAGCTTACTAGAACCTTAGTAAGACATAAGGAGCTCACTGCCATAGCTGAGACAGACATTATAAAGATGGCCATTGGAAGCTGATGGAGACATTTCAGAGAATGCCATTTTGGAATGCAACATGGGAGCAAGCAGATGCCAGCCACGTGCCTTCTCAGCTAACAGAGGTTTTCCGGACACCATGGGCCATCCTCCAGTGAAGGTACCCGATTGCTGATGTGTTACCTTGGACACTTTATGGCCTTAAGACTGTAACTGTGTAACCAAATAAACCCCCTTTTATAAAAGCCAATCAATTTCTGTTTTTTTGCCTAACGGCAGCATTGGCAAACCAGAAAAAACATTGACAAGGATTCCTCCACTTGAAGCTTTTAACATTTGAGAGGAAGGAAGCAGACGTAAATAACAAATATAGAAGTGAAGTACATTAGGATAAAGGGGTGGATGGTTGTGGGTAGGTTAAGCAGAAAAGTCGGGGTGGGCTCAATAAGAAATTCTTGAACCAGGATAGAGAAGCATGAGTGTGAGCGTATCAGGCAGAAGAGAACTGCCGTAGACAGTGCAAAAACCCAGAGAATAAAAGTGCTTGGTGGTTTGAGAAACAATAAATCAGCATGACTGAAGCAGAAGGAAGGAAAACGAATGCAGCCGAACACAAGATCAGACAGATGCAGCATGTCATTCAATGCACATTCTTTTCATCATTTTCTTCTCTTACAATCCCTGACAGTTTTACATGACAGACATAAAATGAAACATTTATAGTATGCTAAAATATTAAGATATGTTTCCAAATTACTTTATAAATCAACAACACTGTATGTATATACTCAATTATCTGCATGTTAATCAACAATATATATTTGTCAGGATACTTGATCAAATTAGACTTTGCAGTTGTCCTTTTGCTATCTCAGACTGTGAAATCATCAGTTTCTTTTTGATCAACTCTTCACTTTGTATTAGTGCTTAATACATTATGCCATTTTATGCCATCTATTCCATATTTTAAAAATAATTAGAAATCAATTGATAATACATCCTTGCTTTTTAAAATCTCCAACTTATAGTAGCTTTAATATATTAGTAAGGTCTGTTTAAATTTGTCTGAAGCATTATTTAAAAGGAAATAAAGGACAAGAGCCCCCTTCGTGCACCCTGACTCACTCACAGTTGTTCGAGGACTTGCGATGCTATTACACGAAGAAATTACTTTGCAACTCTAAGGCTGTACCTGAGCTGAAATGTAATCCCAGTCATGTGGTGAGTGTGCTTTGTCTTTCCTCTGAGTAAGTGAACTGTGAGCACAGGAGGCATGGCTCTGTGTGGTAACATGTATGTAGTCAGTTTTAGGACCAAAATGACTTACCTAAAAAATTATACTTGAAAGATTTAAGAAAAGTCTAACAAAAACTAAAATTATTACTAGATTACATTAATAGCATAGAGTATAACATTTTCATTTAAAAACACACATACACACACATCTCACATCTCAAAGAAACTTCATGCTTAAGGATAGCCAGTTCCAAGCAAAATATATACCCCTCTACCCAAAATGGTATCTCTTTCCCTGCTACAGCCCTGCTTAACCCTCTACTTTTCAATTTAAATTAATAAACCCTAAGCTTCTTCCTCTGGACTGTGAAGCCCTGCATAGCCTAGTAGTTGCCCATCTGTCCATCTCCTCCGGGACCACTCTCTCCACCATCCACTATTCTCTAGGCACAAAAATTGTCTTTAATTCTGCAAATAGGCCAAGATCTGTTACTTTGCGGATGTGTTTAAGGTAAGGATCTTGGAATGGAGGAGTTATCCTGGATTATGTTGGTGAGCCTTAAATAGAACATGACGGTCCCCCTAAGAGAAAGGCAGAGGGAGATTTGAGGACAGATGAGGTAGAGGGTGACATTGGAGGCAGGGAGAGAATGGTGAGGTGATGTGGGGCCACAAGCCAAAAATGAGGCCCACCTACAGAAGCCAGGAAAGGAAGGACACAGATTCTCCCTGGGGCCTCGGGAGGGATGACTGCCCCCCTGCTGCACCTCAGTTTCAGCCCAGAGAAACCCATTTCTGACTTCTGGCTTCTGTGACTACAAGAGAATTAATGTGTGTGGTTTTAAGCTACAGAGTTTGTGGCAACTTGTTATAGCAGGAATGGGAAACTGGTAGGCCTGAGAGTGAGGAAGTCAATGAAGCAAATTAAAATTCCACACGAAGTGAGGTGCAGAGTGGGTTTGGGGTCTATTTTGGGGTGTTGTTTGTCTATTTTGCTTTTATTTTGTATGGCCTTGTGATGGAAATAGCCTCAGGTGACCCCCCCAATGGTCAAGCTGTCCTGCCCTGTATAATCCCCTCCCATAAAAGGATCTATGACTTCGTCTAACGAGCAGGATATGTTAAGGGTAAAAGACGCCACTTTCATAGTTGGGATACCTTATTATATGGCAAAAGTGACAGCCATCACTTCAGTAATTTAATTATGAAATAAATATAGATACAGATACACATATACATATACATCTACATATACATATCCTTATACATATGGTTCCATCTTGCTAGTCCTCTAGAGGAGCAAACAGCCACGTTGTGAACTGCTCATGGGAGGACCGTGTGGAAGGAACTAGCTGGTGGCCCTAGGATTTGAAGTGACCTCAGTCTACCAGGGAGAAGCTGGGGTCCTCAGTCATATAGGAAGTGAATTCTGTCAACAACCTAATGAGCTTGGAAGGGGATAATTTTCCAGCCAAGCATCCTGACAAGAATGCAGCCCAGCCAACAGCTTGATTGCAGCCTTCTGAGACCTTCATCAGAAGAACCAGCTGAGCTATGCTAGAGAATCCTTACCTACTGAACTGTGAGCTTACCTAATTGCATCCCTTCAAGCTGCTTAGTTTGTAGAAATTTATTACAGCCATGATAAAAAATTAATATGGGCTCCTGAGTGGATATTTTGCTGGAAATAAACATTTTAGTCTAGAGCAAAATCCAGTAAATAGTGGAAATATAATGTGAATATTATACAGATGTTAAAATAGCGATCAGGGATACAGTATAGCAATGAAAAATGCTAAAGATTTGAAATGAACACACCGAAAGCAAAATTCCTTGGTAAAATGAGATACAGAAAAAAAAAAGTATTGGGACAATAAAGCAGCTGGTGTAGACTTGTTAGGTATTTTGTTGTTGTAGTGAAATGACTGTGGTTGTGGTTGCTGCTCTTTTGATGGTTTTCCAGGTATTTTTAATATATCTTACAAATTTATAATAGAAATCTCATGTTTATAAATACAGTGTTCAGTGTACAGATCATTAAAATATTAGGTGTAGATAATGTATCATTCACTTCCACATTTCCTCATTAAATTAATTACTGAGAAGTTACCATTTGCCAGGCTTAGTTCCAGAAACTCAGGGTACAATGATGAAAGACTGAAAGATTCCTATTTTCATGAGCCTTATGTAGTTGGTTCATCTTGACTTTCCCAATTGGTCAAATTATGATTTTTTCTTGTTTCTTTTTTATGGCATGTTGCAAAGCTTTTACAGGATCTTACGGTGTAGTTTCACTAACTCCTGACCCCTGCATGGCAGGTTCATTTGCTCATTTCACACATTTATTGAGATTTGACAGTGTGCCATGTGTGTTTATAAACATTAGGGAAGGATCAGTGAACACAAGAGACAAGTCCCTACTCTTACACAGGTGAAGGAAATAATAAGAGTAAACAGACTGCATCATATAGCTGCAGGCAGTGGTAACTACTATGTAGAAAAATAAAAATAAAACAGGGTGCATGGGGATGATTGTATGGTATGTGAATATATCTCAGAAAAACTGAATTTTCAAAAACAGGGTTCATGGTATAGAGGTTCATGGGATGGTGCGGCTGTTATGGTATTTACAATGTTCTAGGAAAGTGTACATGGGAAGTATTATTTGATGAAACCTAAATTAAGAGAATGGTTAAGTCAAGTGGTTATCTGCTAGAAGGGCTTTGTGGGCAGAGACTCTGGGTGGACAGTGTTCTTGGTAGGTTTGATGAGTTGTAGGGAGAACAGTGCAGCTGGAGTTGCATGAAGGAGAAAAGAAACAAACGAGGATTAATTTTGAGTGGCATCCAGAAGCAGATCGTGTAAAGCCTTATACACTACATATGTGCCACAATCTTTGTCTTTGGGAGATGCCAATTTTCCTGCTTTCTTCCATACTATAGTCCACAGAGAACCTGATCATCTAGACATTTCACACACTATAACCCACGCCCAGTACATTAATGATGTTCTGCTAATTGGTTCTGGTTCTGTGCATTCTGGGAGGGGTAAGGGATTCAAGAAGGTGACTGCAAGGGTGAAAACGGGATTTACTTATTTTTAACCGCTTCCTCTTTGTTGCACTTAGACTCTCTGCCTGCTTGTGCTTCCTTTCAGCATCATCTAAGAAAGGTTTCTTCACCTTAGCAGCAGCAATTCCCTCAAGCAATAGGAGCCAAATACTGTTTACAGTTTTTCCAACATTTTCAGAACCAGATTTACTGTGCTCAGAAACTAGCTGATGTTCCCCTCCACAAACAAAGATCCCAGAACCATAGGGTCCTGCCTCAGGTTTCAGAGACACCAGCACCAGCCAACACTGGCTCTTCCTCCGAAGTCCGAATTTTGGTTCATCAAGACCCCGCCTCTAAAGTTCTATGCTTTAATTATTCCTCTCTTTTACCTTCTCTTCTTCAGCAATAGGAGCAGTAGCTGTTTCCTATAGTTGCCATCTCTGCGATGCCTTAGCAATCTCTTTTTACCTTTTCAAATACTTATTCAACAATTTTATACCTATTTAAGTATTCATTATATCAAATTCTCTGTGTTCAAATAGATGGTATGGTTCCTGTCTTTTGGAGAGACTCTAATGGAAACACTTTTGTAATAGCTTTGGATATTATTCAAATAGTTACTGGAAGCTACTGGAAAGTTCTTGTGAAATTACAATTTCTTACTACTACTTCTGGCTAATAATCTAACACCTAGTTAAAATATGATTTCTATTATTCAGACACACATCTTTGTTTTTTCTTCCACCTCTTTTTCCAAGACCCCTATAAAAGACATAGTAGAAGAGCTTTGTCCATATGGAACTTCTCAGATGCTTTACTTGAACTAAATGTCACAATAAACCAGTAGATAAATGTTTATTTCTGTTTTCCTCTTCCCACTACTGTTACATTCTGCTTCTAGACCTGCTTTATTCTAATGAATTATCATGGAATATTCCATGTTTAACTCTTAAACATGCTATATGATTTTCCCTAGAGAAAAATTGCTTCTTAGAGAAGTTTAATCTTTGTTCAGAAATCAAAATTGTGTTATAATATCAAGACTTCTAAATATCATAAAGCATTATATTATCAGAAATCCTTAAGCCTTTGTAATTAAGTAATTATTAATATTTTTCTGTATTTTAAATATTCTTTGGTATGCTTAATGTATTCATTATTTGTTTTGCCCATAGAACAAAATATGCTATTACACAGAACATAAGAATTCCAAATATATTTCATTTTTAAAAATTTCAGTTTTGCTCATTTAAACAATTACATTTGAAGCACATCCACTTTAGTCATTATCCTAAATTTGCTTGCTTTTCAAACTGTGATTAAAAAAAATCAATCCTACCTCAGTGGGTAGGATTATGTAATTAATATGCAAATTTTCATATAGGTTATTGTCATTGCGTAGTTAAAACTAGCTACAAATATTATCATGGCATTCTACTATATGTCAATTTTTCAGAATAAAATTTGAGGCTTGAAAATTATTCTTCTATTAGATTTCTAATTTTATTTTTAGGACAAATTTAAAATTAACAAACCAGAAAGTTTCCATATTTGAAGAAAGAAAACCATTTCTTGATTCCCTATTATTGTAAAGGGTTTGGCTTCTTCTACTCTGAGAAGTGTAGGTGTTCCAACCTAGGCAGCAAATCAGCCCACTTGAGTTCCAAAAGAACAAATGATAATTTTCTACATTTCAGTAGTATGTTCACATTTTTCAAAATTAAATTCTTAGAATTGTCCTGAAACTATGCATTTTGATGTCACAAAATCACATATTCCATCTAGATTTTATTTCTGTGTAATAAATTATATGTCAAATATGTTTTATCTTATTTTTTCACTGTTGTTTAGGTAAATAAATAATACCTACATAAATTATGATTAAAATAAATCAAACATATGGAAGTACAAAAAATTAAACATGAACATAGGGTTGTCACTCCCCTTTGGTTCCAGTGTCTGTCCCAGGAACACAGAGTGGGAAAGATCTAATAGATATCATTCTTAAACCTGAAAAGAAACTGTTCACATAGATATAAAAATAAAGACAAAGACAAACAAATGGAATCATGTGTGTGTATTTCCTTTTGGAAGTTTTTATCTCTGTACATGGGTCTATTCAAATATACTGGTATTTTAACCCATGGAGTAATTGTAACATAACTTATGTGACTATTCCTCTTTTGATGGGATAATTATGATAATTATGTTGTTTCAGTTTTTCTATTACATGTAAATTTGTTCTGTTCAAAATATTCTTACATAAAGGAGAACTGTTGGGCTAAATGATATGTGCAATTCAGATTTTGTTAGATAAAAGAAAACTGTACACCAAAAATATTGTAATATTTCGTACTCCCACTAACAATGTAGGAGTCTGAAAGTTTAATTGTATTAGGGTAATTGTTTTTTCTAACTTTAGCTTCCATTGTACCTTATGTACATAAAGCATGCTGACCAGTCAATATAACTGACCAACAAAGAAATTATAATTTTTTGTCGTCTGAATATTTGCCTCCAAATTGTATTCACCAATTAATTTTTAATTTACTAGTGTGAGGTGGTGTTAGGAAATTTGAAATTTCTTGATGTATATAAATATTGAGATTGTGAGTTTTTAAAACTAAGAAGTACATAGAGTGCCCATGGAATGTTCTCCAGAGTAGATCATATGCTGGGGCAAAAAACAAGTCTTAATAAATTTAAAAAGACTGATGTTATTCAAAGCACATTCTCTGAACACAAAGGAATGTAACAAGAAATAAACAACCACCAAAGAACCAAATCTTTCACCAATATATGGAGGATAAATAATACACTCCTAAACAACCAGTGGGTCAAAGAAGAAATTGCAAGAGAAATTAGTAAATATCTAGAGACCAATGAAAGTGAGAACACAGCATATCAAAAACTGTGGGATGCAGCAAAGGCAGTGCTGAGAGGGAAATTTATAGCTTTAAATGCATATATCAAAAAGCGAGAAAGAGCTAAATCCAAAGACCTAACTGAACAACTGAAGAGGCTAAAGAATGATCAGCAAACTAACACTAAAGCAAGTAGATGAAATAAATAACAAAGATTAAAGCAGAAATAAATGAGCTGGAGAACAAAAAAACAAATAGAGAATAAATAAAACCAAAAGTTGGTACTTTGAGATCAGCAAGATTGACAGACCCTTAGCTGGACCAACAAAGTCAAAAAGAGAGAAGACCCAAATAAACAAAATCAGAAATGAGAGGGTGATAATTACTACAGATCCCAAAGAAATTTAAAAAAAAAATCATAAGAGTATACTATGTACAACTCTATGCCAACAAGATAGACAATTTAAAGGAAATGGTTAATTTCCTGGAAACACATGAACAACCTAGATGGACCCAAGAAGAAATAGAAGACCTCAACAAACCAATCACACAGAGATCCAATCAGTCATCAAAAATCTACCTACAAATAATAGCCTAGGACCAGATGGCTTCACAGGGGAATTTTACCAAACTTTCCAAAAAGAATTGACACCATTCCTGCTCAAACTCTTTCAAAAAAATCGAATAAAAAAGAACATTACTTAACTCATTTATGAAGCTAATATCACTCTGATACCCAAACCAGATAAAGACACTATAAAAAAGGAAAACTATAGGGCAATCTCCATAGTGAATATAGATGCAAAAATCTGAAACAAAATGCTTGCAAATCAAATCCAAAGGCACATTAAAAGAATTATACACCACAACCTAGTGGGGTTCATTCCTGGCATTCAAGGGTGGTTCAAAATAAGAAAATCAGTGTAGGTAATTCAACACATTAACAAATCAAAAGGGAAAAATCAAATGATCATCTCAATAGATGCTGAAAAAGCATTTGACAAAATTCAACATCTCTTTTTGATAAAAACATTTCAAAACGTGGGAATTGAGGGAAACTTCCTCAATATGATAAAGGGCATATAATAAAAACCCACAGCCAGCATAGTACTCGATAGTGAGAGACTGAAAGCCTTCCCTTTAAGATCAGGAATGGGACAAGGATGCCCGCTGTCACTGCTGTTATTCAATGTTGTGCTAGAAGTGCTAGCCAGGGCAATTCCAGCAAGACAAAGAAATAAAAGGCATCCAAATTGGAAAGGAAGACATGAAACTGTCATTAATTGCAGATAATATGAACTTATATTTGGAAAATCCTAATAATTTGACCACAAAGCTACTTGAGCTAATAAACAAATTCTGCAGAGTGGCAGGATACAAGATTAATGCACACAAATATGTAATGTTCCTATACACTAGTAATGACCTAACTGAAGAGGCAATCCAAAAAAAAAAAAAAAAAAAAAAAAAATTCCATGCACAACAGCAACTAAAAAAATTAAGTACCTAAGAATAAACTTAACCAAGGATGTAAAAGGCCTCTACACAGAAAATTAAAAAAAAAAAAAAAATACTGAAAGAAATAAAAAAGGACTTAAATATGTGGAAAATATTCCATGCTCAATGATAGGAAGACTGAACACTGTTAAGATGTCAATTCTTCCCAAACTGGTCTATAGATTCAATGCAATTCTAATCAAAATTCCAGCAACCTACTTTGTAGACTTGGAAAAGCTAGTTATCAAATTTATTTGGAAGGGAAAGGGGACTCAAATTACCTAAAACATCCTAATAAAGAAGAACGAAGTGGGAGGTCTTACACTTCCAGACTCTGAAGCCTACTATAAAGCTACAGTGGTCAAAACAGCATGGTATTGGCATATAGACAGACATATTGATCAATGGAATCAAACTGAGAGATTGGAAATAGACCCCCAAATATACAGTCAACTGATTTTTGATAAGGCCCCCAAATCCACTGAAGTAGACAGAACAGTATCTTCAACAAATGTGGCTGGGAAAACTGGATATCCAGAACCAAAAGAATGAAAGAGGACCCCTACCTCCCACCCTATAAAAATATTAACTAAAAGTGGATCAAAGACCTCAATATAAGAGACAGTACCATAAAACTCCTAGAAGATAATGTAGGGCAACATCATCAAGATTTAATATTAGGAAGTAGCTTCTTGGACCTTGCACCCAAAGCACAAGCAACAAAAGAAAAAAATAGATAAATGGGAACTCCTCAAAATCAAAAGCTTCTGTGCTTCAAAAAACTTTGTCAAAAAAGGTGAAGAGGCAGCCAACTCAATGGGAGAAATTATTTGGAAACCATATCTCTGGTAAGAGATTGATATCCTGCATATATAAAGAAATCCTACAATTCAACAATAGTACAAACATGGCTGCCATTAAATAAGCAGGAAACAATAAATGCTGGAGAGGACATGAAGAAATTAGAACTCTTACTCATTGCTAGTGGGAATGTATAATGGTACAGCCACCATGGAAGACAGTTTGACAGTTTCTCAGAAAACTAGATATGGAAATACCCTACCATTCAGCAGTTCCACTTCTCAGTATATACCCAGAAGATCTGAAAGCAGTGATGTGAATAGACATTTGTACACTAATGTCCATAGCAGCATTGTTCACAATTGCAAAGAAATGGAAACAATCCAAGTGTCCTTCAACAATTGAGTGGATAAACAAAATGTGGTATATGTATATGATGGAATACTATGCATTAATAAGAAGCAACAAGGTCCTGAAATATAAGGCAACATGGATGAACCTTGAAGATATAATACTGAGTGAAATAAGTCAGGCACAAAAGGAGAGATACTGTTTGTTATCACTACTATGAACTCTCCGAATAATGTAAAATCAATGTCTTATAATGTAGAATATTGGGGACCTAGTGATAGAAGCTAATGAGGGGAAAAGCTAAGCTAATATATTCAGATATGTTAATGATGGTGAATGCAAAGGTATGGTAATGGATAGGGGTGATGATTGTTTGTTAATGGGATTATAAGTATCAGAGATGTATTGGAGGTGAATAGGATTGAAAGGGGTTGTTTAAAGGCATGTTTCCCACAGATCAGCACCACAAATACAGATAGAGGCTTGCATGATATATTTCTAAGGTATGACACTAGCACAAAGAATTGACAAAAGAAGGGTATATGAGAAAAATCTACATATTGCATACTAGGGACTATAATTAATAGGAATACTGTACTAGTACTATATAAATACTAGGGACAAAAAATTAAGGGCTGACAAGAGCTACAAGACATTTTGGGTGATGAGAAGTGTTTAAAATGGAGAGTGATGAAGATTGTACAACTAAGTGATGATAATGTGAGATAAGGATGGATTATTGTGGACATAACATATGTTATGTGAACTTAGGAACCCCCTACTTTATAAGTCAAGCCCTTGATCTCGAAGCTTGCTGGTGAAACTTATGGTTATAAAGGGGAGGCTAAGTCCACCAATAATTATGCCAAAGGTCACCTCCAGAGAACCTCTTTTGTTGCTCAAATGTGGACTTTCTTTCTCCAAGTGTAACTTTACAAATAAATTCATCATCCTCCCCTCAATGTGGGACAGGACACCCCAGATGAATTAATCTTCCTGGTGACATGGGACACAGATTCCAGGAATGAGCCTAACCCTGACATCAAGGGATTGAGAATGCCTTTTTGACCAAAAGGGGAAAAGAAAGGCAACAAAATAAGGTGTCAGTGGCTAAGAGAATTCAAATAGAGTCAAGAGTCTGCCCTGAAGGTTATTCCTATGGAAGCTTCACCTAGATATGCCGAATGACCATGATATGGTAAGCCCAAGTCAACAGTAGTCCTCCAAACCCTAAAGAATACCTACATCCCTATCTGAAACTGTAAAGGTTTCACTCGCTAAGATTATTCTTCAGAAACTTAAATTCTTCAAAGAACTCCTATGCCAGCTAAGTCCCAAAACCCAGAGGCAATAGCCTGTCCAAGAACATCAACTAGATGTGTCTCCTTTTCTCAAAGTTGAAACCCCGTTTTAAACATGAACAAGTTTGGGTGGTCACTTAACAGACATCCCTGAAGATCAGGAAAGTGATTAACCTAGAGGAAGCGGTAGCAACAGACAAGATGGAATTTAACACAAGATTATGAATATTGAATCTTTAAATAATTTTCTTTTTCTTAGTTGCTAGGATATTAGAATAGCTAGAAGGAAATTATTGAAATTGTGGAACTATAAAATATAGCTTCCTTTGAAATTTGTTCTATAGCTACTTGTTAAATTGTAATTTTAAAGTTCTTGCCTTTTTACATATATTTTATATTTCACAATAAGGAAATAACTGAAACTGTGGAACTGTAAACTATAATATTCTTTGAAATCTGCTCTCTAACTACTTGTTAAGTTGTACTTGGAAAGTCGTCACTTCTATGTAAATATGTCATATACAACAATTAAAAAAAGGAGTACATAGAGGCAAATCATTGTAAATTCAATAATGATTGAAATCTGATTTGCTTTTATGGAAAAATTCCCAAGTTCTCTGCACCAGCAAGAGGGGATTCAAATGAGGAAAAGGAGCCTAGCCTGGAGGGTAGCAGTTGTCTCTTGCCCATAGCTATATTAAGAGAAGTATCTACTGAGCCAGTAATGAGGGGAGAACCTATTGGAGAGGAGAACAAAGCCAGGAAAAGGACTAAATGTTATTTTGACAAATCCAATGTCAACTAGCCTATATATTAATCCAAATCTTACAACTGAGCCACCAAATGTAGGAAGTTCAGAAAATTCCTGATGTTAAGGCAGGGATGAGCAGGTAGTCAAGGAAGCTGATGGGATCCACAAAAGTTAATCTGGAAGGAAGGTGGCCAGGATTGAATGAAGACAGGTAAGTGAGCAGAGGAAATTAATTTTATTCTCTTCTTTCAATTTTGGGTGTAGGTCTTTCTAGAGCAGCAAACGTAGCACTAGGGACTAAACATTTTGTGCTCTTCTTTTGGATTTTGTCATGTCACCATAAAATATCCCAAGAAAATTATTCATATTCAAGTAAAGGGTAGTACAACAGTTTAATTATTAGATTGTATAGAAAAAATAGCTTAGGCAATGCATATCTGCAGCAGTTGAAAGCTGCGTAGGAAAACAACTTTTGGAAATAAGTTATTGCAATTTTTGATTGCCTTCTATAAGAGATACTTTCTTGGTGGCAAATTCTTATGTTTTGTTCCAAAACAGATCCTTTTAATTTTGTTCCAAACCTCAAAATCAAGGTACTCTAAAACCCAGGAACTTTTGAACCACCAATACTCTACATTTCTAGTTTCACCATGCAGGGTTAACTTCACCCAAGTCTTCCATGTGCATACTAAATACAGAAAGCATAGATATAAACAGCACTGGGACTCATCTGAAACTAATTTTTCCATCATTAACATCTCATACCTACTCATAGACTCTAATCTTGTACTTGGGTTTGACAAATGCAGTTCTCCTCTTTCCCCAGTTTTTAAACAGGCCCCATTCTTGTTTTATTTGCAGAAGATCTGCCTGGATAACCTGAGTAATTTTGCCTAGTGCTTTATTCTTCTACACCATGCTTTCTGTCATCCTATTGCTTGTTGTTTTTAACATCCTCGCAGATTGAATTCTGAATCTAAATTACTGCTTGCACTTCCCAATCTCATTTGCTACAAGGTAGCCCCATCCCTGCTAGTCAGATAAATGCTACAACTGTAAATTAGAATCCAGAAACTAAATGGGTGTCTGAAAACTGAAGGTTGATGATTTTTTAACTTATTCCAATATACTAAAGAATTAATGGAGAATAAAAATGAGAACAACTGAACCTACCTTCACTACACACAGCAGAGGTGATATGCAATGCACTCTAAAGAGACGTGTAGGAGGTTTGAAGAAAATCGTAAATTTATTTGAATGCAATTCTCTACATTATAGAGAATTAATATATGACTCAAAGGTCCTACTACATCTAAATGGGCATATTTAAGCTAAATATTTTTTGTATGTTAAGAAGGTATAAAATGTTATTTATAGCTCACTATACTAAAAAATATTTTAGCTGTTGTTATAAAGATTAAAGGTCTCAAAATCTCTTAAAGGTAACAAAGATTTACATGGTGGTTTCAAAATGTAACGTTAAGCATTTCTTTCCATTGTAATGTTACCACAATATCCATTATACTCTCACTGGTGCTTTATAATGTTAATAAGCAAATGTTATTTCAGCATAATAAAATATTATTCCATTTCATTGTGGTGTGAAATGGAATAATGTAATCATTTATTTTGTATCTTTCTTCTGAAAAATATCCCAACAAGGTGATCAAAACCTAACAGTCAAACCCAGCACAATCAAGTATAACTCTGCTTCCACACTATGCTACTTATCTTCAGTTTGCCCCCACTAGCTCTAATTTCCATCTTTCTACACCTTGTTCTGCTCCTGTACTACTTCATGAAAAAACTTACTTGCCCTCTGGTTTCCCATTGTAGCTTCCTCGTGAGAGACACGGGTAGGACAAAAAGGGTGGGAGGAGAGTATAATGCAGTGTTTATTTTCTGATTCTGTTGCCATGGAGGCTGCTAAAGATTGACTGGGACCCTTTCCCAAAGGAGGCAGCTTCTGTTAGGCATCCTTATCCATATAACTCCTCTTTAATGATTTGTATGGCTTTTCCCTCCCCTTTCCCTTCAAGCCTACTTACTGCCTCCATGATAATAAATACTTTCTTGGTTCCTCAAAAACATCTCATACTTTCATAAATAGTTCCTTCATTTTATTTTCCTCAATTTACCAGTTTTACTTTTTGCTATTTTGCATGATTCTGTATGACATAAAAAGCATTTAGGGCTATGTAGGCTTGAAGAGGTCAGAAAATACTCTCCACATAAATCAAGCATAAAACTGGAAAAATTGTCAAAAACTACCATTTCAGGACTCTGAAAATTGATTAAGGGCAGACAACAAACTAAGAAATGTTACTCTTCAAAAACTGCTAGAATTTTGGGTACAGTGGGAGTGTCTGGTCTTGGTTCCTTGGCTGCTACACTTTCGTCTCCACCTTCAGCACTGGCTGTGAAAAGAGCGACTGTTCCAGGATGGGCCCGGAAATGAAACCACAGCTTTGCTAACAGTGGGACTAGATTCAACTGGGGGTGAACTGAATAAACATGCAGCTTTGTCAGACAACATAACAAGCTTGGTGGGAAACTAATGTACAAATCTCATAGATTTGCTAGTGTGAGGTGCCGGCGTCTGCTGTGGCAAATTTTGGACAAGTGAGAAATTTACAGGCTGGCCCTGGAAATGAGAAAGCCAAACAGGGGCTACATAAGCTCTCCACATATCCCTGGGTGATTGGAAAAGTATTCACATTGCAGAGAAGACCCACAAATGTACTGTAGATGACAAAGCCAAAGGAAACTTGAGAATTGGCTGAAGTTTGAATCCATTTCCCCTAAGTATGCATATTGATCAGCTGAAAGAGGAAGCCTTAAGGGTTTGAGAGGTCTTAAAATGACTCTTCTGTAATCTTTGATTGACCACCAATATGTAAAGACACAGCTTTGACCCCTAGGATGCCAGCCTACAAAATAAAAATCAGAATTCAAAAAATAGAACAGTGACAGCAGTGACTCAACACTAAATAGGAAACAGATTCTGCAATTTACATCCAGGCATGTTACCAAAATATTAACTTAAATTAAAAATTTTAGAAAAATAAATCCAAAGTTGCTATAACATATTATCTAAAATGTCCAGTTTCAAGCAAAAACTATGAGACAAATAAAAACAGGAAAATGTGATCCACTCCCAGGAAAAAAGGAGTCAAAGAAACTGACTGAATGGACAAAGATGCTAGATTTAGCAAACAAAGAATGCAAAGCAGCTATTATAAATATATTCAAACAGTTTATTAAAGGAAAATATGATGGCAATGACTCAATAAATATGCAACCTTAACAGAGAAATAGAAATTATAAAAAAGAACCATTGGAAATTTTAATAATTAGCAAATTCAAAGATAAATTGATAGAGATTATCCAATTTGAAAAGCAGAGAGAAAAATGATTGAAGCAAATTGAAGAGACTTTGAGATCTTTAGGGCAACGCCAAGCATACGAGCTTGGAGAAGTGAGAGAAAAATGGGAAGAATGCTACTATACAAATTAAAATTTAAGGAAAATCATTAAAGATCTTAAGAACTCAAAGTCAACAAATTCCAGGTAGAATAAATGCAAAGTGATCTACACATAGGTACATCTTAAGTAAAAGTGCTAAAGACCAAAGACAAAGAGAAAACATGGAAAGCAACAAAGGGAAAACTGACTCATCACATACAGGGGAACAGCAATATGTTTAACAGCTAGTTTTATATCAGAACCAACGGATGCAAGAAGATTGTAGAATGATCTACTGAAATTATTGAAAGGAAAAGTAAAGGAGGTTAACCAAGATTTCTATATCCAGCAAAAATATTCTTCAAAAGTGAAGGCAAAAAGATAGATTGTGGCGATGAATGCATAACTATGTGATCATACTGTGGACAGTGGATTGTATACCATGGATGATTGTATGGTGTGTGAATGTATTTCAATAAAACTGAATTTAATTAAAAAAAAAAAGTGAAGGCAAAATACTTTCCAAGATAAAATATAAGTGAGAGAACTCGTAGCTAGCAGACGTTCCCCACAAGAAAAGGTAAAGGAAGTCCTTCAGTCTGAAACGAAACAATGCCAGCAGTAATTTGCATCCATTGAAAAGAATAAAGAACACCAAAATAATAAATATGTTGGTAATTGTATCTTTTCTTTTAATATCATAAAAATAGCCTGAGATTGTTTAATGTTGTAAGTATAACTGTATTGCTGAGCTTATAATTTATATTGCATGCAATATATATGACAATAGCACAAAGTAAGGGTTTTGACATTTCTAAATTACATCAAAATTAAGTCAGTATAAAATTGAAGTGGATTGGGATAATTTAAAAAATGGATATTGCAATCCCTAGTGCAAACACTAAAAAGAAATCTAGTTTAAAACATATAATTCAAAATCAATACAGGAATTAAAATACCACATTGAAAGTTTTTGTTTTGCTTAAAAGATGATGGTAGGTAGAAAAAGGGGAAAAGAGATGTGAAACACATATAAAAACAGATAACAAAATGGCAAGATGTATATCCAGGCATATCAATGATTATTTTAAATGTGATAGAGTGCAACACTTTAATCAAATGGCAAACACCATCAGATTGGATAAAAAAGCAAGATCCAAGTTTATGCCATCTAGAATGGACACACTTGGTGCTCATCAGTGCAAATAAGCTGAAAGTAAGTGAGGTGAAAAGATAGACAAGCGAATAGTAACAACAGGAAAGATGGGAAAGCAATATTAACATCATAAAAAATAGACTCAAGTAAAGAAATGTTACCAAAGTAAAAGAAAGATGTTTTAATGATGATAAAATTTTCAATTACATTATGAATAAGTAGTAATTATATATATATATGTGCACATAACAGCATAAACCAATATATACAAAGCAAAATATGACAAAATTAAAAAACACTAAAAATCAACGATTGTTGGAAATTCAGATATTATACCCACAATAATGATAGAACAAATAGAAAATCAGTAGAAATATAGCAGACCTGAACCGCACTATCAACCAGTTCTAAGTATCATATTGAGAAGCTCTTCTCTCCACTCCAAACACACAGAATATAGACCTATTGATTATAAGCACATTATCAATATGCTCTGGATAAACCACAACGAAAGTCTCAATTTACATTCACTCTCAAAAGGATTGAAATCATATGAAATATGTCCTCCAACTGGATCAGAATTAAACTGGAAATGAACAAGAGAAAGAAATAGGGGAGACACTCAAACATTCAGAAATTAAAGAACAACCCTCTTCTAAATAACCATGGTTAAAAGAATAGATAATGAGTAAATTAGAAATTCCCTTGAATGGAATATCAATAAAAACACAACATATCAAATTTGAAGGGCTAGAGTTAAACAGTGTTTAAGAAAAAATTGTAGTCTCAAAATGTATATTATATATGGAGAGAAAGACCTAAAATTTGTTATTGAAGTTCCACCTCAAAAAACTAGGAAGAGGAAATCAAACCACAATCAAGAAGAAGGAAATTGAAAAAAAATCAGATTAAAAAAAAAAAAACAGAAAACAAAAACAACTCAGAAATATTTAAAAAGCTGATCTGTTAAAAAAAAAAAACAAAAAACAAAAAACAAACAGAATGGATGTCTTTAACTAAACTGATAAAGAAAAACAACACAGGTGAATGGATATATAATGTTAGCCTGGCCATCAGTGGAATACTACTCAGCAATGTAAAGAATGAACTATTGGTACACACAGTTACATAGACAGAAAAAAAAAATAATTACACTGAGTGAAAGAAGCCAGGAAAGATATTGTATGTGGTATATGATTCCATTTATATAAAAGCTACAAAATGCAAACCAATCTGTAGTGACAGAAAGCAGTCTGGGGCTGGGGGAGGACTGAGAGAGGGCAGCACGGGATTCTGCAGCTCTTTTGGTAGCCAGGCTATCTTTTCTCAGACTATGTGTGGTTCTACAACTTGGGTATGCAAGGATTGAAACACCAGTGCAGCCTTGGAGAGGTAACTGAGAGTAAACCCCAAGGAGATTTCTTTGTCAACATTTCTTGAGAGACGCTTTTGCTGGCGAGGAAGGCTCATGAGGATTGGAATCTTCATTTTCTTTAGCCATGGCTGCTCCTACACAGATATTATCATCCCGTGACTGTATATACATGTATGTATGTGTGTGTGGGTGTGAAAATATAGGTTCATATATATATATATTCAATTAAACTAAAAATTAATGAACCAAATATGCATCTCATTAGATTAAGAATTTTGGAAAGCTGTCTATAAAATATGAGCAAATTAGGTGAAATCGCTAGATGTGCTTCCCCTTATGTTATAAATTTATTTCTAAAACTTGCATGAGAGAAAGCTGCAGTGTAAGAATTCCCTGAAGAAGGACACTGCTTAACTGAAGTGCAGAGATTGACCTGACAGTGTGTGTTTTTAAATCCATGGGTCTGAGGAGAGAGACAGACTACCCCTGGAATGTGACCTGTTATTTTTCAAAGCGATAAGGCTGCTGTGTTACTGCAACTCATGGGTTGGGACTAGGTCAAGTAAAATGCCACAAGGCTCACAGTTTTACCGAGCTCCTGCTGGTTCTTTTATGTTGTTGCTTTATTTTCTTTTGTTTTTTGAATAAATGCTCCCTGGGTTGTGGCAAGCCTTTGGTGATTGTGTTAGTCTGTCAGGGCTGCTACGACAAATGCCACACAACACATTGGCTTGAACAATAAGCATTCACTGTCTCACAGTTTTGAGACTCGAAGTCCAGCATCAAGAAATCCACAGGCTTTCTCCCAGAAAGAATCCACAATTCTTTCTCCCAGAAATCCACAGGCTTTCTCCCAGAAAGAAATTCACAGTCTCCCAGAAAGATTCCACAATTCTTTCTCCCAGAATCTGCAGCGTTTTGGTGCTGGCTTCTGGGTCCAGGGGTTCCTTGGCTGCATCTCTTCTCCCACCACATGGTCTCACCCTGTGGCTGTCTCTGACTTCTGGCTTCTCTGTGTCCAAATTTCCTCTCTTTGTAAGGCCTCCAGCCATTCTGACGAAGGCCCACCCTCATTCAGTAAGGCGGCACCTACGTAGGATCTTCCAAGGGGTATTCATAAATGAGTCCACATCTTACTAAAAATATGTCTTCAAAAGTCCTATGTACAAATGGGTTCACACCCACTGGAATGTAGATTAAGACTCAGAACATGTTTTTTGTTGGGGAGCACAATTCAGTCTACCATAGTTTCCATAGTTCTGACAGTGTTTTTCAGTTTTTTGTTGCTGTTGCTTTTATGCAGGAGCAGATTTTTGTAGGTCCTTACTCCACTGTCTTCTCTGCTATCACTCCAGAAATAATTTTCCTTTAAATCCTTGCCCCTCCCCCAACACAATTGGTGACAACTAGTCACTTTTAATGCTTTTATCTTAGGCTTAGCATTCTATGTATTCTATGCAACTATCTATAATATTTCTAAATAATGCAACCATTATAGCTAGCCAGATATGAATATTTCTATATGATGAGCTATTGGGGTATATATTTTTATTTGTTTTAAAATTTTATTAATAATTTAGCATGTTACTGTTAAACATATATAGTGCCTGGAATATAGAGGAAGCTCATTGTTAAATATTTTAATGATGACTAATTAATCCTCTACCATCTTCCCCTTCATTAATTATAAAATATACACATCGTAAAATGTTGTTTTGGGGAGAATAAGGAAGCATATTTCAGGAAGGGGATTTTAGTTAAAAAGGAGTAAAAGTTATAAATATAATAAAATTTGATTTAAAGGGTCTTAGTACATATAGCAGTATGATATAGGCTTGATTGTCTAAATGACCTCCAAACCACAGGGAATTGTCAAAACATCATTTTAAACTCATCTGAGTACTACTGCTTAAATTAACAGACCACAGCCTACCCCTTCCATGCTTTTCAATAAACAACAACAGAAACTGCATTTCAAAGTGTTTGCTTTTAAAATGAACTGAATCAAAATCTTAGCAGAGGGAACAGATGGATATGTCCCAGATGTATAGAGGAAATGGAAAATTAATTCTAAGAAAAAGTGAACTTGGACTTAGGCTACAGTAATTTCAATTCTAGACAATAATTAAGTTAAAAGGAAACCATGTTGGCCTTGGTTCACTATTTAGTAAAAATGATAACATATTGCTGTTTCATCTTGCTATTGTCACTCAAAAGACTTTATTGGATAATGTTCTATGCAGATACAAATAGAGCCAGCTCATCCTTTTAATGGCTGCACCAGAATTACTGCATCTTCCAAGTGACAGCTATTTAGGTTGTTTCATATCTTTTTGTTGATGTGGATTTGGTTCTGTTTATACTGTTCATGAGTTAGTGTGTTCCCTTAATTTGAAGAATCATAAAACTCACCCATCTTCTCTTCATATGTTGCTTCTCAGACACTTGGCTTCAGTTTTCTCATGAATTTTTTGAGCTTCTCATTATAGCATTCATATTATATTTTATATTTTTCATATCTTTATAGGTATGCTGCATTCTGGTAATATTTTTTCATATATTAGTTACTTCCAATCATGTATTCTATCTTCAGCGTTATCTAGTCTATTAGTCACTTGGTTAACAGACAAATTTAAAAAAAAAACTTGTTTTTCATTTTTGAACTTTTCTGTGGTTCATTTGCAAATCGAAAATTTTAAAAAACAGTGTCCTATTCTGCTCTTACAATTTCTGTTCCTTTACTCTTTTTTAAAAAACTAAATATAAAAATTTAAAAATATTTTTGAGTTGTTGTTTTATGTCTAGATTAAGTTTTCCTGTATCATGTTTTATTTCATCATATGGTTTATAATTTTGGACTGAAAGCTCTTCTTCAGTGAGAGTGGTTTTACTAAATGTTTCAGGCATTCTGAGCAGTAGGGTGGCCTTGAAGAGGGAATGTGTAGCTTTGGCCTCTGCTGGACAGCAATGACTTTCTTCAGTTTCAGACAAATATCTGTTTTATTTCATTTTGCAAGCTTGTGGTACTTGTCATTGAAACCCAATCCAATGCAAAGCAGAAACCTTCTCTTCCAATGTACCTTGAGTGACTTATTTTCTTTTTTGGTACCTAGAACATCCTAGACATAGGGGGATTGCTTTTCACCATACTTCTTTTTATAACATTTGCATATTTTAATATATGCATGAAGTATTTAATGAAAATGACATGTATAAACACATACACATGTGTATTTACATCTAATCCAAGCTTCTGAGAACTTAAACAAAAAGCAAGTTGGAAAGAAATTTGAGATTGAAGCAATGCAGTGTGATTTAGTCCAATGCAAGCACCCTGTTTGAATCCTAATTCTGGATGACAACCAAGATTACATGTGTGTCTTCATTTCCTTTCCTTAAATTGGCTCAGTTTTTATTAAGTAGCAATTGTGCCTTGGTCTCCTACCTCACTGTTATCATAATATACAGGTAAGTTCTTTTGTTATGTGTGTATGTGAATCTTGAACTGTAAATTAGTCCTATTTCCTGAAATTCTTTGTTTTCATGATGGAAAGCAGTGAATGAAAAGTCTATTAATGCTCAAATTTCAGGTTTTTAAAATGCCAGGAAGAATTCATTATGATTTTCAGAACTGTTAGACAAGAGGTTTGAAATAAAATTCTAACATCAATATTATTAAGAGGATCAGGAAATTTAAAAACAAAAGCATGAGTAATAATGCATGACTATATTTATTAAAAATGAATATAGTGGGAGGAGCTAAGATGGTAGAATAGAGAGGTGTGGAATTTAGTTAGTCCCCTGGAACAACTAATAAAAAACCAGGAACAACTAGTAAATAATCTGGAATAACTGCTGGGGGATTCCTGTGATTGTCCACACATCATACACCACCCTGGACTGGGTGGAAAGGCTGAGATTGCAGCATAAACTCTGTAAGTAAAAACTGCAGACCCGCTCTGGAGCAAATAAATATAGCTCAGCCCAGCTTCAACTGAGGTTTTAGTTAACAAATGCGGACTGCTCAATACAAGCTACAAACATAGACAAGCAGTAAAGTACCCTGAGGTTGCTCCCAGTGGAGAGGAGGTGGGGCTGATGGAAAGGAAAAGAATTCATTTAAAAAAGGAAAAAAAATACAGAGACTTTAAGAGTCTGACCTTACAGAGCCGGAAAATACCCATGCCCCAGGAGGGGGAGCCCAGAAGACCAGGTGCTCTATCTGACCAGCAGGTGAAATTGGAGGGCCATGGACTGGCTCTGAAGAGGGGCTTTCTTCCCCATTTTCTCTCTCTCAACCTGAATGGCTCAGTGGAGCCTCAGCTCCATTTTCAGTTCACAGTGCTCTGACCCAAAGAGGGGTGGAGTTGGCAGAGTCAGAGAAACAAAGAAACTATTGAAATGCAGCAGATAGCTCCCTAGGGGGTGTATCTTCCCTAAGAGGAAGGAGGTGGGGCCCAGCTCAAGGGCCTGCCCTCTCCTCAGAATTCAGACCCCAGGGCCTGAGGGTAAACAGCCAAAACAGAAACAACCTAAGTTAAAAATTAAAGTGACCACACCTCTTTACACCAGTCAGGAGTGACAGGCTGACAGGTGCCACCTGCTTGGCAGGTTAGGAAAAGCACAATGACTAGAGACCTCACAGGAAAGCCTGTCAAACTCTAACACACACCCTCAGGGAGACTTGAAACTGAATATAATCCCATTCTGAGATCTGAATCCATTCTAGTCTTGGAAAATCTGACTGGGGTAACCTGGAAAGCCAGATGCCTAGACAACAGAGGACTACAAACTACACTGGGAAGGGAGGATATATGGCCCATTTCAAGGAACAAACTTACACTTCAATCAAGACACAGTTGAGATATTGTTTCACTTTAATGAAACAGTTAATGAAAGGTTTTCAAAGAAATCTGCTAAATCAAATCAAAAACCAAATCAATGAGTTCAGGGAAGGTATGGCAAAAGAGATTAAGAATATAAAGTAAACACTGGGTGAACATAAGGCAGAAATTGAAAGCTTGAAAAAAACTACTGGCTGAATCTATGGAAATGAAAGGCACAACACAAGAGATGAAAAACACAATGGAGACATACAACAGCAGAGTTTAAGAGGCAGAAGAAAACACTCAGGAACTGGAGAACAAGCCAGCTGAAATACTAAACACAAAAGAACAGGTAGGGAAAAGAATGGAAAAATATGAGCAACGTCTCAGGAAATTAAATGACAACATGGAAGCACATGAATGCAGATGTCATGGGTGCCCCAGAAGGAGAAGAGAAGGGAAAAGGATTAGAAGCAATGACAGAGAAAATAATCAATGAAACTTTCCCATCCCTTATAAAAGACATAAAATTACAGATCGAAGTGCAGCCCACCCCAAACAGAATAGATCTGAATAGGCCTATGCCAAGACACTTAATAATCAGATTATCAGACATCAAAGACAAAGAGAGAATCCTGAAAGCAGCAAGAGAAAAGTGATCCATCACATACAAAGGAAGCTTAATAAGGCCATATGCAGACTTCTCAGTAGAAACCATAGAGGCAAGAAGGCAGTGGTGTGATATATTTAAGATACTGAAAGAGAAAAATCACCGACCAAGAATCCTATATCCAGCAAAACTGTCCTTCACATATGAAGGAGAGTTTAAAATATATTCTGACAGACAATGAGAGAGTTTGTGAACAAGACACCGGCTCTACAGGAAATACTAAAGGGACCACTGCAGACAGATAGGAAAAGACAGGAGTGAGAGGTCTGGACCACAATTTTGGGTGATGGTAGCACAACAATGTAAGTACACTGAACAAAGATGACTGTGAGTATGGCTGAAAGAGGAAGGTTAGGAGCACGTGGGACACCAGAAGGAAAGAGGAAAGATAAAGACTTGGAGTATAACTCAGTGAAACCTAGAGTGCTCAACCATTGTGATAAAATGTAAAAATATGTTTTTACATGAGGGAGAACAAATGAATGTGAACCTTTCAAGGTGTTAAAAATGGGGTGGTATTTGGGGAAAAATACAATAAATGCAAACTAGAGACTATAGTTAATAGAAACATTGTATGATGCTTCCTTTAATGTAACAAAGGCAATATACCAAAGTTAAATGCTTATAAAGGGGGACATCAGTGAGGGTTAAGGGACTGTCAGCATTGGTGATGTTGTCTGACTCTTTTATTTTACTTTAGTTTAATTCTTTCTTTCCTTTTGTTGCTTTTTAGCTGGCATTTTTGTTCTTTCTTTTTCTTTTTCTTTTGTCTCTCTACCTTCTTTAACTCTTCTTTTGTGGAAAATGTCCTTATATAGACAGTGGAGATGGTGGTGAATGCATAAATACGTGATTATACAGGGAATCATCGATTGTTCACTAAGGACAGAATGTATGGTGGGTGAACAAAGCCATCTTAAAAAAAATGTGATGATGAAGAAACCTTGAGGCACTATATTGACTGACATAAGTTAGACACAAAAGGACAAATATTGTAGGGTCTCACTGATATGAACTAATTATAGTACATAAACTCATAGACATGGAATATAAGTTACCAGGATATAGATCGAGGCTAAAGAATGGGGAGCAGTTGCTTATTATGAGCAGAATGTTCAACTAGGGTGAACTTAAACATTTGGAAATGGACGGAGGTGACAGTAGCACTTTGTGAGAATAACTCACAGTGCTGAATGGTGTGTGAATGTGGTGGAAAGGGGAAGCTTAGAGTCATGTATGTCACCAGAAAGAAAGTTGGAGGTTACCATATGGGAATTTAAAAAACAGTGAATCTTGTGGTGGACAATGTCCTTGATTAACTGTACAAATATTAGAAATATCTTTCATGAACTAGAACAAATGCATGACACTATAACTAGAAGTTAATAATAGAGAGGTATATGGGGAAAAATATACCTATTGCAAACTATGTACTAAGGTTAGTGATATTTTAAATATCTTTCATCAACAGTAATAAATGTGCTATACCAATACCATGAGTCATTAATGGATTGAGGGTCAGGGGTATGGAAGAATTTGAGTTTTCTTTTTTGTTTTTAAATCCTTTCTGGAATAATGGATGCACAGCTGTATGATGGTACCCTGGGCAACTGATTGTGCATATTGGATGACTGTATGGTATATGAACAATCTCAGTAAAATTGAATTTTAAAAAAAGTTGAATATAGTGAACATTGTTATATCAAGTGTTAGAATGTTAAATAGTTTTATTATTATTCATTCTATAAGTGATAATTTTTTTCAGATTATTATTTACCTTACCAATATTAGTCTAAACCTGGATAAATGGAGAGATGACAAGGAAAGCTACGAGTTACTAATATAAACATATAGGAATTGTTTAAATGCATTTGTTATCATAACTAAATATTAGCAGTTGGGTTATCAGGGCTATGAGGCACTCATAGTAACAAATTATCCTTATTAATATTTCATGTATTGGAGTTAGAAAGAGCAAGTAGGTGTGATGATATGGATATTAGAGTCATCCACAAATCAAAGAAACATTTACTTAGTTATATTTCTGGCAATAATTCCTAAAACTGGCTGATCCTCAGTTTTATATATCTGACTATTAAATATCCCATGTCTACAGATTGGCATTTACAATCTTCCCTCATGGCTGACGCTTCCTTCTACTTGAATAACTACTCATGAATGAAAACTTGCCTCTATTGGAGCCCACTAAAATCATTAAAATGTATTTCTCCAAACAGAGTCTTTCACCACAATGGATCACCTGGAATGTTTGTTGCAAAGATGCTTTCCCAAGTGTTACCCCAGCCCTAATGAATCAGAAGCTCAGGACTAGAGGCTTGATATCAGCACTGTAATTAAGAGCTACAAATAAACTACAGCTTGCTATATAACATGGCAAGATACATATATTCCCCCAATTTCTGCAAATACCTAAAATATCAACCTGCTCAGGTCAGGGCCTCCAGCTAGAGACAGAGGATGCCCATGGCTGAAAAAGGCACAGTACAGAACTCTGTAGCTACAATGAGCTCTCTGGAGCTCCTAATACTGTTATTCTACTAACATTTGGCTTTGCAGGCTAATCTTGGCATATTGAAAACATATGATATAATTAGCTAATGACAATAATAGCATATACTTAATATGTTATATGTGTTATCATTTAATCCCCAAACAAACCTAAATGATAGTTACCCATGTTAAACAAATGTTGCACTGAAGTTTTAGATAAGAAAAGTATCTAACAATTTTTTAGTTGAAAAACATTTAAAAAATTTTTCCACTGAGTGACATTAGTGAGAACGGCAGAGTAGGTTCCTCCAAGGGCCTGTTCCTCCACAAAATAATGAAAAATCAAAGAAGAAAACTTCAGAATCAACTTTCTAAGAATTCTGGAAAATAGTCAGATATGTACAGCAACCAAGCAAATGCTGAATGAAGAAAAATGCAATGTAAGAAGATAGAAAAATTGCAGTATTTTTACTTGTACACTACAAAATTGTGGACTTGTTCAATATTAAAATCATTAGGGATATAGAGGCACAATACATACAAATAAAGGGGTCAATTATTCAAGAAAAAATGACAATGTGTATGCACCTAATAATAGGGCACCAAAACACAAGAGGCTAGAATTGATAGAACTGCAAGAAAAAATAGATAACTCTACTATTATAGTTGCAGACTTCAAAACCCTATATCAGTCATTGTCATATCCAACATCCAGAAAATAGTAAGGACACTGCTGAAAAGAGCAACACCATCAATCAACTGAATCTAAATGAATGACATTTGTGGAATACTTCACCCAACATCAGCAGAATACATATTTTTCTCAAGCTCATATGGAGCATTCACTAAGTTAGACCACATTTTGAACCAAAGAAACACATTTGAACAAATTTAAAAGAATACAAAGCATACAAAATATGCTCTCAAATTATACTGAAATAAAACTACAAACCAACAACAGAAATACAGCTGAAAAATCCCAGAATATTTGGATATTACTCAACACACTTCTAAATAACATATGGACCAAAGAAGTTTCAAGGAAAATTAAAAAAAAAAAGAATTCAACTAATGAAATAGAAGATACAACTTATCAAAATTTCTGTAATGTGGTGAAAATAGCACTTACAGGGAAATATCTAGCACTAAATACATATATTAGAAAAGAAGAAATATCTAAAATGAATAATCTATGATTCAACCTAAGAAAATAGAGAAAGAAGAAAAAGTTAAACCTAAACAGAGCAGAAGAAAAAATATAAAAACCTGATCAGATATCCATGAAATTGAACTCAAGAAATCAATAGAGAAAATAAAAGAAACAAACAAAAACAAGATAAAGACACCAAAGACAGGAAAACCAGAAACAAATACCTCTCATGAACATGGATGCAGAAATTTTCAATGAAATATTAGCAAATTGAATCCAACAATGTATAAAGAGAAGTATACACAATGACCAAGTGGGATTTATTCCTGGTAAATGCAAGGCTGGTTCAACATTTGAAAATTAGTTAATGGAATCCATCACATCAACAGGCAAAAGAAAAACCATATGACCATATCAATATGTGCTGAAAAGCATTTGACAAACTCCAACCCCTATTAAGGATAAAAACTCTCAGCAAACTAGGGATATGCAAACAAGTAGCCTCAATCTGATAATGAACATCTACAGAAACCTGCAACAAACTTCATACTTAATGGTGAGTAAAGGGTGCTTAGCCTCTAAGATTGGCAACAAGGCAAGTATATCCTTCCCATCACTCTTATTCAACAATGTACTGGAAGTCATAGCTAGTATGATAACGCAAGAAAATAAAATAAAAATATGCAATGAAGCTATTAAAGAAAGCTCACAGGATATAAGATTAAATACAAAAGTCAATTGCTGAGAGTGCCAGCATCAAGATAATGGAATAAATGGTGGAATAAGATGTGTTGGTGTATGTTCCCCCTTAGAAGCAGCAAAAAATTAAAAAGGTAGAGTTTAAATAAAAAGTCTGGAAGATGATCAAACTACAAAACAACTCAATAAACATGTAATCAGGAAGAAAAAAAACACCCCTAAAATCAGTCAAAGAATGATGGGACAAGTTTAAATATTCAGGCTCCTCTGCCCCAATCTGGTTCATGAAGATTGTGTGACTCATGGCAGTGGCTCAGTGGTATGCACATATTCATTGTAGCTCCCTGGAACCTGCCTGAACTGCAGTGGTAGCTGGGCAGCTGGCATGCAGTTAAATGTGGGTCTTGGAGTCCCATTCCACCATGGCAGGGGTAGGTGACCTACAATTTTTTCCAGTGTGGATCGCTGGGGACTGATTACTGATTACCAAACAAAAATATTTCTATCTGTGCACATCGATCCCAACTGGCAATGCAATACAGACTCTGAATGCAAGTGTGGGTCCCTTATCCTGGATGTTACCAGGACAGAACAACTGTATGGAAACAGGGAACTGAGACATGGATCTAGCAGAAGGAGGGATGAGAGCTGGAGTGAAAAGGCAGACCAGAGTGCAGGAGTGGAGGTGAGTTGATTTGCAGCTGCAAAGGAGGAAAACCTTCAATAAAAATAACAGAAAAGCCCACTACCCTGGGAGGAGAATCTGGGGAGAAGAACTCATCACCTGGAAAGGAAACAAGGCACACATACCAGGGAATTCTTGAAAGTTACTGCACATACCCAGAGCAAGGCACAGACTCAGACAGACTTGAGAAGATCTGCACTTCTAACCATGAGCTGTTCTATTAGTTCAGTATAAGTTTGGCAAAAGCATTAAAGAAGAACCTCAACACAGCCCATCTACAGTAAACTCATAAGTCAGAGGGAAAATCTGACTTCCAGAATTAGCAGATCAAAAATACCGGTATCCAGACTCCAACAAAATATCACAAGATATATGGAGAAACAGGAGGTGATAGTCCATTCAAAGGAAGAAAAAAATAAACAAGTAAGGAAGCACAGACACTGGAACAAGCCATCAAAGATATTAAGTTGACTCTATTGAATAAGTTCAATGAAGTAAAGAAAATATGGGCATATAACTAAAGGAAATCAAGAAGATGGTACACGAAGCATAAGAGGAATTAATTTTTTTTAAATGGATGAAAAATTCATGAATGGAGATTAAAAATACACTGGCAACATGCTGGGGAACATCCGTGGAAGATATCAGAGTAGTGAACTCCAGGATGTACTTCTCCAAAAACTGCTAGGGGGTGGAAAGAAACTGTCTGAACCAAATGTTCTGGGGCTCCGGAGGTCAGGGGAGGTCTATGCAACATCCAAGGAAGAGCAGGATGAAGAGGAAGAGACCCTGCAGTAAATAACTGTGAGTAACTCACTCCGTGGTGGCTGCCAGCTTCCATCCCTGGAAGACTGCTCTGGACAGCTTTGGACACAGAAAACTTCCTCCCCAAGAACAGGGAGGGTCACAGCATTTGATCAGCAAATTTACATCACTGGGTCATAGCACAGGGACCACCATATGATTGTTTCAACTCCATCATGATCAAGTGTGTTTTATCCCAGGTATGCAAGTGTGTTTCAACACAAGAAATTGAAAGAAAAATAGATAAATGGGATTTCCTCAAAATTAGAAACCTTTGTGCTTCCAGGGACATTTTCAAGAAAGTGAAAAGTCATCCAACTCAATAGGAAAAAATATTTGGAAGCCACATTTCCAGTAAGGGTTTATTATCCAGAATATATAAAGAAACCCACAACTCAACAATAAACAACCAAAATAAAGAGATACTACAATTCAACAATAAAAAGATAACTCAATATGAAAAACTGGGTGAAAGACTTGAATAGACATTTTTCCAAAGAGGAAATACAAGTGACAAAAAAGTACATGAAAAGATGCTCAACCTCAGAAACTATTAGGGAAATGCAAATCAAAACTACAATGAGATAAAACTTCACACCTAGTAGAATAGTCACTATTAATAAAAATGAAACTGCAAGTGTTATAGAGGATATGGAGAAATAGGAACACTCATTCATTGCTGGTGAGAATGTAAAATGGTGCAGCCACTGTGGAAGAAAGTTTGATGGTTCCTCAGGAAGCTAAGTATAGAATTGACATATGATCTGGCTATCCTACTACTAGGTATATACCAGAGAACTGAAAGCAGGGACTCAAATAGACATTTGCACACTGATGTCCATAAAGGCATTATTCATAATTGCCAAAAGATGGAAGCAATTCAATGTCCATCAACCAATGAATGGATAAACAAAATGTTGGATATACATATGATAGAATATTATTTATCTGTGAGAAGATATAAAGCCATGATGTATGCAAAAACATGGATGAAGTTTGAAGACATTATATTCAGTGAAACAAGTCAGACAAAAAAAGGACAAATATTGTATGATTTTACTGATATTAACTAATAATAATCAGTGAACCCATAGAGCTAGAATCTAGAATATAGGTTACCAGGAGATAGAATGGGGGTAACAATGGGAAACTGATGCTTAATTTCTGCATAATTTCTATTTAAACTGATTGTAAATATTTGGAAATGGATCACCATTTGGTGACGGTGGAACATAATTGTAATTAACAGCACTGAATTATGTTTGTGAATGTGGTTCAAAGGGGGAAGTTCTGGCTTGCATATGTTACTAGAAGGGAAGTTAGAAGACAATACCCTGTTGTGGATGATGACTGTAATTAATGGTATAAATACAAGAATATTCTTTCATGAATTATAACAAATATACATCACTACTTCAAAGTTTTAGTAATAGGGTGGTATGTGAGAAAAATACATCTAATGTAAACTATGATCTATTGTTTACAGTAATATTTTAATATTCTTTCATCAAGTTTAACAAAGTTACCACAGAAATGCAAAGTGTGAAAAGGGATGGATATATATTAGGAATGTTGTATTTTTTACATGACTTTTGTGTAAACATGTAACTACTCTTATTAAAAGAAAAAAATAACAATAATTTTAAAACAAAACAACACAAAAATCCATTATGCCAGTGAAAAAAACATGGAAAGTACTACATATTGCATGAATCCATTTGTATAAAATTTAAGTATAAATAAATCTATAGAGACAAAATTAGACTACTGGTTATGTAAGGCTAGGAAAAGATAGAGGGATTGAAAGATGACTGCCAAGAAGCAGTAGTAATGAAAATGTTCTAAAATTGATTGTGGTGATGAATACACAACTCTGTGATTATACTAAAAGCCACTGATTGTACATTTCGGATGGATTATGCTTTGTGACTATATCTCAATAAAACTGCTTTAAAAATACATGGTAGGCATTCAACAGCACATTTGATTAGGCAGAATAATGAATCAGTGAACTTGAAGTTTTGATAACTGAAATCATATATCTGAAGAGCTGATAGAAAAGAGAAGAAAAAAATAGGTGAAGCTATGAAATCTTTGAGACAACATGAAGTACACCAACATACACATTATGGGAGTCCCAGAAGAAGAGAAAGAGAAAGGGAGAGAGAGAGAGAGTATTTGGAGAAATAATGTGCAAAACTTCACAAAATTGATGAAAACATGAGTATACACATCCTAGAAGCCCAATGAACTCCAAATAGGATAAACTAAAATAGACCTACTCCATGACATATCATAAGAAAAATGTCAAAGGTCAAAGAAAAGGAGAATTCTAACAGCAGCAAGAGAGAAGTGAATTGTCACATACAAAGGATCTTGAGTAAGATTAAGTGCTGATTTCTTATCACAAACTATAGAGGCAATAAAATAGTGCAACAAAATTTTTGAAATACTGAGAGACAATTTGCTAGCCTCAAATGTTATTATTACTGTTTTCTTGGTATGTAACTTTACTTGTTTATTTCTTACAAGATTTAGAATACTATTGAATTAGAAATAATCATATTTCTGTACCATTGGTCTGCAAAATATAAAGAAAAATCATGTGACAAAAACAACTTTAAGTGGGTGAACACAAGGGTAGAGGAATATCAAGTTTGTATGCTGTTTAAGTTAAATTGATATCATTTCACTAGTTTGTTCTAGATTCAGTAGGTTAAATACAACCCCATGGTAAACACAAAGAAGGTATTCAAAATATATGCAGAAAAGGGAATGAGAAGAGGTTCAATTTGTTTTACTACAAAAGAAATGAACTTTACACAAAAGAAGGTTGAAATGCAGGAAATGAAGGACAAAAGAAGGTATAAGTCACACATGAAAAAAAGTACCAAATGGCTAAAGTTCTGCCCTAACAGTTACTACTTAATGTAAATGGATTAATGTCTCCAATCAAAAGACATACATTGGAGAAAAGAGCATAATTCAACTATATGTTCTTTACAAGAGACTTACCTTAGACCCAAAGACAAAAATAGGTTGAATGTGAAAGAATGGGAAAAAAAAAAAAACAGTCTATGCAAATAAAAGGCAGAATGGAGCTAGGGTAGATATACTAATATCCATAAAAATCATAAAAATAGACTGTAATTCAAAAGATGCTACAAGAGACAAAGAAGGACACTATCTTTCATAAAAGAATAAATACACCAAGAAGATATTACAATTACAGACATGCATGCACCTAAACACAGAACCCAAAGCAAACACTGATAAATGTGAAGGGGTGATAAACAGTTTTAAAATAACACCTAGAGAATCAATACATCACCTTCATTAATGGATAGAAATCTAAATGTAAGATTAATAAGGAGACAGAAAATTTGAATATAAACCAACTAGACCTAATAGAAGTATACAGAACACTCCACCCAACAACAGCAGAATGTGGATTCTTTGCAAATGCACAGTACTTGACGTATTAAGTCACAGAACAAGTATCAATTTTTTTTAATTGACATTATGCAAAACATCTTCTCTGACCACAATGGAATGGAGCAAGAAATTAAGAACAGATTAAAAAACTGGAAAATTCACAAGTATGTGGAAATTAAATAGCCCACTCTTAATAAATAAGTTAAAAAGAAGAAATCACAAAGGAATGAGAAACTCTTCTGGTATGAAAGAAAACGAGAGCAAAGCATGACAAAACTTATGGGATGCAGTGAATGAAGTGTTCAGAGGGAAATTCATAGCTATAAATGCCTGTATTAAAAAAGAAAAATCTCAAATCGATAACCTAAGTTCACATTTGGAGAAGAAGCCTAACTAAATTTAAAGGTAGTAGAAGGAAATAAATAATGAAGAGTAGAATGGAGATAAATGGAATAGAAAATAAAAAACAATTGAGAGAATCAACAACAGCAAAAAATAAAATAAAATTGACAAATCTTTATCAAGACTAACAAAGAAAAAAGAGAAGACACAAATAACTAAAATCCCAAATGTAAGGAGGCTGAAGTCATTACCAGTGATCTTGCAGAAATTAAAATAATTTTAAGAGCATATTATGAACAATTATTTGTATGTCAACCAATCAGATAATCTAGAGGAAATGGACAAATTTCTAGAAATTTATAAACATCTCCCAACAAGAAAAATCCAGAACCAGGTATCTTCCCTGGTGAATTTTTCCAAACATTTAGAGAAGAATTAACACCAGTTTTTCTCAGACTCTTCCAAATAATAGAAGAGGAGGGAGCAGATCCTAATCAATTCTATAGTCAGTATTTCCCTCATATAAAGACAAGAAGACAATATACCCCAAGAAAATAAAGCTACATACCATTACGATGCAAAAATCACCAGGAAAATACCAGAAGTTCAAATCCAGCAGCATATTAAAAGGATTATACACCATGACCAAATTGGAATCATCACAGGAAATACAAGGGTGGTTCAACATAAAAAAGTGAAACAATGTGATACACCATATTAATATAATGAAGGGGAAATGTGGTCTTCTCAATTAATGCATAAATAGCATTTACAAAATCTAACACCCTTTCATGGTAAAAACACTTAAAGTGAACTTAAATTAAATTAGGAGTTAAAGGAAACTGCACATAGCTTTTATGAAAAATCTCTGAGATCAAGAAGACAAAGAGAGCTGCTTTTGCCTTTTCTAGTAAGCACTGTACTGAAAGTTATAGCCACAGTAATTAGTCAAGAATGGTCCTAATTAGGCAAGAGGGCCAAAACAACCAAAGCAGTCTTTTAAAAGAACAAAATAGGAGGAACACACACTTTCCCATCTAAAAAATTGCTAGAGCTATCTATAGCAATCAGTGTGGTAGTGACATGGAACTGTGAGTCCAGAAATGAACCTACACACCTCTGGGCAATTGATTTTCTACAATGGTAGAAAACAAATGACAATTCAATGGGAAAAGAATAGTGTCTTCAACCAATGTGTTCAGAAATCTGGATGTCGACATGCAAAAGAATGAGGTTGGACCCCTGCCTCATGCCATCTACAAAAATTACCTCAAACTAGATAAACATCTTAACATAGTAGTTAAAAATATAAAACTTTTAGAATAAAACTTAGGGGTAAATATTCATGAACTTTCTGCAGCAACAGTCTTAGATATGGCACAAAAATACCAGCAATGTTGAAAAACTGATAAACTGAACATCATCAAAATTAAAAGCTTTTGTGTGTGAAGAATATTATCAAGAAAGTTAAGCATCAGCCTACAGAATGGTACAATATACTTGCCAATCTTATAGCTGGTAAGAGTTTAGAATCCAGAATACATACATGCAAATCAAAACCAAGAAGATACCAATGCACACCCACAAGGATGACTGTAGTCAAAGAAACGGCAAATAACAAGTGTTGTCAAGGATATGGAGAAATTGGAACCATTGTATATTTTTGGTGGGGATGTGAAATGGTCCAGCCATTGTTGACAACAGTTATGCAGTTCCTCAAAAAGTTAAACATAGCAGTTCCTTATGATCCAGCAATTTCACCCCTCGGTATACACTGTATAGCCAAAAGTATTGAAAACAAGTACTCAACCAAATACTTGTACCTAAATGTTCATAGCAGCTCTAATTACAGCCAAAAGGTAAAAACAATGGATGGATGGATGGATGGATAAATAATTTGAAATTTGTACATAAGATGGAATATTATTCACCGGTAAAAGCAAATGAAATTCTGATACGTGCTAAAATGTGATGAGCCTTGAAAACATTGTGCTAACTGAAAAAAGCCATACACTAGAAGTCACATATTATATGACTCCATTGTTATGAAATATCCAGAATAGATAAATACAGAGACAGAAGACAAGTGGTGCTTGCCTGTACATAGAGAGAGAATGATTGCTGAATGTTTTTTTTGGGGGTGAAGAAAATGTTTTGGAAGTAGATATAGCTGGTTTTTGAAGAACATTTTGGTTGTATTAAATGCCCCTGAATTGTACCCATTAAATTGGCTTATTTATATGTGAATTTAACCTAAATAAAAATTACTATTAAAATTTTTCTTATGATTTATGCACCATTTATAAATAGCCATTAGATATTTAGATTTTGATCAATGGTTGCAAATTGGTGATGTCAACAGCAAAAAGAGTTATGCCTTGCTATCACAGTTCCATTGTCTCATAGACATGACATAAGATGACCTAATGAGTCACACAACTGAGAGCTTGTTAACTTTTTTCTCATTTAACATCTGCTTTTGCTGTGTTTATGAAAGTTATACTAAATATAAGTCCAGCATAATAAAATTATAAGTGGAATCTGTTATTACTTTTAATGTTGATAATCAATTATCATAAAATAACTGTTATACTCAATTATTATAAAATAATGATTATATAAGTGAAGTATACTTTTTATTTGACTAATCAGATATTATTTTCATTCTGTGTATCAACTTTTGACTCATTTGAAATAACAAAATCAAATTAAATTAATTTTTTTTTCATTTTAGATCAATTAACTATAGATCTCTCAAAAAACTGTCTTATGTAAATAGCTCTCCATGTTCTTCAACATCATATTCAAATAAATATAACTATTTTTTATAAAAAAGACTTATGGCTTAGTTTATTTGGAAAAGGTTTTAAAATGCTATTTTTAAATATTATTAAAGAAACCTATTACTATTAAAGAAATCTCTTAAATTGCATATTTTTCTGAAGATAGCAAAAAACACAATTTATATTACAATACAATTACATTATTATAGTATCAATTATCTCTACATAAATATCAGGTACCAGGAAGCTTATACACAATAATCGATACAAATAAAGAAATACATGGTTTAGTGTTCCAAGTATTTCTCAATCTTACCTGCTGGTTTACGGGAAAGTTTCTGTTGATTTTTTTGATCTGTAATGATAAATAAATCAATAATCAATAAAAATTAGAACAAATGTAAGATAACACAAAGTCCCAAATTTTTATGAAAATCTCTCTTTAAGTAGGTCTATATTTCTATATATTCATATATGGATGTAATCTGTCTCGACATACCAAAATCATTGCTTATAAAATGCCAATGATGGAAGATTGTCAACTGTGGCTGTTAAAGTTACCCCAAACTTTGTATAAAATGAGTTTGAAAAATAGTTACATGCTATGATTTTCTGGTTTCTGACAAATTTAAAGCTTGTATTTCTATACAATGTCAAGAGATTATCTACTGAGAACGTAGAGTAACTTTCTGTAGTTCACTTTATTTTCATTTTGAAATCATATGATCTCCAATTTATTTTAACACTCAAGAGGACAGAAGAAACATAAAATTCAAACACAAAAAGATAAAACTCTGTTTGCTGAAGCATTTTCATTCAGGACCCCAAATAACATATGACATTTACTTTAAACCAATTTCATGAATAACATTTTATAAGACTTTAAAATAAATCTCCAGAGAAAGCATTTTCTTTGTAGGATGTTGTGCAAACTAACTTTAAACACCAAATGAAAATGAATGTCATGTTTAGATAATTGACACCATACTACACAAAGTCTTTGTTCAACAGTAATTTTGCTAATTAAAGCCAATCATTATTTTCCTTTTTTTTCCAGAAAAACTTAAACAAAGCTAACTGATATGTTGGCATCTTACAGCAGAGTAAATCAAGACTATTTTTATTAATGAAATATTTTATTGAATTATTTAACTTTTCCCTTTTTAAGAATGCTTTGTCTTACTGGTAAATCTGAAATAATGAATAATTTAGTGGATATTATGCACAAAGTTGGAAGATTCTCATATTGTTCAAGTGTAATAATTGGTTTCTTAAATGTCTTTCTTAGAAGACAAACTAAGAAGATATTTCTCATTTGAAAATGCAAAATAAAAAGTAATGTGAGACAAATGGCTTATAATGTAGAATGTAGGGGAACTAGCAATAGAGAGCAATTAAGGAAGTGGGAACAATAATCCAAGAAGAAAAGATAAGCTATTTAACGTTCTGGGGATGCCCAGGAATGACTATGGTCTGTTAATTTCTGATGGATATAGTAGGAGCAAGTTCACAGAAATGTTGCTATATTAGGTAACTTTCTTGGGGTAAAGTAGGAACATGTTGGAAGTTAAGCAGTTATCTTAGGTTAGTTGTCTTTTTCTTACTCCCTTGTTATGGTCTCTTTGAAATGTTCTTTTATTGTATGTTTGTTTTCTTTTTAACTTTTTTTTCATACAGTTGATTTAAAAAAGAAGGGAAAGTTAAAAAAAAAAAAAAAAAGAAAAACAAGGGAAAAAAAAAGATGTAGTGCCCCCTTGAGGAGCCTGTGGAGAATGCAGGGGTATTCGCCTACCCCACCTCGATGGTTGCTAACAAGACCACAGACATAGGGGACTGGTGGTTTGATGGGTTGGGCCCTCTACCACAGGTTTTACCCTTGGGAAGACGGTTGCTGCAAAGGAGAGGCTAAGCCTCCCTATGGTTGTGCCTAAGAGCCTCCTCCTGAATGCCTCTTTGTTGCTCAGATGTGGCCCTCTCTCTCTAGCTAAGCCAACTTGAAAGGTGAAATCACTGCCCTCCCCCCTACGTGGGATCAGACACCCAGGGGAGTGAATCTCCCTGGCAACGTGGAATATGACTCCTGGGGAGGAATGTAGACCTGGCATCGTGGGACGGAGAACATCTTCTTGACCAAAAGGGGGATGTGAAAGGAAATGAAATAAGCTTCAGTGGCAGAGAGAATCCAAAAGGAGCCAAGAGGTCACTCTGGTGGGCACTCTTACGCACACTTTAGACAGCCCTTTTTAGGTTCTAAAGAATTGGGGTAGCTGGTGGCGGATACCTGAAACTATCAAAGTACAACCCAAAACCCATGAATCTCGAAGACAGTTGTATAAAAATGTAGCTTATGAGGGGTGACAATGGGATTGGGAAAGCCATAAGGACCACACTCCACTTTGTCTAGTTTATGGATGGATGAGTAGAAAAATAGGGGAAGGAAACAAACAGACAAAGGTACCCAGTGTTCTTTTTTACTTCAATTGCTCTTTTTCACTCTAATTTTTATTCTTGTTATTCTTGTGTGTGTGCTAATGAAGGTGTCAGGGATTGATTTGGGTGATGAATGTACAACTATGTAATGGTACTGTGAACAATCGAAAGTACGATTTGTTTTGTATGACTGCGTGGTATATGAATATATCTCAATAAAATGAAGATTAAAAAAAAAAACTAAAGGGGACTTAAAATTAAAAAAAAAAAAAAAAAGTAATGTGAGGACAGGGCTCTGTGATTTGAACAGGGTTATATTAAAAAATCATATTCATTTTGTATTTTATAATCATTTTAAAATAGATGTTGCCCCGGTGGGGAATCAGCTAAGGAAATGTCTAACTACTGGTGCTGTCAGCTAAAATCAGGGTAGTAGTAAGTTTGGAAATGTATGGTAAGAGTTGATCTCTAAACAAGCTTTCATTAATCAATGAAAAATATCTATACTGAATACTTCATGGAACTATGATTTTTGCTAATTTTTATGGATTTTTATAATTAAGAATTAACTTCAAGTAGTATTTTATTTCTTTAAGAGTGTTCTATCTAGCTTTGAAACTTTTGATTTGCTTATCTCACAAATGTCTGAGTATTTTTTGGAAATCTGAAAATCAGACTGTAGATAAGCATTGCTTTACAGAAAGTGGTGGTTGAGTGAAATGCATATCAATTAGAAAAAAATATTTTCTGGTAATCCCCCCTCAATAGCATTTGTGGAATTGAAATCTTTTTCCCAACAGTGGTTCACTTTCTCTTCCAATAAAGAATTCAGTAGACCACAGGTTTTTTTTCACCTGTGTAGAACTGTTACATTTTATTTGTAATTATTGTCTTTGCTTTCACTGTGGGATTCATTGACTCCTCTGTTTTGGAGATCATCTTATGAACATATGAATATTACCATCTACATCCTTTAAATAAATTAATTACCTACATATGCTAAGAGAATAAAATCTATAGTATATTTCGTACAATTAGTCAAATATTGACCAAGAATAAACTGGAACAGAGAGGGACAGCAAATAGAATGTCAGGGAAGATAAAGAGCATTTTGATAACTAGGGAGTTAGAATGACAAAGAAGTTAATGAGATACGAAAACAACTAGAACTGAATCTAAAAAACAATGGTTATGTTAAAAAACAAATGTTTGAAAATCTACAGGCAACAAATACAATATATAATAAAATATATAATGCAAAATGGATAAAAAATTAATGATATTGTCAATTATATATCAAATAATAGTCATAAAATTGAAAACACTAATAAATTTTGTTTCTTCTTTCCAATGACACTATTTTAATCTTTCAAGTTTACATATTACTTTTTACAACTTTTCTTTATACAATGTTTTTGAGTGATTTAACTTATCCCAAGAATCTGAGTAAAACTATTGAAATTGAATGAGTCAGTACTTAAAAACTGCTGATCCATACTACTAATAAATTTACTTGGTAATGGAATGATTGTTTAAGATGTATTTCTCAATGTAGTTATTTTAGGTTGTTTTTTCTTATTCCTTTGTTTTGGTTTTGTTTGAAATGTTTCTTTATTGTTCATTTTTCTAATTTTTTGATAAAGTTAAAAAATAAAATAAAAATGTATTTCTACTAAAATTTACAATTCTGTGTAAAATCATCAACTTATTTTTTATTCATGTTTTACTGTAAAAAAGATAACCAACCCAAATGCTACAAATGCAGAAATGGAAGGGGCTCTCACAATTTGGAGAACAATGTTGTGGTACATGAAGCTTCCCATCTATCATTTTCATGGTGGCAACAAACAAATATTAATTCATTTTTTTCTTGTGGAGTTTTAGATACAAAATAAATAATTGTTGAGATTTTTAATCCATATATATATACTCAAATACACTTTAATGATAATTTCAGCTTTTCCTATAGCAATTGGAGTAGAGCAATATAAAGTAGTCCATTTTCTAGTTATTTCAGTAACATTTATATATAAGACCATAAGTAAATATAGAGAAAAATTTCCAAATCTCACCTCTCAAAAATTCTAAGAGCTAATTTAACATACTCTCACATAAGAATTCAACCCCCTCCCCCCACCCCCGACACATACACACATATACAAAGAGCAAAAAATAACTGGAAAATACACTGCTGTTGAGACTTATAGGCAGCATACACTGAATCATCATATTAAAAATAATTGATATGTCAAAAATATTATTCTACTGTGCTGTCATTATAAATATTCAAAGGCAGGTTATTTTTAGTAGTTACTTAAAAAATTTTGTATATGCACACACAGATTGGTAAATTGTTTGTTGTCATACCCATAAACTTATACATTTTCCTTGATATCTGTATCCATGGACCAAACTATTTTTGTCTATTAAATATACACACATAAATAGGCATGCAGGTGTGTTTATACAAAAAAGAGTCTGAAGATTAGAGTGAATGTTAACATTATTTTCATTTTGGTGATTATAGCATATATTTTTTTATTGTTTCTGTCTATTTGCTAATTATTTTTGAAAAACTTAATGGCAGATCTTTTGTGATATTTTAAAGGCTTGTAAAACTCTTTGACCACAGTACTGTTTCTTTAGTTGTTTATAAAGTGAGGTTGGAAGACCAGAGAATGTTATTCGTCTTGTTCTAAAATCCTGTTAATCATCTTTTCCCAAGTATGTGTCATGGTGCTAAGTGCTGGAACACAGAAACAGAAGACATGTCTTGCAGCATGCTAATGCTAGCTCATGGAATTCAAATTTCCGGGGCTGCAGTGGGAAATGATGCAAGCTGTCAGGTGTTGAAGCCATGGAGACCTGGGTTTGAATTCCACTGTAGTCCTTCCTAAATATCCTCAGGCAGGTTATTTTTTATGCTTGTCTTTATTATATTACTCATTTGCCCTTGTACTGAGTAAAGGAGGTGTCAGTCACAAGGCTTTTACAATCCCACGGTCACAAGATGAAAGCTATATAGTTATACAATCATTCTCAAGGATCAGGGTTACTTGATTACATTTCAACAATTTCAGGTATTTCCTTCTGGCTATTCTAACACACCAGAAACTAAAAAGAAATATCTATATAATGAGTCAGTAGTCACAATCATTTGTTAAATTCTAACTTCTCAGTTGCAACTCCTCCCTCTCATCTGATCATTCTCTCAATCTTCAGGGATATGTGGGCAATGACCATTATAACTTCTTCATGCTGAAAAAGGGTGGTGACATAATGGGGTAAGGGAATGGAACTGGTTGGTGTTCTTGGAGAGAATGCTTCTGAGTTTCAGAGCTTATCTGGCATAGGAACAATATGGAAGTTAAGTTTCTGAAAAAATAAACTTAATAAGTAACACTTATACTGTTTGTTGGGACTTGGCATACTGTTGCAGTTTGCAATATCTGACTGAACCTTGCATAAAAGTAAGCTCCAGAATGACCTCTCGACTATATTTGAAATCTCTTAGCCTCTGAAACTTCATTTATTTATTTTTTTTTCATTTTTCTTTCCCCTTTTGGTCAAGAAGACATTTTCAATCCCATGCTGCCAGGGTCAGGCTCATACCTGGGAGTTGTGTCCCACCTTGCGAGGGAGACACACTTCTGGGAGTCATGTCCCATAGATGGGGTAGGGGGGTGAGTTTATCTGCAGAGTTTGCTGAGAGAAAGAAGCCACATCTGAGCAACAGAAGAGGTTTTTCTGGGCATGACTTTTAAGCATAACTGTAAGTGGGCTTAGCTTTGCCATTACAAAAATAAGTTTCGTAAGGAAAAGCCCCAAGATCGAGGACTTGGCTTATTAAATTGGCAGTCTCTAATGTTTGAGAGAATATCAGGAATTCCCCAGGTGGGGAAGTTTAATAGTTCCATTTTTTTTCCCTCCAGTTCCTCAAGGGACTTTGCAAATACTTTTTTTTTTAATTTTCTGTCCAAATACTCTGGAATGTATCAGGGTATTGCATTTACTTGTACAGAATTACATGATCTCACACCCTATTCTAGGTTTCATGTAATTGGGTTGTTTAAATAAACTGACCAGACAGGTTAAATTGGATATTATGCTACAGTAAATTTAAATTTTGGACAAAATAAATATCTCTTCTTTTGGTCTCACACAGAAGTTGAAGTTTTACAATACAGACGATATTATCCTTTACCCTTTATTCTGATTTGCCTTAGTCCTAACTAGATCAGATTCATTCATATTTCTAGTAAAAGTCAATCTCTTTTTCACATTTTTAACAATTGCTGTATGGAGTAATGCTGAATTTCAGAGCAAAGAACTCTAAATATTATTCTCAGGTGTTACACAGCTACCTAAATTTCCAGGGAACTACTAGGTTATTCACAAAGAGCAAATCACCTCAGAATTTAGAGATAACAGTTAAAACTCAGGAATAAATGTGACTGCTGTAAGAGCTCACAATCTAGGAATCTTTACAATGAACCTTACTGGACATTCTCTACTCCTTAGTTACCAATTGCCCAGTATCTCCCCACTTTCTGTCTCCTAGTAACCTATGCTCTCAAATTTTTAAGTTAGTTTATATTAGTGAGATCATACAATATTTGTCCTTTGTTTCTGGCTTATTTTGCTTAACATAATGTCCTCAATGTTCTATCACTTTATTGCATGCCTCAGGACTTCATTCCTTTCTGCAGCCCCACAATATTCCATTGTATGTATATATCAGTTTATGTTCATCAGTCACTGGACACTTGGGCCACCTCCATCAACTGAATTATGCCACTCAGGCAAGTTTTTAATCACCCTAGACTAAATTCTCTCATTTGTAAAATATTGGTTACAATATTAGCCTCATATAGCTGTTGGAAAGTTAAATGAGAAAACAAACATCATGAAATTATAGCTCAATAAATGACAATTATTATTAATCATTATTAATTAAAAGAAGTTGGGATTTCCTTCTGAAGACAATGAGGATGTTTTAAAGAGTTCTGATAAAGAGGTCTTCCTTCTGCTCCCCTCTGAAAACTCCTTTCTATTTTCTTGTCAATGCTAGAGTAGAATTTGCACATTCAAGGGCCATGTGGGTGAGCAGTCTGCGTGAATCAGGCTGGATGTAGCAAACTGCAGACTGGAAATTGTTGGCCCTACCTAGAAGCATCCAAAAGTTCAGCCAGTGGGGGCCCTTGGTGGCACTGATGACTACTCAATGGAAGATTCCTCAGATGGGACAATGGTGGAACATCCTTGTTTAGCAATTAGAAATAGTATACCTCATTTTACGTTTACAACCATAATCCAGGAAAACTAAACTATAAATGAACTCTCAATAGAAAAAATCCTGGAAGTAATTCATTTTACAAATTGCTCATTTTGTGAATATACCAATTTATATCAATAAAACAACTTCAACTTGGGGCACAATATTGTAAACATTTATTAATTACAATTTGAATTTACCTTTTAAAATTAAGGTGCTAAGTCTAATGATCAGGATGGTGTTTAAATAAAAACACCACATGTAATGTATTCTTAATAATAACAAAAAAAATTATAGAGCAGAATTTTAAAATTAGCTACTTTTGATGGTAACAATACTAATTTTAAATAAGATAACTCTAAATTATCTGCATCATTTTAAGATTGTTCTTGAAACAAGAAAACTTAGCATATTTTCCAAAGGATATTTTTCATATTAAATTCAGAAATCAATGTTAATATATTGTCAGAACCAATAATTTGTGTTATGAAAAGTTGAAAATATTAATATAGCCTTGAGAAAAATACAGCCAATGTCAGAAAATAAAGGCTTGTAAAGATGAAAGTACGTAACTGTAGCCCACATAATAACAATGGTTACTTATGAGCATTACTTCCTAAGCTTTTAATCATCAGACTGTAAAGGAAGCGGAATAAGAGTTAAAGTAGGCTTGCCTAACCCATTGTTCTACAAGAGCAGCCAGTGTTATAAACGACTACCAAGTAAAGGGCATTCAGATGAATAATAGCCGTGTTAAGGCTGTTAGCCTAAAAGAAAAGTGAAGCCCGTAAATTATATATCCATCTCTGCCTGAATTCTTGGAAAACGGCTTCTCCTAGGCTCAAGAACAGACCCTGCCTTATTTGAAGTGTCCCATTTTACACAGTAGAAAATTAAAACTCTGAAAATCCGTATCAACATCGCAGAGCCTGTGCCTTCTGTTGGGGTTGGAATCACGTCCCCGACAAAAGGCATGTTGAGCTCTCAAACCCCAGTCCTATGGGTGTGAACCCATTTATAAATAGAACCTTGGATAATGTTATTATTAAAGATGTGACCAAACTGAATGAGAATGGACCTTAATCCAAAATAAAGCAGAAGGACTTATGAGCAAAGGAAATTGAACATGGAAGGACAAGCCATAAGGAACAGCCAACAGCCTGAAGTCAACGGAACCCAGAAGAGAAAGGAGAAGACACGGCCATATGCATTGCCACACAACGATTGCCATCCGGACAGAAGATACAGACCCCCAGGAAGCCTTCTAGCTTCTGAAATGTTGAGTCAATAAATTCTTGTTGCTAAGCCGGGAAACTGAAACATCTTCTACTGGGGTGAAACCCCTAATTCCCAAGCATTTTTTCCAAGCTGCCTTTCCTGCAAATACTTCCTGGAGACTTTGCGTCTGTGCTGTATCCATGGTTTATTGTATATCACAATAAAATTAATCTGAATTTGCATGTTTTTAAAATGTGAGCTCAAAGAACTGTCCTCTAATTTTTAGCATATCCTGTTTCCTTTTTGTTTTGATGGCTCGCCTAACTCATTCATATATATAGTCAATGCTCAAATATTGAAGAACATTTCATATATTTTTCATTTCAGTAGGATGATTCACTCAACTATAAATCTGTTGCCTAGAACAGTAATATTCCATACTATTTCATTACATTGCATATCAGTTGTTGAATTATATGTTACCAAAACTTTCTGGATATTTTAACATAGTGCTGGTTTAAGCTAAGAATGTGAAAACAATCAGTGCCACTTGGAAGTGTAAAAGACACGATTTATATTGTGTAATTCAGGAACCCCACACAGCTCATAATTTAAAAACGTGATATCCATGAGTCCATACTGATAGGAGTAAATGATTGAATAAATAAATAAATTGAGGAGAATAGACTAATCTCTCAGGCAGAACTCCAAGTAATTGATGTAGACACCCATCCTCAAGGAGGAATATAAAATTATAATTTTTTGTTACCTTAAAAGAAGACATTTATTTCATAGGCAATAAAGATTTAGACCTTTATTAATCATTGACCCTTTACAAATCGGGTGAAACTTATGCGTCTTGTAGGCTGGAAAACATTGCCCAGCACTTTGTTTGTAGTTCCAGGGGATATATGGAGAGTTTGAAACCCATACAATGACCTCCTGAAAGAAAGAATAATTACTATCATCCATTTTTTTTTATTTAGTCTTGCAATGTCTTCTTTATGCTCTTCTAGGGTCTTCTTGATTTCCTTTGTCTCCCGTACTATGGTCTCATTGTTCATCTTTAGTTCTTTGAGTAGCTGCTCTAGGTGCTATGTCTCTTCTGATCTTTTGATTTGGGTGCTTGGGCTTGGGTTATCCATATCGTCTGGTTTTTTCATATGCTTTATAAATTTCTGTTGTTTTTGGCCTCGTGGCATTTGCTGAACTTGATAGGGTTCTTTTAGGATTTGTAGACCAATTGAAGTCCTTATCTCTAATTTATCAGATCTACAGCTTCGTGGAGCACACTTTCTCTAACTAACCAGCAGGTGGCGTCCACGAGCCACCTGTTCTCCACAAGCCAGTTCTCCCCTGCTTAGCCTTTTTGGTGAGTGGGGGAGTGAGTCTTGTGGGGTCCAATTGGTGTACCAAGCTTGCGTGTGTAGTTGGTGTTGCCTGCCCTGTATATGGGGCGTGTTTCTGGGCAGTCAGGGAGGGGGGGGTGGCTCTAACAATCAAATCTCCCTGGTGATCCTAGAGTTTTAAGGCTGCTGCAATTGTCTAATCCTTCAGTTCAGTCCTGCCACAGTTTGTCTCTGCCACTGACCCACAAGTCCTTGGTATTGGCGTATGGCTCCTGAGACTTGCGAGTGGGCCCCTCTTCCAGGCCGTGCACCCCCTGGTCCTCTGTTGAGGGATGACTGTGCTATGTCACAGGTGAGTGCCGTCCCCCCAGGGCAGTTCTGGGCTGCTGGGCTGTGTAGGGAGGCTCCCAGTCTGCTGACATGATGGCTGAATGGGGCTTTGTTAATTCACACTGCTCTACCTTCCCAACTCTGGGACAATCAGCTGAGGTTGCAGGGAAGGCTAATGTCCATGCCCAGTTTTGTGGTGTGTGCCTGTTATCTGAAGCACTTCCATCACACTGGGTTGTCTGGGGCAGTTCTGGGCTATGGGGCTGGCGATGGGCAGGGGTGTTTCCTGTCCACCAGGATGATGGCTGTGAGCGGACACCCCCCTTTTCTTGGGAAGTTGTGGTGTTTAGTGAATTTTCTCAGCCACTGGATTATTGCCTTTTGTCTCAGAGCTCTCCTAGTTCTGCTCTTGACTTGACCTGCCCAAATTGCAAGTCTTTGAAGCTTTCTGTATTGGGCTTCTTAGAGTAATTGTTTTAGAAAAAGAAAAAAGGATTAAAAACAAAACAAACAAACAAAAAGGGCCCTCCTCAGAGATCTAATGGGTTATTGAAATGCTAAGAGACAAAGCAACCAGGGCCATTAAGGAAAGGTCCACAGGGCAGAGAGATCAGCTTTTCTTCGGGATTTGCATATGCGCCTCGGGGCCCGAGCTCGGGCCTGAGCTCTGCCCTTCCCCCTTCCACGCTCACCAGAACTCCAAAAATCCTCCGCTTTTATTTTGGAGTTTTTCGTGTTGTTTTTTTTCTATGCCTGTCTCCTCTCTGCTGGGCTGGCTGCTCTCAGATTCTCTGGTGTCTGGTCTCCATCTATCTATGGTTGGAGTTTGGATCAGCAGAATGAGTTTCCGATAAGGGCTGCCACTGCAGTTCTCCCTTCTCCTTCCCGGAGCTGACAGCCCCTCTTCCCACGGGACTGAGCCTGGCAGGGAGGGGCGCGGGTCCCCTGGCCACAAAAACTTACAGATTTCGCTGATCTCAGCAGTTCCACGTTTTCATGAGTGTTGTATGAAGTATGCCCAAAGTCAGATTGCTCTGTGGTGTCCAGTCCACGCAGTTCCTGGCTTTCTACCTCCTTTCCTGGAGGAGTAACTAAAACATACAGCTCACCAGTCTGCCATCTTGCCCCGCCTCCAGAATAATTACTATCATGTGGGTGAAACATATTTGGCCTTATTCTATCAGGGGGTAAAATGCTTTATGATTGCCCTTCCTAAGGGAGAAGGACCACAGCAAAAGAGAAGTGAATGTGAAAGCATTAACCGCAAGGCATGAGGCCTGTGCATCTCCAAAAATTTCTAAATCAAGGGTCATTTACATTCTGAGATGTTGGTATCTCTGTAGGTCCCCAAACATATGAATTGATTTAATGACTTGAGTGTATTGTGAAAGAAGATATTTAGAATCTGGGTAATGTGACTTATGAAAAAGAAAGGTAGTTCTAGGTAGAACTAACTTCTTATTTTTTTGAGGACATAATATGTTTTATATAATTAAGTCATTACATCCAAAAATTTAAAAATCCCATGTCATTATACAATATTATTTTTTACGTTGCTGAAAATCTGAGATCTACACAAGTCTCCTTGCTCATCTTTATTTGAATGATCTAGTTAGGGAATGCCACTGATGTGAAAGTTAAATAACTTTAAATTGAACTAATACAGTTTCAAAAACAAAAACAAGAAACAAAAACAAACAGATACAAATGAACACTTTTAAGTTGTCCCTGTGAGAAAAAGAAAATTAGAGTAAATTTTCATTTCCGCATAAACTCCTGGGTGTTTAGATGGTAGAAACAAGATGTGCCATTGTAACCGGTCTTTACTTGATTCTTTCCCTACCCATTACTTAACATCTTCTTTACCGTAAAGTTTATTTTCTTATTATCTGTTTGCCCCCAATAAAAAGTGAACTCAAGAGGACAAATATTTTTATCTTGTTCTTTCAATATTTCATAGCTAGCACCTGGAAGAATTTGAAAGTCTTAATAGGTGATTAATCAATATTTGTAGAATGAATTAAAAGACAAAGAATATCAGAATAGCTCAGTTAGGACAAAGAGTCAAATTCTTGTATTTGTGTTCTAAATTAATCTTGAAGTCCAGTCCCTCAAAATGAAAACAACAACAAAAAAAATTAATTCTAAATTCTTGGGTTTGTATGTCTATAGTAATTTTGATGATGTCAAATCAAACCCTGGAGCTTACGCCTATGAAAACGGAATGGTTAATAGCTTCACTAATCAACTTGATATGCTTGAAGTTCCTTTTTATACAGGAAACAACAAAGATGAAGCAGAGAACTGAGTCTGGCAGATGTACAAATAATCCTTCACAGAGCATATACTGCCTGGCCAGAACTTGCCTTTTAAGCAGGAACTTTTTGATACTGTTCTACATTAACGTTACTTTAAGTTAATAAAATTCTTCTGTACTTTGGTTTTCAGAGTCTGTTTTATTCAAAATGCCATTCATGAAAAAGCTGGTCAGAATGGCTGATGATTTGAGGGCAGGATTTCATCTCACAGCAAGAATCATTTATGGGCTGAGAGAGAAAGAGAGAGAGACTGAAAAAGAGAGAGAGGGAGAGAGAGGGGGAGAGAGAAAGAGAGAGAGAGATGGAATGGGCTTCTGCAGCTTGTGGATTTAGACCAAGTTTTGAAGGACTGGACAACAGAAAACACAAATTACTTTGGGGGCATCCAGAATCCAGACCAGGGGTCTTTGAACTCTTTTCTCCAGGTGCAACTACATACAGAAGCCTCTTGTAAAGTGTGTTTCTAAAAAATGAAGAGTAGCAGAAATTGGGGGAAGTGAGAGCATCCCAAAATTCTTATGTCTACAAGATTGGCAAAAATAAAAGCCAGGAAGCCTGGAAGACAAGAAGGAGCTGTGGGAGATGTGAGCTGGAGATACTGCTGGCACCACACATCAGCAACAAGTTCATTAGGGACCATGAGGAAGGAATAATGCTGAAGTGATACATCATCCCTGCAGGGAGGACTGGAGGAAAACGGGAAGATGAGTAGGGGAATTTGATATCTACCTAAAAAACCTGAATTTTAAATCAGAAGTGACTGAGATACTAAGAATTACCAAGATTAAGAATACAGCATTAATGGAAAGGATAGATTAATTGAAATGAGATTTACAGAGAATTCTGTTTTAAAAAAAGACATTCTTTTGAATTCTGAGTAAATATAGGTTGTATCCATTGAATTATTAAATGTAACTTCCTCCGTTGGATTACCCTAGCATCTGCTTTCACTGACCGTGGCAGTGATGGGCTTTTCTACCATTGTCGAAGGATTTGGGGTTCAGTCTATTTAGCTTACATGTAGCACCAAAGGAGATCACAGGTGCAGGTGCACATTCCTGTAATTTTATGTGCTCAATGTAAGGTAGATGATTCAAAGTCGTATTTTTATCTTTGTCCCATCCTTGCACCATTGCTTCCAGAGTAGCATGTTATAAATGCAAATCTGAAATTGCCATTGCTTCTTAAAATGTTTCAAATCACTGCCCATTATGAAAGGAAAAATCATTAAAATCCCATCTCAAGCAAATTCTCCCATGATCTGGTCCCTGCGTCTCTCAGGAGTCACCTTGTATCCCTCTCCATCTTACAGAACTCCTGGGGTTTCCTCTGATAAGACTTTGCTCATGTGGCCCTTAGTTTGGGACACTGCCGCCACCAGCCCCCAAACCCCTTCCTTCCACCCTCCTTCCTGCGATCCTCCTCCCCTCCTCCTCCCCTCTCTTCCTCCTTCCCTCACTCTCTTTCTCTCCCTCTCACTTTTTCTCCAGGCAAGAATCTATTCATTTTTCAATATATATTTACCTGAGCAGCAGAGAGATTAAACAACTTAAAATTCACATGAAAGTTGACACAAAGAGATTCTGTCTGACATCAAGGTCCTGTACTATATAACTAGGAATTACAGCCTCCAAGAACATATTTTTGAAAGTCCACATAAAATTGACTGAAGCCTTTCTCCTCTGTATTCCTGTGGTTTCCATGACTCCACGTTATCATTCCATCACCTTTATTCACTTCCTCTACCTCACTGAAGTCTTCAAGGTCTTCATCATTGTTGTCTTCCTTTAGCCTGACAGCGTGCCTGCACGGACGACTTTAAAAAGCACTGTGGAACCCAATTAATTCTCTTGTGGGGCTTATTTGATGCTGCTCCTCCCTTTTCAAACCCTTTGAGAAGACTAGCTCCTAAAGAACTTCACACCAGCTGCTCTTTCTTTTTGAAAATCTATGACTAGTTCAGCTATCCTACTTCTTACCTAGAATCTGAGGCAATCCTATTTCAAGGTATAAGCTCAGAACCTTGTAATTGATTGAAAGAACCCCATTATTCTACTTTGTCAATGATTTACACGTAAACAAAAATGAACAGAAATGCAGAAATGATGAAAATCACCAAATTCATCTGTACTTTTGACTAATGGGGAAGCTGATACTAAGATCTGACATTCTTGTTATGCCAGAATATAATCCATGGTTTCAGATCATATAATTTTTACAAGATCATCTGGAAATTTAATGTTTATGTGAAATCTCTTCATATACAGATTTTGACACTTACCATAATTTCAAGAGACAGTGAAGGTTTAACACAAAAACATATTTGTGAGTTAACTATGGAATATTGGAGACCATCTATGCAATGTCTATGTTAAGAAGAAAAATAATTTAATCTCATCAACGGTTTTGAGTAATGTCTGCAAAAAAATTAACCTCTGTCTTAATAAAAATATTGGGGAAGTATATATAGTAAAATAAATTACCTAAGAAGAAAACATTGCCCATTTTACAGAAGTATTTTAAAGAAGAAGTATTTATTTCAAATCAATAAGTACCATGCTTAAAAATTAAATGTATAAAATTCATTTAAGCAAAAGAATAAAAAATTGCTTTCATCATTATTTAACAGACATTAAATTTTTAGCCAATATAATGAGGTGGAAATAGAATGTAAAAATATGACTATGGGAAAGGAAAGAAGCCATGTGCCACTACTGGAAATAGTCTACTCTATCATAATTACCCCAGGCAATCAAATCAAAATGATTAAGAAATTTCAACAAGGTGTTTGAGTGCCAGATATTTATATCAAAATAATAGTGTTCCTGAGATTGAAATAGAAGGGAAACTCAAATAGAATAAAACACTTTTTAATCATATTAAGTAGGATAAATTTCATAGCAACAAACCTAATATGAAATATATACATCAATTCCTGAATGTAAATTTTCTTCCAAATTAAGATATTGTTGGATGAGATGTTTTTATTCCAGTGCAAATATTTTTAGATTTTTACATTGACCCTAATGCACCTCTCAAGAGTCCAGTACAAGGAGGTTAAGTACTTCCAGGGGTATTTCTAAAACTAAGGTTACTCTCAGGAGAATATTTAAATAAACTATAAAATCATAATAACTAAAACAGATCCTTACCACTGCAAGATTAAGAGAGTTGATGGATTTTAATAGAAAATTATTGAATCTAAAATGTATTTAATTGATTTTATTTAGAATTTCAAACTTCAAATCTAGATGTAGAATAACATTAGAACTTTGGTTGATTACTTGAAACAAACACAATTTTAACTTCCATGCAGGCCGTCTTTAAGGCACATATATTTAAGAAATAAAAATAAGTCACTTGGCTTCCACTTGTGAGTAGAATGGAATGGCTTGAGGCACGGTGGCCTTTTTATAGACAGCAATAGGGACAGAATGATAAAATTTTTAAAAGTGTTGTTGTAAAGGTATTCAAGAACTCCAGATAAAAGTTGAACATATCTAATATTCCAGAGACCTGTAAAGCAGAGAAAGATGAGCCAATTTTTTGTAGCCATTTTATAGGCACAGGGAAGAGAACTAAAAATCCATATTTTGCCTAGGCAGAGAGTATTTCAAGGGAAAGAGAAAGAAGAACATTTGGTATTCTCTTGGATAATATTGACAAAATTTGAGATTTGGGACTTCAAACATAAAGTTGGTTTCCACCGCAAGGCTTTGCTGAATTCTGAACCTATACAAGATGAAAATCTGTATATGAAAACCTTTAAAAAACAGACAAAAATTTTAAAAGTCTTAGTGTACTGAGAGTTAAAAAATGTGAGTTCAAAATCTGCTAGGATTATACCAGGATTATACCATGCTCTTAGTTGAAAAATATGGAGGATTATATCTTTGGGACAAGAAAAGACAAGAAGTAAAGAAAGCCTTACCAGAACCTTCAATCCAACCTTGACTGAGCTGATTTAATTAAAACATCCACCTAACTTCATCTGCTGAGCATAACGGGCAAACCCCTTCTGTAAGTAACTGATGTCATCTGGAGTACCTCTATATGTATACACATTTAAACAAAAGTTAGAAGTCAGGACAACAACCTAGGATATAAAAAATGGACAGTGCAAACAGAAAAGATACCAAGGCTCCAGAAATTACAGAAAATGATTTTCAAATAGTAAGATAATATTTGCAGGAAAATAGGGTATAAAAAGATGGAAATGGAAATAATTATATCAGAGAATCAAAGGGTAATTCTGGAATGCAATATTAGACTTAGCATCTAGATAGATAAATATTGTACACACTAGAAGACAGAATTAGAGAACTGGAAGTTAGTTCACAGAGACCAGCACATAGAGACAGAAGAATGGACCATATATAAAAGGGCCTTAGAGATATGTGACGCTTATTGAAATTATCTAGCACCCATGTAATTGGCATCTTTAAAGAAAAGCAAAGAAAGAATGGAATGACAAGGAACAGCTGAGAATTTTACAAATGGATAAAGCCTTTGATCTATACATTCAAGATAGTCTACAAAGTGTAATAGACTTACCTTAGTAGAACTACTGAAAATCAAAGATAGGGAAAAATTATAGAAAGCAGACAAAGGAAAAAAGACATTATTTCAAAGCAACAAACAGAGACTGAAAGAGGACTCCTGGACAGAGATATTGGCAGCCAAAAAAAAAAAAAAAATAATAATAAAAGAAATGGTTTATATAAGGCATGTAAAAAGAAAATATCTGCCAACCTGTAATTCTTTCCCAGTGAAGTATTTGTCAAGAGGAAAGACAGATACACAGGAGATTTTATGAGTTAACTGCAGTATGTACACAATGGAATATTTGAGGCTGTAAAAAAAAAGAATGAGAAAGTTCTGCATAAATTGATACGGAGTTATTATTAGGGGATATGGTTAACTGAAAAAAAAGCAGTTTATACACACTCACACTCACGGATAAAAACATATGTGCAGAAATACAGAAATGATCAACATGAAAATGTGGGGTGAGGAAACAGTAAATGGACAATGGATGGAGAAGGGAGTATACTTTTCCCATACTTTTTATTTTTGGAAACATGATTTCCAGCAAATTCAAAATATAAAAAATGAGTAATAAAAAGTGGGAAGATGAAAAATAATACAACAATAAGCAAAATAAAATAAAGGGAACAACCAAGATTGCAAATAGATAATACAACAGTATTGAAGGAAAAATAAAGACAGAGAATTAATTTAAGTAAAGTATGATCTGTCTTTAACCATATGCTCAGTTTTGGGTAGCAGGATGGAGGCAAAGAGGAAAGGAATCCTGAAATGTTTTTAGTAGGTTTATTTTGAGCAGTAATGTGGCCAAGGACTCCTGAAACTACTTTAAGCACAGTACAGGATGGAGCAAAAGAGTAAGTGTGCTGATGGTGTGGGAAGCCAGATTTTTCACCGTGGAAGAAGGCACACAAAAATGCAGAATGTGGAGTGGAGTGGGGGAAACAAACAAGGACCCTATGCAGAAGATTGGAGTCAATTGCATTGCTTTGGACTCATGATTCTAAAAGAGGAATGTTTGTGTGCATGCATGTATGGCTCAGTAATGGAGCAAAGACTCTAGAATCCATGGCACTCCAGAAGCAACGACAAAACCCAGTGTCCAGATCTGCTCCTCTAGAGCTGAGGTAAGGTGGGTGAAGGAGAGCCTGGGAAACCTTGTTTTGGCAATATTAGAAAAAAAAAAAAAAAAAAGATGAGATCATGTCAATACACAGCATCCTGCTTAGATGGCTTCCACCATGCAAATTTGGTACAGTCTGAGCACCAAATAACTAGAGGAAAGTAACGAGTTGCAGACTGATGAAAGAAATAGAAATACATACTGAAATGAGACTAGAGACTTGACAACTAAATATAATACCTGCTGTTCTTAGACTGGAATCTACTCTGGAGGAAAAGCAATGCTATAAAGCCCATTGTCAAGTCACATGACAAAATTGGAATACATAGAGCAAGTAATAAAGGAAATGGGGGCATACAGTTAATGGTAGCCAGGAGGGGGCGGAATCTGCATATAGGTATGATGATGTTTAATGCGCTGTAATTTTCCTTTAACTATGAGATTAATCTCAAGTAAATATTTTAAAAAGTATGGAAGGGATTGCCAGATTTCTGGTACTGGGGTTTTACAGCCAGAGACTTCATGGGTAACCTATAGCCTCCTCTACCCCCAACTCCCACCCCACCTCTCCAGCCCCAACACACACACAGAAAACCACCTATAAAACATGAAACCATCCATGCCCAACTCCCTGAAGTTGCTGGAGAGAGAACAGAGGCAGGAGACTGGCAGGGAGAGCACCAAGGCTCCAGGAAGTAAGAAGGGAGCTGCACAGTTAACTTCCTGCCTGCATGGCTTCTCCTTGGCTAAGTGAAGACCCAGGGGCTGCTCCTACAGCAGCTGCTGGGTGTGGGTGGGAAAATCTTCCTAGCCTGGAGAACTGGAAATGTGAGGCTGTGAAACCAGGAAATCTGATAAGAATGGGGGTACCAGAAAGGAAGGAGCTAGAGAGGGCCCCCCAACACTGTCTATTGTCCCTGAGCTGTATTTGTGCATCTAAAGACATAGGATCCTGAAATTATAGATAGCAACATAAATCAACCTCACAAACAAAAAGTTGAGTGAGAGAAGCTGGACAGAAAAGAGTGTATAATGTATAATTCCAGTGACCCAAAATTCAAAATTAGGGAAAACTGTTGTGCAGTTTTCACTGTTGAGGCAGGTGGGTAAATTTGGGGGTGGAAAGGTCAAGTTCCTTCCAACCAATGTTGATGGCATGGATGTGTTCATTTTGTGGACTGTCCACTTGCAATGTGTATACATCTTAATAGCATGTTATAGCCTATAAAAGGATACTGAAAAAACAGTAACTAGAGTAAACTTCAATAAAAATACGGGTGACTATTTGTCCAATCCCTTGACTTCAACGATTTCCTAGAACTAACAGTCTACTAGACCTGAAAGATTGGGTGTTTGAAAAGCATAGAAAACAACATGGAGATACAGATTGGGTTTGTTTCATGATGAATCCCATGAGGTCCACTATAGACCGTGCACACAAGCAGTCAGAGTTGGCACATTTGGCAAATGATGCCACAAATGGAAGCAGATCCTTCACGGGAAACACACATTTTTATCAGGTTCAAGGAGTTAAATTTGGTTTAAAGACTAAATAATAACCATATTATTTGATTCTATTCCTAGGTATGTATGCTAAGATAATCAGCAATATTTTCACTGCTTAACATGCAAAGAAATCCATAGCCCACCAATTATATTAATGATATATTTAAAATCATTTAAATGACAAATAATAATCCATTGATTCATTGTATTATGATATATCCAAGCAGTGACACATTTATTCTTCCATCAAAAATGGGTCAGCTCAGAATGTATTTACTTCATTGGGAAAATGCTCATGATAAATGTTAGCTGAAAAATTGGACATCTATTCAAGAAGACAATGTCATGTTACGTATGTAAACAAAGGTACACATTTTAATGTATATGTGACATATACACTCATAAAATGCTAAAATTAAATGTACCATTATTAGTATGCATACTTTTATTTTCATAGTTTTCTTCAATTTCCTAAATTCTTGTAACTTAAAAATTATAATGATAGTACATATTTTAAATTATGTAATTTTTATCAACTCTAAGAAAACGGAAGTCTGTGTTTTATTTTCTAGAAAACAATATATCCCATGTGAAATCAATGCACAAATGAGAATATGAGTATTTAAAAGATATATAAGAGAAATAAAAGTCAAATAATCTAGAAATATTCTTGTAAAAAGTGAATTCAGAATAATATTTTTAATGGAAAGAACAAGTTAAGTACCTAACATGAGATAATCTTCACATTTTACATAAATTGGAGTAGAAAGTTATTTTAAAGGTTTTACAACTCATCACTCAAAACAATAGCTGTTAAATATTAAGAATAAGATTGGTCCTCTTTTATCAACATTGTCACCATTCTTCCTTCTTATTTTGTTCTATTAAATTAGTATTTTTTCTTGTAAGAATTGCTGGGACTGATGACATCTTAAGTTTAAAGAAACACATTTTTAAACTTTATTATATATTATATTAAAAATATACTCCTATAACTTTGAATAGGAAGTGAAACACAGTAGGTTAGTATAGGCTGGAGTGAAATAGTGACACATCCCAGAGTAATTTGGGCAGATAATAAAAAATATATTTACAACCTCCCCCTCCCCAGCCCCAAGGATCTGGGGGAAGGTGTGGATGTGTTGGACATCCTCACCTGGACTGGTGTTGATGTTGTCACAGACACTGGGACTGGCAGTTTGATGTGCTGAGCCCTTGATCATGGTACTTGCCCTTATGAAGCTCGTTACTGCAAAGGAGAGTCTAAACTTGCATGTAATTGTGCCTAAGAGTCTCCCCCTGAGTACCTCTTTGTTGCTCAGATGTGGCCCTCTCTCTCTCTAACTGAGCCATTTTGAGAGGTGAACTCGCTGCCCTCCCCTCTACGTGGGATCCAACTCCCAGGGGTGTAAATCTCCCTGGCAATGCAGAATATGACTCCCGGGGATGAATGTGGACCTGGCATCGTGGGACTGAGAGTATCTTCTTGACCAAAAGGGGGATGCAAAATGAGACAAAATAGTTTCAGTGGCTGAGAGATTTCAAATGGAGTCGAGAGGTCACTCTGGTGGACATTCTTATGCACTATATAGATAACACCTCTTAGGTTTTAATGTATTGGAATAGCTAGAAGTAAATACCTGAAACTACCAAACTCCAACCCAGCAGTCTGGACTCCTGAAGACAATTATATAAGAATGTAGATTACAAGGGGTGACAGTGTGATTGTGAAGACCTTGTGGATCACACCCCCTTTATCTAGTGTATGGATGAGTAGAAAAATGGGGATAAAAACTAAAGGACAAATGGGGTGGGATGGGGGGATGATATGGGTGTTCTTTTTTCACTTTTATTTTTTATTCTTGTTCCGGTTCTTTCTTATGTAAGGGAAATGTTCAGAGATAGATTGTGGTGATGAACACATAACTATGTTATCATACTGTGGACAGTGGATTGTATACCATGGATGATTGTATGATGTGTGAATGTATTCCAATAAAACTGAATTTAATAAAAAAAAATACTCCTATAGTATTTGAAAGTTCGAGTTAAATTCCATAACTTTTTCATGAGAGATTTTCACTGGAAATTTGCCTTTAATGAGTACTCTTTAAAAAACTTGGGGATAAATAAAAAGACTTTGGTTACCAATATCACAAAATGTTTTTTCAGATAACATTTCTTATACTTAAAAACTGAAAAGATAGTGATAATTCTACTGCTTTACAAATTACCCAGCATTGGTAAATTATATTACTATTAACATGAAACATCTGCTCAGACACGATTAACTGTATTTTAAGCAATGATATTCACCTTGGCTAAATTCTAAATTCTGGCAAAAGTGATAAATATTTGCTTCTCTTTTCTTTGAAATTCATTTTATTGAATGTTAATGGTGCATAATCCATAAAGGATGCTTGATTATTGCAGCTCCATTTAATTGTGATAAAGATACTTACACAGCTGGCTCTAATTAAGACTTATTTAGAATTCACTTATTAAAATTAAAATTTGGGTAAGAAAAGTACCCATTTGTTTAAAATATTACTATTTAAAAAAAATCCCTGAATTTCCTGTAGAAACTTTTGGCATTATCAAATGTATCCCAGAATTGAAAGCAGTAATACCCTCTTTTGATTATCTCTTTAGACCAAAATGGAAATACAGTAGGGTATTAAAATATTCCTTTAAAAAATTGCTGTCTTCTTAATTTAAATGTCATTTGGAATAGATTTATTTCCAATTCAACCTTTGCAGTTTAGTGACAATCTTACATTTTAAACATTTTGCCCAAATTCTATTTACCTTTTAATCTTTAAACATCTTATGCAAGTCAATTCTGAAGACTGAAGTGGTGGATTCTCAGAATGGATGTATATTTGCCCATGAAAATCTATTTAACCAAATAAATCTTATGGAAGCAGGGAACACTTCTCCAATTTCCTGAGAGATTTGTGGCTAATATTATTTAACAGGTGTGTGAGGACCTAAAGAGATCTCCATTCTATAGATATACACCTGCTAAATGACTACTGCTGCTGGTGTATAGACATGTGATGCCAATATATTCATTTTTCAAGCCACTGATAAAACGCTGCCTTTGCCATGTTGAGGAAGAATTAGAAAAGGATTTTTGCCTTAAGAACCCACATTTCAGCTCATATTTTCTATTTTTTTTTCTCTATCCTAGCTACCTTGGTTTCTCCCCATACCTATGTATGAAATTGTAAGCATAATCCACTGACATTATACTTCTAATATGTGTGTATCTGTGTATGTGTGGGTATATGTATTTCTTATTGTGAATTAGAAACCTGACAGTAGGTTGCATTCGCAAATGTCTGTTTATATGTTTAGAGCTTACTCATCTATTCTTTCATACATTTGCCAAACACCAAAAACAACCATAAGCCAGACATCAAATGAGCCAAGGGTACAGCACCGAGCAGAACAGGGTTTCTGTCCTCAAGAAACACCTAGCATGGTTGGGAAAACAAACATGCAACTAATAATTCCAACTCTTTGGGATGGGGATTATAAACGAGATGCTTTAGAGGAAATGAGCAGGGATGAGATGCTGGCTCTTGGGGCTGCAGCCCCATCACAGTGCAAACCCTGTGCACTTCAGCAAATGATGGAAAATTACGTTTTATCTATTATTATTGGTCATAAGTGAAGAAACAGTTTTTACCATGGCTACCTTATTAGTCAGGATGCTAAATAAAGAGAATAATAGTGTCTATACTTGGGAATTCAGAATAGACCTGCACGTGACTTCCCCATCTCTGCTACGTAGTGAAATGCCCTGAGCTTTTAAGCTCCATTTTAGGGAAAAAAGGTGTCTTAAAATATATTCAATTGAGCAACTGAAGACTCAAAATGATTTATTTTGTAATTTTCAAAAGGCCCTCCAGCTACCTCCTTCTGTCCAATGCTTTGCCTAGTGAGAAAGCATCGCTTACAGAATCCTTAGCCCTTGCAACGAACATATAGAGGTAGAAGGAAATCCTCTAGTCCTGGTTCCATGGAAACAGAGCCAAGGAAAAGTCTCACACTTTACACATTTATTGGGGATGCTGTTCAACTCCAGGGAAGCAAGGTGTTACAGCATGAATTGTATCCTGCAAAAAAGATGCATGCATGCCCTAACTCCCAGTTTTGTGAATGTGACCTTATTTGAAAATAGGATCTTGGCAGATGTGATTAAGTTAAGATGAGGCCAAACTGGATTATGGTGGGCCCTAATCCAATATGACTGGGTGTCCTTATAAGAAGAGGGGATTTTGGACACAAAGACAGAAAGAGTGAGAGAAGACGAAGACAGAGGTTGGAACTATGCTCTACCTTACCAGAAGCCAAAGAATGCCAAGGATTGCTGGTCACCACCAGAGCCAAGAGAGAGGCACGGGCCATGCTCTCCCCTACAGAGTTCAGAAAGAGCATCCACTGTCGACACCTTGATTTTGGACTCCCCTCCAACCATGAGACCATACGCTTTTGTTTTAAGCTGCCACTTAGGTACAACAGCCCTGGAAAACTAAGGTACAGGGGTAAAAGGTAAAGGGAATAGAGGCAGGGCAGTCAAAAGCACACAGAAGGTGAGTTCCTGAATTGCTAAGCTGGCTGCATCTTCTCAAAAAAGCACAACTGGTTGTGCAGTCAAGTGTTACAGGTCTACAGGGCCTTGGACAATCACTGAATTTCCAAATAGCTCATCTGTTGGAAAGGACATGCAATCTGTTTGTTAGATTTTTGTATTTTGTCTTTCATGGGCCACAGGCTTATCTTACTTTCCTATGGAGTTACCATGAGACTCAAGAGAGATGGTGGGTCCAGGGGTTCATTAAGAACATTTAAACTAATGATGCCCATCCTGGGAGAAAGGCAGAAGGACAAGGCCCAGTGGGGTGAAGGGGATGGGGTTGGGAAGGCCGTGCCATTTGGATCGAGGTGGCATAAGAACTGTACCCAGTCAAAGCTCTCAATTTTAGTATGACTGCATTATGGAGGCAAAATCAAATCAGATGATTTTAGGTTGTAGAAAATTAAAATTATCTAATATTTCTCAATATTAAAAATTATTGAAAGGGTCTATTTAATGTTTTATGAATAGCTTTTCCAGATAGAAGTCAGACTATTGCATTGAAAACCCTCCTGACATAACCTGCCAAAATAAACTACAATAGCATAAAAAGTAAACATGTTTGTAAAACATCTGCATACAAGTATAGTTCACAAAACTTGCTGTGACAGTTAAGTTCACATGTCAACTTAGATAGGTCATGGTGTCAAGTTGTTTGGTCAGGCAAACACTGGCCTGATTATTATTGTGAGATACTTTGTTGATTTAAATCATGAAAAAATTGACTGCATCTATGGCTGATTGCATCTACAATCAACACTGAGAGCAGTCACTTAAAGGCCTTAAAGGAAAAATGAAGATTTCAGCAGTCTGAAGGAAGACTGTCCACATCTACTTCAGACAGACAGCTTCTCCTAAATATTTAAATAAAATGTTCATCAGGGTTCCCAGTTTGCTGCTTGCCCCCAAGGAATTCGAACTTCCAATCCCCACAGATACATGAGTCAACTCTGATGCATTAGTTCAGGAGAACTCTGACTAATACACTTGCTTTTTATGTTATTTTGATTTAAATTATTGACTATGCTATTTGATTTCACTCTGTGAAACCCTTTTTAAAGAAGTTTTATTGAGATATCAAGGTGTACAATCAATGGCTTTTAGTATAATCACAGAGTTGTGCATCCATCATCACAATCAATTTTAGAATATTTTCATTACTCCAAAAAGTAAAAACCTCATACCACGTAGCAGTCACTTCTCAATCCCTCTATCTTTCCCCAGTTCTACATAACTACTAATCTAATTCTGTCTCTATAAATTTATTTGTATTTACATTCTATATAAATGGAATCAAACAATTTATAGTACTTTGTGTCTGGTTTCTTTTGCTTAGCATAATGAATTTTTTAATTATTGTAATTTTTTAATTGGAGAAGTTGTAGCTTTACAGAAAGGCATGTAAAAAATACAACATTTCCATATAATCCTCTATTGTTGACACTTTTCATTAGTGTGGTACCTTTGTTACACTTGATGAAAGAATATTAAAATATTACTATTAACTATACTCCAAAGTTTACATTAGGTGTATTTTTTCCATATACCACCCTATTATTTACATCTTGTAATAGTGTCATACATTTGTTATGATTCATGAAAGACCATTCATATGTACATACCATTTTGTACATAACAAATAATACATAACCACTCTTATGTTGTTATGTACTATTAATCACAGTCCACCATAAACAACAGGGTTCACTGTGTTACATATTCCCATGTTTGACTCTCTAACTTTCCTTTTATTGACATACACAACCCAAAACTTCCCCTCTCAACCACATTCACAAACATAATTCAGTGCTGTTAATTACATACAACAATGCCCTATCATCACCAGTGTGCACTTCCAAACATTTACGATCAGCCTGAATAGAAATTCTGTACAAATAAAGCATCAGCTCCCCATTCTCTACCCCCATTCTACCGCTGGTTACCTATATTCTAGATTCTAACTCTATGAGTTTGCTTATGATAATTAGTTCATATCAGTGAGATCATACAGTATTTGTCCTTTTGTGTCTGGCTTGTTTCACTCAACACAATGTTTTCATGTTGTTGCATGCATTAGGACTTCATTCCTTCTTAAAGCTGAATAATATTCCATCATATGTATATACCAAATTTTGTTTATCCATCTTTTTGTTGATGGACACTTGGGTTGTTTCCATCTTTTGGCAATTAAATAAGGAAGAGTTTGAATCAAGACTACCGGTTTCCCAATGTTGTTGGAGTAGGAGACCTCACTACCATGGGGAATAATTCTGTGCTTCTCCAAAGAGAAAAATGTTGTTTTTGTTTTAATATGATAAAACAACAGAAACAACAGATGGAGCAGAAATAGAATAAGATTACTGTTCCATTTTGCTAAAGCTGTCAGAAGTGAATAGTACAAGAAATGGATTGGGCTTTTACAAAGGGGGTGTATTAGGTTAAAAACTTACAGTTCTAAGGCCATAAAAGTATCAAAACCAAGGCATCAGCAAGAGGACAGTTTTCCTCTGTCACATGCGAAGGACCGTGGTGATTTCTGCTGGTCCTTCTTCACCTGAGTTCCAGTTTCAAAATGTCTTTCTCCAAAATGTCTCTGGGTGTTTTTTCTCTAAGCGTCTCTGAGCTCCCTTCATAATGTCTCTGCCTTTTATCCTCTCACAGAGGATACCAGGAAACTCATTAAGACCCACCTTGAATGGGTGGGGTCACATCTCCATGGAAACAGCCTAATCAAAAGATCCCATCCCCAGTTGGTCTGCCCCCACAAGATTGGATTAAAGAACTTAGTCTTTTAGGGGTACATAACAGATTAAAAACAGCACACGTACCCTTACTGATAATTTTCATTTCTACCCTGTACTACAAGTCTCTCTTCCATCTCTTCCTTTCAGCCTGCACAACTCCTTTCAGTATTTCTTGTGGGGCAGGTCTCTTGTTGACAAGCTCTCTGTTTCTCTTTATCTGTGAAAATGTAAACTCCCCCTCATTTTTGGAGCACACATTTGCCAAATAAAGAATTTGGGGCTGGCAATTTTTATCTTTCAGTACTTAAATATATATCATTGCCTTCTCACTTCCATGTTTTCCAGATGAGATATTGGAACTTAATCTCTTTGCAGTTCCCTTGTATATGATGGACTGCTATTCTCATGCTGCTTTCAAGATTCTCTCTTTATATCTGACATTAGACATTCTGATCAGTGTTTGTCTCAGAGTAGGTCTGTTGTGGTTTATTCTGTTTGGAGTTCATTGTGCCTCTTGGATATGTATATTTATGTCTTTCATAAGAGTTGGGAAATTTTCAGCCCTCATTTCCTCAAGTACACTCTGTCCCTTCTCCTCCTGGAACACATCTGATGTGCATGTTTGCATGCTTCATCCTGTCATTCAAATCCCTGAATCCCTGCTCAATTTTTTCCATTCTTTTCTCTATCTGCTCTTCTGTCTGTAAGATTTCAATTGTCCTGTCTTGTAGTTCATTGATTCTTTCTTCTGCCTGTTTAAATCTGATATTGTATTCCTCTAATGTATTTTTAATCTTTCCTGTTGTGTCTTTCTTTCTAATGACTTCTGGTATATTTCTTTTTACACCATCAAATTCTTCTTTATGCTTTCCTAGTGCTTTCTTAATATCCTTTATCTCTTCAACTGTATTTCCCTGGAATTGATTTAGGAGATTTTTTTTAACATATTTAATTAGTTGTTCCAAATTCTGCATCTCCTCTTAAGTTTTAATTTGTTTTTTTGTGCCATATCTTCCTATTTCTTAGTATGGCTTATAATTTTCTTTTCTTTTTTTTTTTTTTTTTTTTTACTGATAACTGGGCATCTGATTATCTTGATTAGTTTTCTCTGAAGGACAGTTTCTCTTTCTTGCCAAGGGTTTTGTTAATTGACTTTGTGTTAAGGCTTTTATTTGACATTTGGTTCAACTTATTCTAGACCTAGAATTGCTCATGTTTAAGGGATCAGATTTTCTCTGCTCTCTGTCACTTGATTCTTGCCCTGGATATGCAGTACAATTTTTAAAACTCCGGTCTTTGTACAATTGTTTCACCCTAGGAGAAAGCTTTCTTTCCTCTGTTCCTTCTCTGTGAATCTTGGTCTGTTCTGTTTGTTTTTGTTTTGCCTCTATAGTTTTATACACTTCTTTTGTTTCGTCTAGCTGCTTGTATCTTAAAGGAAAATTCTGGGTAGAGGATCACCCTGAGAAGACTTTCCCAAGTTAATATTTCCCAGCCAAAATGGGACCAGGGACCTGTGAAGGGGGCACAGAGCAGCTCCACAGAGCCTTGTGGAGAGGGTCAGAAAAAATGCCAGAAGTCTTTTTGATGATCCCCAAAGTTGCACTTTCCTGGCCTGCCCAGCAGATGACACTCTTCAGCAAATTATTCCCTGCTGCCCTCAGGGCCTGTCTTTGAGCATCCACTGCTTCCACCCCTGTTGGGGTGAAGGTTGAAACAATGGCCATGGTGGTCCATGGTGGGCTGAAATAGCAGTTCAGAGCCGAGACCCAGTAATCCAAATTTGCTGATTAATAGCCATGAGCAGTGCTCAGCTGAACCCACCCCTGTTCTTGGGGAAGAGGATTTTTATGCCCCTCTGTGTCCACCAGTGCCAGCCAGAATTCACACCACCAGGTGGCCTGCCTCAAGAGTGAGGCATGGGCTCCTGCACCTGCAACGGAGTGAGCTACTCACAGATCTTTGCCACAGTTTCTCAGGCTCCTGCTCTTCCCTGGGTGCTGCTCAGAGCTCCCCTGGCCTCCGGAGACCCAGAACAGGTGTTCCAGACTGTTTCTGCCTGCCCGCTGGCTGTTCTGGAGGCAGAGTGAATCCTGGAGCTCCCTACTTCACCACCTTCCACCTGTTTTAGTTTACACCTGTATGTCTGATTTTCATATTTTGGAGAATTAGGGGGAAAATGCAGAAATCAACACATGCATGGTAAAAGTACATCAAAGGACTCAGAAATATCAGCTGCTATAAGAACAAAACATCTACTTAAATGACATTCATGCCTGTCACAACTACCCACTGTAGTCTCTGATCACTGACTTCAGTTCATTTTTGGTAAACCTCCTTTCTGCTAGGGTTTATTCTTTCATGACTTTCATTTCACCTACAAGCTTTTCCCTTTAGTTTTCCCAACCCAGATTTTCATGGGAAAAAAATAGTATTTTTCAACATGCAAGTGTTTGTCATTTAATATAACCAGTTGTCTATGGATTAAATATAAGACTCTCAAGAAAAAATATTTTTCAATTCTGGAGCTAAATGGATCAAGTATATTTGTGAAATACCAGCTAAGTGACAAAAAAAATTTTGTGACAAAAAAATTAACAAAAATATTTTAAATCATAAACCTTAAGGATGATGATTATCCCACAAAAATCACAGAGTATTTATTATCCATGCACTCTGTTTAACATTTTGCATATTGATTAATGCAGTAGATACTGTTGCTTGACTGTCCCTAAAGCTGTTTATAATATTATTTCTTCTATCCTGTCCTACAATAGAGGCTAGAAAAAGTTGGTACCGGTCTCTCTACTCCCAGTCCCCTCCCCAGGAATTAACATGGGCCAGAGTTTGGGAGAATGGGAAATGAGCATTAGGTTGTCTGTGGGATTTTCATTTACCTTGGGAATAAAACAGATGTAGTTGATGCCACTGATTCTTCTTCCCTTTCTTTCCTATCCTGAATACTGATATGATGTCTGTATCTCTTGCAGCCCTCCTGTGGCCATGAGGTAACATGCATAAGCTGAAATCCAACACTCTAAAGATGGTGCAGGAGAATGTGGTGGCTCTATAAAACAGGGGTTCTTGGTGGCATTCTTGACCACTAAAACAAAGCCAGCAAATGCCACTATCTATAGTTCTCCACAAATGGGGGGAATAAAACTACTATTTGCACCACAGTAGGTAGGGCTTCTCTTATTTGATATTGAAAGCATTTTTAGTTGATAAAAGCAACCGGGGGGTGTCTCTTTTCTTTATTACATCCTAGATATGATTTAAATATTTTGATTTCCTCACATAAACAACCACACACTCTTATGTAAGATCACACTGATTTTCAATAACATTTTATGGATGGAATAAAATAATATTTATAACATATATGTACACAGGTAATATATATCAAAGACAAACACTCTAATCCAATCAATGAAATGCATAGGGTAAATAAAGAAGAATTCAGAATATAAGAGTAAAAATCTCTGTGAGCAGATAACCTTAATAGAAAAGTCAGATGCAATTTTCTTTATGCTGTTCATAAGTCAGGATCCATGCTATTATTGTAGTTTTAAAGAGTAACTGGAAAGGAATGATCCACAAACACAAGCTGAAAGTGAGCTATGCCTTGTGTCTGCTTCCTGTCTCTGTTACTGGTGAGGGGATTGAAGTATTGACCTCTGGTCAAAGAACATAGCTGTATAAGTGCGCAGACACTGCTAGACATTTATTTTAACTATTTATGGTCACTTTCACCCATGAAACTGCATTTTGCTACCCATGCAGTAAGCCTTTGTAATCTCTAACCACTATTTCACAAAATGTGTGTAACCTCATGTACAATAAACAAATAGATCCTGTCATTATTTGAAGCCTTAGGGGTTACATCATTTAATTTAGAATCCTACCAGAAGAAGGAAAAGCACATATGTTTAGCATCATTTAAGGGCCAGAATATTTAAAAGGGTTGCTTCATTTAACCCTAACAATGATTTAGGGTAACTCTGAGCCTATTGTGAACTGCAAATTGAAGCCCAATGTCACAAAACTAGTAGTTAGGGAAGCTAGAATTTCATATCAATTCTAATGATTCCAAAACCCATGCTTTTTTTCCACACCACAGAAAGGGTCTGCAAAAGCAGCAGTCTAGAGTCCCTTTGATCAAACAATACAGTGTTTTGAAGTTATGCATCTTCATAATCCAGGTCTAGCATATATAAATACATTTCTCTCCTGATTACCTCTAAGATTTAGTAACTTAGTCATACAAATCTCAGTCTTATTACCTTAATTTTCAATAACTATTTTTTATGTGCATGTATGTGTGTGTGTGTGACAATACTTGTGTAATTTAGTCAATTAATATCACAAATCATTTTAGAGTTACAAAAGACCAACCTTAGAGATAACTGTAGAATTGGTTTTGGTGCCTTTGCAAAATTCAACCTCTTCTTAATGCTTTTTATTCTTCTAATGATATCACCATTTCCACTCAGCCCTGGTGTTAACCTGCTGTTAGCAATTTCGGATTCCAGGTATTTTAGGGATACATCCAGACCCACTCTATTTGGCAAAGCTCTGGTTTAATTATTTGGAGACTTATTTTTTGTGGATCATTAAACCTTTCAATCATTTGAAGTAATGGAATATCATAAAAAATATCTTATTTTATTAAACAAGAATATTGAATAAAAGAAAATATATGTGTCATTGCCATAACTTCATAAGGGAATGGACACTTTAAAACCAAAAGTATAAGAATAATGTATATCCAAAATAAAAGAACACTCCTTAAAAAATAATTAAGCTTTATGAAAAGATCACATAGACCTAAACATTCTCATTTTACCCCTGACTGGTGAAAAGTTCTATATTAAATGAAATTCATTGCTGTGATTAAACCTAATTATTATTTTTCTCTTGTATAGATATATGTTGTTCCCTCTGCATATAAGACATTGTTCCTTACAAACAGTGAGCATTTAGCTCTTACTCACTATTCATATATAAACTTTAGAAGCCCTACCTTACATTTCAGACTCAGCTTCTCAACACTTTTTCATGATGTTTTCTATCAAAGTTTCAGTTTTACATTTATGTAAGTGCTTATCTTATTTATGTCTCCATTCTCTCCTAAGCCTATTTTTCCCTTGAGAGCAGAGACTATCCATTTTTACTCACTATGATAGTTCCAGACCCTAGCAGAGTGACATGGAAGGAATTCAAAGAATACTTAACAATGAAAGAATGGATGAATAAATTGAAGTTCAGAATGCTGATGAATTGTTTCAAAATATGTCAATATCTGTGGTTACCATAATCCCATATAAATATTTGTTAAATACATTTTTTTTTATTTTAGAACTCATTTTTATTTGCAGAAAAATTGTGAAGATAGACAGAGTACCCATTTTTTTTTCTTTTTAGCATCTTACATTAGCATGACCCATTTATTACAATTAATGAAGGAGTACTATTGATAAATTATCATTAATTGAAATCCATATACCCATAGAGAATATGTTAATAGGTTAGTAAGTTAATATGTTAATATGTTTTAGATACATGTTGCTGATATATTAAAATTAATGAATGTACTTATTGCAATTAATGGAGCAACACTGCTAAATTAGTATTGATTGAAATCCATAGTTTATTTAGATTTCTTTAGTTTTTATCTAATGTCCTTCTCTGTTCCAGGACCTCATTCAGGACCCCACATCACACTTAGTCGCCATGTCTCCTTAGGCTTCTCTACAATGTGACAGTTTCTCAAACTTTCCTTGTCTTTGATGACTTAGATATTTTTGAGGAATACTGTCCAGGTGAGAATTTTGTACAGTTTTTCCTCAAATGGGCTTGGTTTAATGTTTCATTCATGTGAGATTGAGATTGTGGGGTTTGCAGAGGAAAGCCATAGAGGTACACAGCCATTGTCATTATATCATAGGAGGAGCTTCTGCTTTATACATAGTTGCTTCTCTACTGTATAATATTAGTTACTGCAGAACATGGCCCTTGATTAATCATCATAAAATGTAATATCACTGAATGTTTTTAATATATGATAAGTATGCATGCATACTACCAAATTAGTAAATATTTATGAAGAAAATAAACATTTCCTTTAGGGCATTCTAATTCATACAATATCCATAAAAAAGCTTAAATAAATAATTAATATTGTACTAATTCTAAAGATTTTTTATGTCCAGAGACAATGACCAGAACAGGAAAACAATGCTGCGTGCCAATGAGAATCAGGAAAGGAGACAGTGATGTTTCTACTGGAATTTTTTTTTTTAAAGTCAGACTGTGGTTTATGTTACTTGTCTCTTTATATTTGAAGAGCTACCAAGTGAAAGAGGAAGTTAAATTATTCTGTCTTTCCCATGGCAGAACTAGTACAAATGGATGCAAGTTACAAGACAGAAACTGATTCAGTGAAAGGAAGCATTTCCTAATATTGAGTTGTCCAAAAATTCGATTGCCGTATTGTGAAGTAGTGGCTTTCTTGACACTGAAAAATTGCCAGCGGTGAGCAGTCTAAAAGGAACTTTTCAGGAAGTATCTCTTAATCGGATGGAAGATGAGGCTGATGACCCCATGATTCCTTCAATGAGACTATTTTAGGAAACCACAATGAATATGCTCTTTTTAGAATTTGGGTGGTTGTACAATATGCATGTGTTTAAAAATATTTGCTTTGATGTGCTATCACATATATGTATTACAGTTCATTATTTTTATTCCTCAGGACACAGTGTTTTTATACTCTTCTATTCTTAGAAAGCCACTCGAGTTATATGAAGACACTTGTTTATCAGACCCTTCATTATCAGAGATGGCGATTATGAGGGACGGACGACGGGGACCACATCCAGGCAAAGCTCGGTCCACAGGAAACTTCTACCACGGACAGCGCCTTCCCCCTTCTCTAAAGTGGGAAGACGCGCTTCTCGCACAAGTGCTCATTGTAGCGCTCCTGCTGCAATGCTTCAGACCACGTTGTCTTTCGATACAATTTCTCCCCTTCCCTCTTTGTTTTCTTCTCTTTCTCAGCAGTCTTTCTTTCAAACAAATATTGATTCAACCATTCATCATTTCACCTTGATTGAGCATTCGTTGCCCCAGTACTGAAAATAAAGACAGGAGACGTCGCTGCTGCGCGGGTTGGACCTGCCCACTTCGCTCTCAGGACCCGCCGCCCTGTGGGCTCCAGGCGCAGCCAGCAGCCCGGGGTCCTCTGCGCTCTCAGTCACAGTCACAGCTATTCCTCAGTTCTGACAATTCAGCCAGTAGTGCTGCCTTTCCAGGCACTGCAGAGCTGACCCAATTCTCGGGTCCTTTCTTTCTCCCCCTCTTCTGTGGTGTCCAAAGGCCTCTGGCTGTGCTTGTCCGTGCACTGGTAAGAACATAACACTTTTTTCCCCAACTACAAAGAAAGTCCTTCTTCAGTCTGCTGGAACTTACTGATAATAATTTTTCTTTCAAAGGATCTGGGGACTCAAATGATATTTGTATAGGCTGCTTTGTACTTGGAGTGATTAACAATATAAACATTAGGTTGTTTTCTGATAAAAGCAAAATGCCTTTCTTTCAATAGATGGCAATGAATTAGCTTCTATAATAAAAGCCCAGAGAGTAGGGAGCCAGAGGAAGTAGATCAGATGGCCAAGATAACAACAACAACAACAACAACAACAACAACAACAACAACAACAACAACATGAAAGCCCAGGTGACTTGGATGACATTTTTGTTTTGGCTACTCATCTATGTTTACTAGTGAGACGGTCACAGAAAAGTCCAGACTTGATCTTCCTTAATAAGAATCGGACAAAACCTGGGGGCTGCAGGGATCTAATCAGAGAAAAGCCAGAATATGCGTACATATTTAACATATAATAAACAAGCCAATGGGAATTACAAACTACTTATTCTAAGTACAAATAATAGCATTTATGTTTACCTTTACATATTTCCAACTATAATTTTATAGAATTAAAAACTGTAAATCACAATGAATGAAAAATAGCTTGAGGAGTTCAATTTAAATTTTTCAGAACATTCTCTTCATAATATCAAGAAAAATATTATTCTTCATAATATCAAGAATAGTCTTATTTTAATTTACTATTTTAATTTATATTTAGTATGACAGAATTCCAGATAACCTTGAAAAACACAAGATGTTATGATTATTTTTGGTATATTATAGCCTATGTTCCCAGGAGAATCTTTTTTGAACCATATTTTTATGGTATCTTTAAATATGCTCACATTTATTAAGATTATTAAAAAGCAAAAATTTTTTGGGCTAAGGTAGCCAAAACAAAATATATTATGACTTAATTTAATTCCAAATACCTGAGGCCATGCAATATGCTCTGTGATTTTGTGAATATAAATGGCAGGCAGAGTATGTATCCTTATTCCTCAGCTGAAAGAATGCATGTATTTATTGAACAAAAAAGTTTTGTTGCTTGGACAAAAAATTATTTGTGAATTGCAAGTCTATGCAAGTGATTCAAATTATCTCAAATTTTAAAAAATTCATCTCGGTTATTTTTCAAAATTTTCTATATATGCTATATATTGAACAAAGGCCTTTATCTTTACTAGGTCTAGAGATAAATATGTATGTGTGTGTGTGTATATCCATACACATACACACACATATGGATTCCTTAAAACTTTGATTAATATACAATATAATATTCAAAGATATTTGTTAGATCCTTAGGAAAAGAATTCAATAAAATTTTGATTACACATGAAAAGAATTAGAATATGCATTGGTTAGGCAATTTTACATTTTGTCTCTAGATATGGGTTTGACTATTGCAGAGAGTTGAATTATGGCCCCCAAAATATATGTCCACATCCTAATCCCTGAAACCTGTGAATGCTTCCTTAGATGGAAAAAAGATCTCTGCAAAATGTAATTATGTTAAAAGCTTGAGATGGGATCAACTTGGACTGTGCAGGTGTACCTGAAGAAAAGACACAGAAAGAAAGGTAACAACTCAAGGTGAAGACAAAGTGGAAAGAGAGAGAGGCAACCACAAGCCAAGGTATGCCAGCAGCTGTTCAGAAGCTGGAAAAGGCAAATAATGGATCCTGCCCCCACTCCCTGCCACCCTCAGGGGCTCCAGAGGGATTTGATCATGCCAAGTCCTTTATTTCATACTTATGACTCCAGAATAGTGAGAGAATGCATTTCTTTTGTTATAAGGCACCACGTTTGTAGTCATTTGTTGCTACAGGCACATGAAACTAGCACAGATTTTGGTGCCGGTTACTGGAGTGCTATTGTGACAAATGCCTAAACATTTGGAAGTGGCTTTGGAGTCTGGTAATGAGTAGAGACTGGAAGAATTTTGTGGAGCATGATCCAAAACTCCTATATTCACTTGAAGAGACTGTTGGTAGATTTGTGGGCTCTGGTGAGGGTCAGAAAGAAACGAGGAACATGGCAGACACAGTTTCTGTCATCTTCAGGTATACATATGTCATCATGACCAGAATGCTGGTAGAAATATGAATGTTAAGGTGCTTCTGGCCTTTCAGAAGGAAATGAAAACCATGTCATTAGAAGCTGAAAAGAAAAGGCTATCCTTGTTACATAAAGGCAGAAAACTTGGCTGAATATTGTTACGCTACTGCTGTATGAAAAGCAGAACTTGCAAGTGATGAATTTGATTTCCAAAGCAAAGTGTTGAAGATGCAGTCCTTGCTGCTTGTAATAAAATGTGAGCAGAAAGAGATAAGTTGAGGAAGCAACTGTTAAGCAAAAATGAACAAGCACTTGATGATTTGGGAAATTCTCAGCTTATCCATATAGCAAAAGATGCTACTATTAGGAGTTTTACTATTATGAAGTTGTGCTCTGGAGAGAAATCCAAGGTTGTGGCTGGGCAGGCTTTTCTGAGGAGATTAGATAGGTGACTTATGGATCCCAACAGCCACTTCAGGAGAAACCAGGAATAGAGATGTGGTTATCCAGGAAGAATCTATGGAGAACATTAGACTAGTGGTGTCAATCCCTGGGACATATACAGGATACCCATGAGGTTTTTGAGAATATTGCATCAACAGAAAAACCACCAGCTTGTATGAAGGCAACAGAGACAGAAGGAACTAAAATAGCATGGTAAGACTTCCAAAATTCTGTGGACAGGAAATGGACTGACAGATCTACTTAGCTGCAAACACGTTCTTCCTTCAACAAAAGGAAAGAGTGGCTCTGCTGATGGTGCACAGGCCAAGGTTGGAGAATAGATTTCATATGCATAAATTCAGACAGGGAGTAAAGACAAATTTTCTCCATCTCCATGTACCAGTTGAAATTTAGAGAACATAAGTTTTAAATAATTTTATCAAGGTCCTATTGTAGAATTTGACTAGAATTCAGATCTTTAGAATATTTCTCTTACTTTACCTATAAAACCTCATTATATTTTGCTCAGATGCATGGTAATTTCCAGCTGTCAAAAATAATTTTTTAAAAGAGAGAACTTTGGATCACAATGTGAAGATAATTGAGATATGTAGGGGCATAAGAATACATAGTTGAAGATCGCAGTGCTAATTTATACCTACCTCTTACCTTGAATACCACTGGGCAATTTCTGAATATCAAACAGCACTTGGGTTACATCTCTCTTTCTGAGTATTTTAGAAATCAAGCTGAAATCTCCAAATTGTACTGACAATTGTCCCTATGTTTCAGCATAATTAGAGTACAAAATTTAATTATAGGGTTCTCATGGCATATGTTTTGTTAAATTACTACAAAAATAGAATAAAAATTTACAAATTAAATTACATTCATATTAATTAAACTTTTCAAACTTAATTTGTTTACTTTTTTTCCTGTAATGTGGTTATGTTATAGCTTAGGAGAAGCATAAAATTATTAATTTGTATGATCTTAAAAAAAGCTTTCAAATTTCTGTAATAGTCATTTTTCTGAAATACACATATTTGTACATTGTTGGTATTTACATATGCTCTTCTGTATCTAACAAACACCATCAACTGGATCTGTTTGTGTTTATAAGATACTTGTCTACTGGGACTTTTTTTGGTAGCAGCTACAAAAATATATAGTGAATTAAATTTTAAACAAAACTTTACAATTGCTTTAAGTTACCTCAAGCATTTTATGCTCTGAAAAAGAATAAGTTCTGATATTTTTAAATGATCATATTCTTGTCTGAATTTTCTGAATTTCCTCACTTTAATTTTAGAAATTAGTATATTTTAAGATCTCTAATTATTTAATATGAGTTGATCATGAAAATAAACATTTTCTACAGATATTTGATCATATATTTGGTCAAATAATGAATGACAGAAAAAAAATTAACTTGAAGCAAGTTCTTTACTCTATAATTCATGAATTTTACTTTTAGAAATATTTAGAAGTTTACTTTACCAAAATAATAGCAGCTGCCCAATGGGAACTGGCTGAGGTTCTCGCTGAACCTCACCCCTGCATTATAGCCTGTCATTTAATAAATTTACTTGAATTGCTGTACAAACAAAGATGGAATACAAGTCCCTAAAGCATCTTCATCCAACTATACACCATTTATTAACTGCAGCCTCAATATTTTGGAGCCACCCTGAATAATGATAAAATTCAATTTAAAAATGTTAGTGTTGGTGGAAACTTTTTAAATTATATTTATATTTTAAATTACTTTATGTTCAATGACCTCACAGAAGAAGAAAAATTTCAGGCAGTAAATATATTTACATGGCATTTCTACATAAGGCAAAATGTGAAAATCTTCACATTTCGTAGAATTATTATTTCTGGAAATTAGTGAGCAAAGAGAAATGAAAACAGCACACTGCTTCAATGATTCTAGTACAGGTTTTTCTGCTTTCTTTCAAGTGTCTTCTCTGCCTGTTGTCCTAAGGCCTATTCAGTAAAACATAATTCATCATTTTAAAACCAGTTTCTATAGTATTATATTTTTTAACATTTCTCATTTTCTTCCTAATTATATGTGCATTTAGATATATGTTTTACATCATTTCAATAACATATCATTTGTTTTACTTTTTAGTTCTTATTTTATATGCATTTTCCTGATATTTTCTTTTCACATTTATTTGTTTGCATGGTAATCCACTGAATAAATTTCTTTAGATATTTATCTGAAGTTTCCTTATTTACACCTATTAATAACAGGCCATCTCTTCAGAGTCAAATTTATGCAAACCTACACACCTCAGAGTATTTGGAAATAAAGTAAAAGAGATATTATTTCTATTATTGTTTCAGACTAAAATTATTATGATAAATAGAATTAACATTTCACTACCTTTAACAAAACTTTTCTAGCTACTCTCAATCTCTCTTAATTTCTTCCTTCTTACTTTTCAGACATATCAATTATATCATCACTGAAGACATTGTGCCATCACTCAGGTCTATGTGAACTTCACATATTATTGTCCCTATGCCTAATAATGTTTAAACATTTATGTATCACATTATGTATCACAATTATATCATAATTATATATAGTATTTTAAATATTAAAATGCTTTATAATCATTAGTACTTTTGAGTGAGAACTGATTACAAGATCAAAAGGACATGCAATCAGAATATAATCACAGCAGGTTGAAAGAAAAATTAGTCACTTTTTAATACAATGTAGCAACATTATCATAATAGACCTATGTATTTCTCAGCAGATAAAACAATCTAGTGTAGAAGAGTATCTAGTGTAGAAGAGTTGCCTGCTTTCATGTAGCACTTACTGCAAGGGTGAAAAACAAACAATGAAATTTGGAGTATCCTTCCTTATTCTTGCAGAGGGTAGAGAGATTTGTATCTGTCACTTTTCTATAAGGCATAGATTTTTTCCTATGCTTGTCAGATGTATCTTTTTTAAAATGCAATTTTATTGAGATATATTCACATTTCAGATAATCATCCAAAGTGTACAAACAATGGTTCACGGTATTATCATATAGTTGTGCATTCATCACTATAATTAGTTTTTAAGTATTTTCATTACTCCAAAAAAATAAAAATAAGGATAAAAAAATAAAAATAAAAAAGAGCCCCCAAAACATCCCATATCCTTTATCCCCCTCTATTATTTATTTATTTTGTCTTTATTTACTTGCTCCGCTGTCCATACATGGATAAAAGGAGTGTCAGTCCAAGGTTTTCACCATCAGATAGTCACAATAAAAGCTATATAGTTATACAATCATCTTAAAGAATCAAGGCTACTGGATTACAGTTTAGCACTTTCCAATATTTCCTTCTAGCTATTCTACTACACTAAAAACTATAAGGTATATTTACATAATGCATAAGAATAACCTCCCAGAATGACCTCTTGACTCTATTTGAAATCTCTCAGCCACTGAAACTTTATTTTGTTTCATTTCTCTTCACCCTTTTGGTCCAAGAAGCTTTCCTCAATCCCATTGTTTCAGTTTGCTGAAGCTGCCAGAATGCAAAATATAAGAAATGGATTGGCTTTTACAATGGGGGTTTATTAGTTCACAAATTTACAGCTGTAAGACCATGAAAACATGCAAACTAAGGCATCAACAGGATGATACCTTCTCTGAAGAACAACCAATGGCATCTGGGGTTTCTCTGTCATGTGTAGGCTGATGGCTGGAGTCTGCTGGGCCTCTCCCGAGGTTAGCTTCTCATTTCCATTGCTTTCTCCAAAATGTCTCTGGGATTCTGTCTCTCTCTCAGCTCCTGTGCATCCTTGCTTGTTTCTCCCAGGGTGTTTCTCTCTAAGTGTCTGCAGGTCCTCTCTTAGCTTCCCCAGGGAAAACACTTGGCTTCTTCTCTTAGCTTAGCATCTGCAAATGTCTTTTTGTCTGCTTCTCCAAGTGTCTGGGTCTGTGTCAGCTCTGAGCTCTCTCTCTGTCCCTGATCTCTCTTACAGACTCCAGTAAACTAATTAATACCCACCTTGAATGGGTGGGTTCATGTCTCCATGGAAATACTCTAATCAAAAGGTCCCATCCACAATAGGTCTGTCCCACACGATTGGATTAAAAGAACATGACTTTTTCTGGGGTGCATAACAGATCCAAACCAGCACAGCCAGGATTATACCCAGGACTCATATCCTGCATTGCCAGGGAGATTTATACCTCTGGGAATCATGTGCCATGTAGTGGGGAGGGCAGTGAGTTTACCTGCAGAGAGGGCCACATCTGAGCAAATAGCTTTTCTGAGGGTGACTCTTAGGCACAATCATAAATAGGCTTAGTTTCTCCTTTGCAGGAATAAGTTTCATAAGGGCAAGGCCCAAGATCAAGGGCTTGACTTATTAAGTTGGTAGAATTTAAAGTTAAACCTTCTGTTCTTTTTAAAAATATATTTTTTTCTCATAAATATAAGGCTGTGGCTGTTTTTAGGCAGTCTATTGCACATAATGAAATGGAGAGTCAGTTCTCTGATGAGGTATTTTTCTCTTTTCTTTAAGCTTGGGTACTCCTCTGTAAGTTAGTACAGGAAAGGCATGATTCTCAAGGAAATACTGTCTGGAAGATTCACAGTGCTTTTTGTTGTTCTTGTTCAAATGAAACCTATTGTCTTCTGGGGCAACCCTGACTCATATAGGATGATAGCATTGGATTATCAGGTGTGGGGACAGGCATGCCCCAGCCCACCACACCCAGGTCAGACTTCTTTGTTGGGTGCTGCTCTTGGTATCTCAGTACCTATTGAGACATCAAGAAGAAATCTACCCACCTCCATTCTCACTGCAAAGAGACAATTTCAAAGATACCAAATAGCCATAATGGAAAAAAGAGAAGATGACACTGAGTGTTGAGGATGTTTTGTAAAAGGAGACACGTCCTTAAGCGCAAGTAGGGAGGTCAAGTGCACAGTCATTTGGAAGATAATTGGCATTACCTGGTAACCTTGAACATGCACATACCCCAGCACCCTCAATTTCACCCTACACTCGGAAAAACATGTGCACAGACATTCATGATGTTGTTTGGAGTAGCCACAAACTGGGAACAAGTCAATTTTCCTTAATGGCTGACAGTCATACCAATTTTAAGAAAAGAATATTTGCCAAAATTTTTTCTTACATTTCAAAGCAAAATCTGTGCAAAGACACAGAGTCATTTATGTAAAGATAGTTTTCTACATTAAAGACCATGGCTCTTCTGGGTTCTATAACAGCTTCAGTGAGAAAGCTGTTTTCTACATTAATGAGCTTTAGCTGGTTTGCTAAAGCTGCCAGAATGCAAAATACCAAAAATGGATTGGCTTTTATAAAGGGGATGCACTAGGTTACAAATTTAATTCTATAGCAATAAAAGTTTCCAAACTAAGGCATCTACAAGAGAATATCATCACTAAAAAAAAACAGGCCAATGGCATCTGGAACACCTCTAGCTGGGAAGGCATGTGGCTGGTGTCAGCTGGTCCTTTGCTCCTGGGTTCTGTTTTCAAAATGTTTTTCTTCAGAATTTCTCTGGGCTTTTGTCTCTCTTAGCTTCTCTCAGCTCTCTGCTTGGTTCTCCTGGGGTGTTTCTCTTTAAGCATCTGGAAGTCCTCTCTTAGCTTCTCTGGAGCAAACTCTGGGCTTCATCTCTTAGCTTAGCATCTCCAAATGTCCTTCTGTCTGCAGCTCCCAGCATCTTCAAGAGTCTTGTTCTGTGTTGGCTCTTAGCTTCTTCTGGGGGGAAACTCTGGATTACATACTTTAGCTTCTCTCCAAAATGTGTCTCTCACATTCTCTGAGTTCCTTCTCTCTGTGAGCTCTCTTAAAGGATTCAAGTGATCTAATCAAGACCCACCCTGAATGGGTGCAGCCAAACCTCCATGGAAATAATCTAATCAAAGTTCTCATCTCCATGGAAACATTCAATTAAAAGGCCCCACCCTACAAGTTTGGATTAAAAGACCATGGCTCTTCTGGGTTCTATAACAGCTTCAGTGAGAAAGCTAAAAACTTCTGTCTTGCCTTTCATATTTTACTCTTTTTTCCGTAGGACTTCTCAAATACTCAATGTTTTAGTATGCTAAAGCTGATGAAATGCAACATACCAGAAATTGACTGGATTTTAACAAGGGGTATTTATAAGCTGACAAGTTTATGGTTCTAAGGCCATGAAAATTTCCAAATTAAGGCATCAACATGATGATACCTTATCCCCAAAGACCAGCTACTAGCAAACTTGGGGTCCTCTGTCACATGGGAAGGCACATGGCAACATCTGCTGGTCCTTCTTTCCTGGGTTTTGTTGCTCCCAGTTTCTGGCTTTGGTGGCTTCCTCCTGTTTTCTGTGTGTGTACGTCTCTCAGATTCCCCAGGACTTTTTCTGTCTTTTCTCCTCTTATATAGGACTCCAGTAAGAGGACTAAGACCAATTTTGAATGAGTCACATACCAATTGAAATAACCTAATCAAAAAGTCCCCTTTCTGCAATAGGTCTACACCCACAAAAATGGATTAATAGAACATGATTTTTTGGGGTATATACAACTTCAAACCACCACACCAATATGTCATGAAATGTATGATCTAAAACAGGTGTGAACAGAGGAGAGTATTAAGAACTATGAAACTATGATATCTAGTGTTTTTGCTAAAACAGAAGCACTGTTAATGGTCAATACTTAGTGAGGTGAAGTTTATGGTTTTGAATATTCTGTTAGACTACATTATCCCTTAAATTAACAGAGAGAAAGCCTAAATTATTAGAAACAGTGATGACAAGGCAATGAAAATAAAGAGACAAAGGAACACAGAAAAGGTTGGAATAAAAAGACAGTGAAAAAGTAGAGAAGCAATTGCTAATGATATAGACATGACTATAGTGATTAACTTCTGACTGTCCTGGTATGAACTTCAGTCTCCTTGCTAGTGCCCTTCATCTTACACTCCTACTTTTTCACAGAATTCCAATATCACTAGAGATAAATCAGTTTTTCTCTCCTGAACTGCAGTTCATTTAGTCCGGATGGCATTTACTTAAATACATTTAGTGACTGCCTGCTAAAGGCTTATTTTGATTTATTTAGCTAATGTAGATGATTATGATGTTTGTGGATGGAAACTTATGAATGAAAGTATTCTGGAAGAGATAAATCAGGCTAGAACTCTCAGGAAAAAGTGATTTCTTTTTCCAATAAGTATTGTAGTGTAGCTTTAATGATGGGTGTCGAGGGGCTTATTGTTAGAAAAACACCAAAGAGTTTGATGTAAAGTTACAGATATGTTGAAGAATTTTACAAAGGCTGAGGAACTCTATGACCACACATTTTTAAGATCACTACTTACATTGTGCTTTGTGAGGTTTGAAATATTGGTTGCTATTGCTTGCAGCCAGTCAATGCAGTCTTCAGCAGAGAGACACTGGATAATTCCACTGCAGACGCCATCCACAGCAACCACTTGTAAAGCATTCTGCCTGCAGACATGTCAGGACAAATCAGATCAGAACATCATCTCATTTATCTATTTGCAATCTCTGTCTAAAAGCTCTTCTTTCAAGCAATGATGTCAGTAACCAAATTCATATTTGGTTACTTTTCTTTATAAGTACCTCTGTTTTTATTGGAACACTAATGCTAAACCCAGACAACATATCATTTCAAACTAACAGAAAGGAGCCTGAGAGCCTAAGATATACACACACACACACACACACACACACACACACACACACACACACTCACATATATAATGTTGTAATTGAAAGTATATCTATATTTTAGGAAGATTCTTTTCTGAGTTTATTATAAAATTATTCATGGAAGTCTATCTCTAATTTTGGTTACCATTATCTCCTCTTGACATTACCAAGACATTTTTTACCTAATATGGAAGGATAACTAAACCAAACAAACAAACATTAAACATCTTACCAAAAAACAATTCACTTGACTCTCATGAAGTGCAATGCTTATCAGCTGTTGTTCTAGTTTGCTAATGCTGCGGAATGCAAGACACCAGAGATGGATAGGCTTTTATAAAAAGGGGGTTTATTTGGCTATACAGTTACAGTCTTAAGGCCATAAAGTGTCCAAGGTAACACATCAATAATCGGGTACCTTCACTGGAGGATGGCAAATAGCGTCCGGAAAACCTCTGTTAGCTGGGAAGGCACATGGCTGGCGTCTGCTCCAAAGTTCTGGTTTCAAAATGGCTTCTCCCAGGACATTCCTCTCTAGCAAGCTTGCTCCTCTTCAAATAACATCACTCACAGCTGCACTGCGTTTCCTCTCCTTGAGCCAGCTCATTTATATGGCTCCACTGATCAAGGCCCACCCCGAATGGGTGGGGCCACACCTCCATGGGAGTATCCCATCAGTTATCATCTACAGTTGGGTGGGGCGTATCTCCGAATCCAAACATTCCAACTTAATCCCCACTATTATGTCTGCCCCACAAGATTGCATCAAAGAATATGGCTTTTTCTGGGGGACATAATACATTCAAACCGGCACATTCCACCCCCTGGACCCCAGAAAAACATATTCTTTCCAAATACAAAATCCATTCATCCCACAATACCACAGAAACTTAAATCATTTCAGTAACAAAAGTTAAGTACAATATCCTATCAAAATCAATTACAGGCATGGTGGGTCCTAAGGCACAATTCTCCTTTAGCTTTGGATCTGTGGACTTAGAACAAGTTATATGCTTCCAATATACAAAGGAGGGACATTCACAGGATAAACATTTCCATTGCCATAAGGAGAAAGAGTAAGGAAAACAGGGTTAACAGGACCAAAACAGTTCCTAAAACCTGCAGGGCAAACTCCATTAGATTTCAAAGTCTGAGAGTCATTAACAGAACAATGTTGCATCCTTGGGGCTTGAGAGAGTAGAAGCCTAACCCTTCCTAAGGGCCTTTTCAGCAGCCCTTTCCTCTCCAAACGCTTAGGTGAGTGCTCCAACATACCCACACATTGGGGAGACCACCTTCTCGGCCCCACCCTCCTCAAACATCTGGGCTGCTCCCGGATTCCCTTCCATCTCCGGGGCACACGCTCAACCCCTTCAGAACAGTGTGGTGGCAGCCAGGCTCTCCCCAATTCCCTGGGAATGTGCTCCACCCTCTTTGGGACCTCGGGTGGCAAAACTCTTCCAGAGCATCGAGGTGGAATGCCCACCCTCGACCTCCGGGGCAAACTCACCCTTTCCATGCATGTGGCCTGCTCCACTCTCCCAGCCCAAGGCCTCTTGACTCCAGACCTCAACCTCCATGGCTTTGTCTTTGAAGAAACTTTTCCTTCAATTTGTTCCTTGTCTTTCTCCTCCAGTCCCGACTGGCAGCGGCTCTGTCTGTAAAGATCTCGCAAAAATTCTGTTGGCTTCGCATGAAGCATACAGGGGTCAAAGCCATCAGACAATAGGAGTTTCCACAAATCCTTTCTGGATAATTCCATCTCCAATCTTGGCTTGTACTGAAATGGCGGCTGGGTTCCATGTTTGGTTACATCCTCACGTTGGGCTGTAGCTTCTGGGATTCCGCCCCCTGGAAGCTTGTAATTTTCCAAGCCATCAGCTTCTGGTTTCTTGGAACCCAAGAGTTCAGTTCTAAGTTTATCTCTCTCTGCTCGCATTTTACTATAAGCTGCAAGGAGAAGCCAGGATACATCCTCCACATGTAGTCTGGAGATCTCCTCAGCTAAGTATTCCAGGTTGTTGCTTCCAGATTCTTCCTTCCATATGACACCAGGACTCAATTTTGCCAAATTCTCTGCCACTTTAAAACAAGGATCGCCTTTCTTCCAGTTCACAACAACACATTGATCATCTCTGTTCAAGACCTCGTCAGAAGTATCTTTAGAGTCCATATTTCCACAAACAGTCTCTGTAAAGCAGTTTTGGCCTTTTCTATCAAGCTCCTCACAATTCTTCCAGAAACTCCCCATTATCCATTTAAAAAGCCGTTCCAACATGTTTGGTATTTGCAAACTCAGCAGCAAAAGCACCCCACTCCTGGTACCAAAATCTGTTCTAGTTTGCTAATGCTGCGGAATGCAAGACACCAGAGATGGATAGGCTTTTATAAAAAGGGGGTTTATTTGGCTATACAGTTACAGTCTTAAGGCCATAAAGTGTCCAAGGTAACACATCAATAATCGGGTACCTTCACTGGAGGATGGCAAATAGCGTCCGGAAAACCTCTGTTAGCTGGGAAGGCACATGGCTGGCGTCTGCTCCAAAGTTCTGGTTTCAAAATGGCTTCTCCCAGGACATTCCTCTCTAGCAAGCTTGCTCCTCTTCAAATAACATCACTCACAGCTGCACTGCGTTTCCTCTCCTTGAGCCAGCTCATTTATATGGCTCCACTGATCAAGGCCCACCCCGAATGGGTGGGGCCACACCTCCATGGGAGTATCCCATCAGTTATCATCTACAGTTGGGTGGGGCGTATCTCCGAATCCAAACATTCCAACTTAATCCCCACTATTATGTCTGCCCCACAAGATTGCATCAAAGAATATGGCTTTTTCTGGGGGACATAATACATTCAAACCGGCACATTCCACCCCCTGGACCCCAGAAAAACATATTCTTTCCAAATACAAAATCCATTCATCCCACAATACCACAGAAACTTAAATCATTTCAGTAACAAAAGTTAAGTACAATATCCTATCAAAATCAATTACAGGCATGGTGGGTCCTAAGGCACAATTCTCCTTTAGCTTTGGATCTGTGGACTTAGAACAAGTTATATGCTTCCAATATACAAAGGAGGGACATTCACAGGATAAACATTTCCATTGCCATAAGGAGAAAGAGTAAGGAAAACAGGGTTAACAGGACCAAAACAGTTCCTAAAACCTGCAGGGCAAACTCCATTAGATTTCAAAGTCTGAGAGTCATTAACAGAACAATGTTGCATCCTTGGGGCTTGAGAGAGTAGAAGCCTAACCCTTCCTAAGGGCCTTTTCAGCAGCCCTTTCCTCTCCAAACGCTTAGGTGAGTGCTCCAACATACCCACACATTGGGGAGACCACCTTCTCGGCCCCACCCTCCTCAAACATCTGGGCTGCTCCCGGATTCCCTTCCATCTCCGGGGCACACGCTCAACCCCTTCAGAACAGTGTGGTGGCAGCCAGGCTCTCCCCAATTCCCTGGGAATGTGCTCCACCCTCTTTGGGACCTCGGGTGGCAAAACTCTTCCAGAGCATCGAGGTGGAATGCCCACCCTCGACCTCCGGGGCAAACTCACCCTTTCCATGCATGTGGCCTGCTCCACTCTCCCAGCCCAAGGCCTCTTGACTCCAGACCTCAACCTCCATGGCTTTGTCTTTGAAGAAACTTTTCCTTCAATTTGTTCCTTGTCTTTCTCCTCCAGTCCCGACTGGCAGCGGCTCTGTCTGTAAAGATCTCGCAAAAATTCTGTTGGCTTCGCATGAAGCATACAGGGGTCAAAGCCATCAGACAATAGGAGTTTCCACAAATCCTTTCTGGATAATTCCATCTCCAATCTTGGCTTGTACTGAAATGGCGGCTGGGTTCCATGTTTGGTTACATCCTCACGTTGGGCTGTAGCTTCTGGGATTCCGCCCCCTGGAAGCTTGTAATTTTCCAAGCCATCAGCTTCTGGTTTCTTGGAACCCAAGAGTTCAGTTCTAAGTTTATCTCTCTCTGCTCGCATTTTACTATAAGCTGCAAGGAGAAGCCAGGATACATCCTCCACATGTAGTCTGGAGATCTCCTCAGCTAAGTATTCCAGGTTGTTGCTTCCAGATTCTTCCTTCCATATGACACCAGGACTCAATTTTGCCAAATTCTCTGCCACTTTAAAACAAGGATCGCCTTTCTTCCAGTTCACAACAACACATTGATCATCTCTGTTCAAGACCTCGTCAGAAGTATCTTTAGAGTCCATATTTCCACAAACAGTCTCTGTAAAGCAGTTTTGGCCTTTTCTATCAAGCTCCTCACAATTCTTCCAGAAACTCCCCATTATCCATTTAAAAAGCCGTTCCAACATGTTTGGTATTTGCAAACTCAGCAGCAAAAGCACCCCACTCCTGGTACCAAAATCTGTTCTAGTTTGCTAATGCTGCGGAATGCAAGACACCAGAGATGGATAGGCTTTTATAAAAAGGGGGTTTATTTGGCTATACAGTTACAGTCTTAAGGCCATAAAGTGTCCAAGGTAACACATCAATAATCGGGTACCTTCACTGGAGGATGGCAAATAGCGTCCGGAAAACCTCTGTTAGCTGGGAAGGCACATGGCTGGCGTCTGCTCCAAAGTTCTGGTTTCAAAATGGCTTCTCCCAGGACATTCCTCTCTAGCAAGCTTGCTCCTCTTCAAATAACATCACTCACAGCTGCACTGCGTTTCCTCTCCTTGAGCCAGCTCATTTATATGGCTCCACTGATCAAGGCCCACCCCGAATGGGTGGGGCCACACCTCCATGGGAGTATCCCATCAGTTATCATCTACAGTTGGGTGGGGCGTATCTCCGAATCCAAACATTCCAACTTAATCCCCACTATTATGTCTGCCCCACAAGATTGCATCAAAGAATATGGCTTTTTCTGGGGGACATAATACATTCAAACCGGCACAGCTGTAAAACCACTTTTAGACTCAGTTTAATCATTTACTTAAACATGATTTGGGGCAAGAGGTTCATAATTCCTTTCCAGGTCTAAACATGCAACTTTCCTTGTGTGAACATTGTGAATTTCAAAACAGCCAAACTTTTCCTTAAAATGAAATGATCAGGAAGAGGAAGATGGCGGCATAGAGAGGAGTGAAAGTTAGTTAGTCCCCCCAGGGCAACTAATAAGCAACCAGGAACAATTAATAAGTGATCTGGAATAACTGCTGGGGGACAACTATGATGTTAACACATCATGCACCACTCTGGATTGGGAGGAAAGCCTGAGATTGCAGCATGGAATCTGTGAGTAGAAACTGTAGACCTGACCTGAGTGCCCCCTCCCCCCATGGCAGCCCAAACAGCAAAGCCTCACTGTTCTAGAAAGTAGCACTCTCTGAACAAGCGAATATAGCTGAGTCCAGCTCCAACAGGGGTTTTAATTAACAAATGTTGACTGCCCAATGCAAGGTGCAAATCCCCAACAAGCAGACAGAGGCTTTTAGTGATGACTGACCTTGAAGAGCCAGGGGACTTCTGTTTACCAGGAGGGGGACCCCAGAGGACCAGGTGCTCTCTCTGGCTGATGGGTAAAACTGGGGGCCATGGACTGACTCTGAAAGGGGGCTGTCTGTCCCTTTTTCTCTCTCTCAACCTGAGAGGTTCAGTGGAGAAAACCTTAGCAATTTTCAGCTCGCAGTGCTCTGCAGTGGATAAACCCTCAGTCATTTTCAGTTCCCAGCACTCAGACCCAGACAAGTATGGGCACAGCAGAGTCAGAGAGCAAAGAACAGTTTTAAATGCAAATGAAAACTCCCCCCAGGGGGGTGTATCTTCCTTAAGAGGAAAGAGGTAGTGCTCAGATCTACTACCAGCCTTCCATTCAGAACCAAACCCCAGGGCATGGGGGAAAACAATCAAACCAGAAACAACTTAAGCTGAGTATTAAAGGGGCCACACCTCCTTGCACAAGTTGGGAGTGACAGGCTTGCAGGAACCACTTGCTGGGCATGTTAGGAAAAGCACAGTGACTTGAGGCATCACAGGGTGTGTCAATTTTCTAAGACACACCCTCAGGGAGACTTGGCACTGAATATTTCCTCCTTCGGGCACTTGAGCCAGTTCTGGTCGGGGAAAATGTAATTACGGTAACCAAGAAAACAAGATGCCTAGAAAACAGAAAACTACAGCCTACACTAAGGAAAACAAAGGTATGGCCCAGTCAAAGGAACAAACTTACACTTCAATTTGTTTCAAATTGAAACAACTAATGCTAAATCTATTAAAAAAAGTTTAGGGAAAATATGGCAAAAGAGATGAAGAGTATAATGAAAACCCTGGGTAAATGTAAGGTAGAAATCAAAAGTTCAAAAAACAACTGGCAAAATCTATGGAAATGAAAGGCACAACACAAGAGATGAAAGACACAATAGAGACATACAACAGCAGATCTCAAGGGGCAGAAGAAAACACTCAGGAACTGGAGAACAAGACACCTGAAATCCTACACACAAAAGAACAGATAGGGAAAAGAATGGAAAAATATGAGCAACATTCCAGGAAACTGAATGACAACATGAAATGGTTGAATGTACAGGTCATGGGTGTCCCAGAAGAAGAAGAGAAGGGAAAAGGGGCAAAGCAATAATAGAGGAAATAATCAAAGAAAATTTCCCATCTCTTATGAAAGACATAAAATTACAGACCCAAGTAATGCACCGTGCTGCAAACAGAGTAGATCTGAATAGGCCTATGCCAAGACACTTAATAATCAGATTATAAAATGTCAAAGACAAAGAGAGAATCCTGAAAGCAGCAAGAGAAAAGAGATCCATCACATACAAAGGAAGCTTAATAAGACTACGTGCGGATATCTCAGCAGAAACCATGGAGGCAAGAAGGAAGTGGTGTGATATATTTAAGATACTGAAAGAGAAAAACCACCAACCAAGAATCCTATATCTGGCAAAACTGTCCTTCAAATATGAGGGAGAGTTTAAAATATTCTCTGACAAACAGACAATGACAGAGTTTGTGAACAAGACACCTGCTCTACAGGAAACACTAAAGGGAGCACTACAGACAGAAAGGAAAAGACAGGAGTGAGAAGTTTGGAACACAGTTTTTGGTGATGGAAGCACAGCAATGTAAGTACACTGAATAAAGATGACTTTGAGTATGTTTGGAAGAGGAAAGTTAGCAGCATGAGGGACACCAGAAGGAAAGAGGAAAGATAAAGACTGGGACTGTGTAACTCAGTGAAACTTAGAGTGCCCAACAACTGTGATAAAATGTACAAATACAGTTTTTTCATAGGGAGAACAAATGAATGTCAACCTAGCTGGGTGTTAAAAATAGGGAAGTATTGGGGGAAAATAAAATCAATACAAACTAGAGACTATAATTAACAGAAACATTTTATTATGCTTCCTTTAATGTAACAAAGGCAACATACCAAAGCTAAATGTGTATACGAGGGGGACATAAGGGAGGGTTATGGGACTCTTGGCATTGGTAATGTTGTCTGACTCTTTATTCTACCTTAGTTTAATGCTATCTTTCCTTTCCTTGCTTCCCAGCTGTCATGTTTTTTTTTTTTTCCTCTTTCTTTTTTCTTTTTCTTTTGTCTCTCTACCTTATTTGACTCTTCCTCCTGCTTTGTGGAAGAAATGGAGATGTCCTTACATAGATAGTGGTGATGGTGGTGAATTCATAAATATGTAACTGTAAAGGGAACCACTGATTGTTTACTTAGGATGGATTTTATGGTGTGTGAGCAAAACCATCTTTAAAAAAATGAGTTGATGAAGAAATCTTGAGGGCACTATATTGTGTGAAATATGTCAGACCCATAAGGACAAATATTGTAGGGTCTCACTGATATGAACTAATTATAATATGTGAACTCATAGACACAAAATGTAAGTTACCAGGATATAGAACGAGGCTAAAGGATGGGCAGTGGCTGCTTATTATGAGCAGAATGTTCAACTAGGTTGAAAAATGTTTAGAAATGGACAGATGATGGTAGCACATTGTGAGAATAACTAACAGTGCTGAATGGTGCATGAATGTGGGGGAAAGGGGAAGCTCAGAGTCATGCATGTCACCAGAACGAAAGCTGGATGTTAAAAGATGGGAATTTATAAAACAGTGAACATTGTGGTGGGCAATGTCTGTCTTTAACTGTGCAACTATTAGATATATCTTTCATGAACTAGAACAAATGTATGACACTATTACTACAAGTTAATAATAGAGGGGTATATAGGAAAAAATATACCTATTGCCAACTATATACTGCAGTTAGTAGTATTTTAACTTTCTTTCATCAACAGTAGCAAATATATTATACCAATATTATGAGTCAACAATGGAGGGGGGATGGTTAAGCGATGGGAGGATTTGAGTTTCCTTTTTTTGTCTTTATTTCTTTTCTGGAGTAATGAAAATGTTGTAAAAATTGAAAAAAAATATAATTGTGGTGATGGATGCATAGCTGTATGATGGTACTGGGGGCAACTGATTGTGCACTTTGGTTCTTTGGTTAATTGTATGGTATGTGAAAAATCTCAATTTAAAAAAGGCAAGAAAATGAAATGATCAGTCTAAATATCCCTTAATAGCTTTTATTGATTGTTTCTGTTTTTGTTTTGTTTTGTTTTGTTTTTTGGTAGAGACAATTAAATGTTGCCATCCTAATGGTTTACAGAACTGCTGTAGAACTTAAAGCTGTTCCTGACTGCTGTAATGTTTTTTTTTCCCTTCCTCAAGTTTTTTGCAATGTTTAGATTTGAACTTAATTGACTGGAGTAGACAAAAATCCCCAAAATGAATGGACACTAGACAAATGGTTCATTATTAAGAATCACTCTGTTGCTAAACAAAATATACTTTAGAAAATATACAAAATATAATTAAATTCGAGTCAATGAAGCAATAAAAAATTTCTGCAGTTTCAGATTCAAAAATGCTACCTAAGTTGTATAAGTTCATATATTTTCTTCCAAACTAACACCTTTTCTGGCTCTTCTCTTAACAAATGTTTTGTAGCTATGTAATTGTGGATTAGATATGATTTCACGTTCCCAAACAATCATACAATAAACCCACAGAGAGTATGTATGTCTCAGATTTCACTATTGGGCCTTTGGCCACTGTCCCTTCCTTTATGGTTAGTCCGTATCTCATAACTGGACACATGGTAAAGCCTTTGGAAAATAAGGCATTCTGAATCCATATTGTTAACTGGCTCTCATGTCACTGGTCCAACATTTTCTATTGTTAACAGGGAAGTACAAAGATACCCTCAATCGTTTTCTCTTAGAAATATATTAAAAGCCTTTGGGAGGTACAAATATTGTCTGTCTCTTTGAAATTATATTCTTCTGAATTACTGACAAGAAAAAAAATGCGCATAGGCAGAAAAGAATATTATAATGGTGAATGACTTTATTAGCTTCAGCTTTGATGTTCACCAGTGAGTGAAACATTTAAGATGTCCAGACAGAAGCTCAACCAGCCGTGGAAAATATGAACTAATTTGAGTTTGGTAATATACATTTCTTTCTGCTCTCTGGTTACCATAACTATTGCTTCATGTCACATAAATTAAAGCATGTCTTGAACACATTTTGTCCTCTGTGCAGCAAATGAATCTTGGCAGCTTACTATTTTTAGCTGATTAAGTTAATATATTTAGACCTGCTCTGCAGCCTGTATTGTCAGATACATTAACCAGTCCCTGATAGAATAATTCTCAGGCAATAATTCTTTATAAACCTAGGTTTTTGTGTTAATACTTTTTTTTTTTGCATTCTCTGCTTCAACTTTTCCAATTTGTATGAAACCCCTTTCATGAATATAGGTAAAATACTTGAACAGTTTCTTCACTTACATGTGACTTCTTTCAAAACAGGCTGATCGCAAAGATTACAGTCTGGGTTGTACTTCTTCCTCTACTACTCAATAAATGAGACCATTGGAAAATTACCCCACTTAATTTTGCCTCAATTTCCCCTAAGGAAAAATGAAAATAACAATTTTTTATTCAATGAGCAGACTTCCTGAATAATTGATAGGATCTAAACACTTCCACATATTACTGAGGCTCTTTGAATACTTTTTCTCTTAAAAGTCCTTTAATATGAGGTTTTGACAGCAGTATTTCACATTGTTCAGTGAAAATTACTTCACATAGACTTATTGTTTTCATTGACAATGTAGGAAAAACTGCAGAGCTCTTGTTTTTATTTTTAGGTTTTAGAAAATGCAATTCCTGAAATAAGTAGCTAATAGTCTACCTTCTTTGTTTCATCTTATTTGATGGGATAGTTTCTGCAATCAATAGGTTCCATTACTCATTTACTTAGTATTGTGAGTCATTAAACTTTAAAAACATTTATAGTGCTCTTGAGGATACCCATATGGAATGTTGGCTCTAAATATATATATTACATAAATAAAGAGTTTTGAGTTCAGAATCATTTTTTCACTCTCTGCTAATTCATTTTTATTCTTTTCTAAGGGGTCTTGGTCATTTGTTTTGGCAATAAAAATTATTCTCAAAAGTTGCTGAATTTCACAGTAGGTTTTGTTCATTTAAAATATAAGTTTAGTCTTCTTTTCTATGAAAAAAATATACTGCTCACTATAAAAATTCATAAATCGTTTTAATCTAACATCTGCTTACATAAGTTTTCGGATTAATGCAGTTCATATTGATTCATTGTTGGTTTTATGCCATAGGAAGGCATATGTAGGAAGATGTTAACTTTGTAAAGGGTGAATCTGAGTAATGGAATTCCCACGACCAGAGAGAGATGGCATCTCCTGCATGAGGTACCATAGAGCTGCAGAGAATAAAATGTCCAACTTCAGTGTGGTCAGTTTGCCAGAATCAGGAAGAGGCATCCGGGAGATGAGGACGGAGAAGGAGGTTCGCATGTCTGCAAGGAAGTGAAAGACATGGGGAACCATGGCTGAATTTACATGGAGGATTAACATGGTTAGATATGTGTAGAGTGGGTGATCTTGTTAAACTCATTAGGAGAATACTGAGATGATAAGGAATTGAAATAATGTGTTAGTAAAAAAGAAAAGAAGCTGATATTTCAAGGGATTCAAGTATTAGAAAGGACAAGATTAAATGATCGGTTTTTGTGGAACATGAGAGAGAGGGTAACGTTCAAATCACTCCTGGGTTTTGGGCTTGGTGGTTGAATGGCTGTGGGTATCATGAAAAATGTTAGAGAAGACCAGAGGAAGGACACATTTTGGACTAGAGATAATTAACCCAGAGCAAATATCAGAGACACAAAGAGCATGGTATGCCAGTTTCTTTGATGCAGTCTTGTGTGGGCAGATGTATTGATGTTGATTGGATTGTAATTTTTTGATTGAGGGTTTCCATGGAGATGCAACCAACCCACCTGTAGGTGATAACTCTGATTACATAATTTCCATGGAGGTGTGGCCCTGCCCATTCAGCATGGGCCTTGATTAGTTTACTAGAGCACTATATAAGCTCTGACAGAAGGAGGAAGCTTGCTACAGCCAAGAGGGACACTTTGAAGAATGCACAGGAGCTGAGAGAGGAGCTGCAGTTCAGAGACAGTTTTAAGATGGCCGTTGGAAGCTGACACTGTCATTCTGGAGAAAACCATTTTGAAACCAGAACTTGGAGCAGATGCCAACCACATGCCTTCCCAGCTAACAGAGATTTTCCAGATGCCATTGGCCATCCGCCAGTGATGGTACCCGATTATTGATGCATTGCCTCGGACACTTCATGGCCCTAGGACTGTAACTGTGTAACCAAATAAACTCCCTTTTTTTAAAGCCAATCCATCTCTGGTGTTTTGCAAAAAGGCAGCATTAGCAAACTAGAACACATGGCATATTCAGAAAAACAAGTGGTTTGTTTGTCTTGTTGTAATATGTGAAGGGGGAAGCTGCAGGTCATAAAGTTGGTGAGAAAGCAAAGTCTAATGATAAAGCACTTTATGAACCTATCCCAGCATTCCAATCTAATTCTCAAAGTCAGGGAGAGCCACTGGAAGACTTTAAGCACTGGAAGGATGCTATTGTATTTGCGTTTTAGAAAGATCTCTCTGCTGGTGGTTAAGATGGATGGAAAAAAGCCGGAGTGAAGGCTGGGAGATGGGTGAGATGTCTACGACCATACCCTGGATAAGCACCTGCACTGCACAGCTGTGGGGGTGTAGCAGAGAACATTGATTCAAAGGATATTGAGAAGATATCACTTACTTGATTGAAAGAAAGGAATACAACAAATAGAACCCTCAGATTCCTGATTTCATCAGTTTCCTGTGTTTCACTCTGAGTTCAATTCATATACAGCACGCCCCATTCTGTCCCGTGTAAGTGATGCTGCGTCAGTTAGTGCCTCATTTGCTCTATCACTTCTTAGGCTCATAATCTAAACTGTTTGGTGATGTACACAAGGCCTTCTTCAATTTTCCCTTCCTATTTTCTAGGCATTAAATTCACCGATCCATTTCATGATTTGAAATCAGATGACTCTGTATTGCACTTTGATGTGACCGTTGCCTTTTCTCCAGGGTCCCTTTGTCTGAAATACCTTCCGTCCAACTCCATTTGTTACCCAAGGAGCTACTGCAAGTTACTTAGCTTTATGTGACTCTCTGACCCACAGTTTCTCTCTCTGCAAGAAGCAGATGGTAAAACTTGCCTTGTAAATCTCATGTTGCATTTGGAAAACCATGCACCTCGCTGATAATGAATATTTGCTTAAAATGTTGGTTGTGAGATTTCTGCTTGTCAAAATCCAAGTCATACAATATCCATCCATTTGTTTCTAACTGAATAAGTAAATGACTATACTTGTCCTTGTGGTAACACTGTACATGGAAGTATTTTGTGTTCAAGGAACGTGATGTTTACAACCTACTCTCAAATTTCAGAAAAGAGATAACAGAGAGATAGAGAAGCAGACAGACATATAGAAAGAATGATACAGCAAATGTGGCAAAATGCAAAAGTTGGTAGATCTGGTATTTCTGTGTATGTGAGGAGGATATGTTGGAATTCTATGTATGGCTTTGTATTATTTTTGCAACTTTCCTGTACATATGAAATTATTTCAAAACAAAATATTTTTAGATATCCAATTCAAATTTTAGAATGTTAACCTGGATACTACCTATGCCATGATATTTGCTATAACCCATGTATTTGGAATGAGTCTCTCCCACTTGCGTGCTTCCAAAAGCCTGGTTCCTTTATTACAGTAATTATGTTTTACCTAGTATTAAACTTGTTTGTATACCTGCCACCTACCTTTCCTTCTTCATAAGCCCACCCTCTGTGTAGGAGGAGCCATGGAGTGTACCTTGGCATCACTCTTAGCACTGAGCACTGTGTTCAGAGTCTACTCTTGAACTGCACAAGCCCCATCTCAGCCTTGTTATAGTGATGCACTATCTTTGCTCACCTGAGATCTGGTTGTCATTCAAGACAGCTGTACCGTCAGACTTAAATTCTGACATTTCTGTTCTCCAGCTTATAAATTCCTCTCATTCCATCACTACCTAACTAATGTATTCTTTCTTCTCCAGTAGATCTGCATTCTTCCCTAACTGAGCTCTCTGTTCATCCATACTAATCATGTGCTTGTTTCCACCCCAGAATTTTCTATCACCTTGGCCTCCAGCTGTTCCAAAGTTCCTAACTCCTAGTCCTGAAGAACTTTAATTTTAATTACTTTTATAGCCTTTTCTTCCTAATATGTTGAATTTTCCTGGAAAAAGAAAGTGGTGAATTGTGCAAAGAAGTCCCAATTCAATTGGGCTCTGGGGAACCCATGGCCCTTGGCTTCCTTATCTATTTTGTCTACAATGGCGAGCTCACAGTTAGAGATTCCCATGCCAGCCCAGCCATCATTTTATTCATCACTGGTTAACTGGATAAGCCTGTGGCCCATAGTAGTTCTTACATAAAGGTCCCTCTTTAAGTCCTGAATCCTGCCTATGTCTAGTCCTTCTGAGTAATGATCTTGCCTTCTAACTCTCCAATACAGTCAGAATAAGCACCACATTGCATGTCTTTATCTTATTTTTCTTTATAATTTATGCTATTTAGGAAGACATGCCAAGCAGAATCCTTTTACCTGTGCTAGAGGCCTCCTAAAATATGCTCCTTCATAGGTTAGTCTGTTATTTATTTTTTTTCAATTTCTCAAAGAAACTCAAGCTATTGGATCTCTGTCCTTTGGTAGGTATGGAAAATATCAAAACATACTTGATAAGCTTTGAATAAATGCATCAGAAGCTTGAGAAATGGAACAAGTAGGGAGTCTTTCATAAGATAATTTGCCCAGGTTGAAAGAACTGTGCAAATTTGATGTAGAGTTGTTCAAAGGAAGTGTGAGCATTTCCAGAGAGGGTTATATATCTTAGGATGTAACACTTTCTCCCTAATCCCATATTGCAGCTGTGTAAGAACTACTAAAGATGGGGTGTATATGAAGATTTTGCTAGACAGAAGGACATTTGCATGGTCATGGAGTAAGATCAAGGAGGTTCTAAGTGCTATTTGTGCAAATATTTTTGAGAGTCACTGAATTTTCCTAGTCTGCCAGGCACAGTCTTTGTGGACCTGCTGGCTTGTCTGGGTAAGTGGAATAGAATCAATAAAGTCAGTCACTGTGGACAAACTGCTATAGGGCCACAGGTAATATATAACAATGGTAAAGCAAAGGCAGCATCACAGAAAAGCAGGGGGGCTGTTTCCCATCCTCGTCTTTGATATTATCCCTTTCCCCTCCACCAGTAATGATAATATGGCTTGAACTTTATATCCCCATTTTTCCCTCACCACATTTCATGAATAGTATGCATTATTTCCCTTTATTTACTGCCAATATCCTTCTTATGATAAAACTATTGATGTTTTTGAAAAATTCTAATTTTTTACTTATTTCAAAAGAATTTGTAATTGCTCATTGAAGTATTTTAATGATAGATATTTTAATATCCTTGCAAGATATTTCCAACATCTGATTTGTTATTCTCTTGGTTTCTTTTGATTGTCTTTTCTCATTCAAATTGCTATTTTCCTGGCTGTTTGTATGGCCAGTGATTTTTTTAAAAAAACTTTATACTGGACATTTTGGACAGTAAGCTATAAAACTCTGGAGCCTATTATATCCTCTCTGAGCTGGCAGTATCTAGGGTTTTATTAACTTGTTTGTTTTATCCCCAGGACCCATGATTTTAATTGCAATGCTATAATACTTCTCACAGTTAATTGTTAACAATTTATGTTACTCTTTTATACAAATGTACATATATAAATTAAAATGTCACAAAATGTTATCAACAACAGATGTCTGTATTCATTATGTATGATGGACCTTGATTCAGAAATCAATATCTGAAGAAATCATAATATTGCAGAGCATTACTAAAGTGGGAAGAGTAAAAGGGACCTTCATTTAACTCAAATTTGTAAATGTCGATTCCAGTAGACTGTGAAAACCTATGTATTCCTACTGTATGATTTAGAGCAATGACTAAAAAAACTATTAAAAATGATAAAAATACTGTAAATAAATAAAGATGCAATCCTAAACCTTGAGACTATTTCTAAAGCAGAATTTAATGTAAATATCTAGATATGACCAAACATAATAGAAAATGAGGAGAAAAATCAACAGTCTAAACCAGGGGCTGGCAATCTTCAGTCTATGTGTCAAATGTAGCCTGCCACATGGTTTTGCAACTGAAGTTTTATTGGAAGGGAGAAATGCCCATTGATTCATGTATTTTTAAGGCTGTTTTCATGCCACAATGGCAGAGTGACTAATTAAGACAGAGGTGATATGGTCTGCAAATCCTGAACTATTTACTATATGGAATGTTACAGAAATGTTTCCTAATCCCCAGACCTTCCTCTCAAGACACTACAAAACAAAGTATCAACTTCATTTAAAGAATGAAGGAAATGAAGATAAAAGCAGAAATTAATGAAAGAAAACACATGCACATAGTAGAGCGAAACACCAAAACTAAAAATTACTGATTTGAAAAACAAAACAAAACAAAACACTATAATTGACAAACCCCTATCAAAATATATCAAGATGAAAAGTGAAGAAACAAATTTCAGGAGTGAAAAGAAGGACATCAGTAGTGATTCTACACTTACTAAAAATGATAATATGAGGATTTTATGACCGACTATATGAAAAAAGTAACTTACTAAAAACAAAAACAAAAGGAAATATAGAACCTAATAGACTACACCTATTGAAGACATTAATGCATTACAATCAGTTAGTGGTACAATCAATGCCTTAATTGCATGTGTTATTTTTGTCTCCAGAATCATGATTGTTGCACAACATTGTGTATTATATTATGACTCTTCTCTCTACTATCAGGAAGTTACTGAAAACAAAAATTTTAAGATATATTATGTTAAAAGTCTGACTACAAGTCTCTTTTGCAATCAGGAAAAAAATCTGAACTCATGAGCATCTATTTACTCACCGACTTAAATCCGTCCCAGGCACGTACTGAGAGAAGCGGGAGTGCAGCAGGGGGATGAGCCTGAGATCACACCATCGCTTTTCCCACCTCAGCCCTGGAGAGGCTGGCCACGAGGAGCACGACAGCGTGTCCTGGAAAGAGCGCACACATTCATCATTGTTGTTTTCCTTCTTTCGTGTGAGCTTCTATGTCACAAACCCTTTTCGTGTCGGTGATATTCTTTTTCTCCTGAATGAATAAAAGTTCATAGTCATTGACACTAAAGTACTGTTTGCTAACTTCTTGATTAATGGAGAGCTCCATAAAAGGTGAGAAAGAAATCACTGAGATTAGGAATGGTAGTGAAGACATGGAAAACGGGTGGGAGAAGGGAGAAAAGAATAAGTGTGACAAAACTGAAAAAAGAGTGAAACAGATGGGGCAAAACGGTAGCTGCAAAATAACTGATAAGTGACAAAAATGGAAATAAGCCTTAGTTCGTACAACTACTTGCTAGTACTACTTGTACAACTACTGATAGTAGTCATAGTTACCTATGTTGAGTGCTTCACATGTATTGCCTAAACCCCTTGCAACATCTTCGAAAGATTAGGCTATTCTATGCTCATCGTATAGAGGGGAAACTTCAGGAATTTTAAGAAGCATTGAGTTATTGCCTCCCCAACTTTTCAGCCTTGGGATACATAAAGAAATGAAAATATTTGTGCGGGAGTCGAGGGTAAACAGACCAGTTTGTGGTCAGCCCAGAGGTAACGGCTGGGATTATAAGCCCCAGGTCCCACCCAGCTGCCATATGACTACGCTTTTATCTGCATAGAGCTGAAACTCTCATAGGATGCAGTGCTCATGACATAGCACTGAGAAGTTCTACAGTAAATAATTTACCCATCATCCAGTCAGTAAATGACAAAGCCAGGATTCATTCAAACCTACATCACTCTGCTTCCAGACTCCAAATATTTGCTATGTAACTTCAGGCAAATTATTTAAAGATGGTTTACCAACCTTCCCCAAAATGCAACAATAACTCCCCTTACTTTTTATGTTTCTTGAACAAAAGTGATAGAAAATGTAGAACATAAAAGATATAGGCGATGAAATATTAAGGGCAACTAATAAATTATATTATATGAAAATGATAATCATCAATAGGTGAATATAAGCACTACAAATCATATTTTAGACTTCATAGATTTGCAGATTTGAAAATTTATATGAGGTTTTTGACATGACTTTGATGTAGCATCACAACTGGATACATTTATGTATCAAAGTTGTAAATATGTCACTTTCTTTTATGTTTTGACCTATTAAGAAATATGAGGTAATAATCAGGATCAATGTATTTCATTTTATAGAACTGTTGTTTATAGTAGAATGCTTAGTGTCCTTTGACAATTATTTATCCATATTTATTTTAACTACAAAAAGAGAATATATGTATTTGCTTTCTACTTTACTTAGTAAGAGTAGTATTAGAGTTATTTTGAATTGTATATAAGATGATTTAAAAAAATACAATGAATTTTGTGTTTTTGAAAACTACTGAGCTTTATTCCTCAATGCCAAGAATACTGTTTCCTATAATATTAACAATGTGAATGGAAAAGCCAAATTTACACACTCTCTCCTTTAGTCTCTTTTCCCAGAGATTAACACTTCCAAGTTATATTTGCACATAAAACTTCATGAATATTTATCTTATCAAAATAAAATTGCATATAGGTCAAAGCCTTGACCAAGATTTTGTTATAGACTTGAAATAAAGTGATCATTAAAGGTATAGATTTTAGAAAAATATTTCCCCAATTCTGATTAGCTGATGATCAGAATTAGTCACTTGGTCAGCAGAAAACAAACTCCTTTTCTTCATCAATAGGGAAAGCGATTCAGTGGGCTGGGCTGTGGCTTAAGAATCTGTATTTTGACTGACAAACCAGGTGATTCTTGTGTATCCCAAAATTGGTCAACTCTAGTTCTTAGAAAGATTAGATAATGTTTTTAGATAAGATAGTAAAGGGATCTTTATATATTACAAGGCATCATGAACCCTTACACTTAAAGTGATACCTTAAGATAAACTAAATTTGTGCTTACCCAAAAGAATAATGCTTACACAAAAAATGCTTCAGGGAATAATTAAAGCATGGACATTAAAAACGGAATCACCTAGGTACAGATTGATTTAAGGATTGAGGTACCTAAAAGAATCAATTGTTTCTGTTCAGGAAACTGAAGCAAGAATAATATGCAAAAAGTTCTATGGGAAATATGGGTCAGGACATCCACTTTCTTCCACATGCCCAAAGTCCATAACTATTTGGTGATGGGTCAGGAGGAAAGTTGCTTTGTGCTCTCCCAGTTTTATAAATCTATGAGTAGAGATATCCTCTACTTCCTCTCCTGCATCCAGGTCTTCTCATGAGATGCGAGAGAAGCAGAGTTTGGCATAGACTGTCTAATCCTGAAAATTATACCAAGCCAGCAGATTAATATTCCCATAGAAGTTCATATACAACAAAGTGCATACTTGTTATGATATTCTGTCAACTTTTGTTGAATTGAATGAAGTCAGATTTTCAAAATCTCTAGCATTCTTACCTCTGCTATTGGAGTACTGATACCTACCATTATTTTTCTTCCCTATATTAGTTAACTTTATGCATTTTTCTATAAATCTGTATTTTAAACTTCTTGAGTCAGGAACTCCATTCCCCACTGTGCCAAAGAACCTAGAAGAATGCTTTCCATAGACTAGGCCCCCAGGAAATGTTCATTTAATGGAAATGCACTGAGAAGCTATTTTCTTAATTTTGAACATGCTTCATTTGAATTTACGTATGCCTCTATTCTTAAACTCTAAAGCAAAATGATGACTATCTTTACTTTCTTCACAGTGACATATCTTCACTAATATCAAAAGAATGTTCAATAGTAATGTCAAAACTGGAAATAAAATGTTTCTCTTGAGAAAGAAATGATAAAATAATAATTCTAACAAGAAATCTATGAATTTTATAAAACTAGATATATTTGGAACAGTCATGTTATAGATTACAGATTAGCATTTTCTTCTCTTTTTTTTTGGCTATATCTGTACCTTTCTAAAGGAGAACATTATGTCAACCTGATAGAGGCACAATTTGTAAAATTAATACCATGGAGTTTTGCGAGAGTGTGTGTCAGTGGAATTAGTTAAAACTAATAAGGAAAATGAATTCCTTACCCTCAGACCTTCCACTCTGACACTCACTGTTTCTCATTATTATAGGGTAATCCAAGGATATGGGGTGGGGGTGAGAATTTGAAAAGAAAATACAAAACAACTTCCTCCCACTCTGAAGTAGAGCAGCTATTCTACCTGTCCTGGGCACACAGCTGGGTGGGGTGGGGGGGCTCTTGGATGAATGGATTGTGGAGGGTGAGTCCTCAGGAGGAACCTGCAAGGACCAAGGGAAGCAGGATGAGGCAGGGGACAGGGAAAAGATGGGGGTTCCACTGAAGGAAGGCTGCAGTCTGACCCATGAGCCCTGAGTAGGGAACCACTCACAGTTTCCTACCATTAGGCAAGCGGTCTGCCTTTGCACCCATATCTGTAAGTCCTTGGCTGTGGCCATGCCCAAGGTAGGGGTGGTGAGCCTGACTTCCTCGCAAAGGGGCTCCTTACAAAGAGGTGAGCTGTCACCTGTAGCAGCTGAGACTCCAGCAGCCTGGAGCAGTGCACAGGTCAAATAAAGGCATCAATAATGGGGACGGAGGAAAGTGGGATGGAGAGGGTGAGCAAAGCAATTACTAAAATATTGTAAAAAAGTTTGAAAGGAGCTGATAGCAGCACAGAATGACTCACTATGTATATAGTATTACACTTCTTCCCTTCATATCTGGACTGACACAAACACATTGTGCAAATTTTTCAATCAGGAAGCTTTCCAAACCAGACCCTAGAACTAAGTTATTTATACAGAAGGAGAGAAACAAGTCCTGTTGTTATTAACATTGTATGATAATTATGACAAATGCCATATTATTTAAGAAAATAGTTGGACCAATTAAATGATAATGCTGTAAAATTCTAGGTGCTGAGTTATGTATCATTTGAGTTGCAGAACCTCATGAATTAAAAGATGCATAACACTTAACAAATTGGAACTCCAGCAATTGAGCTTCAATATCAAAGTTCTTAAGATGTTTCCAGATCTGCTTCATTTACAAATTCTAAAATATATACAAAGTTGTTGTTTTTCAGGAATTACCTTTGTTCAAGTAAGAATTTCAATTGTTTGGATTAATATCATTAAGCATTTCATCCATGTTTAAATGTGAAGAAGAAAATTAATATTTAAATGAAATCAGCTTTTTTCATTTTTAATGACTTCATTTTAATTGTAATTTGGCATACATTTCTTAAGAAACAGGATAGATTAACATATACTTTAAGTGGAAATAAAGTGAAGTATATTTGAATGAACAATTGTTTAAATATTATTTTACTGTTAATCTGTGATAATCCTGATATTCGTTTCCTCATTAGGAAATCAATGTTTTCATTCACTTAAATCTTGCCAACTTCTGATCAATGTTTTAAATATTTTCCATTGCATAACAATTCTTTCTCTGGAAACAAAAATAAAAAGGAAAGCAGATGGAATATACCAATGTGATGGGTTTTGGAAAATATCCTTAAATTTTATTGACAAATATTCTTGATTTTGTCAAATGTTCCTTTTTCTGAGCAGGAAAGGTTTGGGCTGGTAACACACTTGGGAATAACGCGAATGCAATCAGAGTAGAACTAAAGACCGTTCAGATCTGAAGATGTTCAAATTGAATCCTTTGAAATAAAATGCCACAATTAGGTCAAGAATTTCAAATGAAGGATGAATCATACAAGTACGGAGGAGAAGCTATGTGCCTTATACAGCTTAATAAATATGTGAAATAGAAAAATTCTATTCTGCTTAAAGTCAGCTCTCCTACTCTTCATATTTGCAAGCACAGGGGTTATTTGCTAGACCTACATATAACCAGACAGCATCCACTGTCTTTAGAATGTGTATTTTGAAGGTTGAAATAAACGCTCATCAAGAATTTTCAAAAAGTTCTATAAAAAAGGTTTTCTCCTAAATACTAATACAAAATCGAAATTAATGAATATTTTATTAAATGTCAAAGTTAAATTGACAAAACACAGATGTCAATTTCTTTGATTATTAAATGCATGCATAATTAAACAAGTCATTACTTTTTCACATAATACTCAGGTTAGATTTTCTTATTTTTATTGATTCCCTGGTATGCACAACAATTGCCAAGGTGTCCTAAATAATGGGAAATTAAATAACTACTTGCAGCAAAATCTTTCAAAAGCAAAATAATTAAAAATTATGGAAGCTCACTTAGAGTGCAAAATTTTATATAAGGTTGAATGCTATAGAATGGTTGTAAGATGTAATGCATGTCTCTAGAAGCTGCAAAAAGCAAAGGAGGAAAACGACATAAAGAAATCACTGAATAACTGATTTATGTTTCCTTCCTGGCTTTTCCTAATATTTAAATGTTAAGTAACCCAAGACTTCCAATCTATCAGATGAACCAGATTCAATAGCAATTTTTGCCCACTGTAAATATGTCTTCTCCTTGGGTCCCTTTATGTTATCTCCTCATTACTCTGAGTTACGCGGCAGTCCTCTTACTGGATTGGTGGGGTGGTAGTTGAGATGCAGGCCACTGTCACAGAGAGGGGAGGAGGTCCCGCTGCTCTGGTCACTGGGTGCACCTACAGGAAACAAAATCATGACACCCAGTGGTCAGAAGGCCATTGAATACAATCGGGGATATCAAGTACATCAGGCACTAAAAGGAAGTTTTCATTTTACTTAAAGCAAAGCCAAACAGTTGCAAATAAGCTAAGTAATTGTTATTGGTGCACTGAGACAGAGGCCCACAGATATTTATCTTTGAGTTCAGAAACATGACAGCTTTCTAAGGAAAAAAGACAACCTTATTAAGAGCATTATTTTGTTTCATTCGACAAAGCCACTCACACTTCTAAACAATACTTACAATCATGCAGGTTTGACTGTTTGCAAATTTTCATTTAATGTCATTTTTCAACTAATTGGCAAATCCTATGTTTGGGAACCATAATACTGCATGACAAGAGAAATATTTTCATGTGTTCTGTCTTTATAAGGGTTGTTGGCATGCACTATAATTGGAAGTATCATCATGGAAGGCATCTAATTTTTTTTGCATTAGCAATGGCACAACTCCAAAGTAGATCCTTATGAAAAAATAATCGATAATTCCTTTTAAAGGTAAGAACCGTATGTCTAGAATATTTTTGATTTACAAAGCATGCACAATTCAGTATGTTTCAGAGTCAGAATTAAAATACATCTTTCTTGATTTCCAATCCATTGCTTTTTTTAAAAAAGATATTATTTTTTGTGATGCTGATAAATATAAGCTATTGATGTAATTGACTTCCAATTTTTACGTAAAATGTTATACTTAGAATTCACCTGAGGAAAGGCCAATTATCACCCGAGTTCGGTACTTTGGGGTGCTTTTGCCATTGCCCAGATTGTGTGAGAATGGAAGGGAGCAGGACTGTGTGAAATATGAGGTCACTGCAACTGATGCAGGATGGTGACAGCAACTATAACTGGTCAGAAGAAGATGGAGGCATAGAGAGGAGTGGAAGCTGGTTATGCCCCTTGGAACAACTAATAAACAACTAGGAACAACTAGTAAATAATATGGAATAACTGTGGGGGGACAAATGTGACTTCCCATTCATCAAACACCAACCTGAATTGGGAGGAATGCCCCAAGATCACAGCATAAAATCTGTAAGTAAAAACTGTGGATCCAAGCCAGGAGCCCCCTACCCCTATGGCAGCCCTAACTGCAAAACTTTGCTGTGATAGAGAGCAGCACTCTCTGAACAAGGGGATATACTTCAGCCCAGTAACAAGTGGGGCTTTAATTAACAAGTGTTGACTGCTCAATACAAGCTACAAATCCCCAACAAGTAGACAGAGGCTTTTGGTGAGGACTGATCTTGAAGAGCTGGAGGACCTCTCTGGCCGACAGGCAAAACTGAGGGTGGCCACAGACACCCCCCTGAAGGGGGGTGTTCTGTGCCTTTATTGGCTCAGTGGAGAAAGCCTCAACCATTTTCAATTTCCAGAGTTCTGACCCAGACAGGGGTGGAGATAGCAGAGTCAGAGAGACTATTTGAATGCAAATGATATCTCCCAAGGGGATGTACCTTCCCTAAGTGAAAAGAGGTGGTGCCGGTGCCATGCTCTACTACCTGCCTTCCATTCAGATCAAGACCCTAGAGCCTGAGGGAAAACAGCCATGGGCCACACCTCCTTACACCAGTCTGGAGTGGCAGGCTGACAGGTGCCATCTGCTGGGCAGAAAAGCACAGTGGCTTGAAGTCTCAAATGGTGTTTCAATCTTCTAAGATACACTCTCAGTGAGACCTAATACTACTGCCTCCTTCTGAGACCTGAGCCCATTCTGGTCTGGGAAAACCTGATTGGGGTAACCAAGGAAACCACTTTCCTAGACAACAGAAAACTATAACCTACATTAAGAAAAACAAAGTTATGGCCCAGTCAAAGGAAAAAATTTACACTTCAACTGAGATACAGGAATTGAAACAACTAATGCTAAATCAATTCAAAAAGTTTAGGAAAGATATGGCAAAAGAGATGACGCATATAATGAAAACACTGGGTGTACATAAGGTAGAAATTGAAAGTTTGAGAAAAAACCTGGCAGAATCTATTGAAATGAAAGGCACAACACAAGAGATGAAAGACACACTGGAAACATAACAGCAGATCTCAAGAGGCAGAAGAAAACACTCAGGAACTGGAGAACAAGTCACCTGAAAGCTTACACACAAAAGAACAGATAGAGAAAAGAATAGAAAAATACGAGCAACATCTCTGGGAATTGAATGACAACATGAAATGCAGGAATGTACATGTCATATGTGCCCCAGAAGGAGAAGAGAAGGGAAAGGGGGCAGAAGCAATAATAGAGGAAATAATCAATGAAAATTTCCCATCTCTTATGAAAGACATAAAATTACGAATCCAAGAAGTCCAGCATATCCCAAACAGAATAGATCTGAATAGGCCTATACCAAGACACTTAATAAGCAGATTACCAAATGACAAAGATAAAGGAAGAATCCTGAAAGCAGTAAGAGAAAAGCTATCCATCACATACAAATGAAGCTTGATAAGACTATGTGTGGATTTCTCAATAGAAACCATGGAGGCAAGAAGTGGTGTGATATATTTAAGGAAGTGGTGTGATGTATTTATGATACTCAAAGAGAAAAAACCACTAACCAAGAATCCCATATCCAGCAAAATTGTCCTTCAAATTGAGGAAGAGCTTAAAATATTCTCTGACAGACAATGACAGAGTTAGTGAAAAAGATACCTGCTCTACAGGAAATGCTAAAGGAAGATAGGGAGAAAAAAAAGGAGTGAGAGGTTTGAAACACAATTTTGGGAAATAGTAGCACAGCAATGTAAGTACACGGAACAAAGATGACTGAGAGTATGGTTGAAAGAGGAAGGTTAGGAGCATGTGGGACACCAGAAAGAAAGAAGAAAAGTAAAGACTGGGACTGCATTACTCAGGGAAACTTGGGGTGCTCAATAATTGTGATAAAAGTACAAATATGTTTTTACATGAGAGAGAACAAATGAATGTCAACATTGTAAGGTATTAAAAATATGGTGGGATTAGGGGAAAATACAGTCAATGCAAACTAGAGACTATAATTAACAGAAACATTGTATTTTGTTTCCTTTAATGTAACAAAGTCAATATACCAAAGGTAAATGCATATGGCGGGGGATATGGGAGGGATATGGGACTCTTGGCATTGGTGATGTTGTCTGACTCTTTATTATACTTTGGTTTAGTGCTATCTTTTCTTTTGTCACTTCCTAGGTGTCATGTTGGTTTTTTTCCCTCGCTCTTTGTTTTCTTTTGTCTCTCTACCCACTTTGACTCTTCCTCCTTCTTTGTGGAAGAAATGGAGATGTCCTTATATAGATAGTGGTGATGGTGTTGAATACTTAAATAACGTGACTGTACAGGGAACCATCAATTGTTTACTTAGGACATGGTGTATGGTGTGTGAACAAAGCCATCTTTAAAAAATGAGTTGATGAAGAAATCTTGAGTGCACTATATTGAGTAAAATAAGACAGAGGCATATGGACAAATATTGTAGGGTCTCACTGATATGAACTAGTTATAATATATAACTTCATAGACATAAAATATAAGTTACCAGGATATAGAACAGGGCTAAAAACAGGGAGCAGTTGCTCATTATGAGCAGAATGTTCAACTAGGGTGAAGTTAAACATTTGAAAGGGACAGAGGTGATGGTAGCACATTGTGAGAATGACTAAGAGTGCTTAATGGTCTGTGAATATGGTGGAAAGGGTAAGCTCAGAGTCACATATGTCAGCAGAAGGAAAGTTGGAGGTTAAAAGATGGAAATGTATAAAACAGTGAATCTTGTGGTGGACAATGTCCAAGATTAACTGTACAAATAGTAGAAATCTCTCTCATGAACTAGAGCAAATGTATGACACTATAACTAGAAGTTAGCAATAGAGGGGTGTATAGGAAAAAATATATACTTATTGCAAACTATATACTACAGTTAGTAGCATTTTAACATTCTTTCATCAACAGTAACTAATGTATCATACCAATACTATGAATCAATAATCGAGGGGGGTTGGTTAGGGTTATGGGAGGATTTGAGTTTCTTTTTTCTGTCTTTATTTCTTTTCTGGAATAATGACAATTTTCTAAAAATTGAAAAATATTAATTGTGGTGATGGATGCACAATATGCACAATGTACTGTGGGCTATTGATTTTATACTTTGAATCTTTGGATAATTGTATGGTTTGTGAACAATCTCAATAAAATTTTTAAAAAAATGTACTTACATTAAAACATTATAAGTCAAAGATACCAGTCCTAATATATTAATCCATGTGCTCACTCTGAGAATAAGTGATTATGTTCTCATTTTTTATTACTTCAATGCCCTGTATGTTTCCTGTGCTAAGAAGGAGATCATAAACTTTCTTGCTAAATTAGCCTGAATAAATATTTTTTCCATTCTTAAACCATTCTTCAGCTGCATTTTCTTTTAAATTTCATCTGCATTTGTCATGAGACAATATTTTTAATGTATATACTTATTGTTTTAAAACTTACTGAACTTTTGAACTGAAATAATGAAAACACAATCTAACAAATTCTATAAAATGCATCTAAGGTATTTTTTGAGTGAAATTTTAAATATTTAAATGTATATGATAGAAAAAAGATAGACTTAAACTCGATTATCTTTGCTTCAATTGTAAGAATTAGAAATGGAAGAGCAAATTGAAACAAACTAAATAAAAGACAGAAATATTTAAAAATAAAAGTAGAAATCAACCAATAGAAAACAGAAAATAATCAGGAAAATTAATAAATACATAAGTGGGTTTTTAGAAAGATTAGTAACATAAGTAAATTCATAGCAAGAAGGACCCAGAAAAAGAGAAAAAACACAGTATCAATAATAGGCCTAAAAAATGGTGGGTGTGGGAGTGGGTCATTAAAAAACACCAGAGATTAAAAGGAATAATGAAAGCTTTTGATGAAAAGCTTTATGCAAATAAATTAACTTAGTTGAAATGGATTGATATTTGAAAAAAAAACCTACCAAAAATGCCACAAAACAAAAAGAATATTCAAAAAAACCCTACATTCACAAAGAGATTAAATTCCTTCCAAAAACCAGAACAGCTACCCACAATTATACTTCTAGGCTCCGAATGCTTTTCTGCATATTCCTTCATTAATGTAAGAAAGAATAAATTTGTTTCTGGAAATAAAGGAGGAGGTACAACCCCACAACCCTGATACCAAAATTCTACTAAAACATTACAACAAAAGAAAAGTACAGATGAATATAGAGAAAATTTCTTAAACAATTATTAGCAGATGGAATACTATAAAATATAAAAAGTATATAATACTTCATGATCTAATGGAATTTACCCTAGGAATGCAAGTTTTGTTTGGCATTGAAAAAGCAATAAAATGCCAAAATATTAACGGAACAAAAAATAGAAAGAAAAGAACTTCCTAATGGACATAGAGAAAAAAGTTTTGACAATCAAAATTAATTGATGTTATTAAAAAAAACAAACAAGAACAACTAGATAATCTAGTAATAGAAGGATATTTCCTCCACCTGATAAAGGGCATCAGTGACCACCTACAGCTAATTTCGTACATAATGGTAAAGGCTGGGCATTTTGGCCTTCATGTCAGGAAAATACCATGATATCTGTTCTCAACATTTATTCAACAGTTTACTGGTAATCCCAGCCATTGCAATAAGAAAAAATAGGAATAAAAGAAGTATAGATTGCGGGAGAAACTAAGATGGCAGCTAGGTGAGACAGGACAAAGGGACACGTCCGTGAGAAACACTAGATAACACCAGAATACCAGTTACAGCGATGCACCAGCTGGACGAGATCTGCTAGTTCCCAGGGACTGTATACTTGGTGAAACCGGGAGTCTGCATTCTGAAATGAGTGAGTAAGCTGGCTGGAAGTCCCGCACCGGCGCAGAGATCTGGGGAAGCCAGGGTTTGGCATCTGGAGACCGAAGGGCTCTTTTAATTAAAAAAATAATAATAAAAGGGAAAAACTCAGGAGTGGCTGCATCTGCAATTCTGGGAACCACACAGTAAAACACATCAAGAGGGGGCTGGGCTGGCCTCTCAGGGTCTGGCCTGGAAGATAGCCGGCTGCAGATATCCCTGGGGCCGGGGGAATGGAGGGGAGAGCCAGAAGCCGAAAGAAACCCCGAGGCTAGCAGCTGACTCCCGGGAGGGCTGGATAAACTCCTGCCCGGGGCCGTGCCCACAGCCCAGAGCACCACCAGTTGTCCCAGAGCTGAAAGGAGGAACTGTGCGAGGAGGGAGGTGTGGAGACACCCTGTTCGGCCATTTTTGCATCAGGCTGAAAGCGAGCCGGCACGGCCTGGTGGCCCAGGGCTTCCTTTGAGGGACGGCATGCACTGGTGATGTAGCCCAGCAGCCTGGGGCTTCCCTTGAGGGACAGCGTGCACTGGTGACGTAGCACGGCATTCCCTCGGCAGAGGTCCTGGAGGATCGCAGCTGGGCAGGGGGACCCACTTGGAGAACCCAGGGACACTATGCCAAGTCCGGTGGTTTGTGGGACAACGAGAGAGAGGGTCTGGAGCTGAAATGAAATGAAGGCTTAGACTCTTGCGGCAGCCTTGAATCTCCGGGAACCTGGGGGATTTGAATATTAAAGCTGTCCTTCCTCCCTGGCCACCTGTACAAGCACCCCGCATTCAGGGCGGACAGCTCCAGCAACACACCCAGGCTGAGTTCTCCGGCTGGATCCCACAAGAATCATTTCCCCACACACCTCAAGGTGGAGAACTGACTTGAGAAGTATAGGTGACTCACAGGCGCCATCTGCTGGTTAGTTAGAGAAAGTGTACACCACCAAACTGTGTTTCTGAAAAATTAGATAGTTTTATTTTTACAAATTGAAAGAACCCTGTCGAGCAGAGCAAATGCCAAGAGGCCAAAAACAACAGAAGATCTCAATGCATATGATAAAACCAGACGATATGGAGAATCCAACTGCAAACACACAAATCAAGTTATCAGAAAAAACAAAGTTCCTCACAGAATTAATCAAAGTAACACAATCAAGGAACGAAAACATGGCAAAGGATTTAAAGGACATCAATAAGACCATGGCCCAAGATATAAGTGACATAAAGAAGACCCTAGAAGAGCATAAAGAAGACATTGCAAGAGTAAATAAAAAAACAGAAGATCTTATGGAAATAAAAGAAACTGTTGGCCAAATTGAAAAGACTCTGGATATTCACAATACAAGACTAGAGGAAGCTGAACAGTCTCAGTGTCCTACAAGTCCACAGAACACAAAATGAAAGAACAAAAGAAAGAATGGAGAAAAAAATCAAAAAAAATTGAAATAGATCTCAGGGAAACAATAGATAAAATAAAACATCCAAACTTAAGACTCATTGGTGTCCCAGAAGTGGAAGAGAAGGGTAAAGATCTAAAAGGGTAGTCAAAGAAATTGTTGGGGAAAACTTCCCAAACCTTCTACATAATATAAATACACAAAGCATAAATGCCCAGCGAACTCCAAATAGAATAAATCCAAAAAACCCACTCTGAGACATATTTTGATCAGACTCTCAAATACTAAAGAGAAGGAGCAAGTTCTGAAAGCAGCAAGAGAAAAGCAATTCACCACATACAAAGGAAACAACATAAGACTAAGTTGTGACTACTCAGTGGCCACCATGGAGGCAAGAAGGCAGTGGCATGACATATTTAAAATTCTGAGAGAGAAAAATTTCCAACCAAGAATACTTTATCCAGCAAAACTCTCCTTCAAATTTGAGGGAGAGCTTAAATTTTTCACAGACAAACAAATGTTGAGAGACTTTGCCAATAAAAGACCTGCCCTACTTCAGATTCTAAAGGGAGCCCTACCAACAGAGAAACAACAGAAAGGAGAAAGAGACACAGAGAATTTTAACAGAAATATATATAGTACCTTACATGCCAAACCACCAGTACACTCATTTTTCTCTGGTAATCATGGATCTTTCTCCAGAAGGGAACATAAGCTGGGACATAAAACAAGCCCCAAGAAATAAACAAAAAAAAATTGAATATACTCAAAACACATTCTCCAACCACAATGGAATACAAATAGAAGTCAATAATTTTTGAACTGTAACTCCACTATTTACTTCCTACATGATATAAATTACACAAACTCTAATGACAAATCAGTAGTTTTGAACTCAATGTAAAATATGTAATTTTAGACAACTATATAAAGGTGGGAGAATGGAGGAGTATAAGAACATAGTTTATGTGTCCTATTGAAGTGAAGGTGGTATCAAAGGAAAACAAGATTGATATGGATTTAAGAGGTTAATTTTAACCCCAACAGCAAACACAAAGTAATTATCAGAGAATATAACCATAGAGATGAAATGTAGAGTTTGGGTTAAGAGAAATGGGGGAAGGGGCAATGGGGAGTTAAGAAATGAGGGTGGAGTTGCTGTTTGAGGTGAAGGGAAATTTCTAGTAATGGATGGTGGGAAAGAGCATTACAACATTCTAAAGGTGATTAATCCCACTAATGGAAGGCTAGGGAGGGGATGGAATGGGAAGATTTAGGCTGTATATATGTCTCCACAACTAAAAAAAATAAAAGCAAAAATAAAAAAAAAGACAGTCTAAATAGATGATGATTGAATGCCAAGGAAGAACTTGGATGGGATTGGAGGATAGAGGACAGGTGGCTCAAAGGGACACAGTTGAGACATAAGGTAAAGGAAATACAGAATGTAAGCTTTGTATCATTGTTGAATCTCTTGTACTTATTAGCTGCTCTTAATGGGATAGTATAAAAGAATGTTCTTGTTCATGGGAAGTGTATACATGAATTATATTGCATGTTCAAGGATGTGTGCAGCTAGCCCTCATATGTTCAGAAGACAGAGCAATAGATAATGGATGATAGATAGGGAGGGAGGGAAAGAAATAGCGATGTGACAGCATGTTAAGGTTGATGGATTGAGCTATTGGGGGAGGGGGGTCAGGGTATGATGGAATTCTTTGTATGGGGTTAGTATTGTTTATGCAACTGTTCCTATAACTTTGAATTTATTTCCAAAAAATAAATAAAGACAGAAAAGGAAAAAAAAAGAAGTATAGATTGAAAAGAAGAAAAAACTGTGTTTATTTGCAGGTGGCATAATTGTGTATGTAGAAAATGTTTTAAAATGTATTAAATCCTGATTATAATTAATAAAATAAGCAGAATATGTCAATACGTAAAAATATATTGTATTTCTGTACACTATCAATAAAAATGAAATTTTTAAAATACCATTTGCATTAGAATAAAAATTCTTATAAATAAATTTAACATCTTATTTCTTAAATGTTTTTGCATTTAAGATCTACATTTCTAACACATGAAGCTAATGTGAATGATGTGGAATTACCAATCTTGAAAAAATACAAATTTGGAGAACCTATCCTGTTTTTCTGACTTCAAGGCCTATTATAATGCTACAGTAATCAACCGGGTGGTTTTGGTCAAAGAATAGACACATAAATTAATATATATAAGAAGATGCATTGCAATAGAACCAAGCATGTTTTTTTTTATTCAAATAAAATTTAACTGGGCCTTAGCACAGTTGAATAAAGAAAGAAAAAAATTCCATAAATGATTCCGGAATACATGGAAATACATATTACGTGTGTGTGTGTGTGCACGCACATCTACATTTAAAATCTTGATTTCCACTTCACACGCAGAAAGATTTAATATAACAGATTATTTACTTAAATATAAAAGTTAAAGTTATAAAGGCTCTAGAAAAGCAGCATAATATCTCTGTGACCTTGTGGTAGGCAAATATTTCTTAGAGAAGATATAGATAGCAATAACCATATACAGTAAGAAAAATAATGACAAAATGGTAAATTGGACTTTATTGAAATTAAAAACTTCTGGTTGTCAAAGGATACCCTTAGGTAAAAATTTATCCACAGAGTAGGAGAAAATACTTACAGTGTATCTATCTATCTATCTATCTATCTATCTATATATATATATATATGACAAAAGATTAATATACAAAATATTTTAAATCTCCTGATATTTAATAATTTAAAAAAACATGCAAATATAACAAAATACTTGAGCAGGTGCTTTATAAAAGAAGATATTTTTTAAAATGTCCAATAAGTAAACCTTAGCAGCTTTAGTCATAACAGAAACACAAATTAGATACCATTACCTACTCAATAGAATGGCTTAAAAGAACTTTATCAAATTTTGGAAAGAATGGTGGCAACCAGAACTCTCATTCATTGCTGGGGTGGAAAATGGAAGGTAGTTTAAAGCATGCCACTTTGGAAATATGTTTGTCAGTTTATTAACAATTTAGTTATACATATCTCTTCCTACTCAGCAATTCTACTATGTATTTATTTATTGTAACCAAATACATATATGATGCCTTGTACAAGATTTTTCATAACAGCTTTATTCATAAGAGAAAAATACTGGAAATAGCTCAGGTGTCTATCAACAGGTGAATTGATTAACACACTTTAATATATTCATATAATGGAATAAAATATAATATTAATGCAAACAATTGATATATGTAACATGGGTGAATCTCAAACACATCGTGCAAAAATGAAGACAAAGACATAGAAATGTAAATTCAGTGCAACTCCATTGTATAAAGTCCTAGAAGAGGCAAAAGTAATTTGTGATCATAGAAACTAAATAATGCTTTTTTTTGTTTGTTTGTTGTTTTCCCATGGGGTTATGATTTACTGGGAAGAAGAACAAAGACATGTTCCTTTGCTTTGTAGGAGTGTGGATTGAGCAACTATGCATTTGTCGAAACTGATCTAATTGTAAATTTAAGATCTTTGCATTAAAATGCATGTATAGTATGCCTCAGTTAAATAATGTGTCCTTTCATTTGCTTTAGCAAAATTATTGATCAGATGATATACCTTATTTGAGAAAAGAAAAATATCTCAAAATTGATCCAGAAATTTTCAAGTAGCTCCCATGTAAATTACCACATTTCTACTTAGGTGAGTGGTTCCCACAATCTTCCTATTCTCATTGGAGCAACTTAAGAGGCAATCCTTGTTTAATAAGTCCAGTAGAAAAAGGAATATGTCATTTTCTGTTATTCATAATATTCACTAAATATTATGAATGAATTTTATGGAGACTAAAAGTGAATATATTTGATACGATATGACTTTAAAAATTAATAATGATTCTCTGATCTTAAGGTTGGAAATCACTTTAAATGTGATGAATATATTCTGACAAAAGATAGCATCTGTTCCCTTTTCAAAGGGTCTAATGGAGCAATTTGTGATATAAAAATTTTTATATTCAGGCAAAAATCCTGCTGTATAAAGAAATGACCAATCATTGTCAGAAAATAATGGTTTAGAAAGGAAAATTGATAATATGAACATCTTATTAACTCTTCATAAATGCTTACATGCACAATCTTCATTCAATGGAAGTTTGAGGAAAGCAGGTGATCTTTTTAAAAATGACACAGTTAGGGTCACTTCTTCTCCAGCATTCCGAAGAACTTGAACCTAAAAATAATAAAAATGACATCATTGTCACTATGTTTGCAAAATTTTACATATGATTATGAAATCATAAAATGATTGGTTGCCATTTCCAGCTCCCATTTTTTCCCTAGTGGCCAAGAATATAAAGCAAATAAGTTACCTAATGTGCAGGAATATAATTACTTTATCTTCAATTCATACTTCTTGAGATCTTTCTAAATTTATCATTTTTTATGCACCAGAAAATTGGTTAAGCTTTGAAGATATGATTGAATGACCATGCAGATGTTAACAAGAGTCCTAATTCTTATTACATAAAATTGACCATAAATCACTGAAACATTTTTGAAAAATAGAAATAGGCATTATTGTCCTGTTACCATTGAGTACTTTTCCCTTTTCCTGAAAATCTTAAGTGATGATGGAGTCTGTTATTACCAAAAACTTATAACACTTTTAAGATTCTAGAATTAGTGAGTTTAGTTCTAGCAATTAAAAGAGGTCAATTACTCCCCAAATTATATCAAGAAAAATATTAGCAACATTTTAAAAAGTACACCTGTGGAGATATTTTCAGTGAACATAACTGGAAAAAAAATGTAAATATATTTGTAATGTTTCAACACCATACAAATTAAGGGAAGATTTTAAAATGATTAACAAAAAAGCAATTATTAAGTGTGAAATATAACTTGCTATCAAACATAGCAAAAAATTTACCAACTTCAAGTTATCAAAGAATTGCCTAGCAAAACAATGTAGAACTTCTGTTTGGGGTGATAGAAAAGTTTTGGTAATGAATGGTGGAGATGGTAATACAACATTGCAAATATACCTCACACCACTGAGTTGTTTACTTAAAAAAGGTTAAAATAGGAAATGTGCTGTATATATATGTTACCACAATAAAATTTTAAAACAAAATTAGAATGATGACAACAACAAAACAATGTCTAATGAATTCTGGTCCTGACAAGATAACACAGATTCATCCTTATCTGTGCCTCCCTATTAAGTACAACTATAAACCCTGGAAAAAATGCAAGAGCCAACCAAAGGAAAACAGGAATGAAGGGGAAAAATGGTGAAGGACCCGAGGATTTGTTGATGGCACATCAACACAGTGTCATACTCCAACACACAGCAGAAGGAGACAGCCAAGCCAGGGTCTTCCAGATCTACAACAGAAGACATCCCACCAGGCTGACCCCACTTCTGAATTGAAAGGAAGCCCACCAAACCAGGCAAATCAGAAGAACCAGGACTGGCAAAGAGGACAGTTCAGAAATTCTGGTGACAACACATGTCCAGGGGAGACCTCTCCTTCCTGCTGGATCTGAGAGTTCTCAATCTGCTGCATACACCAGCAATGGAGATCATGCCATAACCCTCCCTTCCTGCCAAAGACACTATATGATTGGGGATCCCAAACAAAAGTGCTAAACCAAGAAACCCTCCGTGTCCCTATGGGCTGAGACTATCCTCCTCTTCACAGAGACACTACACTGCAGAGCAGCAACAGCAAGTATGATCCTGCCACAAGTAGCAGTCCCCAAAGGACCATCACCATGCCCCCTCATCCTCAGGAAGCCCCCCTAATCATCAGTGGACAAAGGACTTCTTCCCCACTTGTTGGCATCAGGGGTGGTGGCCTGAGGAAGCCCCCTACCCCCAAAAAAAGCAGTATTGGCAGAGAACACTGGAAACCCCAGTGGCATAAGATATACCAAACAGGACAAAATGGTATCCAATGTGATCAGAAATTAGATTGTCAATGGAACCACAGCCCATTGAACTAGATGGGAAGTGCATGCTAAAAATCTAGAGAGGTTGAATGTATAATAAAAGATTGCAATAAAACAAAAAAAGACAAAACAAAACAGAACAAAACAAAAAACATCTCAAATAAGACCCAGATCTCCTAACCTAATAGCAAAATGACCAGGATACAATACAAAAAAAAAAAAAAAAAATCACATGCCATTATATGAACCAGGAAAATCACTATTTTTGAATGAAAAAGTCAGTCTACTAGCACCAACAATGAGATATATGACATGTTGGAATAATCTGAAAAGGCTTTTAAAGAAACCTAATAAATAGGTTTTTAAAGCAAATGTAAATCCTCTTCAAACAACAGCAACAAAAAAAAAATAGGAACTAAGCAAGTAAGTACAAATTATTAAGAAGAATCAAATGGAAAGAATAGATATGATAATGTTATTTAAAAAATTCTGGACTGACTCAGTAATGGAGTGGTTATGGGAGAAGATAGAATCATTGAGCAAACAACAGAGAAAATGTAGGGAAAAAGCAAATCTTTAGTTGACTGTTGGATGGTAACAAAAATATAAAACTATATTATCAGAATCCCACAAGATAGGAGAGAGTGGGCATGAAGGACTATTTAAAGAAAAAATGGAAAAAACCTTCCCCAATAAGGCAAAAGACATAAAAGCCCACAGAATCAAGAAGGCTAGCAACCCCCAAAAAGATATGCCCAAAGAAACTGACACCAAGACACATCATAATTAAAGTACTGAAAACTAAAGGAAAGGAAAATTCTTGAAAGCAATCAGGTAGAAAAGATACATAACTTATAGGAGAACAACAGTATGAAAGGCAATGAATTCTCATCTAAAGATGGTTGAAATAGTAAAGAGAAGGAAGTGGAACATTTTTTCCTGAGCTGAAAAAAAAAAAAATTTATTAACCTACAACACTATATCCAGTGAAAACATTGGTCAGAAAAGAAGAGGGAATCAAGAAATTTTTCAGATGTAAGAAAATTAAGGGATAGCATATACAACAGAAATACCATAAATACCATAAATGAGTAGCTAAAGTTCTCTAAAAAGTAAAGAAACAATAAATAAGGAAACTTGGAACATTAGGAGGAAGTAGTGACAAATGAAAAAAAAAAAAAAAAAGCAGAGTATAAGTAACAAATAGACTTTCTTTTCCTCCTTTGTTTTCTAATTTGTTTGATAGTTTAAGCAAAAATTAAAAACTGATGTAGTTTTACATGCATGTAGAGGAAAATTTAAGTAATTAAATTTTAAATTATAAACAGGGAGGGTAAAGAACTGTAACAAGAAGTAAGGTATCTACACTCATGTAGAACTGGTAAACAATGACATCAGTAGACTATGATGCTATGTTTATATATATAACATAATATCTAAAGAATCCACAAATTTATATGCAAAAAGATATACTAAAGAAGACTAAAGATGAATATATATATATATATATATATATATATATATATATATATATATATATTTTTTTTTTTTTTTTTTTTTACAAATAACCCACAGGAAGGCAGGGAAAAAGAAAACAAATGAATGAAATTCTTATTCAACAAACATAAAATAAATAATAAAAATGGCAGATTTAAAGATTAGGAGCAAGATAACACTATCCATTTTCACCACTGCTACTCAACTGAGTACTAGAAGTCCTAACTAGGAGCTATAAGGTAAGAAAAAGGAATAAAGACAGAAGTCACAAAGATTAGAAAGGAAGAAGAGAAGGCACAAAGTTTAGAAAGGAAGAAACAAAATTGCCCCTATTTTCAGATGACCTGTATTATCTTTGTCAAAATTCCAAGGAATATTAAAAATATCAACTGTTTTTCTGTGCAATGTATGTATAGGCTATATGACTACCATTACTGTGGCTTTCTATTATGCTTTGAAATCAGGAAGTGTGATTGTGATGGTTAGGCTCATGTGTCAACTTGATCAGGTGATAGTACCCAGGTGTCTGGTCAAGCAGGCACTGGCCTGTTAATGCAAGGATATTTGTGGCTGGTTAATAAACCAAAAGAAGCTAGCATTTCCCTAGAGAATGCTAACTAACACAACTTGGTATTGAGAGTGGGCCAGATCCCTGAAGAGACTGAAGAGTTAATGCCACTCTTAAGGACTTGAAGGAGGCAGGGGTTGTGATTCCCACCACATCCCCATTTAACTCTCCTGTTTGGCCTGTGCAGAAATCAGATGGGTCTTGGAAGATGACAGCAGATTATTGTAAGCTTAACCAATTGCAGCTGCTGTTCCAGATATGGTATCATTGCTTGAGCAAATCAACACATCCCCTGTTACCTGGTATGCAGCTATTGGTCTAGTAAATGTTTTTTTGTTTGTTTGTTTGTTTGTTTTCCTCAATTGCTGTTAGTAAGGCCCACCAGAAACAGTTTGCATTCAGCTGGCAAGGCCAGCAGTTTACATTCACTGTGCTACCACAGGGGTATATCAACTCTCCAGCCCTATGTTATAACATTGTCTGCAGGGAAATTGATTGTTTCTCCCTCCCACAAGACATCATACTGTTCCATTATATTGATAAATATCATGTTGACTAGACCTAGTGAGCAAGAAGTAGCAACCACTCTAGATTTGTTGGTAAGGTATTTGTGTGTCAGAGGATGGGAGATAAATCCAACAAAAATACAGAGGACTTCCACCTCAGTAAAATTTCTAGGTGTCCAGTGGTGTGGTCCATGTCAAGATGTCCCTTCTAAGGTGAAGGATAAGCTGCTGCATCTGCCCACACACCCGATGACCAAAAAAGAGGCACAATGTTTAGCTGGACTCTTTGGATTTTGGAGACAACATATTCCTCATTTGTATGTGCTACTCTGGCCCATTTACCGAGTGACCATAAAAACTACTAGTTTTGAGTTGGGACCAGAAAAAGATGAGGCTCTGCAAGAGATCCAGGCTGTTGTGCAAACTGCTCTTCTACTTGGACCCTATGATCCAGCTGATCCAATGGTGCTGGAAGTGTCAGTGGCAAATAGATATACTGTTTGGAGCCCTTGGCAGGCTCCTATTGGAGAATCACAATGCAGGCCCTTAGGATTTTGGAGTAAAGCCATCCTCTGCAGATAACTACTCTCCATTTGAGAAACAGCTTTTGGCCTGCTGTTGGGACTTAGTAGAGAGAGAACACTTAACCATAGGCCACCAAATTACCGTGAGACCTGAGTTACCTATCTTGAGCTGGGTGTTGTCCTACCCACTAAACCATAAAATATGGCATGCACAGCAGCACTCCATCATAAAATGGAAATGGTATATATGAGACACAAGTAAGTTACATGAGGAAGTGGCCCAAATGCCCATGGTCTCCAGTCCTGCCACATTACCTTCTCTTTCCCAGCCCACAGCTGTGGCATATTGGGGAGTTCTTTATAATCAGTTGACTGAGGAAGAAAAAACTCAGGCCTGGTTTGCAGAGGGTTCTGCATGATATGCAGGCACCACCTGAAAGTGGACAGCCCCTTTCTGGGATGTCCCTGAAGGACAGTGGTGAACTTGGAGCAATGCAGCTGGTTGTTCACTTTGATTGGAAAGGAGAACTGGCTAGAGGTGCATTTTTATACTGATTCATGGGCCATTGCTAATGGTTTGGCTGGATGGTCAGGGACTTAGAAGGAACATAATTGGAAAATTGGTCACAAAGAAGTCTGGGGAAGAGGTATGTGTATAGACCTTTCTGAGTGAGTAAAAAACATGAAGATATTTGTGTCCCATGAGAATGCTCACCAGAGGGTGACTTCAGCAGAAGAAGATTTTAATAACCAAGTGGATAATATGACCTGTTTGGTGGGTACCAATCACTCTCTTTCCCCAGCAACTCCTGTCATTGCCCAATGGGCTCATGAACAAAGTGTCATAGGGGTAGGGATGGAGATTATGCATGGGCTCAGCAACCTGGACTCCCACTCACCAAGGCTGATCTGCCACAGCCACTGCTGATTGCCCAAGCTGCCAGCAGCAGAGACCCACACTCAGTCCCTGATATGGCACCATTCCTGGATGCATCAGCCTGCTACCTGGTGGCAGGTTGAATAAATTGAACCACTTCCATCACGGAAGGGGCAGCAATTTGTTCTTATTGGAATAGACACATACTTTGGATATGGGTTTGCCTTCCCTGCATGAAATGCTTCTGCCTAAACTACCATCTGTGGACTTACAGAATGCCTTATCCAACATCATGGTTTTCCACACAGCATTGCTTTTTGACAAAGGAACCCACTTCACACCAAATGAAGTGAGGGAATGGGCACGTGCTCATGGAATTATCTGGTCTTGCCATGTGCCCCATCATCCAGAGGCAGCTGAGTTGATAAAACAGTGAAATGGCCTGTTGAAGACTCAAGTACAGCACCAACTAGGTGGCAATACCTTGCAGGGTTGGGGCAGTGTTCTCCAGTAGGCTGTGTGAACTCTGAATCAGCATCCACTCTAAGGTGCTGTTTCTCCCACAGCCAGGATTCATGGGTCCAGGAATCAAGGGGTGAAAACAGGGGTGGCACCACTCACTATCACTCCTAGTGATCCACTAGGAAAATTTTTGCTTTCTCTCCCTACAAGCTTAAGCTCTGCTGGTCTACAAGTCTTAGTTCTAAAGGAGGCATGCTTCCAACCCTCCAGGAAACACAACAATAATTCCATTGAACTGGAAGTTAAGACTGCCACCTGTCTCTTTGGGCTTTTTATGCCACTAAATCAACAGACAAGGAAGGGGATTACTGTACTGGCTGGGGTGATTGATCCCGACTATCAAGGGTGAATTTCAGTGCAGTTACAGAATGGAGGTAAAGAAGAGTTTTCCTGGCATACAGGAGTTTCCCTATGGCATCTCTTAGTACTACCATATCCTATGATTAAAGCTAATAAAAAACTGCAACAACTGAATCCATGCAGGACCACCAATGGCCAAGAAACTACAGGAATGAAGGTTTCGTTCACCCCTCCAGGCAAAGAACCATGGCCAGTTGAAGTGGAATGGGTAGTGGAAGAATGTAGTGATAAGTATGAACTACAGCCATGTGGCCAGTTACAGAAGGAAGGACTATGACAGCATGGATATTTCCTCTTTGTTTTATTATGATATTTAAGTAAAAGGAAATCAATTTTAAGATTTAATGGCACCCAAGGACTCACATCCAATTCTGCAGAGATTTAGTGTGTTTCCAGTTGTACACAGGACAGTGGAGTATTGTCAGGCAAAATACATACGTGTTACTTTTCTCTACTTAGAGATAAATCATGATTTAAGATGATGTATATAACTGCAAAGTTGACAAGGGGTGGACTGTGAAGGTTAGGTTCATGTGTCAACTTGACTAGGTGATAGTGCCCAGGTGTCTGATCAAGCAAGCACTGGCCTAACCATTACTGCAAGGACATTTTTGGCTGGTTAATAAACCAGAAGGCATGTCCTTCACAATGAGAGAATGCAATGAGCTGGATTTAATCCAATCAGCAGAGGACTTTTAAGCAAGGCAGGTAGAGAAACTTCACTTCTTTCGCTAAACAGCAAAGCATTTCCTGAGGAGTTCATCAAAGTTGCCAGTTCATTTCCTGAGGAGCTCATTGAACATGTTCATTGAAGTTGCCAGTTCACTGCCTGGGGAGTTCATTGAACATCTTTATTGGAGTTGCCAGTTTGCTCCCTGCCCTACAGAATATGGACTCATGAATACCCACAGTTATGTAAGACACTTGTATAAAATTTTATGTTTATAGATATCTCTTGTTGATTCTGTTTCCCTAGAGAACCCTAACTAATACAGTGATACTTTCTTCTCTCTTTGCAGTATCTATTTCATTATTTGGGGCTAATTGTGTTTCCATGTGAATTTGAGGTTTGGCTCTTCCATTTCTGAAGAAAAAGCTGCTGGGATTTTGATAAGAATTTCATTGAATCTATAAATTTCTCTAGGTAATATTTGCATCCTAATAATATTAAATCTTTCTATTGATGGATGTGGGATATCTTGCCATTTATTTTGGTCTTCTTTCCTTTGTTTCAACAGTATTTTATAGATTTCAGGGTACAAGTCCTTCACCAGCTTGGTTAAATTTATTACTAAGTATTTTATTCTTTTTTTTAAAGTAATGTCTTCTTACTTTATTGTTTTTTTTTAGTTTAATTTATTGAAATTGTTCACATATCATATAATTATCCAAAGATCCAAAGTATACTATCAATTGCCCATGGTACCGTCATACAGCTGTGCATCCATCAGCACAATTTTTTTTTCAAGTTTTAGAACATTTTCATTATTCCAGAAAAGAAATAAATACAAAAAAGAAAATGCTCATCCTCCCATACCCCTAATAACCCTGCTCCATTATTGACTGATAGTATTGGTATAGTACATTCATTACTATTGATGAAAGAATGTTAAAATACTAATAACTGTAGTACATAGTTTGCAATATGTATATTTTCCCCCTATATATCCCTCTACTGTTAACCTAGTTATAGTCAGACATTTGTTCTAGTTCATGAAAGAGTTTTCTAATATTTGTGCAGTTAATCATGAAGATTTTCCACCACAAGATTCACTGTTTTACACATTACCATCTATTCTAGTTTGCCAAGGCTGCTGGAATTCAAAACACCAGAAATGGATTGGCTTTTATAAAGGGGGTTTATTTGGTTACACAGTTACAGTCCTAAGGCCATAAAGTGTCCAAGGTAACACATCAGCAATTGGGTACCTTCACTGGAGGATGGCCAATGGTGTCCAGAAAACCTCTGTTAGCTGGGAAGGCACATGGCTGGCGTCTGCTCCAAAGTTCTGGGTTCAAAATGGTTTTCTCCCAAGACGTTCCTCTCTAGGCTGCAGTTCCTCAAAAATGTCACTCTTAGTTGCTCTTAGGGTGTTTTTCCCATGGCTTCTCTGGAGCAAAAGTCTGCTTTCAATGGCTGTCTTCAAACTGTCCCATCATCTGCAGCTCCTCTCTCAGTTCCTGTGCTTTCTTCAAAGTGTCCCTCTTGGCTGTAGCTCCTCTTCAAAACATCACTCTCAGCTGCACTCAGTTCCCTCTGCCCGTCAGCTCATTTATATGGCTGCACTGATCAAGGCCCACCCTGAATGGGTGGGGCCATGCCTCCATGGAAATATCTCATCAGAGTTATCACCCACAGTTGGGTGAGTCACATCTCCATGGAAATCTAATCAGCACCAAAACGTCTGCTCCACAAGACTGCATCAAAGAATATGGCTTTTTCTGGGGGACATAATACATTCAACTAGCACATTCCACCCCCTGGACCCCAGAAAAACATATTCTTTCCAAATACATAAAGCATTCATCCTATCACAATATCACAAAAACTCAAATTATTTCAGTAATAATAGTTAAGTACAAAATTCCATCAAAATCAATTATAGGCATGGTCAGTCCTAAGGCATAATTTTCCTTTAGCTGTGGATCTGTGAACTTAGAACAACTTACGTGCTTCCAATATACAAAAGAGGGACATTCATAGGATAAACATTCCCATTGCCATAAGGAAAAACTGAAAAGAAAACAGGGTTCACAGGACTGAAACAGTTCCTAAAACCTGCAGGACAAATTCCATTAGATTTCAAAGTCTGAGAGTCATTAACAGAATGACTTTGCATCCTTGGGGCTTGAGAGAGTAGGAGTCTAACCCTTCCTAAGGGCCTTTGTGGCAGTCCTTTCCTCTCCAAATGCTTGGGTGAGTGCTCCAACATATCCACACATTGGGGAGACCACCTTCTCGGCCCCACCCTCCTCAAACATTGGGGCAGCTCCCGGATTCCCTTCCATCTCCGGGGCACATGCTCAACCCCTTCAGAACAGTGTGGTGGCAGCCAGGCTCTCCCCAATTCCCTGGGAATGTGCTCCACCCTCTTTGGGGCTTGGTGTGGCAGGACATTTCCTGAGCATCGAGGTGGAAGGCCCACCCTCAACCTCCAGGGAAAACTCACCCTTTCCATGAATGTGGGCTGCTCTGCTCTCCCAGCCCAAGATCTCTTGACTCCAGACCTCAACCTCCATGGCTCTGTCTTTGAAGAAATTTTTCCTTCAATTTGTTCCTTGTCTGTCTCCTCCAGTCCAGATTAGCAACGGCTCTGTCTATAAAGATCTCGCAGAAATTCTGTTGGCTTCGCATGAAGCACACAGAGGTCAAAGCCATCAGACAATAGGATTTTCCACAAATCCTTTCTGCTTAATTCCTTTTCCAATTTTGGCTTGTACTGAAATGGTGGCTGGGTTCCATGTTTGGTAACATCCTCATGTTGGGCTGTAGCTTCTGGGATTCCACCCCTAGAATCCCATAATTTTCCAAGCCATCAGCTTCTGGTTTCTTTAAATCCAACAGTTCAGTTCTAAGTTTATCTCTCTCCGCTCACATTTTACTATAAGCTGCAAGGAGAACCCAGGGTACATCCTCCACATGTAGTATGGAGATCTCCGCAGCTAAGTATTCCAGGTTGTTGCTTTCAAATTCTTCCTTCCATCCAACACCAGGACTCAATTTTGCCAAATTCTCTGCCACTTTAAAACAAGGATCGCCTTTCTTCCAGTTCGCAACAACACATTCATCACTTCTGTTCAAGGCCTCATCAGAAGTATCTTTAGAGTCCATATTTCCACAGTCTCTTTAAAGCAGTTTAGGCCTTTTCTATCAATCTCCTCACAATTTTTCCAGAATCTTCCCCTTATTCATTCAAAAAGCCGCTCCAACATGTTTGGGATTTGCAAACTCAGCAGCAAAAGCACCCCACTCTCGGTACCAAAATCTGTTCTAGTTTGCCAATGCTGCCAGAATGCAAAACACCAGAAATGGATTGGCTTTTATGAAGTGGGTTTATTTGGTTACACCATTAGAGTCTTAAGGCCATAAAGTGTCTAAGGTAACACATGAGCAATCGGGTACCTTCACTGGAGGATGGCCAATGGTGTCCAGAAAACCTCTGTTAGCTGGGAAGGCATGTGGCTGGCATCTGCTCCAAAGTTCTGGTGTCAAAATGGCTTTTTCCCAGGACGTTCCTCAAAAACGTCACTCTTAGTTGCTCTTAGGGTGTTTTTCCCATGGCTTCTCTGGAGCAAAAGTCTGCTTTCAATGGCTGTCTTCAAACTGTCCCATCATCTGCAGCTCCTCTCTCAGTTCCTGTGCTTTCTTCAAAGTGTCCCTCTTGGCTGTAGCTCCTCTTCAAAACATCATTCTCATCTGCACTCAGTTCCCTCTGCCTGTCAGCTCATTTATATGGCTCCACTGATCAAGGCCCACCCTGAATGGGTGGGGCCATGCCTCCACGGAAATATCTCATCAGAGTTATCACCTACAGTTGGGTGGGTCACATCTCCATGGAAATCTAATTAGCACCAAAACATCTGCTCCACAAGACTGCATCAAAGAATATGGCTTTTTCTGGGGGACATAATACATTCAAACGAGCACACCATCTTTTAACCTCCAACTTTCCTTCTGGTGACATATGTGACTCTAAGCTTCTCCTTTCCACCACATTTGCATACCATTCAGCAGTGTTAGTTGTTCTCACAATAACAGGCTATTGTCACCTCTGCCCATTTCCAAACACTTAAGTTCAACCTAGTTGAATATTCTGCTCATTATAATAACCCACTCCCCATTCTTTAACCTTGTTCTATATCCTGGTAACTTATATTTTATTTCTATGAGTTTACATATTATAATTAGTTCATATAAGTGAGACCATGCAATATTTGCCCATATGTGTCTGACTGATTTCACTCAATGTAGTGCCCTCAAGATTTCCTTATCAATCTTTTTTTTTTACAGAGGGTTTTGTTCACTTACCATAATATCCTTCCTAAGTAAACAATAGATGGTTCCTGTATAGTCATATATTTTTGTATTCACCACCATCACCACTATCTATACAAAGACATCTCCATTTCTTCCACAAAGAAGGAGGAAGAGTCAAAGTAGGTAGAGAGACAAAAGAGAAAGAAGAAAGAAAATAAGCATGACAGCTAAAAAGCAACATAAGGAAAGATAGAGTTTACCTGAAGTAGAATAAAGAAGTCGGACAACATTACCAATGCCAAGGGACCAATACCCCTCCCTTGTGTCCCCCTCTTACATGCATTTAACTTTGGTAGATTGCCTTTTTTACATTAAGGGAAGCATAATACAATGTTTCTGTTAACTAAAGTCTCTAGTTTGCTTTGATTTTATTTTTCCCCAATACCATCCTATTTTTAACAGCTTGCAAAGTTGACATTCATTTGTTCTCCCTCATGTAAAAACATATTAGTATATTTCATCACAATTGTTGAGTACTCTAGGTTTCACTGGGTTATACAGTTCCAGTCTTTATCTTTCCTCTTTCCTTCTAGTGTCCCACATGCTCCTAACCTTCTGCTTTCAACCATACTTATAGTCATATTCATCTTTGTTCAGTGTACTTACATTGCTGTGCTACCATCACTCAAAATTGTCATCCAAATCTCTCACTCCTGTCTTTTCCTATCTGTCTGTAGTCCTTCCTTTAGTATTTCCTGTAGAGCAGGTATCTTGTTCACAAACTCTGTCATTATCTGTTTGTCAGAGATTATTTTAAACTCTCCCTCATCTTTGAAGGACAGTTTTGCTGAATATGGGATTCTTAGTTAGCGGTTTTTCTCTTTCAGTATCTTAAATATATCCTTCTTTCCTCCTTGGTTTCTGTTAAGAAATACGAACCTAGTCTTATGAAGCTTCCTTTGTGTATGATGTATTGCTTTTGTCTTGCTGCTTTCAGGATTCTCTCTTTGTCTTTGACATTTGACAATCTGATTATTAACTGTCTTGACATAGGCCTATTCATATCTATTCTGTTTGGGGTATGCTGTGTTTCTTGGATCTGTAATTTTATGTCTTTCATAAGAGATGGGAAATTTTCATTGATTATTTCCTCTATTATTGCTTCTGCCCCTTTTCCTTCTCTTCTCCTTCTGGGACACCCATGACACATACATTCATGCATTTCATGTTGTCATTCAATTCCCTGAGATGTTCATATATTTCCATTCTTTCCCCCATGTACTCTTTTGTACATAGGGGAAAGAATAGGATTTCAGGTATCTTGTTCTCCAGTTCCTGGATGTTTTCTTCTGCCTTTTACTATCCGCTGTTGTATGTCTCCATTGCATTTTTCATCTCTTGTGTTGTGCCTTTCATTTCCATAGATTTGGCCAGTTTTTTCAAACTTTCTACCTTATGTTCACCCAGTGTTTTCTTTATAGCCTTCATGCCTTTTGTTATATCTTCCCTGAACTCATTGATTTGGTTTTAGATTTAATTTAACATATTTCTTTGAAAATCTTTAATAGATTGTTTCATTAAAGTGAAACAATATCTCAACTATATCTTGGCTGAGGTGAAAGTTTGTTCCTTTGACTGGAACATATCTTCATTTTTCCTAGTATAGATTGTAGTTTTCTGTTTCTAGGCATCTGGTTTCCTTGGTTACCCCAGTTAGGTTTTCCCAGACCAGAATGGGTTCAGGTCTCAAAATGGGGTTATATTCAGGGTGTGTCTTAGAGGAATGACAGACTTCCCTGTGAGGTTTCCAGTTGCTTTGCTTTTCTTAACTTGCCCAGAAGATGGTACCTGTCAACCTGTCACTCTCAAGTGGTGTAAAGAACTGTGCCCCCTTTAGTTTATGTTTTGGCTGTTTTCTTCCAGGCTCTGGGGTCTGGTTCTGAAGGGAAAGCTGAGCCCCATCTGCTTACTCTTAGGAAAGATACACCTGAGGGAATTATCACCTGCATTCAAATAGTCTATCTGATTCTGTTATCTCCTCCCTGGTCTAGGTCTGAGTGCTACAAACTGAAAATGGCTGCAGTTTTCTCTTCTGAACCCTTGAGGTTGAGAGATTGAAAAAGGAACAGAAAGCCACCTTTTAGAGCCAGTACATGCCCGCCCCCCAGTTTCCCTCATCAGCCAGGGGTAACACCCAGTCTTCTGGGTTCTCCTTCCCAGCCATATAAGTCTTCTGGTTCTTTAAGGTCAGTCATCACTAAAAGCTTCTATCTGCTTGTTGGAGGTTTGTAGCTTGTATTCAGTAATCCACTTTTGTTAATTAAAAACCCAGTTGGAGCTCAGCTGAACTATATTTGCTCACTCGGAGAGTGCCACTCTCTACCACAGTGAGGTTTTCCAGCTCAGCCTGCTGTGGGGGGAAGGGGCCCTCAGCACAGTTCTGCAACTTTTATTTACAGGTTCTGTGCTGTGATCTCAGGTGTTCCTCCCAATCCAGGTTTGTGTATGATGTGTGGATAGTCATGTTGTCCCCCAGCAGTTACTCCAAATTATTCACTAGTTGTTCCTGGTTGTCCATTAGTTGTTCCAGGGGACTAACTAAATTCCACTCCTCTCTATGCCACCATCTGTTAAGAACTACTGTGAACATAACTGTTTTATTCTGTTTCAGAATATTCTATACTGAACAGATTTTTTTTAAATAATCTTTTAGTCTGCAATTTGCTGAATTTGTTTATTAGTTCTACTATTTTTCTTGTGGATTATTTGGGATTTTCCATTCTTTGGATCATGCCACATGTGGATAGCAATGGTTTTACATCTTCCTTTCCATTTTTGGATACTTTTTATTTCTTTTCTTGCCTAATTCCTTAGGCTAGAAATTTCTGTACAGTATTTAACAGAGTGGTGAAAGTTAGCATTGTTGTCTTGCTCCTGAAAACGGGAAAGCTTTCAATTTTTAATCATTGTATATACTGCAAGCCATGGGTTTTCATATACGCCTTTTATCATGTCGAAGAAGTCACTTTCTACCTTTAATCTTTTGACTGCCTTTATCAGTGGAAAGGTGTTGGAGCTTGTCAAATGTCCTTTCTGTATCAATTGAGTTGATATGATTTTTTCCCTTATTTCTGTTGATGTGGTGTGTTACATTAATTGATTACCTTATGTTGAAATGCCATTGCATTCTTGGAATCATGGTGTATAATTCTTTTAATGTACTGTTGTATTTGATTTGCTAATACTTTATTGGGGACTTTTGCTACTATATTCATAAGTTGAATTTGTCTGTGGTTTTCTTTTCTTGTGATGCCTTTATCTTACCTTGGTGTTAAGGTAACATTGGCCTCATAGTATGAATTAGGAAGAGTTATCCCCTCTTCAGTTTTTTAGAAAAGTGTGAAAAGGATTGGTGTTAAATTGCTAATTCTTTGAACACTTGGTAGAATTCAGCAGTGAAGGCATCTGGTCCTGGATTTTATTAGGAGATATTTAGTTGCTTATTGTTTTAGTTCCCTATACTGCTTAAAGTGAATACCTTGAAATGGTTCAGCCTGAACAATGGTAGTTTATTGACTTAGAGTTTTGAGGCCAAGACACTGTTCAAATCAAGGCATCATCAAGATGACACTTTCTTCGCAAAGAACACTTGCCAGCAATCCTTGGTTCCTCTGGAACATGGAAAGGCATGTGGTGGTGTCTGCTGGTATCTCCCTTCTCTTCTGGGTTTCGCTGATTTCCGCTTTGGCATCCATTGCTTTCTCTCTGTATTCATTTCATTTATAAAGGACTCCAGTAATAGGATTAAGACTCATGCTGAATGAGATGGGTCACACTTTAACTGAAGTAGCCTCATCTAAAGGTGTTTAATCCATACCCACAGGAATGCATTAAGTTTAAGAACATGTTTTTCTGGGATACATTCAAACCACCACACTCCACCCTTTGGATACTAAAAAGACATGTTCTTTCTATATGCAAAGCATATTCATTCCATCACAATATCCAAAACTCTTGAGTAATTTCATTAACAATAGTAAATACAAAAACTCATCAAAATCAGTGATAGGTGTGGTCTTTCCTGCAGCACAATTTCCCTCTGTCTCTGGACCTGTGAAACCTAGAACAAGTCATCTGTTTCCAATATACAAAGGAGGGACAGTTGTAGGATTTAAATTCCTATTCTCAAAATGAGAATTTGGAGGGAAAACAAAGGTCATGGGTCCCAAACAATTCCCAAGCCCTGCAGTGCACACTTCATTAGATTTTCAAGGTCTGAGAGTCATCTATGGAAAGATGTTTTGTTCTTTAGTCCTAATGAAGGGGTAGCCCCACCCCTTCCAAGCACTTGCACACTGGCCTTGCTCTCCCTGAACACTGGGGTGAAGGCTCCACCTCCCAACAACACTGGGGTGATGGATGGCCAGACTCTCCACAATCCCTGGGGAATACATTCCCACTTCTGAGAATACTGGGCTGTTAGCACTCTTCCTGAACAATGGGGTGGAAGGTCCTCCCTCTCTGAGCTCAGGGGCAGACTGACCCTTTTCACACATATGCGGAACTGCTCTATTGGTCTGCGATATCTTCAGTCCAGACTTCAGCTTCCATCATTGTGCCCTTGATGTGATTTTTCCTTTTATCTGTCCCTTTTCATCCAGGCTGGCCGTGTTTCTGTTCATACAGATCTTACAAAAAGCTTGGTTTTGCATGTAGGACACAGGGGTCCAAACCATCAGACAGTAGGACTTCCCACAGATTCTTCCCAGATAACTGCTTTTCCTATCCTGACTTTCACTGAAATGGTTGGCTGGATCCATGTTCAGTTAATCCCTCACATGGGGCACTGTTCTCTGAGGACTCTGTTTCCAGAAGCTTAGGGTTTTCCAAACCGCCAATTTCTGGTTTCATTGTACCCAGGAGTTCAGTTCTCAGCTTACCCATTTCCTCTCACATTTTATTATAAGCTGCAAGGAGAAACCAGGCAGCAGTTTCCACATTTAGCTTAGAAATCTCCTCAGCTAAATATCCAAGTTTGTCATTCTTAAATTCTGCCTTTCATCTGACCTCAGAACTCAATTTTACAAGTTCTCTGCCACTTTTAAACAAAGATTGCCTTTCCTCCAGTTTCCAATGACATATTCATCATTTCCATCAGAGTCCTCATCAGAAGTACCTTCAGCATTCACATTTTTATCAATAGTCTCTTCATAGCAATCTCCATTTTTACCTATCAAGCTCTGCAAAAGTCTTCCAGCCTCTATCCAGACCCAAAGCTGTTTCGACATTAATGGTATTTGAAATAGCAGCACCCTACCCTCCTAGTACCAAAATCTGTTTTTCTGGGGTATATACAGCTTCAAACAATCACACTCACATTACATGTTTGTGAATATCTTCTAATTCTATTTGAGTCTATTTAGTAAACTGTGTATTTCTAAGAATTTGTCCATTTCCGCTTGATTTTCTAATGTGTTAACATAAAAATGCCTGTAGTATTCTCTAATAATCCCTTTAATTTCTGCACGATCCACAGTAATTTCTCCCATCTCATTTTAGATTTTACTTATTTGTGTTTTCTCTCTTTTTCCTTTGTCCATTTAGATAAGGGTGTGTCAATTTTATTGTTCTTTTCAAAGAATCAACTTTTGGGTTCATCAATTCTCTCAATAGTTTTTCTATTCTCATTTCATTTCTCTCCATTCCAATCTTTATTATTTCTTTCCTTCTAGTAACTTTAGATTTAGTTTTCCATTCTATTCCTAGCTCCTTAAGATGTGATGTTAGATTACTGGTTTGAGGTTTTTCTTCTTTTTTAATATAGACTTTCATAGCTATAAATGTCCCTCTGAGAACTGCCTTCACTGCCCCTTATAGATTTTAGAATTTTGTATTCTTGTTCTCACTCATATAAACATACTTCCTAATTTTCTTTATTATTTCTTCTATGACATGCTAGTTGTTTGAGTGTGCCATTTAATTTCCACATATTTGTGAATTTTCCAACTTCATTTCTGTTGGTGATTTCTAATTTCATTTCACTAAGGTAAGAAAAGATGTTTAGTATAATTTCAATCTCTTCTAATTTATAGACTTGTTTTGTGACTAAAGTTGTAGTCTATGCTGGAGAATGATCCATACATTCACATCAAATGTACATTCTGTTGTTTTGGGGGAGAATGCTCGGTTTATCTCTGTTAGTTCTACTTCAGTTAAAATTGTATTCAAGTCCTCTGTTTCCTTATTGATCTTTTGTTTCGATGTTCTATTAATGAAAGTGGTTTATATAAATCTCCAGCTATTATTATACAATTGTCTATTCCTTCAGTTTTTTTCAGTGTTTGCTTCATATAGTATGGTGCTCTGTGACTAGGTGCAGAAATATTTGTATGTGTTATATCTTCTTCATGAACTGACACTTTTATTAAAATATAGTGACCTTCTTTGTCTCTTGTAACATATTCTGACTTTGTCTTTTTTTTTCTGATATTAATATAGATGCCCTTGCTCTCTTAGCTTACTATTTGCATTGAATATTTTTTCCCATTCTTTCCTTTAAACCTATTTGTGTCTTTAGATATAAATGAGTATCTTGTGGTGAACAACATATAGTTGGAAAATGCTTTTATATCCATTTGCCAACCATGTCTTATAATCCATTTATATTTAAATTATTACTGGTAAAACAGCACTTATTTCAGCTATTTTCTTTGTTTTTTTGTACAATTTATACAATTTTTGCCTTCTTTCCCACCATTGCAGTCTTTTTTTGTGTATTTCTATGCCCATAGCATAGAAATATAATTAATTCTTATTCAATTGTGTGGTAATATTGTAAGAAATAAAAAATGGAGTGACATACCAAAAATACAATTTTACTGGAATTTTTATTTGCCAGTGTAGTTTTCCCTTTACCAGAGATCTATATGGCTCCAAGCTACTGACTCCCATCCTTTCCTTCCAACTGGAAACATTCTTTTTAGCATTCCTTGTGAGGCTGGTCTCATGGTAATGAACTTCCTCAGCTTTTGTTTATCTGAGAATGTCTCAAACTCTCTTTCATTTTTGTAAGACAGTTCTGCTGGATATAGAATTCTTGGCTAGCAAGTTTTCTCTTTCAATACTTTAAGTATGTTTTACCACGGCCTCCTCAATTCCATAGATTCTTCTGAGAAATTGGCCGAAGCTACTTCATTTTATCTTTGTTTTCCAGCATCCAAATAGACTCCAACTTTCATTGCTTTCTCAAAATTAGGGCATTTAAGTGCTGATGTGTAGCTGGAAGTTCTATAGATAAGGAGGAATGTGAAAGTCTGTAATGATAATTGTCATCTGGTCATAATTGCCATTATAAGTGTAAGATTTGCTGTTAAAGTAACTAAGAATCCCATTGATCTTTTGGATAGTGGCATAGTGGAAAGAATAGAGAACTCATTTATATATGTGTTTTAATTGTCAGCATGCCATATATTAGGTGTTAATATTTGAGCAAGTCATTTAAACTTTCCATGTTTCACATTTCTCATTTGTTAAAAGGTAAAAATATTCACTTTATAATTACTTAGCAGGCTCTATTTTATAAGTATAAGGAAGTAAAGGACCTTGTGCCCTTAGAGTGACTATATAAATTCTTAGTAATTATCATTTCATGATGCAGAGTTCTTTTACATAAATGTGAATCATTAAATATACAACCAAATATAAACCTTTTAATAGAAGTAAATTAACAGATTGAAAGAAGCTATTAGATAATGCAGCCACATTTTTCAATACTGAAAATATTATCACATTGAAATATTGTTTGAATATGTCCACAATGTTGCATATGTTTTATTGTGTTCTTTAAAAATGTAGGGAAAAGGAACCACTGATGTATGTTTCAGTTAATAAGTGGATAGTGATAGTTAGACTCTCTACTACTATGCAGCATAATTTTAGCATGTTAGCTCTAGATGTGCTTCGATGGCTTAAATTATCATCTAAATCTAATTAAATGGAAAAATCAAGCTAATTTGTCTCTGTGCCTTTGTCCAGTATAAGAGTGGCATGATAAACTTGAAAATAGCTCTTTCCTATTTGTTGACTTGTGAATCTGTGAACTATAGAACTTTTCTTTGAGGTCTTCCAAAAACATCTTTCAAGGGTTAACTTAAGAGAGGCAATATGTAGAAGGAGTTAACAGAAATTGAGATAAAGAAACAAACAAAAAACAAAACAAAATAGGAAAACATTTGTTTCATATCAGTCCCTAATTGCACTTAATTTAAACAACAGGCAGGATAATGATTTCTGGTCTTGCAGAGCACAATTCTCCCTGGGAAGAGACAGACAGTAACATACTCGACAGTGTGCGAGCTTAGTGTGGGCTTGTTGGGAAGGAAGATGTAGGCACAGAAGATGACAGGGAGAGGAAGTAAGTGGGGACAGAGGGGGATGGCAAGTTATTTTAAAGAGGGTGGTGAGGGTAGGGCTCATTGAGATAATATTTCAGAAAGAATAAATGGAGATGATGTTAGTCAAGCAAATACTTAAGAAAAGAACATTCTAGATTGAGGGAACATCCCTAAGTGGGAGAATATAACAGGCATATTCAAGAAATATCATGAGATTTTCTATTTTGCTTAGAGCTTTTACTAGGAATTGCTGCTCAATTTAATCAAATATTTTATTTAGGATCTTTAGCAAAAGAAACACACACACATAATACATTACATATTCTTTAACTCGTTGATATAATTAATTGTATTGATAATGATTTCCTGATATTTAACATGCCTTGTTGTTTCAAATAATATCTATTTGATCATAGCACATTTTCATTTGTTACTTGCTGGATTCTGTATGCCAATATTGTATTGAAAATTATCATATCTAAATTCATATTGATAATGATCTCTTGTTTCTTTTCTTCATACTCTGTATCAGGTTGTGGTATTCAGTTTTATTCTAGTTTAATTTAATAAAATGAATCAAGGAGTCATCAATCCTTTTCTGCAGGAATTATCTCTTCTCTAAGAGTTAGATAAAACTCAGTTTTCAACCCCTCTGTTCCTGATACATTCTTCTGTTTTTTAAGTTTTTATTTTATTCAAACTTATAGGACACTTGTGAATATAATAGAAACCCCATACAGAGAACTCCAACATACTTCCATATCCTCAGATACCTCAGATCCAACAATTTGAACATTTTGCCACATTTTCCATATGTTTTTCTTTATTCCCTTCCTTTTTCCTTTTCTTTCTCTTTCCTTCTCTTTCTTTCCTTCCTTCCTTCCTTCTTTACTTCCTTCCTTCCTTCTTTCATCTCTCTCTGTCTTTCTATCCATCATCATCTACTCTCTATCTCTACCTGTCTATCAATCTGTTTTATAAACATTTGAGAGTGGGTTGTATACATCATGTACATACTCTAGGAACAAGGATATTTGCTTATGTAATCATCTTAAGTATATTGTCAAGTTCAAGAAATTTAGCATTGGTATACCAATTTTACAGTCTATATTCCAGTTTTTTTTTTTGTATGTCCTAATAATGTCCTTTTGGGCTTTTTCTCCTCCCTTATTAGATCCTATCCTACTTGTACTACATTTAATTTTCATTGTCTCTTTACTTGCTCTTTTTTTAAAATTGTGTGAACAACTGCTCAACATAAACTTTCCCATCTCAACAACTCCCAAGACTGCCATTCAGTGGGATTAATTGCATTCACAATATTGTGATACCCTCACTGCCTTCCCTTATTAACACTTCCTCATCTCTCCAAACAGAAATCCTATACACATTATGCATTAACTCCCCATTTTTCTCTTGCTGCCCACTCCTGGAAACCTCTACTCTATTTTCTGTCTTTATGAGTTTTCATATTCCCCAATACATTCTTTTAGTTACCATAGGGCTTAAATTTAACATCCTAAATCTATCACAATCTTTTTCTTGCTGATATCAAATAACTTTAGTAGTATAGACATACTATGTTCCTATGAGTAATTCTTGCCAACTTTATGTAATTTTTCAAATAGTTCTATTCACACATTACATATTTATACATTATGGGTCCAAAACCACTTATTTATCATTACTGTTTGATGCATATGCTTTTTAGATCCTGTAGGAAGTAAAAAGTGGAGTTACAAACCAAAGATACAATATTACTGGTCTTTATCTTTAGACATATCATTACTTTTACCTCAGAACTTAACTTCTTCATTGGCTTTGATCTATTGTCCAGTGTCTTTTCCTTTCAACCTGCATAACTCTCTTTAGTATCTCTTACAGGGCTGGTCTAGTGGTGACCAACTCCCTCAGTTTTTATTTGCCTTGGAATGTTTTAATTTCTTCCTGATTTTTGAAAAACAGTTTTGTTGGATACAGAATTCTTGCTTGGTAATATTTTCCTTTCAACAGTTTAAATATGTCATCCCACTATCTTCTTGCCTCCACGGTTTCTGAAGGGAAGTCAGAACTAAATCTTATTTAAGATGCCCTTTACATGACACATTGCTTCTTTCTTATAATTTCCAGAATTCTCTCTTTATCTTTGCCATTTTACAATATAATTATAGTATGTCCTGCTGTGAATCTATTTAGGTTTATCATCTTTGGATATACACATCTTTGGATATACACATCTTGGATATACATCTTGGATGTGTATATCCACGTCTTTAATTAAATTTGGTGAGTTGTCAACCATTATTTAATCATTAGTCTCTCTGCTCCTTTCCTTCTCCTCCTTCTTGGGCAAATACCACACAGTGGTTTGGCTTAAACAAAAAGTATTTATTGGCTCATGGTTGCAGAGACCAGATGTCTAACATGAAGACATTGGCAAGGCATGCTTTCTCCGAAAGTCTGAAGGTGTTCTGGCATTGGCCAGTGGTGGTTCTCAGTGTCCCTTGGGTTTCCTGTCACCTGGCAATGTTCTCCCCATGTTTTTGTTTTTCTTTTGCTGAGCTCTGGCTTTTGGCTTTTTATAAAGCCTCCAGTTATCCAGTGTGAGCCCCACCCTCATTCGGTTGAACCACAACTTAACTAAAAATAAAATTCTTAAGAGTCCTATTTACAATGGATTCACACCCACAGGAATGTGGATTAAGATAAGGACATGTCTAAATTAGGGTTCATATTTCAATCTACCACCATACATAAGTGCCTTGTTGGCCAGTAATGAACCAGACGTGGGCAGAATTCTTGAAGGAAAGAGACAAAATAGAACACTACCTTACATTTATTGGACTCTGGGTAAGTCTATTTCAAGCATAATGAATTGTCAAGTTCTGAAAAACAAATCTAAATGCTATCACACCATATTACATCTACAGCTGCAGAATGTAGTCACTAAATATTTGTGTGTGCAGATTTTTCCAAAATGTTTGTACAACATAGAAAGAAACAGTAAATATTTTAGAACTCTACACTGTTTGCTGCCACATGCTGTCATTCCAGGCTATTATGTTAGACGTTTAAATATGTAATTCTGAATTTTAAGTGCCATTTCCACGAGATGCTCACTGAGTATGGGACAAGTGGCCCGATGTCACTGGCAGCATCACTGGGGCCAGGGCACAGCAGCTGTATCAGCATTTCCTTTGTGATTGACATCTGCAAAGGGGGAAACACAGCTGGACCGACATGGGAAAACAGTGGTTTCTTTTGGAATCCTGTAATTTCAAACACTTGAAAATAGATGTGAAGGTCTCAAATATGTTATATTAAATAAGTAGAGAGAAAATAATCTGCTTTTTAAATTAGTAAACACATGAAAAAATTATTCTCACTCTTACTTAATGATTACTTCAATACCAGTCTCCAGAGAAATCTGACATGCACAAAAATGTCAAGGATGCAAAAATTGTAAAAGGCATTAAGATATTTATCCAGTTGTACAAGACACATGTACTTTATGAGATTGCTCAGAAATTTATCACATGTTTGGAAGAAATGTATATTCCTCTCCTGCTTATAAAGGAATTAGTGAGGATGTATAAGAATGTTCCTTAGCAAAGATAAAATCCCAGACTTCCTGTTTTGTCATCTTAGCTCTCAGACTTCTCTTTAAACTCCTCTTCTACTTGGAGCACGACTTGTTTTCCCACAGAGTACCAAAAGACACTCTTGTCACTTGGTACATGAATGTCAAGAATACCCCATTTGAGATTTCAATTGGGAGCAGCTGTTGAAGCTCAAACTTCAGTCTTGCCCCCTTCCTTCATAACCACATGCATCATGGCTCAATCAAAAAATAATTTCCAGGAAAGGAGGAAACACATCCATGGGAATGTGTTGAATTCAGTTTGTGGTTACTTTATCAGTCCCTCATGTTTTAAAATTGCATTTCATTAAAGGCCATTTGGAATCATGTGTATCCTATGCAACCTCATAGCAAAGATGAAGCAACAAAGAATTCAAGTTCTACCTCCTTAAATGAATTGAAGTAAATGGAAGCCAATTTCAGAAGTATTTAGGCTACCCACTTGGGATATAAAGTTGATTTTTTTTTTTTATGTTCAAGTAGAGATTTTAGAGGAAAGAGTGTTCATCCCACTCACCATTCCACTTCCATCACTGTATAGAAATCACAAAACTAATAATAGTAACAAAGATTGCACAAAGATGTATAATCTTATCCTAATTGTTGACAAAGAATAATCACAAATAAATGCTATGATTTCTTGTTAAACCCATAGTAATATGAATAGAAAACCACAGGTCTCTTACCCTTGATATAAAATCTCAATAATGTTTAACATAGAAAAATTAAATTTGTTGAATTTCATTCATTGTGGTCATAGTGATTTGCTATCCACTAAACATGAAACTTTACATATCTTGAATATATGATACACAATTAATTGTCAGAAGACAATGTAAAATCTCAAAATAAAGCAAATGTAATATATCATCTATCAGTCGAATCAGATAATAATTTATATGTTGATCAGTTTTGCCATCAAGCTCTTACTTCTCTGTTCTACAGTGCTATCATCTTAAACTATAGACCCTTTAGTGGGATCAAACAGACTTTCTAGAAAGGATTTTTATATCCACGAAGATACTATGTGAACATTGGATATTTGGCACTTGCTTGCTGAAGGGAACATTGGCATTATGGGTTTGTGTCTCCTGCACAGTAGGTAATCTATTTCACTTTAAAAAACAACTGTGTTCTCTCATTTTCATAATCCTTAAAGATCTCCATGAAATATTTTATATTGTTAAATATCGGCTGATTTTTGTTGCATATGTAAAAAAAAATTCACAAATCAATTTTTAAATCACACAAAACATTCTATATCTGATCATCAATCAAAACATGATTCAGTAAAGAATTCAAGACCTGCTTTAGATAAGACCTTTACAATCAGTGAAAAGGCCACTTTGGTGATTACAAATGTGTCACGGGTGCTTTACTGCATTAGCATTTTCCTGCCAAAAGAATAAATCTCATTTATTTATGCTAATGCTAACAGCACTTTTCCATTTATTTTCTTGAATTTTGTGCTAAGCTATACATCAGAGCTTCTTAATTAGTCTGAGCTGCTCTCTAGCTAAGTAATAAATAAGTGTAAGTAAACCAAGCATTACAGCTCCAACTTTTCCAATGGATTTAGACACTTTTCTCTTCAGTATGTTTTTGAGATATCTCAAGTTAGTGAATGGAAAATCATCACATCTGATTCCAAAGACAACCACAAGCAGCCGACCGCAGGCTGGCTCTGAAGTTTAATTAGTTCATGTTGAAAATATCTTAAGGAAGAAAAAGATGATAACATTTCCCAAAGTTAACTATAGACACCACTATCAGAGTGAGCAGAAATGTGTGAGAGGTGGAGGCAGGGAGAAGTTGGAGAGAAAGGGACTTAGTAAGGAATGTTATATTGAAGGGATTGAGATGTTAAGTCTTGTCAGTATAAAAAAAAAAGAAATTTATGAGCATTATATTTCAGGTACACCTAAGCTCTCTATCCTAAGTTAGATAAGGCATCACTATTTTAGAATCTCCACAATTAATCCATTTATTTTTAAAACCTTCCCTCTTCCAATTTATTTTCCCAATCAACTAATATTTACATTTCATCTAAAATTTTAAAGCTAAAATGGCACTCATTAAAAGCCCAGGAAAACCTTAAATGAAGATAAATAATTGTAGCCATCAGAGTCTAGGTAAAAGGAATCAGGCTGATCATTGGAAGCCGGGGAACTTAATGCCGGGAACTGGTGGAAGAGTTTAGGGCCCCACAGCGGACGGTGAGGCAGTGTATAGAACGGCAACCACCCCAAAGGCAGAGGACAACTGAGGGACAGGGGGCTGGCCGGGCCAGGGGACGGAGGTGCCGGATCCAAGGCAGGGTCTCCTACGGGAAGGAACAACCAGCAGGAATGACAGTAAAGACAGGATACCAGCTCCCTCTGACCCTGAAACCAAATTCCATGCAGGCAAGGGGCCAAATGAAGCCTGGGGAGGTTAAGAAGCTGGAGGAACATCTGCTTCAGAAAAGAAGGCAGCTGAGGCTTTCCCTCCAGGGGTGGGTGGGTGGTCATAGGTGAAGAAAAGGCAACAAGGAAATCTATTCTAAATTCTGCAAGAGAGCATTTTTCTGTTAACACACTGCATGCTACAGATTTGGAGCCATGAAAGACGCCTTCAAATACTTGACCTCAGATGAGATTCACAGGGCAGAAAGCTGGATATGATAACCATGATAGCCCCTTCCAATACACCAGCTCTACAGCATTTTTTTAGGAAAAAACAAAAACAAAAACAAACAAAAAACACCAAAAACAAACAAAAAAATGCCAAGAACTTTAAATCCCATTTAATGGATATAAGGTATGTAATGTAATTGTTAAAATGGGGGCTCTGAACAGGATTCCCTGAGTTTTTAATTCTACTTCCACAATTTGCCAGCTGTATGACCCTAAGCAATTTATTTAATCTCTCTGGATTCCATCTGTAAAATAATGGTAATAGTCATATCTACCTAATAGGTTTGGGAGATTAAATGTTTTCTTACTTGAAAAATGCTTAAAGAAGGGCTTGACACTTTGTTGTTATATTAGCTGTCATTGCTACATTTAATTAATGATTAAGTAAAATAATTTGATAACTGAAGTAAATGGATTTCATATAAAATGCTTATTGTAGAACCTCTATTTCTATAATATGGTTATCTTATTTAGTCAATAAATTTATTCCATAAATACTTGGAATCTGGTGAAATAGACTTATTAGAATCTGGCTATATATATCCATGTGCTTCCTGACCTATAGAGCCATAAGACAAACTCCAGAATTCCCCAACATTCCAATAACAGAGATGTTTGAGATAGGATGAGTCCCTAAGTAAAGCAAAGATAGTCTTACACATATCAGCAAGTTAGAGATTTCAGAGAAAGAAAATGAAGGCAAGATTTGAAAATACACTTTCAGAGAATACAGTTTACATTGTATAGAAAGAGAAAGAGGTCAAATCAGAAATTCTGAAGAAAAAAGAAAAGAAAAGAAACTGGTGGTTAGGAGGTCACTTCCCATGATTAAGAGTGACATGGTTGATAAGACCCATGGAATTTCAAGAATGGTGCAAGAATCTAGGGAAATAGATGTATGGGATTCTTAAAACCTGTAATTAAAGGATGGTACTGTATTAATCCAAAAGCAATCAAATATAAAATTACATGAAGAAAAACTTAGAATCTAAAGAATTTTTCAAAGGGAGGCTTTCAGAATGGGAGGTCAGAGTCCAAATCCTATTAATGAATCTGTAATCCCATGGTTATTGAGGGAAGAGTAGAGATATATTTCAGAACTAGGAGGCCAAGTGAGGTTGACAGGAGATTCCTTTCTTAGGTTGGTAGAAGAACTGTTAGGTCAGTTGAATATAAAAGTTGTAGGAATTACGTGGAAAAAGATGAGAAATGAAGGAAGCAAGATCTAAAGGAGTTAAGGGAAACTATTTCTCAGACTAACAGAACAGTGTAAATCAATACTGATACAGCATTTCATTATTTAATTCACTTTTGGTCACCTGTAATGTGTCAATACACAAAGGATGAATAAAAGAAAAAAAAAAGATCAACTCTCAGAGCTGACATTCTAGACAGGTTTTTATTTTATTTTTTTTTTAAAGAACTAAACAAAACAAACAAAAAGACAAAAAAGTGAGACCATGGATATTCTATTCAGTTTTATTTTAATAATCTTTTTATTTTAGAATAATTTTAGATTTAGAGAAAAGTTGCAAGGATAGTACAGATAATTCCCACATATAATACACCCAGTTTTCCCCATTATTAACATTTTACATTAGCATGGTACATTTGTCATAGTGAATGGACTAATGGTGATACATTATTAAATAAGTCCACAATTTATTAAGTATTCCTTAGATTCTGCCTTTTGTCCTTTTTCTGCTCCTGGATTTCATCCAGGATCCCATGTTACACTGAGTCATCAGTTTTCTTGGGCCCCTCTTCACTGTGACAGTTTCTCATTCTTTCCTTGTTTTTGATGACCTTGGTGGTTTTGGGTAGTACTTGTCATGTACTCCCAAGTGGGATTCATCTGATGTTTTTCTCATAATAATATGGAGTTTTGTGTTATTAGGAGGAAGACCACAGAGGTAAAGTTCCATTTTTATCACATCATATCAAGGGTCCATATCATCAACATGACTTTTCACTGTTCATGTTGACCCTGATTGCCTGGCTGAGGGGATGCTTGTCTGGTTTTGCCATGATAAAGTTACTCTTTTCCTGCTTTACCTATTTTACTGTTTGGAAGGAAGCTATTATCAGCAGACTATACTTAAGGAATGGAGAATTACAGTCCTCCTCTTGAGGACAGAATATTTGCATAAATCACTTGGTATGCTTCTACACAGGAGTTTTTCCTATGCTTCCCCCTTTATTTATTTGCTCATTTATTCTTATCAGTGAGGTCATGGGCTACATTAAAAACTTCTCAATTTATTTTCATTTTAAGCCATCCATTGTTTTAATATTTATTTCAATATTGTTGAGTGGTGGTAGGAAAAATAAATGCAGATTCTTTTGTTTACTATAAGCCACTTCTCTAGGATTTACTTTTTATATCACTATAAACCAAAAAACATGCTGGTCAAATTTCAGTAAGAGATATGACCAATGAATATTCAATAGTTAAGAGAAGACTCATAGCATTTTTCTTATTTTTTTTTTGAATCCATAAAATCTATGTTAAGTATTCTGTTGCTTTCCTGACTATGATAAAACTGAAAAACAGCTGCACATTGATAGTGATGAATTAAAAATGATAATAATAAGTATAAAAATTCATACTAATTTAAATAGTACTAGAATCTCTTCATAGAAGTTAAAATCATATAACCATCTAGATAACATCAACAGTTTATTCCTTTTTATTGCTGACTACTACTCTCTGATATGGATAGTTTATTTAACCATTTTTATTTATTATTTAACCACAGTTCATTTAGCCATTCCCATTGAAGGACAACTTGGCTACTTCCAGTTTTTGTGCTATTACAAATAAAGATAATACAAACATTTGTGTGCCAATTTTTAAGTGTACATAATCTTTATGCCCTGGATGAATTGCTAGAGAATTAGGCTGAGGTAAAAAAGCCAAACCCAGAAAGTTACAGACTGCATGACTCCATTTATATAACATTCCTGAAGGGACAAAATTATAGACATGAAGAATATATTGATAGTTGACAGAGGTTAAGGAGGGGATGGGACAAAAGGGAAGTGGGTGATGCTATAAAAGGGCATTATGAGAGATACTTCAGATAATCACAATCACATCAATGCTAAACCCTGGTTACAGCATTGTTATTTTGACAGCATGGTACCAATGAGAGAAATTGGGTCTGGGTACATGAGATCTCTCTGTATTATTTGTTTTTACAACTGTATGCCAATCTACAAATATCTCAAAATAAAAAGTTTAAAATAATATAGCAATTACTATACTTTTTCTCCATATCCAGGATATAAAACAAATGAATGATATTAAAATTCCTCATATAGAATATCTATTCCATTACTGATGAAGAGACAAATTCAAAGTTTCACTGGATGACGCTTCCTGGTGCAAATTTTAGTTTGTGTATGTGCAAAACAGCAGGGAAGTTTTATTAAATACAGCATTATAAAAACCTGTTTTCTCTGGATTCAGAAATGAAGGTGGCAGTGGAAGGATAGATTTTGTATCTTACTGATTGATCCATAAAACAAACAGAACAATTGAATAAAAAGAATTATACACTGCTAACAAATGGGATTGAGTTCACTTAAGCAAGTATGCTACACTCAACATAATTAAAAGACTAAAGGAGCACCCTTGCACACCTGGTTTAAATCCCACTTAATCACAATGTATACTTCATTTAATGTGCTGCTGGATGTGGCTGCTAGTATCTTCTTGAGGATTTTTGCATCCATATTCATAAGTAATATTTGTCTGTAATTTTCTTGTCTTGTGGCTGACTTCATAGAATGAGTAGGAAGTGATAACTTACCTCCAAAGTTTTGAACAAGATTGGCTCTAATTCTTTCTGGAATGTTTGGTAAAACTCACCAGCCATCTCATCTCAGGCTTCTTTTTTGTTGGGAGGTTTTTGATTACTTATTCAAGCTCTTTATTGTTTTTGATCTATTGACAACTTCTGTTTCTTCTTGATTCATTAGTGTAAGTTTGTGTGTTTATAGGAATTTGTCCATATCTTCTATGTTATCTAATTTGGTGGCATGCAATTGTTCATCGTATTTGTTATAATCTTTTTTTATTTCTGTGGGGTTGGTAGTAACTCACCCTTTCATTTCTGATTTTTGTTGTTTTCTTCCATTCTTTTTTTTTTTCTTAGTCAGTTTTGCTAAAGCTTTGTTCATTTTACTGCTCTTTCACAGTACCAACTTTTGGTTTCATTGATTCCATTTATTATTTTATTAGTTTGTATTTCATTTATTGGCACTCTAATCTTTGTTAGTTCCTTCTTTCTGCTAAGTGTGGGTTTAGTTTCCTCTTCTTTTCCTAGACACTTCAGTGGTTATGTAAGGTCTCTGAATTGAAATATTTTTTTCTTTTATAATGTAAGCATTTAGAGGTGTTAAATTTCCCTCTCAATACTGCCTATCCTGCCTCCCATAAGTTTTGGTATGTTTTGTTATTGTTTTCATGCCCCTCAAGATATTTCCTAATTTCCCTTCTGATTTATTTTCTGGTTAACTGGATGTTTAAGACTGTATTGTTTAATTTCCATATATCTGTGAATTTTCCAGTTTTCCCTCTGTTATTGTGATCTTGCTTCATTCCACTGTAGTCAGAGTTGACACACTGTAAGATTTCAATCTGTTAAAAAGTATTGAGACTGGTTTTTGTAACCTAACATATGGTCTGTCCTGGATAATAACCCACACGCACTGAGAAGAATGTGTATTATACTGCTGTTGGGTGAAGTGTTCAATAAATATGGTGGGTCTGGTTTATAACATCATTCAGTTCTTCTATTTCCTTACTGATCTCAGTCTAGATGTTCCATTCATAATTTAAAGTCATGTATTGAAGTACCCTACTATTAATGTAGAAAAATTGACTCTTCCATTCAAATCTGCCTCTATTGCTTCATTTATTTCAGGGCTCTTCTGTTAGATGCATATATCTTTATAAATTCTTTTCTTGTTTATTTGAGCTCTTTATTAGCATATCGTGTCCTTCTTTGTCATTAAGAGTTTTGTTTTTTTTTTAACTTAAAGTCTACTTTATCTGTTATTGGTAGAGCTAATTAAGCTCTCTTTTGGTTACTGTTAGCATGGATTGTTTTTGTTCCCCCATACTTTCAACTACAACTTACTTTTGTCTTGAATGTTAGGTCTTTTATAATTAGCATATAGTTGGGTTATGCTTTTCCAGGTTAATGATTTCAAAAACTATATATATATAATTAGAGAAGTTGTGGGGTTAAAGAACAATCATACAGGGTGGAGCTAAGATGGCGGCATAGAGAGGAGTGGAAGACTGTTAGTCCCCTCTGGAACAATTCACAAATGACCAAAAAACTAGTAAATAACCTGGAATAACTGCAGGGAGACAAACGTGACTGTCCACTCATCATCCACCAACCTGAACTGGGAGGAATGCCTGAGATCGCAGCATGAAATCTGTAAGTAAAAACTGTGGACCCCCACCAAGAACTGAGAGCCGAGAGCCCCTCCCTCACGGAAGCCTCGCAGTGCTAGAGAGCAGCACTCTCTGAACAAGCTAGTGTACCTCAGCCGAGCTCCAACTGGGGTTTTAATGTTAACTGCTCAATACAAACAGCAAATCCCCAACAAGCAGACAGAGGCTTTTGGTGACAACTGACCTTGGGAGAGTCAGGGGACATATCTGTCTCAGGATGGGGAGCTCAGAGGATCAGGTGCTATCTCTGGCTGATGGGTGAATCTGGAGCTTTCTGTCCCTTTCTCTCTCTGTGGAGAAAACCTCAGCCATTTTCAGCCCTCAGTGCTTTGCAGTAAAGAAAGCCCCAGTCATTTTAAAATCGCAGCACTTTGACCAGCAGAGTCAGAGAAACAAAGAACTTATTGATATGCAGATGACATTTCTGGAGGGGGCATAGCTTCCCAAGAGGAAAGGGGCTCAGCTCTACTGCCTGCCTTTCTGGAACCAGACCCCAAAGCCTGGGGGAGGAGAGCCATGGGCCACACCCCCTTACACCAGCCAGTGACAGGCTGACAGATGCACCTGCCAGGCAGAAAAGCAGATTTGTCAATCCTCTAAGAAAAAACATCAGGGAAGCCAGATACTGAATATTTCCTCCTTCTGTGACCTGAGCCTGTTCTCATCTGGGAAAACCTGACTGGGGTGGCCTAGGAGGTCAGATGCCTAGACAACAGAAAACTACAACCTACACTAAGAAAAATGAAGTTATGGCCCAGTCAAAGGAATAAATGTACACTTCAACTGAGATACAGGAATTTAAACAACTAATGCTAAATCAATTCAAAAAGTTTAGAGAAGATTTGGCAAAAAGATAAAGGCTATAAAGAAAACACTGGGCATACATAAGGCGGAAATCAAAAGTTCAAAAAAACAACTATCAGAATCTATGGAAATGAAAGGCACAACACAAGAGATGAAAGACACAATGGAAACATACAACAGCAGATCTCAAGAGGCAGAAGAAAACACTCAGGAACTGGAGAACAAAACACCTGAAAGCCTACATGCAAAGGAGGAGATGGAGAAAAGAATGAAAAAACATCAGCAACATCTCCGGGAACTTAAGGATGAAACAAAGTACAATAATGTACATATCATTGGTGCCCCAGAAGGAGAAGAGAAGGGAAAAGGGGAAGAAACAGTAATAGAGGAAATAATCAGTGAAAATTTCCCATCTCTTTTGAAAGACATAAAATTACATGCAGTGTACTCCAAACAGAATAGATCTGAATAGGCCTACACCAAGACACTTAATAATCAGATTATCAAATGTCAAAGACAAAGAGAGAATCCTGAAAGCAGCAAGAGGAAAGCAATCCATCACATACAAAGGAAGCTTAATAAGACTATGTGTGGATCTCTCAGGAGAAACCATGGAGGCAAGAAGGAAGTGGTGTGATATATTTAAGATACTGAAAGAGAAAAACTGCCAACCAAGAATCCTATATCCAGCAAAGCTGTCCTTCAAATATGAGGGAGAGCTCAAAATATTTTCTGACAAACAGACAATGAGAGACTTTGTGAACAAGACACCTGCCCTACAGGAATTACTAAAGGGAGCACTACAGAGTAATAGGAGAAGACAGGAGTGCGTGGTTTGGAACACAATTTTGGGAGATGGTAGCACAGCAGTGTAAGTACACTGAACAAAGATAACTATGAATACAGTTGAGAGAGGAAGGTTAGGAGCATGTGAGACACCAGAAGAAAGGAGGAAATATAAAGAATGGGACTGTGTAACTCGGTGAAATCTAGAGTGTTCAACAATTGTGATAAAATGTATGAATATGTTCTTTTACAAGGGAGAACAAGCAAATGTCATCCTTACAAGGTGTTAAAAATGGGGAGGCATTGGGGGAGGGATACAATCAACATAAACTAGAGACTGTAACTAACAGAATCATTGTCTTATTCTTCCTTTAATGTAACAAAGGCGATACACCAAGGTAAATGCAGATAAGAGGGGGGGGGTGGGGAGGTGTGTTAGACAATTGACATTGGTGGTGTTGTCTGACTCTTTACTGTACTTTGATTTAAGGTTATCTTTCCTTTTGCTGCTTCCTAGCTGTCATTTTTTTTCCTCTTTCTTTTTTCTTTTTCTTTTGCCTCTCTGTCTTCTTTGACTCTCCCTCCTGCCTTGTTGAAGAAATGTAGATGCCCTTATATAGATAGTGGTGAAGGTGGTGAACACATAAATATGTGACCATACAGAGAACCATCAATTGTTTACTTAGCATGGAATGTATGACATCTGAATAAAACCATCAAAAAAAAAATGGATTGATGACAAAACCTCAAGGGCAATATACTGAGTGAAATAAGGCAGACACATAAGGACAAATATTACAGGGTCTCACTGATAGGAACTAATTATAATATGTAAACTCATAGACATGAAATAAAAGGTACCAAGATATAGGATGAGGCTTAAGAATGGGGAGCGGTTGCTTAGTATGAGCAGAATGTTCAACTAGGATGAACTTAAATGTTTGGAAATGAACAGGGTTATTGGTAGCAAGACGTGAGAATAACTAACAGTGCTGAATGGTGCGTGAATGCAGTGGAAAGGGGAAGCTCAGAGTCATATATGTCACCAGAAGGAAAGTTGGAGATCATAAGATGGGAATGTATAAAACTGAATCCTATGGTGGGCAATGTCCATGATCAATTGTACAAATATTAGAAATCTCTTTCATGAACCAGAACAAATGTATGACAATACAATTAGAAGTTATTAATAGAGGGGCATATAGAGAAAAAATATATACCTATTGCAAACTATATACTACAGTTAGTAGTATTTCAACATTCTTTCATAAACAGTAACAAATGTACTATACCAACACTAAGAGTCAACAATTGCAGGGGGGTTGGTTAGGGATATGGGAGGATTTGAGTTTCCTTTTCTTTTTTTTTTCTTTTTTTCTTTTTTCATCTTTTGCTTTATTTCTTGTCTAGAGTAATGAAAAGTTTCTAAAAATTGAACTAAAATTTAGTGCGGTGATGGATGCACAACTGTATGAGGGTACCAGGGGCAACTGATTGTACACTTTGAATCTTTGGATAATTGTATGGTATGTGAACAATCTCAATAAACATTAAAAATAAGAACAATCATACATAAAATACAGGATTCATATACACCATCCCACCAGTAACATTTTGTATTGCTGTGGAGCACTTGTTACAATTGATAATAGCACTTTCTCATAATTGTACTTTATTTTTAACTTTACTTTACTTTTTTTTAATTACCTGTGTTAAAATTGATGAAAGGCTATTAAGATAGACCCATTAGCTATAGTCCATAATTTACATTAGGTGGTTTTTTCTTATATACCATCTATTATTAACACCTTGAATTAAGGTAATACATTTGTTATAACCCATGAAAGAAAATTCTTATACTTCAGTACTATACTATAGTATTTTGTCTATAATAGAGTTCACTGAGTTATACAGTCTCAAGTTTTATCATTTAATTTTTACTATAGTAAAATATGTGACCTAAAGATCCTCCTTTAGACCACATTCTCCTCTATATTTCAGTGCTGTTGATTACACTTGCAATACTGTGCTACCATCAGCACTGCCCATTTTCAAACCTTTACTATCAATCCAAACAGAAATTCTGTACAACTCAAGCATCAATTCCCCATTCTCTAAGCACAATCTATCCTCAGATAAATGATAATCTAGATTCTAACTCTACAAATTTGCTTATTATAATGTTTATGTCATTGAGATCATGCAATACTTGTCCTTTTGTGTCCAACTTATTATATTCAGCATAATTTTTTCAAGGTTCATCCATGTTGTTGCATGCATCAGAAATTCAGCCTTTTAGTGGCTGAATAATATTCCATTATATGTATATACAACATTTGGTTTATCTATTCAATGCCTGATGGACACTTAATTTGCTTCCAACTTATGGCAAACAGTAATAACATCATTCTGAACATCCATGTGCAAATATCTGTTCAAGACCCTACTTTTTCAACACCTCTGGGTATATACCTGGTAGCAAGATTGCTGGATCATATTCTAATTTTATACCCACCAGCAGTGAATGAGTGTTCCTATTTCTCCACATCCTCTCCAACACTTGTAGTATTCTGATTGTTTAATAGTAGGCATTCTAGTGAGTGAAATATCTCATTGTGGTTTTGATTTGCATTTCCCTAATAGCCAGTGATGTTGAGCATCTCTTCATGAGAATCTTAGACATTTTATACTCTCTTTGGAGAAATATCTACTCAGGTCTATTGCCCAATTTTTAATTGGGTTGTTTGTTCTTTTATTGTTGAGTTGTGGAATATCTTTTTATATTCTAGATATTAAACCCTTATTTGGTCTGTGGGTCTCCCATTGTGTAGGATTTCTTTTCACATTCATGATAAAGTCCTTTGAGGTACAAAATTTTTAATTTTAAGGAGGTCCCATTTATCTATTTTCTTTCTTTCATTGCTTCTGCTTTTGGTGTAAAAGAAACAATTGCCTAACACAAGTCTCTGAAGATGTTTCCACACATTTTTTTCCTAACAATTTTATATTCTTGGTTCATATATTTATGTCTTTCATCCATTTTGAGTTAATATATGTATATGGTGTGAAATAGGGGCTCTCTTTTATCCTTTTGCAAATTGATATCCAGTTCTCCCAGCACCATTTGTTGAAGAGACTATTCTTTCCCAAGTTTTGGACTTGGCAGTCTTGTGAAAAAACATTTGGCCAAAGATGTAAGGGTCTATTTCTGAACTCTTAATTCAATTCCTTGGTCAAAGTGTCTATCCTTGTTTGAAAAGGCATGCTGTTTTCACCACTGTTGCTTTGTAATACTTTTTAAAGTCAGAATTTCTGAATCTTTCAAGTTTGCTCTTTATTCCAAGATGTTTCTCACTATTCAGAGCCCCTTATTCTTCAAAATAAATTTGATAATTGGCTTTTCCATGTCTGCAAAGTAGGCTGTTGGAATTTTGATTGGGTTTGCATTGAACCTGTATATTATTTTGGGTATAATTGACACCTTAACAACATTGAGTTTTCCAATCCTTGAAAATGGAATGTCCTTCATTTATTTAGGTCTTCTTTGATTTCACGTTTGTAGGAATTTGTCCATTTCATCTATGTTATCTAATTTGTTGGCCTACAGTTTTCAATGGTATCCTCATACTATCCTTTCTATTTATCTCTGGTCAATTGCAATAACCCCCTTCTGATATCTGATTTTATTTGTGTCTTCATTTTGTTGTCAGTCTAGCTAAGGGTGTGTCAATTTTATTGATCTATTCAAAGGACCAAATCTTTGTGTGTGTGTGTGTTTTTAATTCTCTCTGTTGTTTAATTCTCAATTTCTTTTATTTCTGTTCTAATCTTTGTTATTTCTTTCTTTCTGCTTGCTTTCAGATTAGTTTGTTGCTCTTTTTCTATTTCCTCCAGGTGTGCAGTTAGGTCTTTCATTTTAGCTCTTTTTTCCTTTTTAATGTAGGCATTTAGGGCCACACATTTCCCTCTCAGCACTGCCTTTGCTGCATCTTATGAGTTTTTGTATGTTGTCTTCTCATTTTTGATCACCTCAAGATATTTACTGATTTCCCTTGCAATTTCTTCTTTGATCCACTGATTAAGAGTGTGTTATTTAACCTGCATATATATGTGTATTTTCCAGTTCTCCACCTGTTATTGATTTCCAGCTTCATTCCACTATGGTCAGAGAAGATGCATTGCATAATTTCAATTTTTAAAAAAAATTATTGAGACCTGTTTTGTGACCCAAATTGTGGTCTAGCCTATAGAATGATCCATGAGCAATTGAGTAGAGTGTATATCCTGCTGTTTTGGGGCACAATATTCTGTATATCTCTGTTAGGTCTAGTTCATTTATCATATTATTCAAGTTCTCTGTTTCCTTATTGATCCTCTCTCTAGAAATTCTCTCTTGAGAGTGGTATATTGAAGTCTCCAACTATTGTAAAGATGTCTATTTCCCCCTTCAGTTTTGCCAGTGTTAGCTTCATGTAATTTGGGTTACTTTGGCTAGGTGAATAAATATTTGTGATGTTTTTCATTCTTGGTGGATTGACCCTTTTTATTAATATATAGTGTCCTTCTTTGACTCTTTTACCAGTTTTACATTTAAAGTCTATTTTGTCTGATTATGGTATAGCTACCTCAGCTCTTTTCTGGTTGCTGTTTGCATGGAATATCTTTTTCCATCCCTTCTCTGTCATCCTCTTTGTGTACTTGGGTCCAAGGTTAGTCTCTTGAAAACAACATTTAGTTGTATCATTTTTTTTTTACCCATTCCACCAACCTGTGTCTTTTGATTAGGGAATTTAATCCATTAACTTTTGATGTTATTACTATAAAGGCAGTCCTTATTTCAAGCATTTTATCCTTTGTTTTTGATATTTTATATCCTTTTTTTGTCTCTCTTTTCCTTTATTGCAAACTCCTTTTCTGTATAGTTGATCTTTTGTGGTGAATCTGACTGATTCCATTATCAATTCTGTTTCTGTATATTTTAAAAATAATTTCTGTATGGCCACCCTCAGGTTATTATTGCACATCCTACATTTATAACCTACTAATTTGAAAATATATTTTAAACTCTCCTTTGTTTTTGAAGGACAGTTTTTCTGGATAAATAATCTTTGGCTGACAGTTTTATCTCTTCCAGTACTTTAAATATATTATACCACTGCCTTTTTGTCTCCATGGTTTCAGATGATAATCAGAATTTAGTATTATTGAGAATCCCTTTTATGAGACAAATCACTTTTCTCTTGATGCTTTCAGAACTTCTGTATTTTTGACATTCTACATTCTGATCAGTATGGGTCTCAGAGTAGGTGTATTAAGATTTATTCTGTTTGGACTGCATTGTACTTCTTGGACATGTATATTTATGTCATTCATTAGAGTTGGGAAATTTTCAGCCATTATTTTCTCATATATTCTTTCTGCCCCTTTTAACTTCTCTTCTCCTTCTGAGACACCCTCGATGCATATGTTTGTGCACTTCATGCTGTATTTCAATTCCCTGAGATATTGCTCAACTTTTAATAATCTTTCCTCTATCAGTTCTTCTGACTATATCATTTTGATTGCCCTGTCTTCTAGTTCACTGATTCTTTCTTCTGCCTGTTCATATCTGTTGTTGTATGCCTCTAGTATATTTTTAATCTCTGCTATGGTTACTTTCATCCCCATAATTTCTCTTATGTTTCTCTTTATACTTTCAGGTTCTTTATGCTCATACATTTTCTTCTTAATATCCTTTATCCCTTTATGTATATTTTCCTTCATTTCCTTGAATTGATTTAGATTTATTTGAATGTCTTGATTAGTCGTCCCAAATTCTGTGTATCCTCTGAAGTTTTAATTTGTTCCCTGAGTGAGTCATATCTCTCTGTTTCTTAGTGTGGTTTGTAATTTTTTGCTAATGTCTAAGCATCTGATTATCTTTATGAATTAACTTGAAAGGTCAGTTTCTCCCTCTTGTTTATGGTTTTACCATTGACTTGCCTTGTGTTAAGGCTCTTCTTTGATCCTTAGTCCACCTTATTCTGGACCTTCAAAATAGCAAGAGAGTAACTGATTAGATTTTCTCAACTCTTCTTTATTTGATTCTTGGCCTCAATATGTGGTATAATTTTTAAGCTTGCTGTTTTTAGTAATTGTTTCACCTCCAGTAGAAAACTTTCTTTCCTCTTTTTCTTCTCCAGGAAACTTGATCTCATCTGTTTGTTTTTATGCTCAATTTTCTCCCCAGCTCCTATAATTTGTTCAAATTCTCTCCCTCAGTGCCCCATTTTCTTACACTTTTTGGTTCAGTTTATCCCCACCTTTTTTCATTTATTTTCTCTGTGAGATTTTTTTGCCTCTGGTTCTTCCCCATTAGGGTACCCTGCCCTGGAGACCCAGTTGGGGTCAATCCAGGAAGGTAGGTTACCCCAGAAAGTAAATTACACTTTGCATTTAGAGATTTCCACTGACAGTGACTAGCCAGAATGAGTGCAGCACTTTGCCACCATTCTGTCATGGATACTCTCTCTCTCTCTCTCTCTCTGTCTCTCTCTCTCTCTTTCCCTCCCTGGGGACTCTTTGATATGCAGCTCTCCTCAGTGGATAGTGTTCAGCTCAGGGTCTCTACATACTTGTTTCCCTGTGCCTGGAAATGCATGGGGTTATAACTCACTTCTGTGAATTCCTCTATTGTCTGTGCCTCTAGGTGGTAGGGAACTGGGCTGCTGCCTCTGGAGAACTCCAAGCTGTGCAGGACTGTGTGAGGAGGAGGGAGAGGACCAGCCTGTCTTGGACAGAATTTTTTGTGTTTTTTTTAATTCAATTTTATTAATATATATTCACATACCATACAATCATCCAAAGTATACAATCAATTGTTCACAGTACCATCATATAGTTGTCCTTTCATCACCCCAATCTATTTTTGAACATTGTCTTGTACCAGAAAAAGTAACAAAAAGAATAAAAACTAAAAGGAAAAATGAACACCCAAATCATCTCCCCACCCTGTTTTTCATTTATTTTTTTTGTCCCCATTTTTCTACTCACCCATCTGTACCCTGGATAAAGGGAGTGTGATCCATAGGTTTTCACAATCACATTGTCACCCCTTGTAAGCTACTTTGCTATGCAATCATCTTCAAGAGTCAAGGCTGTTGGGTTGCAGTTTGATAGTTTCAGGTATTTATTTCTAACTATTACAGTGTATTAAAACCTAAAAAGGCTTATCCATACAGTGCATAAGAGTGCCCACCAGAGTGACTTTTCGACTCCATTTGGAATCTCTCAGCCACTGAAACTTTATTTCATTTCTCATCCTCCTTTGGTCAAGAAGATGTTCTCAATTCCATGATGTCAGCTCCAAATTCATCCCTGGGAGTCATATGACACATTGCCAGGGAGATTTAAAACCCTGGGAGTCAGATCCCACATAGCGGGGAGGGCAGTGAGTTTATCCACCAAGTTTTTAGAGAGAGAGGACCACATCTGAGCAACAATGACGTACTCAGGGGGGAGACTCTTAGGCACAATTATAAGCAGGTTTAGTCTCTGGATAGAACTTTCTACCTGATATTTTTCTCTTTCTTTGATTCAGTGTTTGTGGAGTCCATCTTCAGTCTCTAACACCCTCCAGAGTTCTAAACAAGTGGAACTTGTCCTTATAGTCATTGAATCTCTGGGGAGGTATTTTCAGGGGATATCATGCATTGCCATGTTGATGACTTCATCTCTGAAGAAATACATTGTTAAGGTTGAATTCAGTCCCAATCAAAATTCCAACTACCTTCTTTCCAAAAATGGAAAAGCCAATCATCAAATTCATATGGAGGGATAAGAGGCCCTGAAAAGCCAAAACCACCTTGAAAAAAAAGAACAAATTTGGAAGACTCACTTCATGAGTAACACAAAGAGTGTAGTACTGGCACACGGACCAACATATATACCAATGAAATCAAATTGAAAGTTCAAAAATAAATCTCCATCTTTGTGGCCAGTACAAAGGTGCAAAATCCACTCAATGGGGATGGAATGATCTCTTTAACAATTGGTGCTGGGAAAATTTGTTATTTATGCAAAAAATTAAGGGCAGACCCCCTACCTCACACCATATACAAAAATTACCTCAAAATGGATCAAAGACATTAATATGATAAAAAAAAGTATAAAACCCCTGAAGTAAACATAGGGATGACTCTTCAGGACTGTATGTCTGGCATTGGTTTCTTGGACCTTACACCAAAAATAGAAGCCATAGAAGAAAACATAGATAAATGTGACTTCACCAAAATTAAAAACTTTTTTGCATAAAAACACTCTATCATGAAAATTAAAAGATGCTACAGAATGGGAAAATATTTGGAAACCCATATCTAATAAAGGTTTAATATCCTGAATATAAAAATGTCCTACAACTCAACAGCAAAAGACAAAAAGCCTGATTTTAAAAAGAGCAAAATACTTGAATAGACTTTCCTGCCAAGAAGAGTATACAATGGCCATTAAACAAATGAAAAGATTCTATTGACATAGCATCTTTAGTTATTAGAGAAATGCAAGTCAAAACCACAATGACATTCCTCTTCATACTCACTAGGCGGCTACTATTAGAAAACAGTCTGTGACAAGTGTTGGAGGAGATGTTGAGAAGTAGCACCATTCATTCTTTGTTGGTAGGAATGTAGAATGTGCAGCTGCTGTGGTAAACAGTTTGGTGGTTTCTCAGAAGGCTAACTATAGGATTACCATATGACCCAGTAATCTCACTTCTAGGTATATACCAAAAATAATTGAAGGCAAGGACTTAAAGAGATACCTGTACACTAATGTTCATAACAGCAGTACTCACGATTGACAAAAGATGGAAGCTACCCTAGTGTCCATCAGTGGATGAAAGGACAAGCAAACTGTGGTATATACAGATAATGAAATATTATTCAGCTGTACAAAGACTGAAGTCATGACACATGCAATAACATGTATGGACTTTGAAAACATCATGTTGAGTGAAAAAAGCCAGATATAAATGGACAAATATTACATGACCTCCTTTATTTGAAATCATTAGAATATGCTAATTCAGAGTCAGAAACTAGAATACTTACTACCATGGGCCAGGGTAGAGGTAAGGGATGGGGAATTAATGCTTAATTGGTAATCATTAATTGGTAAGTTTAATTGGTAAGCACTGTTTGGGGTGATGGAAAAGTTTTGGAAATGTATGGTGGTGATGGTAGCACAACATTGTGAGTGTAAATAAGACTACTTTATTATATATTTCAATGTGGTTTCAAAAGGAAATTTTAGGTTATATATATTTTACCAGCATAAAATTTAAAAATAACTGCATAACTTTACAACAAAAACAGTGGCCCCCAATTTAAACTATGGACTACAGTTAATAGTATAATTGTAATAGTATTCAATAAATTATAACAAACAAACAAAATTGTAACTAATGCAAAGGGTTAATAATAAAGACAACCAAGGGAAGTGGAGGGAGATATATGGGAATTCTTGACTTTTGTCATGATATTTCTATAAATCTACAATTTCTCTAATTAAAATACTAAAAAAAAAAAAAGATGACACTAGATAAATATTTGTTGAATGAATAAAAAGAAGTTTAAAGAAGAAAAACTTTATGATCATATCAGAGAAAAAGCATTTGGTAAAACCAACCCAAATCCATGATAAAAGCTTTTTGCAAACTAGGAATGGAAGAGAATTTCCTTAACTTGACAAATTCTTACAGCTAGCATCATAACTAAAAGGAAAAACTAGAGGCTCACACCTCTAAGATTGTCAACAAGACAAAGATGTCCTTTTCCACCACTTCTATTAAAATTGTGCTGGATGTCCTAGCTAGTGCCAGAAGACAAGAAACAGAAATAAACATGCAGATTGGAAAGGAAGAAGTAAAGCCATTATTGTCATTCACAGATGACATGATTGTTTATGTAGAAAATCCCAAACAATGGACTAAATAATACTTAAATTAACAGGGAAGTATAACAAGGTTAAAGGACAGATGTTTGATATAAGTTGGTTGCTTTCTTACTTACTGATAATGAACAATTGGTATTTGAATAAGAAAAGCACTACCACTTGAGATAACTCTTCTGAATTGAAATACATCTAAATGTTATAAATTATGTAAAGGATTATATGTGGAAAACTACAAAATTCTGATGCTACAAATCAAAGACAATGTAAATAAACAGAAAGATATTATGTGTTAATTGAGTGGATGACTCAATCCTGTTAAGATGTTGATTTTCTCAACTTGACCTATCAATTCAATATAATCCCCATAAAATCCATAAAAGCTGTTTTGTCAATACCTAATAGTCATTCTAAAATATATGAAAAATCAAAAATAGCCAATGCATACTGAAAAAGATTCACAAAGTTAGAACACTCCCTCTATCTGATTTCTGGACTATAAAGCTACTGTAATTGGGGGGCAGTATGTATTAGCAAAAGAATATACACATGGATCAATATATCAGAATAAGAACACTGGGAATAGACTCACAAAAATACAGTAAACTGAGTTTTGACAAAGGAACAATGGCAATTTAATGGAGAGAAGATATCCTTTTCAACAAATGGTGCTGGAAAAAGTGAAAATCCACATATAAAACATTAGTCTGGAAACAGACTTTACACCTTTCCCAAAAATTAACTCAGAATCAATCACAGAATTAAATGTAAAGTGCAATAATGTAAAACCTCCAAAAGAAAACATAGACTATCCATATGACCCTCAGTTTGGTGATGAGTTTTTAGATATAACTGTGATGATTAATTTCACATGTCAACTTGGCCAGATTATGGTGTGAAGTCATTTGGCACTGGCCTAATTGTTACTGTGAGGATATTTTATGGACTTAAATCATCAATAAATTGATTTCATCTATAATCAACTGAGGAGATTGCCTTCTAAAATAAGAGAAGTCTCATCCAGTCACTTGAAGGGTTTGAAAGGAGAAGTGATGATTTCAACAGTCAGAAGAGAATCTCTGTCACTTGTCAGCCCCCTTTTTCCTATTGCTAAGGGAAAGAAACCAGTCTGAAAAGGCTACATAATGTATGACTCCAATTCCATGACACTCTGGAAAATGCAACTGTAGAGACAATGAAATGGTCAGTGGTTTCCAGGAGCTCATGGAGAAGTGATGGTGAAGTAAGGATAATATTTTTGGGCAATGAAACTCTTCTGTATGAGACTTTATGGTGGATATGAGACACTATGCAATCATTCAAACCCATAGAATTTATAGCATAAAAAAGTTAATTTTAATATGTATAAATCTTAAAAAAATAATTTAGGAGGTTGGGGGCTAATGTGATGTGACTGAAGAATATAACTGTATTACAAATGTAAGAAGCAACATCACTGAAGCAGATGTGAGAAATGGTGCTGACCTAATCAATTTTGGTAATGAGTGGAGTCTGTCATATTAAAGGCCAAAGGAGCTGCACTCAAGTGCTCTACTCCACTTGAAAAAGATTTTTCCCATTGGGGTAGGGTTACCAGTTCTGATATTGCTATGCATGTATACTATAATTGAACAATTATGTAAATGGGTGTCAGATGGCTTAGCCAAGTCCCGCACTGTTGGAGTAGGAGTTGACAGATAGGCAAGGGGGTGAGGCTAAAATGGATCATTTGGTAATGGGCTAAGTTGAAGATATTGGTATGAACTCATGTTTAGCTTAATGTAGATACAGATGTTTAACTACGGATACATTTATAGATATGCATATATACACTAGTTTAGTACACATCCGTATCTTTCTTGGCTTTGTCATCTGGAGGAGGCGCAGAATCCATCACCGTTCCAGCAGCAGTGAGCACACCTAGTTCCCAGACTTTGGTTTCTAACATCATTCTCCAATAAAGAGAAGCAGTTCTGCTTGGAGAAATGGCTGATTCTATACTGTGGCAGGAAATATGAGAAGATAAACATAGAGCATTTTGCAGTGCCAGAAGTAGGAAGTGTTCTACAAACCAACCATTAAACAAAAACACCATTGGAGGGTGTGTCAAAAGGGCATAGGAACTAACTGGAAGGGCTCCCAGTGGCCAAAGCTGGAACCATTTGAGTAACAAAACAAATAAAATATCATATTATAACCCAAAATATAAAATAATTATCCATGAGTCTATGCTGATATTAAAAATAATTGAATAAATAAATGATTTGGAGTGAATAGACAAATCTGCCATGCATAAGAATTCCAAATAATTCATGTAGAAACTTGGCCCTCTTGGGGGCCTTCCTTAAGTTATTAAGTGTGGGCTGCACTTAATGGCTTCTTTCAAAGAATACAGTATGGAAAGGAAAGAAAAGAATAGCTTTACAGTGGAGAAAACAGACAAACAGTACCTCAGCCAGGTGATCAAGGTCAACATCAGCAGTGACATCACTTTGAAGGTATGCACATTTATTTTGTTGTGAAGAGAATGACACTTTACCACTGTTGTCTTCTTTTCCAAAACATATAACCCCAGTCTAATCATGATAGAAACATCAGGTACATCCCAGTTGAGAAGCATTCTATAAAGTACTTGACCAGCACTTTTCAAAACCATCAAGGTCACCAAAAACAAGGAAAATCTGTGAAACTGTCAGAGACAATAAGAGTCTAAGGAGATGATGACTAAATGCAACGTGATATCCTAGATCAGATCCTGGAACAATCAAAGGGAATTAGGTAAAAAAGGAAATCTTAATCTCAAGTGTGAACTTTTGTTAATGTATCAATATTGTTCAATAAATCTAACAAAGGTACCATACCAATGTAATATGTTAACAATTGGGGCAACTGGGTATAGATCATATGGGAACACTCAGTACTATGTTTGCAATTTTCTTGTGTGTGAAACTAAGACTTTTCTACCATGAAAAGTTTATTTAAAAATCATGTAAAAGAGCAAAGTTGGAGTTCTTATATTTCTTGATTCCAAGTGTTACTATAAAGTTAAATAATCAAGAATATGTTGCTGATACAGCATGTATACAAATAGATTAAACGGAACAGGATCAAGAATCTAGAATTAAACTCCTACATTTAGGGTTAATTCACTTTCAACAAAAGTGCCAAGGCAATTTAATGGGAAAGAATCATCTTTTCAAAAAATGGCACTGGAATAACTGGATATCCACCTTATCTTACTTCACACCATACACAAAATTAACTCAAAATTAATCATAGTCCTAAATTTAAAAGCAAAATCTATAAAACTCTTAGAAGAAAACAGCAATAAAGATTTATTACCATAGATTAGGCAAAGATTTCTTAGATAGGATGCCAAAAGCCCAAGTGACAAAATTTAAAAATCAATAAAGTGAATGTAATGACAATAAAAATTTTTGAGCTTCAAAAGATATCAAGAGAGTGAACAGCCAACAAACTAGGAGATCTTTGCAAGCCATATATTTGAGCTGTATCCACAATACAAAAAAAAAAAACCTTAAAAATGAATAATGGTAAGTCAAATAACCTAATTAAAAAAGAAGATATTGGGCTGTCCAGTAAACTCATGAAAAAGATGCTCAATATCCTTAGTCATTAGGGAAATGCAAAATAATACCAAATGTGATGCCATTTCAAAAGAAGCACAGATAGTGTTTCTTCATTTTCTTTTTCTTGTTATTTTGTTATCTTCATCATATCCATTAATCTAGATAATTTACTTTTATCATTCCTTTGGTAATAGCAGCTCTTTTTTTCCCATAAAACATCTATCAGTCTGATGTTAGGACTCCTGAATTGAATATCTCTAATATTCTTTCCTTATTGTACATGTATTTTGCTCTTTTATTCCATTTTTAGAGGTTTTCAAACTTTATATTTTAATTTTTTTATAGTCTGTAGCTTTTGTCAATGTTTCTATTCCAACTTCTAATGTCCAAGAGCTCTTCATTATTCTCCATATATTCTTTTGTATAGAACCCTCATTTCATCTATATAGTATTTTATGACATCTCTCTGTGGATATTACAGCATTATGTAAGTTCAGTTCTTTTCCTGAACCTTGTACTGTTTCTTCCTAATTTCTTTTCTCTCTATGCTTGTTTTAGCTTCTGCCTTAATGTTGATGGTTTTCTTCAAATGCTGGTGATCTTCCAATATTGATCAATATTTAAGAATGAGGCACTGAAAAGTGAACTGACAGATTCGAGTACAAGACACATGGTTTATTCACCACTGGGCTCTACTGTAGGGTAATTAGTAGGAACCTATCTTTCACTGAGAGATGTTAACCAAATGTGGTATGTATTCATTTCTCATAGGCAGGTTTCACTAATGAAGGATCCTAAAACCTACCTCAGTGGTTATACCCTGGCTGCCAGTGTTCTGGGAGCTGAGAGAAGGGCAAATGCTGGGAACCAATTATTCAGAATGTGGTCTCACTTTATTCCAGTGCAGAACCTTATCATGTCCTCTGCTGTTCAGGGGCCCACCCAGAGATGCTTGTCCAATTCTAGTTCAATCCCCTTGTTTTTGCTCAACCACCTTAACTCTCTCTTTTAATGCCCCTACTGCCACAATTGGCATGGCTGTGCAGGTTCTCTCTGTGAATATATGTCAGACTTTGGCTTTCTCAGCTCTTCTAGGTCATTTTCCAATCAACTGTCTGCTTTGCATTTCTAGAAAGTTACTTGACACCCTTTGTCCACTGCCTTCTCTTCTCTGTTATCCTTAGAATTTTTACTTTTTAAAAAAATCCCACTACAGTCATATGCAACAGTCTCTGGAGGGAAGAGAACTAAAAACACTTATTGAACCTCAAATCTTTGCACTGATTTTCTTAAGATTGCATGTTTCCCACTTTGGAAGGTCTTAAATCTGTCTTGTGGTAGACAATCCTTAAAGAGTCAAATAGGTTGTGCTCTGGTATTTGATACCCACACCCATAAACCTAGGGAGGTCTATTAATAGGTTGTTTTGCTGCAAATCCTGGATTCTATTTACTGGAAGTAGGAAAATATCTATAGCACAGCATTCAGCAGTTGCTTTAGGGTTCCCAGATATCTTTAGAAATAAGTGGTCAAATCTAGATTATCTTTCTGCCTTAAATTCATCCAAAGAGCCACTCTCAAAGAGCCACTCTCTAGCTGGGTGACTTGGACATAAGAATCTTTCACCAGATTTAGGAGTTTTTCCTTTCTGATTCCTAGATCTCTGAGTCACAGAATCACTCTGTTGCACAAATTTCCTCCAGTAGTTTATAGTGTCCTGAGAGCTCAGAACCACTGAGGCCATGTGATAAGACCTCCAGGAGAGCCCAGGTTGAGATTTGAACCCTAGAAGGCTTTATGCTACCCCAGGTCTATGGGAAAGTCTTCCCAATCTGGGAAATTTGTGCTATTTTCTATTCACTAATGAGTACTACCCACCTGAGTGAGAGAGATGAATGTATAACTGATGTCTCATGTATTCCTATCTTCCCCATAAAAATACAGAATCTCAACTTCCACAAAACCACCTAATGTTTCTGGGGGAGGAGGGAGGGTCCGTGTGCTTAGCCATAGCCTTGCTGCCCATCACCAGGTATCTCTGTCTCCATCAGCTCTGGACTCCTGTGTTGAATACTCAGTCATTACTAGCCCTGCTGGGCATCACAGTTTGCACTGGGCGTCACTTACATCATGGATAGCACAATGCGGTGCAGATGATTTGAAAGGCGTCCTCTTAGCATTAGCAATGCAATCATTCCGTGTTTCCTGAGGTTTTAAAGGTGTTTTCCTCAGGATTTTTTTGTTATTGTTGTTTTGGTTTGTTTCTTTTTTTTTACTAATGGCTTCTCTTCCAGGGACTCCATTATGGGTTCTCTGGGCTTATGTTACCCAGAACCAAAAACCAATCTGAGTAATCGCGACACTTCTCAGGATTGCGTCTGCATTCCCATGACTAAAGTGTTTGTATACATCCTCTCGCTCACAGGAAAGTGCTAGAAATGTGTGTGTGTTTAAAATGAAAGAACTGAACCTATTAGCTGGAGGAGATATTAGGAGTGAACTATTTTAAACCCTTCATGTTTTAGATAAGAAAAATAGAGGGCCAGAGGGATTTAGGCCCATTATCAATGTCACACCGTTGGAAAATACCTGGGACAAAAAAATTAACTGAGGTCTTCAAACTTTCATTCTCATGTGCTTTCTACTGCTTGCTTTTTGGTTTGATTGACACTATCATTTTGAAAATAAAATTTAAAATATATATGAAAATCATATAATTTCTGTAATGCCTATCTCCCATCCTTTTTCCAACCTCTTGAGCTGGTGAGTAACTCAGCAGAGCCTTTGCTGGAGGATATGAAGGATAGGCATGCCCATATCTACCTCATGAGTCTCCTTCTCCAGCCAGTAAGACAGGGTCTAGTTGCCCCTGCTGTGTATGAACCCTTTACTTCCATTCCTCTAGATGGAAATTGGTTAGAACTGCACAAGGAATAGGATATCAGACCTGGTGTTTTGCTCTCATTACTAAGGGAAAGATGCAAAATATGGTCTTTGAGGTATATACACTGTCCAGCTTAGCTCGAGAAAATAAGGGAATGAATGAAGACTTGACAAGAATCAGCAGCAGCCAGGAATAAAGAACATGTATTTCGTTAACATTTCATCAGTGCTGGATGTATCCGTAACCTAAATAGGGGACAGAGATGTGGGTCCAGCAAAGCCGCAACTCCTGAGAGTGTAAATGAGGCAACTTCTGGATATTTTATTTCTTTTCAAAATCAGATAGCATAAGCATTATCTTAATCTTTTTTGTCTTTGCCTTTGATATTTCCCAAACCACTAGGAAACAGTAAATGTTACACAATTTCATATGTGACTTTCCTTTGAGGTAGTTTATGCAAAACACATAAAAAGAGCCCATGATGGTTAGAATTCTTAAGGAGAGTATTAATCAGTGAGAGTTCAAAAATCTATTTCTAAATTGTGAGCTATCTAATTTTTCACGGTTAAGTAAAACATGATTTGTAACTGAAAGACATCTCAAATCTTTTTGCCAAGAAGTAAAATGATTTTTTGGCCAAGACTACATCCTTAATATGCTCCTTTGTGATTCATAAAATCTCCCATGCTTCCAAATATATAAACCAATGCTTTATTTTTGGATGATAGGGTGTAATCCTTGTAATCCTTTTTCTGATTAATCAGAGCTAAAAAAGAACATGTTATTTTTATTCCAGTAGAAATGTTTAATAGGTTAAGAATACATCTTAACTATTAAAATATTATAATCAGCAGTTTTGCATTCTTTTTAACATAATGAAGATATTTTGTTTTCATTGTATGTGTGGTTCATTTTAACTCACACAATTTTAGCTACTCCTTCTACTGTGAATTTTTAAGTTTTTATAGAATTTGGTTCAAAGTCACAGATTTGGAATTAGGGAAATAGTAATTTGCATTTTGAATTATCTAATATTTTCTGTCGATGAAAGCATACAAACAAAAACCAGATGAACCTCTTTGTTGAGACCCAGAAATCTCAAACCTGAAACTAACAATATTCTTCTAGAAGGAAATCTCTAGCATCATCTATCCATCTATCTAGCTTGGCCTAATGATGATTCATTCCATTTTAAAATTATTATTGGACGGAAATTTCAGTTACACCAATGGACTCTCATTTCTAAGAATATTGAGCATTAGAACCAGTATGCTTCAACACTCTTCTGCTAAAATTAAAAATTATTCTCTTATTCTTAGGGGGTGTAGATAGCTTGCCATTGTTATATTTTAAGTACCATTGTAAATCGGCATATTTTCCTATTGCCCTTTCCTAATTGTTTTTATCCATTTTTGTATACTCTTTCAATTAGAAAATTCTAAAAAAAATGATTCCCCAATATTGGTAAGGTTAAAGATATATAAAGATACCTATGTAGTAGTATGGCTGGAGATATACAAACTTATTTATATGGCCATTTTTATCACACAAAGGACTTGCTTTTAGTGAATTTCATGTTGATGGCACTCAGAAGATTTTTGTTTTGTGAGCAGGTTACCCATTAAGCAAAAGAAATACATGGATCAATCAATAAAGAGATGACAACCAGCTTACTATGTCGAGGGTTCATTCGTAAGGAGAGTAGACTAAATCACAACATCAGCACTGGCAATAGATTCAGCTGTCCGTGAAGGAATTTGGTACATGAAGGACCATTATGGATTGCATCATGTTCCCCAAAAATATATGTTCCATCTTGAACCCAGTCCCTCAGAGAATGACCTTATTTGGAAATAGGGTCTTTGCATATGATTTAGCTGTGATGTGGTCACACTGGAGTAGAGTGGATCCTAATCCAATATGACTTGTGTCCTTATAAGAAGGGAAGAAGAGCAGGTCCAGGGCAGAAGGCCATGTGATGACAGAAACCAGGAAGAGGCAAGAAGGACTCCCCTACAGGTTTTATAGGGAGAGTGACCTTGATGGTGGACTTGTAGTCTCCAGAACCATGAGACAATCTCTGTTGTTTTAAGCCTCCCATCTTGTGGTGCTTTTTTATGGCAGCACTAGGAAACAAGGGCAGAGACTTTTGGTGCCTTGAGGGCACAACTGATGGTCTACAAAAGATGTCCACATAGGGAAATAAAAGAAAAAAGAGACACCTCACTAAGCATTGCCACTCTGGTCATGGGCAACCTGGTTCAAAGCCTGGCTGGAATTTACTGAGAGGAGCTTGGGATGCAGAGTAGCGTCCTCAGCTCCGTGTCTTTGTGGGGCCTCCCATGTGAAAGGTCAGATCGATCTTAACTGGGTACTGTCCAACAATGACACAGCATGGCTGAAGGGAAGGAGAGAGAGGAGGTTGCCAGCATGTGCAACAACATCATTTGATAGACTAGAAGATACAACTTTTGTAAAGAGCCAGATCCATGCTAAGAGTTTCATATACATTGTTCTCATTCAGTCTTCATAAAAGTAATTATTATGCATTTTTACAGATGCGTAAGAGACAGAAAGAAATGATAAGTTCATTCATTTGATATTAAAATGGTAGTAAGTGGCAGAGCCTGGATGTATAAATGCCTCTTTCTGGGTGTTAAATTCCTGTTTATCCAGCATTCTGCTTTCTTCCTTTCATGTTGCACTCGGCACTGGTTCTGATTTTAGTAATGACAAAACTTAGTCTTCCAGGGATAAGAATGCCTTGGGTGGTGTGGATGGAGCCCAAAATTACCTTTACTGCACACCCAGGCTAGTAACATGAGAAACAAATAGTCACAAATGCTTGGATGATCTAATTTGAATAAAGAATTCCATCCACAAATTCACTGTTACCCATGGTAGATGAAATGGGAAATCTCTTCTAAATATTTCAAACCTTATAATGCTGACACAGAAGTAACAGGAATACTGCCAAAGGCTTTCAAAGGGTAAAGCTGATAGGAACATTGTGTTGGTTTATAGCTGTTATATAACCAGAAAAGTCCATGTTCTTTTAATCCATTGCCATGGGTGCAGACCTAATGTGGGTGGGACCTTTTGATTAGGTTGTTTCAATGAGATGTGATCCAGCTTAGTCAAGGTGGGTCTTATTTCTTTACTGGTGTCCTTTATGAGGATAAGACAGGAAAAGCCGAGAGCGCTCAGAGAGAGAAACACCCAGAGAAGCTTAGAGGAGTCACTGAGAGCCACTTAACCAAGGAGCTGAAAGCAACAAAACCCAGGAGAGAAGGACCAGCAGACGCCATATGTCTTGCTATCTGACAGAGGAGCCCTGGATGCCAACAGCCTTTCTTCAGAGAAGGTATTGTTCTGTTGATGCCTTTAATTGGGACATTTTCACGGCCTTAGAACTGTAAATTTGTAAACTAATAAATCCCCATTTCCAGCAGCTTTAGCAAACCAAAACAGGCATGATGCAGAATATCTAACAACATCAATGCATAGAGAAGTTGAATTAAAAAGTTAGATGCACAAATGACATATTATCACCCCTACTCAATTTGTTTCCTAATTTGGAACTCCATATGAATCACTGACTGACTTGGAATAAAGAATGTCATAGATACATGTGCTACTTCAAAATGGTTGACCTTCTCTGAGCTTGTTTTGTTTTGTTTTGTTTTTCTGTCCATGAAAGTCCATCCTTAAACATTTAATTAATACCCCAGCCCCATTGAGGTGTGTCTTAGTTTTCTGACTGCTGCAACAAATATCATACAATGTGTTGGCTTAGACAAAGGGAATTTACTGACCCATGGTTTTGAGACTAGAAGTCCAAAATCGAGGTGTGAGCAAAGCAGTGTTTCTCCCTGAAGAGTGAGGTGTCCCAGTGCTGGCTACGCTGTCCCTTGGGTTCCTGGGCTTTCCCTTCACATGGCAAAGCACAGAGTGACACCCTCTCCTTTCTATCCCAGGTCCCCTGACTTCCAGCTCCAGCTCCTCCCCTTCTCCTTCCCCGACTTCCTCTTCATTCGCCTTTGCTTTCAATAATAGGATTAAGAACCATTCTGATTCAGACACCATACCTTGACTAAAACTAACATCTCCAAAAGATCCTATTTACCACAGATTCATTCCCATAGGAATAGGATTAACAGGAAAAGCACATGTTTTCTGTTTGTTTCTTCTTGCCCCTGGGCACATAACTCAACCTACCACAAGGTGTAAGTTCTAATCACTTAGGTAACTAGCAGTGAAGACAAAGCATCGTATCGCTCTTGGAAAGAGAAAGATTGTGACTCAATAAGAATATTAGTACCTATATTTCAAAGCAGCTGTGGTTAAACCTCTCAAAAAAATAAAAAAGTTTATTGTAAAGGATTACTTAAAATTTTCAGCACAATCTCAAATTCCTTTTCTTTGAAATGGAATAAGCCCCGTAAGAGGCAGCTTTAAATTAGTGTAGACTGTTCCTTCATGGTGTACTAATCCATTTAGTCAAAGCCCGGCACACTTTGTCTATGCGTCCTGCCTGCCTCTCAAGAGCAAATTGCAGACGCGAAACCATCTAATAGCATGTGGTTTTAAACGAGAATACACTTTCTTCCCCTACTCTCTGGATAATGAGTTTAAAATTACTTTATGCTTATGAAAAAAGAGGAAAGTTAAAAGTATCTTTGATTACATGGCTATATTTAAATTTTGCATATGAATCTCCAGAGCTGAGTAGTGCTCCATCATGTGCTATACTCTTGTTCTTTTAAAAATCTGTTCTAAAGTACTACTTTTCCTCTGTACATATCTGCAGGACACTTGAAACTTGAAATATTTATATTTTACATGATGCTCACCATAGAGTGGCAATCTGGTGGTCCCAAATATGATTTTGAGAATAAGAGATGTGATAATACTAATAAACCTGGCTTGGTAATTCCAAGGGCACATAATCAAGAATCCTCTTTAATAACACTACTTGTGAAACTGTGGTTTTTCACACACACTAGATGTTGCCTTATTGAGGCTTGAAATTACATAGCAACGGCATGCAAATATATCGGAACGGTTTTCTACAAATAGCATTTAACTTAGGACAATTTATCTAAAAACCAAATAAACTAGAATTGTGAGAAGCAGAAGGCTTACAGCATTTTTTCATAGAGTTTAACCCTTGAGTATTAACTTTTTTTTTAATTTAAATTCAGTTTTATTGAAATATATTCACATACCATACAATCATCCATGATATGCACAATCAACTGTTCACAGTATGATCACATAGTTATGCGTTCATCACCACAATCTATTTCTGAACATTTTCCTTACATCAGAAAGAATCAGAATAAGAATAAAAAATAAAAGTGAAAAGAGAACACCCAAACCATCCCCCTCATCGCACCCTATTTGTCATTTAGTTTTTATCCCCATTTTTCTACTCATCCATCCATACACTAGATAAAGGGGGTGTGATCCACAAGGTTTTCACAATCACACTGTCACCCCTTGTAATCTGCATTATTATATAATCGTCTTCAGGAGTCCAGACTGCTGGGTTGGAGTTTGGTAGTTTCAGGTATTTACTTCTAGCTATTCCAATACATTAAAACCTAAGAGGTATTATCTATATAATGCATAAGAATGTCCACCAGAGTGACCTCTCGACTCCATTTGAAATCTCTCAGCCACTGAAACTATTTCATCTCATTTTGCATCCCCCTTTTGGTCAAGAAGATATTCTCAATCCCACGATGCTGGGTCCAGATTCATCCCCGGGAGTCATATCCTGCATTGCCAGGGAGATTTACAACCTTGGGAGTCGGGTCCCACATAGGGGGGAGGGCAGCGAGTTCACCTGTCGAGGTGGCTCAGAGAGAGAGAGGGCCACATCTGAGCAACAAAGAGGTACTCAGGGGGAGACTCTTAGGCACAATTATATGCAAGTTTCGCCTCTCCTTTGCAGTAATGAGCTTTATAAGGGCATGTCCCATGCTCGAGGGCTCAGCACATCACACCGCCAGTCCTAATGCTTGTGACAACATCAACACCAGTCTTGAGTATTAACTTTTAAACATAATTTCTCTTCTACCTTTCCTGTGGGAACTGATACATAAATGCAGAGAGGATTCTATGAATGTTTAGTTAGCCATGACAGACATTTTCCAAAATTCCTCACACCACACTGTTCCTTTCTATATAATTCTTTATGTCCTCAACAGAAGCCTCCAAGCCCTCCAGTGTCTCTCAAAGTGTCCAAGAGAAAACACCTGCAACGGAGCCACATTGGGTGGTTGTTAAAATCTACATTCTAGGTCCACCCAGGCTTATGAATTAGAGTATCTAAGAGGGCTCAGAATCTGCATTTTAATAAGAAATCACCACTGTAAAAATTGCTGAGCACTCTGCCTAGTGCTAAACCTTTCTGCTTCAATTCAAACTAGACTCCTCTAAATCTCTCTCCCTCTCTCTGTCATACACACACACACACACACATGCACACATAATCTTTATATGCTTTTCTGTTTGCCCCTGCTACTGTATGAGATTTTACAGCATATATTGTATTGTTTATGAGCCTTTAAACATTTGCAAAGATTTAGAGATATATTCCAACTGGAGATATAATTAGTGGGCATGCATTTATTCACAGGGATTAATAGAAAACCTGGAAAAATATAACAAATGACCATCCATAAGTATTTTTTTGAATTGTATTTATTCTGAATAGTACTTACCGACTGTTTTCTAATAAGGAAAAATCGATTAAGAAGTCATTCAAAATATGATAGCATAACTGGCCAATGTCACATCTTCCCAATCAACAACAGGAATAGTTATTCAGCAAAGCACAGAATCCTGTTTTGCAAATAGAGAAACTTATGACATCAGGAAAAAGTAAACTCACCACTTCTTCATGTTTGCACTTTCTCACATTAATTCCATTTATCTGCAATGAAAAGAGAAGCATAATTTCACATGGTACAGTGTAAATTAAGTTTACATTTTGGTTGCACATAGAAAGTAATTATAAAATGTATACCTGTAGAATTGCATCCCCGATAAACAGTAGTCCTGAAAGTTCCGCTATGAATAGCAACAAAAAAGACAATTAATTATGCTTTGACTATTTTCTTCTTCAACTAATGAAATAGCTTTTTAATTAAAGTAAAAACTGATAAAAGGAAGCAAAACTTCAAATATTTTATATGTTCACCTCTTAAAAGATTCACAAGCAATGCAAAACCAAATGAGACAAAGTAGTTCCGTCAACTTTGAACTTTGAAATACATACATAACTATTTGTGTTGAGTTGAAACATTTCAGACCTCACAGTTGCCAGAAGTATCACTATTTTGGATGGACGACTAAATTCTCTCATATGTTTAGAATTCTAAGAAGTTCTTTAAGAACATTTTGATACCTGGACCTTCAAAGCATCAGCTGTGTAACCTGTTCCAAGTGCATTTTTGAACATTAGATTTCTATACTTATCTCAGTCAATGCAACTATTGTTTATACATTTTCATTGTTTTTCCTAGTGAAATTTAATATGAAGAATTGAGTTGAATTGCATATGAGAACTGAAAAACTTATTTTTGTAATTGCCTGTACTGGATGCAACTTGGTTGTTCGTTCGTTTGACAAAACAATTGAGGAGTTATGCAGTCCCCAATTCACAAAAGAAGTTATTATCTGTCATCAGAGCTCCCCTTCTTTGAGAGGAGCACTCCCAAGAAGTGATAAAGAGCACAGCCTCAAGAATCAGAATTGTCCACTTACTGCCTGCTCATGTGGGACTGAGAGCAAGTCAATTACATGCTAATTTATTATTCTCAAATATCCTCTTACGCCTTGATAAGAGCAACTCATGAATGAATGAATGAATGACTAGTACATGATGCTGTAAATATTTTACCTCTTTGTTCCTTGGAGATTTTTGAAATGACAACTGGAATGTTATGTTCTGCTCCCCCCTGGAAAAAACAAAATTATATATTGCATATTTTTTAATCAAAAATTTTTAAAATGTAGCTTTTAGCTAAGAAGCTATGCAGACTATGAATAGTGTGCTACGTGGACACCAGGGAGAATATAAATAAACTTGTAGAATTTTCCCACTGAATAAAAAATGCCCCCCAAAAAATTTATCTACCTGTTTAGAATTTCACTGTGACATTCAATCATTAAAACACTTTCCTAGAAGCTTTCATTAAAAAATATATTGGTAATAGAGTATACCTATCCATTGTAAAAGATCATATTTAGAATTCCAAATGTAAGATGATTATGTATTTCTATTATCTAGCTAAGTTGTTCTATGCAGATGAACCAAATACTCTGAAGGTGCACTGGCCCCTTAGGATGCTATGTGACTGCGGAGATGGTTATCTGCCCACACAGAAAAAGAAAATCAGAGATTACATGTCACAGCAGGAAGGAGATTTGCTTGCAATCTCTTAATTAGTATTGATTTCTTTTTGTTGTAAAGCACACCCTAAACAATTAACAGAATAAAACAAACAGGCATGAATATCACAATAGTGCTTTGGTCTAATTGATCAAGTGACATATACAAAAAAGAAATAAATGAAAGTTATGTAGAGGGAAAGCAAGTAAATCCTAGGAATAGCAGCTTCTATATTAGAGTCGATATACTGTATTACAGAGTTGAGAACATTTGAAACAAAAGTTAAAAAAAAACAAGTACAAAAAGAATAAAATGCTGTGCAGAAAATAAGCATAGCGCATTTGAAACAGGATAGTTGAAAAGGTGGTGTAGATTCCATTGGGGATTCTCTATCTCCAGAATAAGTATGTCTCCTACCTTTATTTTTTTCAAAGATAAAAATTATTTTAGGACAGACATTTTTTCCAATAATGTCAATTTTTAGCACTGAGTTGCCAATATACTTTTATATAAGACAGGAAATATATGTTGAGAAAAATAGTGGTATTCAACCTTTTCATGGCAAAAGGTGTGCTTTCTACTTTCAGAACATTAAGTAAAAACCCTAAAAATAAATAAACTGTCCTATTCAGACTGAAATGTAAACCCACTATCCAAATCTCCTCTTCTCACTATTGCTCACAAAATCAAGACCCAATCACCCACCCCTCACTCACTCTGTGAAGAAAATACGTGGCACCAGCTGAAATGGCTTCTCATCCTGGCTCTGCTTTGGTCTGCATGTCACTGGACAAGACTGACCCTATCTAAAAGGGTCTGTCATCAGATAAAAGGCAATAAGGTTGTGTATTTGATAGTGAGGTGGCAACGAAGTGCTATTTAGCATGTAATAAACATGAAAATAAAGGTTCACTATTAGTGTAACACAGTCTATCAAGATTTACGAGTAAAGTACAAAGCATTAAGATGGTAAATAAGATTAGGACTAATTGATTTTAAGACCAAAAGTAGTTAGGACTCCAAGTTCACCTCCCCTAGAACCTGCTCTATTCTTTTCCCATTACACTTAGCTTCTGACATGCTATAACACTTATTCATGCTACATTTATCTATTGTCTTTCTCCTTCCCTTATCCCTTACTAGAATGTAAATACCACAAGGAAATTGACATTTTTTGCTAGTTTGTTTTGTGCATTGATGCAATTCCAGGGCAAGGCCAGGAATAATGCCTTTCTTTTACCTTCTAAATGTTTGTTGAATGAATGAAAGAATGAATGAAGCCAAAGTCTTCTCTAGATTCCCCAATGGAATCTAAAATTGCTTAATTCTTTAAAATACATTGCTGAATGATTTTAAGCAGAAGTGAAGAAGCCATGTGACCCAAACAAATCTTTATAGTCATGTACAGTTTCCAGAGACATTTGGAAACTGGAAAGAATTTTAAGTGTATGTCTCCATTACTTAGAAGAAAAAGCTGGTAAGTACAATGAATCATTAATTGATGAAGTTCCAGGGAATATAACAGATGAAATAAAATCATGTAGACATTGGGGCCCAGGTATTTCAGGCCAGGGAACTGCACGATTTGTCAGTCTTTTCTGTTTGTCTGTCATCAGGCTCTGCTCCTGCAGTGGTTTTGCTTTTCACTCTTTTCTCTCATCCCCCTACTGAATTCAAGGATTTTCTTAGTGCTCGGGTTTTTAATGCAAGTTACCATGACAGAAATGTCAGAAACCTGTCCCGGGGTCAGCTTAGAGGGAAGAAAAGGGCTGTTGAGATAGAATGAGGGCAAATCAATCATTCTATTCATCAGCCAATACTTCAGACTTTTAACAACAAAATGGAGCCAACCCCTACTTTGCCGCCATATTGCTTTAAAATGCAAAATTGCACCTGAATTTGGATCAATTGGAGTCTACCTGTGTTTTTTGTATGTCAGATGTTTGGTACTTTGAGTGAATTTTTAAACTAATTTCAGAGAATGACTTTATTGGTTGGATAACCAATTTCAAGACAAAACTCAAAAGATAAAATTGCAACTTAAAATTGTAGTACCTTTATTTATTGGATGAAATTTGTGAGAGCAGCCCAGCAATGTTGAAGTTAATGAGATTTAGTTCGGGACCTAAATGGGGGAATTCAAGGTTTCCCAGACAAAATCAAATAATGCAATTTGCCCTAAAGTAGATGCTAGGCTTCCCACGACACTGAGACTATAGAACAAAACCTTTGGCTCAAGCCCATTGAGTATGACCTCACCATCCGTCTGCAACTTCATCCCGGACCCTTCCTCTCCATTCCCTGTCACCCTGTGGCACTGTACTTCCATCCTTTCTTAGTAATTGTCATGTGCCATCATCATTTTGAGAACTTCAGGATTCCCTCTGCTTGGAATGCTTTTTCTTCCAATCAATCTGGTACACTTGTCCTCATACTTCAGATTTCAGCCAAAGAATCCCTTTTGAGCCTCTTTATTTAAGGTAATCCAATTACGTTGCACTGATCATTGCTGCAATTTGCATTTATGTATCACAATTTGATCAATATCTGTCTTTCCCACTAGGTTGTAAATGGCCTGAGTTAGCAGAGGGTTTCCTTCACCAGTTTCTGCTCTACACATCCCCATGTCCAAGGGAGTGGGTTGTGGTCACCGTTTTGCAAATGTCTGAATTGATTGGGTACTGTTATTCCTGCATGTGGTAAGTTCCAAGGATAGGAAAGTGAGGCCAAGTTCTAGCTTGCATCCTATATAATATTAAAACATGCACCATTCCATCTTATACTATTATCTTTACAAAAGCAGAATGAATTTTGTAGATAGCTTTGTAGGAGCAAGGATATAACCAAGATTTTTTGAGCAGGACTAAAAGCATTTTGAGCAAGACACTATCCAATGATTTTGTCAGTGTAACTGTGAAATACCATGGAATCAAATCTAGATTGTCTTTAACATACCAGGCATCTTGCCAAGGAAATCTTTTCAGTTCAATGTTTTTATTATTCCAATCAACCAACCAACCAACCAACCAATCATATTAAGAGCTCTGTGAAAAAGATGTATAAACACATGATTTTCCTTTTATTTAGAATAATTAGGGTTAGAGCCTTACCAGACATGTGTGGTAGAGGCAGCTAAAGGAATATCACCCTAAGGAATATGGGCAAATACACGCCTCCTTCGGAATGGCAGTTAATTTGGTTTTAGCAGAAATGAATGGTCTTTCAAATAATTGGTGGGTGGCTTTAACTGATTATTGGGACTAACCCAGTATCATCAAACTACATCTTTATTGTGTGCTTATTATCTTCCTATTTCTAGGGTGGAAAAGCTCCTATGCATTTTATCTATGGTGGCAACAGATGAACCAGAGTCAAGTAAAAATAATAGGGGAACAGAGTACGAGAAATACATGCAAATGAGTATGTTTTTAGAACACCAATAGTTGTTATTTAACAGCTTTTGCCCAGAAATCACTAGTAAGTTAAAAGGAAAAACAAATAAGTACAGTTACCGTGAAGACATATTTTTATTGGGTAAATTAGGAGCAATTAATAACTAACCCTTAATATTAAGAAATTGCTTGCTGTGATCCCGGTCATTTTGATCCATTTATTTCAGGGTTAAATAAGCAGAATGTGAGTAACTTAGGGAGGAAATATATTTGCAACCAAAGAGAGTTTAGAGATAATTCAGTCCATGTGTTACAGATAGAAAGCACAGACATTAAGAGTAAGGGCTTTGTCACCTGCCATCTCTGGGTCTGAAGCCAGCTCTGCCGTTCGTAAGGATGAGTAAGTTACCTACCTTTCTACTACTGAATCTCATTGTTTGTAAAAAAGGGATAACAAAAGATACCTACTTTGCTGAAGGGTAAAACCAAATGAAACAGAATAAAAAGTGTGTAGCTCAGAATCTTTTTCTGGCCATTACAGAGCACTTCATAAATGTTAATTCTTGCTTGTAAATGATAAGATTAGCAATGGTAATAACAATTATAATTATATTGTTGATTACTGCAATGACAAAGTATTTTAGTTAAAGATTCCATAGAGAAATCAACTTTGATCACATGCAGTTACTTGTGGACATTCACATATACATACTGATGGACTTTGGACAATTTGTTGTTTAGGTAAGAAAGCTATCTGCTGGAAAGCACTCCATAAAATATTTTTCTAGAAATATTTAAAACATTCTTTGTCCAAAAAGTGATTTTTAAGTGACAAATTCCATAGGTAAAAACTAATAAAATTATAAGTATATAGTATTCAGAATTTCAAAGTACCTGGAAGATAAATAAAACTTGCACAAAAATAAGATAGAGCCTTGCTTTAAGGTGATTATCCTTCTAACAATTCATACGAGAAGGAGCAGACAAAAATACAAGAATATTAGATCCTACATTGCAAAAATTTGGTAACACCTGAGCATGTAGTTGTGGGGACTAAGTTATTTTTAGAGTTAAATATCACAATGATCTAGGGAAGAGGAAAGGAACACTTGAAAGAAAGTTTACAAACAGAGCCAGATGGCAGGAGGAGAGAGAAGGAAAGGAGCTAGACATAGCAGAACCAGGAGTAAAAAGCCAGAAAATGCCCATAGAAATGGGTGCTTCTTCTTGACCAAGTCAGATAGGAGCTGGGAGACCACATGCAACAGAGATATGAATAGGAAAGTCTTGAAGAAACATTTAGAATATATGCCAGCTAGTCTAATGAATAAGATGACTTCAGGGGAAACAGTTTTAATCTGGAATCAGAGAAAAGAATATGCTCTTTTATGTGGACAGGGCAGTGATCCTTTTTCCAATTTTTCCATGTACCCATTTATACCTTTTGTGAAAGTCAAAAAAAAAAAAAAAAAATAGAAAAAGAAAAGAAAAAAAAAAAAACACAACCAAAACTAATACAAGTTAAAAACAAAAGAGTTTGTGACTTCTGAGGGAGAATTTAATCAAGGAAGACTGAATAAATGGAATAATGATAATTGACAGGAAGAACCCAAAACGTCAAAAAGACCCCAAGTTATAGTAGATATGAGAATGTCTCCAAAAGACAACTAGGAGCCAAAAATAGATTAAATATACAAGGGATCCTGGGGGAGTTTGAGCAGGAGGTGAGCTGGTGCAAAAGCTCTGAGTCTCCCATGGGAGAGAAAAGTGCAGGTGCTGGAGAAGGGTGAAAAGGTTTAAAGACAACAAAGGGCCAGGTATCACCGTGTTTATTTCATGCCCTTGATTTTTTTTTTGTAATTGCATCACAGTTCAATTTCTTATCTGATCCTGTTAGATTTGCTATTGTGTAGTGGAAGGATAACTGCAATAAGCGCAAGCAAGCCAAGACATGACTTGCAATCCAGAGGTGAGAACTCTCTTCAGAGGTTAAAAAGAATCCTTTTACCTTTCGGAACTGGTGACAAATGGTTAATCTAAACTACAAGATAGGAGCAAGAGAGCCTTCGGTGTAGCACCCCCTCTTGCAGACACCGCACTCCATTACACGCAGGATTAGCACGAGGGTGTATTGTGCTTCCGAAGCAATTTTTCTTTTCTTTTCTTTTTTTCTGATTTAAAATCAATATGGCTATATTGCTAATTATGGTGTCTACCTTTTCATGGTAAAACTGTTATAAAATGATTTGATTTTAAGAAGATAAGAATAAATTTATCTACTAAGATAATCAGTGCTTCCTCTGTTAAAACTCAATGTAATTGATTCCCAAACTCATGTTAGATGGCCGTTTTCAAAATTGTGTCCAGAATCTTTGAACCTGATTTCAAAATTGTTAATAATGATTTAGAAAGGAGAGTTTCAGATTTTGTAAGAAACACCTAGTAATGTAAACCAAACATGTTCTTAAGATTAAAAAATGAAACAAAAATAAGAAGGAAAGTCGACAAAGTTGAAAAAAATAGGTTAAACTTAAATCATGTTTTAAAAAAATAAATCTCATACAATATTTCCTTCATTTTTTCTGTTGGATTCCTTTTTCCTCTTCTGCTTTTGGATTTTAAGAATTTTTGAGGTGGAATACTCATCAATGTGCTCTGTGTGATATCTGGCATTTGCTTTTCAAGGGAAGGTATCACAGACCCAGAATTAAACTGTAGTGACATATACCTGCCTCAACCTCTGAGACAACTGCATATTTTTGTTCCGGAAGCTGCACAATCGCCTTCTCAGTAGCTAGAGATAAAGGAGATAAAGGCTGACTTTATTTCATCATCGACATACTCCTGTATTGGGTTTGGTTTTGCAAAGAGAACAGCATTGTACGGGACACGGGACATTAAGGCTTTACATGTCGCTCACATGCAAAGCAGCATGTAAAGAGTTACATGTTGCTCACAACCTACAGTCAGTGAGGCGTGACAATAAATAAACTCAAGCAAGAAGTCTCTGTAACCCACCGACGCTGCAGCGCTGCCTACAATACGGAGAAGCTGCGCGATGCTGCCCACAGCAGGAAAGTTCCAGGGGCATGGCCAGCTGCTCTGATGTAACAGCACATAGTAGAATATTTTAGATTTTTCTGACCAAAAAAGGACATTTCAGTACCCTTCAGCCAAGCTTTTAAAGAGTATTTGGAAGGTAAAACTGAAATTCAGGAGCGGCTGCCAGAGTCTTAGCTGTATTGTCAAATGCCTCTTCATTCATCTAATGTGCCATCTTCCTTCTGCTCTCTCCACTGGACGCGTTCAAAGTCTTAAGGAATAATGCTCACTACAAAACTCCAGTGTGGGCTCGTGGTAATTAGGAAATAAGGATGAAATGTATGTGTATATATTACTAGGCATAGCTATGTTATTGTCTCAAATTGCTCCTAACAGTACAAAGTAAATGGTTCAACACTAAAATCTTAATTTTGCTAGTAGCCTGGAACAATTTGTTTAAATGTTCATTACATATGTGGAGAGAGAGAGAGAGAGAGTGAGATAGAATCTAAAGAAAAATAGTGCTAATAGATAAAAACAGTATTTCACCAAATTCACAGATACTGGGATAAAGGAAAATGGATTTTAAAAATGCTATTTAAAGATAAATAAATCACCGTATTTGAAATACATAAAGTATGAGAGATGGTTGAAAAAATAGGAAAGCAAAGCTCAGAGATAAGTATTGAGAAAACCAAAATGAAGAAAACCTAAAATGAATCCCTTCACCGTAAATAAGGGTATTGATGTTCTTATTTCTAGTTAGTTTGTGTGCAGTAAGAGTTATAAAACAATTTTCCTTTTTTATTTTATTTTATTTTTTTGATCAAACCACCTAATATATGCCACTGACCATAGTTCAAATATTACTTCCATGGCCAACATTTTGAATGGAAAATACATGTTTAATTAAGAAATCTTAATTTACACTCTTTATTACATGCATAAGAGACATTGGTTGGATTGAAATAATAAAAATATTAAACTGAAAAGATTCACTTGGCAAGGTTATTGATACTTGAAAAACTGTCAGTTTAATTCTGTGGTATTTCAATGAAAATAAATAACATTGAATTATTGACTTTCAATTATAAATGGGAACAGTAAAAAAGGAAAAGAACATTTCCTGCTGGCATAAGATTAATATAGCTCTATTGCTGAAACTGGGGTAAGTGCCAGGGAATATAAAAATACTTTTCTGAATTGAAATCAGCTCTCACTATTGGAGTTTGTTTGCTCTGAGTTTGTGTTCTCTCTTCATGGACTTTCTAGTATCTTTAGGAGTATTTTAAAATTCGTCACAGCAATCTCAATAAACATTATGGCAAAAAGGAAAAAAAGAAAACCCCTTGTCTAGTGAGTGATGGGATTTCCTTCCCAGGGTACCCACATGGCTGTGATCTGCCTTATGTACCTTCTGGTCTTGGAGTGGCAATACACTGCAACCCTTTGACACATTTTGAAAGCGATGTGAATTCATAGCAATGTTATTACTGACAGTGCAAGGCTGCTGCACACTGACCTCTTTTCTGAGTCATTTTCATAAAGTCAAGTAGAGCTGATATTCCTGAAAATTTGAGTTCCACTTTCCACACATGTGTAACTTGAACCATGTCAAAATTTTATGCAATGCACACCCGAGATGTATAAATGATTTTTGCCTTTACAAGCAATCTGCCTAACCCAAGAATCAAGATAAAGTTAAATTTCATTTATCAGTGTAGGTTTGTAAAGGGCATGCAAAGTCATTTGGTAAACTCTTCCATTTTATATCTATATCACTTTCCATCTGTTTTAAATTTCTATTTTGTTTTAAGGATGATAAACTGTGATTGTGGTGCAGCTTTAGTAGCCATTGTATATAGAAATAAGAGCCCCTTAAAATTTATTTGTGAATTGAAATGAATAGATGGTCATTCTTAAAATAAATCAGATGCTAAGATTTGCCTATCCAATATGCTTGGTATTGTAACATGGGATTTCACTGATTTCTTAAATAAAAATAAAAATGTAAACAAAACAAAAGGACAAAAAAGAATACTAACACATCACTTACTACCAGACATTATCAGTATGAAACCTGTTCTTGCTTCGCCCATTGACAGCTCAACCTTCCTACTCCAGTTGGTTAGGGGAAGATACATATAATATTTTAGATGAAGCCAATAAAGAACAATAATGAGCTCTACCCAATACTGGGTAAAATAAAATTCCCAAACACTTTTTTCAGATTTCTAAATTGAGTGATATAGGATGCCAAGATTCTTTGAGAACCTACCTAATTTCCATCTCAGAACAATTATTAAGGAGTTTGCTATAGCCGTTCATGTCTCATTATTAATCAGTAAAAATAAAATACATGTTAATGCAGGCATTACAGCACGTCCTTCATAGCAATAGACCGGAAAGACAGGCTACCTTGATGCTTAATCCAAATCCGCCTACAGTTTGTCTTCTAATGGTCACCGTTCTTTCCTGAAAGACAGGATTTTTAAAAGTGGTTAGTATTTCCTAATACTATACTTACACACCATTCCTCCTCTGGGTTTTGTATTTGTTCTTAAAAAAAAAAAAAAAAAAAGGTGACAGCATAGAGACTCCAAATCTTGCAATAAATGGAGTATTTTGTAATTTTAAATCAAAGGTGAATAACTTCCTGGTCAATGCACAAGGAACTATTGTGTTATTATAAACTCCTCAAGTCTGAAAACAAGTTATTTTTAGCTCTTTTTTTTTTGGACAGATATAAGAATCTTAACTTTTACGTTTCTTTTCATTTTTACATTATGTATTCTTGTTGTATAAGAAATGGCAAGTTTTTGGTTATGTAAAAGCAACTCAATGTCATTGTTAACTGTTACATTTGTTGATCAGGGCTGTATCTCCCTTACTACCTGTTACATTGCTGTTGGAGCCTCACAAACTGAACTAGGTAGTAGCCCTGCTACAGCACATAAATGATTCATGTGAGTCTAAAATTGAAACTGTGAGTATACTAGGTTCAGAATAATTGTTTGAACAAAGAATTAATTACATGCCTAAGTAATAATGATAATGGCATTATCAATATTCAATATCAATGTCTCTGTTCCTTCCATAATGGAAACAATAATCCAATTACTGGTTTTTGAATCTTAAAAACCACAAAGATGATATATGATCACAAAGAGCCACATTTGGACAAATCCTTTAATTTCCAATTAAAAAATTAAATATTGTTCTGTTTAAGGCAATCATTCTGAAGGAACACTGAAATGTTGAATGCTTTCATTTATAACACACTCCACTACGTAAGTCTGCTTGAAACTTCTTCTTCTATTCCTCACCATTCAAGTATGTCACCCTTCTCTTCTATATCTGTCACTGCATGTGGGATAGATATTTATTTTCAGGTCCCTGTAGGCCCCCAACAAGATAATGTATTGAACTAGACTATCATTTCCAAATCCAAATATTGCTCTCTCTTTTCTATAGATATGTTCTTTCCCTCACTTGAACAACTTAATTTTGTCATGATATCCCTGATTCTACAGGAGCTTCATTGATAACCTAAAAATGCACCATTTTGGCAAGGTTACATGCTTCCTTCATTTAGCCAAATATTTAGTTTCCATAAATAAAAAACAAAATAATGCTTAAAGTATAAGGTTGGTATATTACAAAGTGAGGTATAGTAAGTATTATTTACTTTGATTTATAAAAATATCCTTTGTTGGTTAGTTATTGGTATATATTTATTAAAAATCTGTTAGTTTAAATGAGTATCATTCAATAATATATATTTCCTTCATTTTGAAAATCTAAGTAATTTTAACTACTCAAAAAATACTGATTTCTCTTATAAGCTGTCATCAAATCATGATTTCAAGTTGACATTAAAACTATTTGTGCAAATAGGTTAATACATATATTCTAAATATTAGAATACAAACTAAAACATAAAACATAATTTTCATATTAGGTAATACAATAAACTCTACTTTTATTCATAAGCATACTGTTATATCACTCCAATTGGTGTAGTCACAACAGGTATGAGAATATGCAGTATTTTATCATTTATATTGCAAAGCCATGCATATAAACATAGCTGCATGTACAAAAGCAAAAATAGACATGAATACATGCATTATATCTATACAAAGTCCGTTTCTAAATAAACAAAATATTTATTGGGAATGTTGTATAATTGAAAAGGAGCAGTTGTATCCATCTCACATGTAAGCATTTATACCATAGATTAGCTCAAATACTGGTTGTTTGAGACTCAGGGGTGGATGAATTAAATGGTTATCTTTATTCTTATAAAACAGACAGGCAAAATGCTTTCACAAAACTGCTTATCAAACTAAACTAAAGTTTTTGGAAGGTAGGAACTATTCCCTAAATCCATTTTCCATAGTGAATAAATCTTTGATTCCTTAAAATAGTATCAAAACCAGCAGTGCAGCCAGCTTAGGCAACCTGTATCAGCTGCCTCAAAATAGACATTTCAATCTGTCAGAGCAAGTCATTTTACTTAGCAAATGCCATCACTAAAATTTGCTAGTACATCTTGCCTAACAATCATTAGCCTTGAGGACAGCTTGGTCAGTGAGTTCTGCTCCATAGCTAAGTGTGTACAGAAACACTGATTTCCCTTGAGAGGTACTGCAAGCCCACCGGGGTTATCAAAGGCCTTTGGAGAACTTTTATTCATTCCCTACAAGCCTGCCTTCCAATCTTCGGTAGAGAATATTTAGAACATGTTCCAAATCAAATGCAAAATTGCTGATCCAGGGAGGAGTTTGGAGAGACTAAAGAGTCAGCAGAAACTGCTGAAAATCTCAGAAACAGCACTTATTTTAATGTTTTTTAAACACACGGGCATACACACATGCAAATGGAACTCAGCACCTCCAAAAGCTATTGCTTCATTGGGCCACTTTTTAAGAAAGTTAAGGGATATGGGCAAAACAGATTACTTTGTGTTTTAAACTCTAAATTTTAAATTAGTTACTGCAGACAGCAGGTAGCATAAAAAGACCAAAAACTCTTGGTGGGCCCCTTACTGACATCTCCCCCAATTGTTTTCATGTTTGTGTTGGCTTTACCACTGTGTCCTTTCTGCGTCACCTCATCGGGGTCCTCCCTTCCACCCCCAAAATAAAAGATAAAACAGTGATTTTAATGCATCGTTTCAATTACTCAGCTCAGGCATTTGAGAATACTGTAAGCTGGTCTGGAGTTGCATTTAGTTAACACAACTTGAGTGTCCCAGTTGCCTAGGAACAAAGCACTATCCTTTGGGAAACGAAGGAACAGTGGTTTATTTTCTAGTGCTCTGTCACTCTCACATACATAAAATGCCTTTCTTGATTATGCCTGTTCTTTACTAAATGAAATTGATTGAGCCTATGAATAATATTGGACTTTATAATGACTTGACGTACATCTTATAAATCAACAGTAACATCATTAAAAAAGCTCTTTTTAAAATGCTTAGTGTGCTTTACATAAAAGCATAATTATTATCACTCATGCCATCTGGAATTTTATATTATATTTGAAGTATTATGTGAATTATCTGGTTACATAAATATATATCAGCAAACAAAAAATGTTGGCATCATATATTCCAAATACAGAATTTTGGGGGATATGTGAAAATGGGAGGAAGAAGTGGGACCAATGCAGAAATTAGAGATTTTTAAGTGGAAAAGATTTTACTGAATTTGTGTGATGATATTTAGGAGAGGAGATAGGGAATGCTTTTACCTCTTTTTGACAATTTCAGAAAAATAATTAAAGTTGGAAAAAGTTATAATAATTGAGAAGGTAGCTTCTAATTACTAAAACTCTATCATGTACACTTGGCACTCTCATAGCCATTAGGATAGTTTATTAGAATAGGTTTCATCCTTAACATTTTTTACCCACGACAGATTTCTGTGGGCAAGATCTGTGTCTTGTTCAGAGATTTATCCCAATCATTAGGGAATTCTCTGTACTATCTCTGTCATTTTATTCTAAACCTAAAACATTTTTGAATATAAAGTCTAGTTTTAAAAAAGGAAAACAATTAAATGTAATGACGATTTACTACCTGTCAGACAGTGTTTTGAATGCTATAAATCCACTTGATCGTTAGCAGAATGGAAATGACAACTTGGATTTAAGAATTTGTCCAGTTTTCTCCATTGCTTATTCTGACATTTCTATTTCCTCCCCTATCTATTCCTTCTGACTTAAATGACACTCTCTTCTATTCATTTTCCACTGATAGAACCATAGTGATGTTGGCTTAATTTAGTCTTTTCTTTATGATGTGATTTTTGTTTTTTATCTAAGTATGCACATAGTTTTTTATGCACATAATTTTAAAAATCTAAGTGCTTTAGAAGGCATATATTAAGAAAACAAAGAAAAAAAAGCAGTCTCTTTCTGCACATATCCCCACACAGATTTCCCACTGTCCAGTTGCAACTCTCATTATTTCTTCTTATGATGAAGCTCGTATTTCTAAATAATATGCTTATCTTTTGATTTCCTGATTTCCATTTTTAAATGTTATCTCTACTACATGAAATGAGATTGATTTTCATAAATGACACTACATACATATACTTTTTCTACCCTAATCCCACCAGTAGAGATAATTATAATTTTTCAGTGAATTAGTATTCAATGGTTACATGCTTATTACTTTATATTCACAGCTGTCAATTAGTGTATTGCAATTCATTTCAATTGTACAATTTGTACAATCCTTGTATTTTCTGAAATTCCTAAATATATTTTCTTTCCTTAGTTTTCTATATATTTATCAATAAATCAATTCCCAAACTTGACAATAAAACTCATCTCAATGAAGTCAAACACATAACAATGTTTTCAATCATATGATTATATTATTATCTTTTGGTCTGACTCCATCTCTCCTGGACTCATACAGCCTTTGTCTCCAAAATGAACTATTCCATTTTACACTGCTACACTGTTGTCATCTGGAGATTTGATCCATCTCCTTCCTGGGAATTTGTTTCATCTCCTTTGCATAGGATCCCAGGTTTTCTTCCTGAATTGACCCCTCATTTTGTTTACTAGTGATTTTTCATTGCCAATTCAATGAATGATAAATGACAGAGAAAAAAAGTAGTGAAAACTAGCATAAAAATGATAAGGGAAGTTGTGTATATATGGGCAGGCTTTTAATCAGGGCACTGTTCTGTTGCTCACTTAATGAACTGAGGGATGTACAAATACAAATATATTTAGTCATTTTCTCTGGATATGTTGTTTTTCTGAAAGGAAACCTCAATTCACCTGCCAAGAACTTATATTACAAGAAGGCAGAGTCTAGGTGAGGAGAAGTACATGAGGAACAGTGACAGGGATATCTCACAATTCAACTCACTAGTATTTTTATTAGAGAAGTTGCGAGATTGCAAAACAATCTTGTATGAAATACAGAATTCCCATGCACCACCCCACCACCAACACTTTGCATTGACATGGAGCATTTCTTACAATTGATGACAGCACTTCTTAAAAATAACTGTACTATTTTTTATAACAGTAGTTACCTTTCTTACAATAAATGAAAGATTATTAAAATAGTTCTATCATCCACTATTTACATTAGGTGTATTTTTTTCCATATATGATGTTGAGCATCTTTTCATGTACTTTTTAGCTATGTGTGTATCCTCTTTGGAGAAATGTGTATTCAAGTCTTGCCCATTTTTAAAAAAATTGGGTTGTTTGTCTTTTTATTGTTGAGTTGCAGGATTTCATTATATATTCTGGATATTAAACCCTTATGAGAAATGTGGTTCCAAATATTTTCTCCCATTGAGTGGGTTGTCTTTCCACTTTCTTGACAAAGTCCTTTGACGCACAAAAGTTTTTAATTTTGAGGAAGTCCCATTTATCTATTTTTCTTTCATTGCTTGTGCTTTGTGTGTAAGTTCTAAGAAATGATTGCCTACTACAAGATTTTGAAGGTGCTTTGCTACCTTTCCTTCATTTAGCTTTGTTGTCCTGGTTTTTATATTTAGGTCTTTAATCCATTTTGAGATAGGGGTCCTTTTTCATTCTTTTGCATACGGATATCCATTTCTCCCAGCATCATTTGTCGAAGAGACTTCTTTCTCAGGACCATTTGCTGATGAGACTGTTCTTTCCCGGTGGCCTTGGAAGCCTTGTCAATTATCAATTGACCATAGTTGAGAGGGTCTATTTCTGAACTCTCATTTCAATTCCATTTCTCAATCTACCTATCTTTATGCCAGTACCATCCTGTGTTGACTACCATACTGTAGTAATATGCTTTAAAGTCAGGAAGTGTGAGTCTTCCAACTACTTTCTTCTTTTTCAAGTTGTTTTCAGCTATTCAGGACCCCTTGTCCTTCCACATAAATTTGATAATTGGATTTTCCATTTCTGTATAGTAGGCTCATGGAATTTTGATTGGGAATGTATGTGTTTCTGGGAATTTGTCCATTTCATCTAAATTGTCTTAATTTGTTGACATAGAGTTGTTTATAGTATCTCTTTGATCCTTTCCTTTCTGTGGGGTCAATAATAATGGCCCTCTCTCATATCTGCTTTTATTTATATGTTTCTTCTCTCTTTTTTTCTTTTTCAGGCTAGCTGAAGGATGTTAATTTTATTGATCTTCTCATAGAACCAGCTTTTGGTTTTGTTAACTCGCATTATTGTTTTTTCATTCTGAATTTCATTTATCCTCTGCTCTGATATTTGTTATTTCTTTCCTTCTACTCGCTTTGGGGTTAATTCACTGTTCTTTTTCTAGTTCCTCCTGGTGTGCACTTAGGAATTTAAGATTAGCTTTTTCTTCTTTTGTTTTAAATGTAGATGTTTAGGGCTATAAATCCCCCCCCCCCACAACTGTCTTTGCTGTTTCCCAAAAGTTTTAATATGTTGTGTTCTAGTTTTCATTCATCTCAAGATATTTATTGATTTCCCTTGCAATTTCTTCTCTGATGCACTGATTTTTTTAAAGACAGTATTAACTTCCATATATTTGTGGATTTTTCAGATCTCTGCCATAATTGATTCAAGCTTCATTCCAGTATGGTAAGAGAAAGTGCTTGGTATGATTTCAATTGATTTAAACTTGTTGAGACTTGTTTTATGATCCAACATGTGATCTATCCTGGAGAATGATAGCTGAGCACTGGAGAAGAATGTATATCCTGCTGTTTTGGGGTGCATTGCTGTGTGTATGTTTGTTAGATCTAGTTCATTTATCATATTATTCAACAATCTGTTGCCTTACGGATCTTCTGTGTATATGTTCTATTGACAAAAATGGTAAACTGAAGTCTCCAACTATTATTGTAGCGGTATCTACTTCTACTTTCAGTGTTCTCAGTGTTTGCCTCATGAATTTTGGGGCACCATGGTTAAGTGGATACATATTTATGATTTTTATTTCTTCTTGGTAGATTTCCTCTTTTATTAATATATAGTGTTCCTCTTTCTCTCTTATAACACTTTTGCATTTAAAGTCTATTTTGCCTGATACTATTATAGGCACCCCAGCTCTTTTTGGTTTCTGTTTGTGTAGAATATCTTTTTCCAACCTTTCAATTTCAACCTATTTGCATCTTTGTTTCTAAGGTGAGTCTCCTGTATACAGCATAGAGATGTGTCCTGTTTTTATCCATTCAGCCAGTCTATGTCCATTGTTTGGGAATTTTAATCCATTAACATTCAGTGTTATTGTGAAGGCAGTACTACTTCAACCATTTTATCCTTTGTTTTTTGTATGTCATATCTTATCTTTGTCTCTCTTCTTAACACTTTAGTTACCCTTTCTGATAATCTTCATTTACAGTCTGTACTCCAAGCTTCTGTCTCCTGTCTTTTCATTTTAATTTGCAGAACTCCATTTAGTCATGTCTCTTGTTAATGAACTCTCTCAGTTTCTGCTTATCTGTGAATATCTTAAACTCTCCATTTCTGAAGGGCAGTTTTTCTGGATAAAGAATTCTTGGCTGGCAGTTATTCTCTTTCAGGACCTTAAATATATAATACCACTGCCTTCTTGTCTCTATGGTTTCTGATGAGAAATCAGAACTTAGTCTTTTGAGCGTCTCTTGTCTGTGATGAATCACTTTTCTCCTGTTGCTTGCAGGATTCCTTTTTTATCTTTGGCATTTGAAAGTCTGATTAGTATATGTCTTGGAGTTTAACAGGATTTGCTCCATTTCATTTATATTGTGCTTCTTGGACATATATATTTATGTCTTTTATAGGAGTTGGGACATTTTCAACCATTATTTCCTCATATTTTCTTTCTGACCCTCTTCCCTTCTCTTCTTCTGGGATACCAATGAGGCATATGTTTGTGTGCTTAGCGCTGGCACTCTAATCCCTGACACACTGCTCTTTTTTTTCTATTTTTTTTTTCTATTCTTTTCTCTGTTGTTCTGTCAATTTTAATTGCCTCATCTTCTAGTTCACTGATTCTTTCTTCTGCCTGTTCAAGCCTTCAATTATATGACTCTCATGTATTTTTTAACTCTACTAGTGTCTTTCATCCCCACATGCTTCTTTGTATACTTTCAAATTCTTCTCTGTGGTCACACATTGTCTCAGTAATATCCTTTATCACTTTATGCATATTTGCCTTCATCTCCTTGAATTGAATTGATTTAGGACATTTGTTCAAACTACTTTGATTAGTTGTTCCAAATTCTGTGTCTTCTCTGAAGTTTCAATTTTTTCCCTTTGGGCCATATCTTCCTATTTCTTGGTATTGCTTGTAAGTTTTTGCTTATGTCTAGGCATCTGATTATCTTGATAGCTAACTCTGAAGATTAGTTTCTCTCTGTTACTTAGGGTTTTATTGTAGATTGGCTTTGAGTTAAGGCTCTTCTTTAACACTTGGTCCAACTTATTGTAGACCTTAAAGTAGCCTGTTTTTAACCAATCATATTTTTTCAGCTCTTCATCTGATTCTTTTCCTAGATATGCAGGATAAATTTTAAGATTGGCAATTGTTTAACACTTGGGAAACTTCCTTTCCTCTGTTCCTTGTCCAGAAATCTTGATCTCTTCTGTTTGCTTTTGTTTTGCTTCCATAGCTTTATTTTATGCTCCTTTTGTTGTCTCTAGCTGCTTTTGCCTGCATCACAAATTCTGGGTGTTGGGTCACTGTGGAGAAGACTTTCCCAAATCACTATTTCCCAGCTGAAACAAGTCAGAGACTCATGAAGGGGATGCAGACTGGTTCCTAAGTTTCAATTGGAGAAGTTCAGAAAGGACATCAAAAGCCTGTTTTACAAGTCACCAAAGCTGCTCTTACCTAGCTTGTCAAACAGATGGCTCTTTTCAGCAAACTGTTCCCCACAGCCCTAAGGAGGCTCTGTGCCTTTAAACCTCCACTACCATCACCCCAGTTGGGGGCAGGGTTGAAACAGTGGCTGCTTCTGCTATTGTCTAGATGGGTTGAAACAGTAACTCAGAGCTGGGACCAGTGATCTGAATGCACTGCTCATGAGCCATGAACAGTTCTTGGTCATGCCCCCATCTGTTCTTGGGGAAGAGGATTTTTACATCTCTTTCCTACAGCAGCAACTACCCAGGGACTGGACCCTGAGGCTGCCTGCCCTGAAAGTGGGGGACAGGTGCTAGCAGCCACTGCAGAGTGAGCTACTCACAGTTCTTTAGAGTTGTCTATGAGCCTCTTCCTCGCACTGTTTCCTGGATCCCTCCAGAGCCCCAGAACTGCTGTTTCAGACAGCTCCTGCCTGTTTACTAGCTGTTTTGGTGGAGGAAGTGAATCCTGGGACTTCCTACTCAGACATTTTTCCTGAACTTACTGTTTTTTCTTTGTATTAGAGAGACTGTAGGTTTATAGAAAAAAATTTAAAAAATGTATACATAAAGTACAGAGTTCCCATACACCATGCACATGCACATGTCATTAATATACCATTGTAAAAATATACATTATAATGGTGTTATATTCACAATGTCGTGCTACAACCACCACCATCCTTTAACAAAATCCATCCTTTGTACCATTAACTCCCTATTCCCACCTACACCCAGGTCATGATTACATGTATTCTAGTTTCTGACTCTATGAATTTTCATATTCTAATTATTTCACATAATTAATTCACCACCAAAACCTTGTATTCATGTATAACTTTTGTTACAGTAGATGCCAGGGTTGATTTCTGAACTCTTATTTGATACTCTTAATTTAATTTGTGCTGATGTCATGCTGTTTTGATTTCTATACCTTAACAATAAGTTTTTAAATTGGAAAGTTTGAGGTTTCCAATTTTGCTCTTCCTTTTCAAGATGTTTTGACTATTTGGAGGCTCTTACCCTTCCATAAAAATTATATGATTGACTTTTCCATTTCTTCACAAAACGCTGTTGGAATTTGTCAAGGGATTGTGTTGAATCTGTAAATCACTTTGAGTATGACTGACATCTTAAAAATATTTAGTCTTCCAATCCATAAACTCAGAAGTTTCTTCCATCTATTTAGGTCTTCTTTGATTTCTTACCAATGTTTTGGTCCTTGTGTTGGTATCATGCTGTTTTGATTATTATATATCATGTGTTTTTATTTTCCTTTGTTCTCTTAATGTGATGTATTACATTAATTGATTTTTCTTTACATTGAACTGGCTTTGCATACATGAGATAAATCCCTGTTGGTCATAATGTATAATTCTATTTATGTGCTGTTGGATTCAGTTTGTTAGTATTTTGTTGAGGATATTGGCATCTATATGCATAAGGGATATTGGTCTGTAATTTTATTTCCTTGTTGGTATCTTTATCTGGCTTTTTGGTTAGGGAAATATTGGCCTAATCAAAAGATTTATGAGGAATTTCATCCACTTTTAATTTTGAAAAAGTTTGAGCAGGATTTTTGTTAATTCTTCTTGGAATGTTTCATAAAATTCACCTGTAATGCCCTCTGGTCTTGGGCTTTTCTTTGTTGGCATGTTTTTGATTACTGATTAGCTGCCTTTCCTAATTTTTGGTTTCTCAAGATCTTCTGTTTCTTCTTGAGTCAGTTGAGATAGTTTTTGTGTTTTTAGGAATTTGTCCATTTCATCTAGGCTGTTTAATTGACTAGCATGCCATTGGTCACAGCATTCTCATAAGCAATTTATTTCTGTAGGTTGATAGTAATGTCTCCCCTTTCATCTTGGATTTTAGTTATTTCTATCCTCTTTTTTTCATCAGCATAGCTAATGGTTTGGTGATTTCATTTATCTTTTCAATCCACCAACTTTGGGTCTTGTTGATTTTCTCTATTCTTTTTTCAGTTTTTTTTTTTATTCTCTATTTCTTTTCTTGCCACTCTAATCTGTTATTCCTTACATTCTGGTTGATTTGGGTTTAATTTACTCTTTTCCTAATTCCTCCAGTTGTGAGGTTATGTCTCAGATTTGAGATCCTTATTTTTTATAATTTAAGCAGTTAGAGCTATGAATTTCCCTTTCAGCACTGCTTTTCTGCAACCCATAAGTTTTGGTATGCTGTGTTTCCATTTTCATTCCCCTCAAAATATTTCCTAATTTACTCTGAGATTTCTTCTTTGACCCACTGGCTAATTAATAGTGTGTTTTTAAATTTCCGCATATTTTTGTGTTTTCCATTTCTCCCTGAATTATTGATTTCTAGCTTTGTTCCATTGTTATCAAAGAAGATGCATTGTAGGATTTTAATATTTTTATATTAACCAAGATTTGTTTTGTAAACTAGCATATTGTCCATCCTGGAGAATAACCCATGTGCACTAGAGAAGAATGCATATTTTACTGTCGTTTGTTGAAGAATTCTATATTTGTCTACTAGACCTATTTAGTTTATTGTACCATTCAAGCCTTCTATTTACTTATCAGTCTTCTATCTACTATTTCTCCCTTCAAATCTGTGAATATTTCCTTCATATATTTTGGGATTCTTCTGATATATATATAATATCTTCTTGTTGAATTGACTCCTTTATCAGTATATTGTATCCTACTTTGTCCCTTGTGCCAGTTTTTCACTTAACATCTAGTTCATTTGTTATTAGTCTAGCTACTCTAGCTCTCTTTTTGGTTATTATTTACATGGAACAGTTTTCCACCTTTTGTTTTCAACCTACTTGTGTCTTTGGATTTAAGTTTAGTCTATTGCAAGCAACTTATATTTGGGTCATGCTTTTTTATTCATTATACCATTCTCTGCCTTTTAATTTGAGATTTTAGTCCATTCACATTTAAAATAGCTACTGATAATGCAAGACTTTCTTCTGCCATTTTTCAATTTGATATTTGTAAAATCTTACCCATTTTATGTCCATAAATTCTTCCATTAATGCCTTCTTTCATATTCTTTTTTTTAGTGTGCCTTTTACAGTCTCTATTTATATCTGTATATATTTTTCAGATATTACTTGTGGTTACCATGGGGTTTAAATTTAACATCCTTAATCTATAACAACCACATTTGATTTAATAACAATTTAACTTAAATGACATACAAAACTCTGCTCCTACACACCCTATCAATCCCACCTTTTTGTTGTAATTTTTACAAATTATATATTTACACATTGTAGGTCCAAAGCCATAGGCTTATCATTACTTTTAATGCATTTGCATTTTGGGAACTGTAAGAGGTAAAAAGTGGAGTTATATACAAAAAATACAATACAATATTAGTGGCATTTATAATTCCCCATATGGGTACCTTTACTGGAGGTGTTTATATCTCTATGCTGCTTCAATCCACCATATAGCATCCTTTCCTTTCTGTATGAACTCCTACTAGCATTTCTTATAGGGCATATCTAGTGGTGATGAGCTACTTCAGCTTTTGTCTATCTAAACTGTCTTAATTTCTCCTGCATTTTTAAAAGACAGTCTCACTTTGTATGTAATTTTTGGTTAGAAATTATTTCTTTCAGAAATATTTACAAAATATTTCTTCCACGTGACTTCATTTCTCCATGGTTTCTGATGATAAATTGACACAATCTTTTTAGGGCTGCTTTGCACACTGACACATTGCTTTGGTCTTGCAGCTTCAAAATTCTCTGTTTGTTTTTTGGCACTCCAGAGTGTGACCACAATTTGTATAGGCATGATCTATTCAAGTTCATTCTGTTTGGCATTCATTGGGCTTCTTAATGTGTGTATTCATGTCTTTCATTAAATTTTGGAAGTTGTCTGCCATTATTTATTTGAATATTCCTTCTGCCCCTTTTTCTGTTCTCCCTCTGTTTCCCATAATGCAGAGATTGATACGATAGATGGTGTCCCACAGGTCTCTTAGGTTCTCTGCTCACTTTCTTCTATTCTTTTTTCTTTCTACACCTCAGCTTGAAACTTTTCAACTTTATTATCTTCAAGTCACTGATTCTTTTTTTCTTCCAGGTCTAAAATTCTATTGAAACCATTTAGGGGATTTTTATTTTCAGTTGTTGTAGTCTTCCACGCCAGTATTTCTGTTTGGTTACTTTTTAAAACTTCTAACTCTTTTTTGAGAGTCTCATATTGTTCATTCATTTCACTGGTATCCTTTAGTTCTTTATCTGTGTTTCCTTTATCTGTATGAGAATATTGAATTCCTTTTTTTTTTTTTCCTAATTTTGAGGATGTGTCTGGTATGTTCAAAGTGGTGTCTTCTTTGATTATGGTTTCTAAACTTTTATAATGTCTGTTTGCATGGATCATCATTTCTTCTTTTTTTTTTTTTTTTGTACACCCCACATTTTAATATGTAGCTGTATCTTTATATCTGTTCACTCTGTAATTTAGTCCTGTAGTTGTCTGTTCCTTCAATTTGTATCCAGGTAGTGAATTGCAAGAGATTTCCTTGAGTTCCAGGACCTAACAAAAGAAAAGTAATGCAAAAAGACTCCTTTCACAGTCTTTGCAAATTGGCTCTGTGTTGTCTGGTGCCCTCTTTAGAGTTTACCTCTCTTAGCAAGGTCAGTCTTAGGCAAAACTGCCAGGTCCTTCCAGTGTCTCCTGAGCCTATGTCTTGCAAGAATCAAATACTCCCTCTACTCCCCGTGAAACAGACTACTCCCCCCACCCCACTGTTTGCTCTATTGTATGTCTTAGAACCATTGATTCTTTACCCCGTCCATTCAACTTAATTGGACTGCTTTAGCTATCCACAAGCTTCTTCCCAAAGGTGAGTTTTAGGAGGGAAAGTCTGAGATGTGTTTCCTGGTTTAATCTTTCAGGCTGCCACCCAATAGATTACTACCAATCTAAAGGCACCCTTATGTGTATAGGAGTTACTTTACTCCTTCTGGAACAGGGCCAAGGATCTCACAAGGGAGTGTATGCTGGTTCCACATCATGGGGAGAGAGTGGCGATAGTGGGTAGCCAGAAATGGCACAATGATCTTCTCCTACAAGCTTTAAGTTGTGTTTTCTTTGTTTGGCATTTTCCCAGTTACTGAAATCCTTTAACTGTTTTCCAGAGTTTTGAGAAATACAGCTTTGCCATTTTTTGCTAGATGTTCAAAGATTCTGTTGGGGTACAGAACCCTGGAATGTCTTTCAGTGCAATGCATCAGAATTCCACACCTGGGTCAGTTTACCAGAGGTATTGGGACACTTTCCTCAAAAGTAAATGTCATGTTTGCTTTTTGTTTGGTTCAGAGACTGGGGAAGGAGGCACTGTAGAGTTTGGAAGTAAAGCCATGTGTCTAAAACTTCTCCAAACACAGCTTCAATCAATCCTTCTTTAATTCATTTTAGCTTCCAAGAATTCAGAAGAAACTTGGGCCTGAAATTCTTAAGTCTTCCCACCATTTGAATTTAGGGTTATGACAACTTTGTGTTGGCTACATTAGCCCACCCCATCTCCATTTCAGGCATTTAGCTTTTAGTTTTCTCATATCTGCTAAGTCAGTTGTCTCTCACCCCATCAACTTTTGCAGTTTTCATCATTTTTTTTATTTTTGGAAATATCATTTGCTTCATGCTTCTCTTATATTTTATTTACAGACTTTCTCAGAATAAAATCTTCACACACTGAACTTTAATCAACACATTTCCATGAGAGACTCCCTTTCTTCCTATTTGAGCTGGAAATATTGTCTATGTCTATATAATCACACTTTCTCAGTGTGATATAGCAATTTTCTGTTAACGTGCCTTGTAAGGATGTCTTTAAACACCCTTTGGGAAAAGAATTATAAAGAAGTGAGCTTGAGTTAAAAATGTAGTTCTTTATAGCAACATAATGGACAAAAGAAAATGGAGAGAGTTAAAGAAATTTTGGAAAGAGAGAATGAAAGGATAATAACTCAACATAGTTGATGTGCAGGATTTAAAAAAAGAGAACAGAGAATTATTCATTCTTTTATTTTTGAAATACTGAATATTTTAAAAAGTTGTTGAATGGCTCTTGTATAATAGGCACTGTTTGATCACTATAAATACAACAGAGAACAAATGAAAAAAAAAATTCCTCCTCATAAGGTGTTCATATTCTAATGGGGGAAGAGAATAATGTGATCAGTGCTTCAACAAAAAAATGACACAGAGAGAAAATTTCACAGTAATAAAAAGGGAATGAAAGATGATCTTTTTGACATGGTGACATTTGACCAATGGATTTTGCTGAGGGAATAATAAGCAATAGAGATATCTAGATGATGTGTGTTCCAGGCACAGGATACACCATTAGTTGAAAAGAACCTTGGTGAAATTTGTCAGTTATACTCAGAGAATACAAAAGACTACCATAGCTTAGGCCTATAGAAAGATGAAGAGAGTGGTAGGACAGGAGGTCAGGGAGGTAATGGAAATGGGAGCTGTTCATCATAGGGTCTCAGGTATCTATTATTATGTTGACATTATGTGTAACATGAAACGTCATGGTAGGATTTTGAGCAGTGATAAAAGAATCTGAGTTATGTTTTAAAACAAAATTAACCATCACAGGTAAAGAGAAGTTTTGTTTTGCTTTGTTATTGAAGAAGGGGAATACAAAGAGTGTTTGTATGCTGGTTGGAATTATGTTAGTTCACTGTGTGAAGAGTTCATCGAGCATCTTCATTGGAGTTGCCAGTTTGCTGCCTGTCCTACAGAATTTGGACTTATGAATACTCACAGTTGCATGAGGCACTTTTCTAAAATCTTATTTACAGATATCTCTTGTTGATTCTGTTTCCCTAGAGAACCCTAATTAATACAACTTGGTACTGGGAGTGGTTCTTGAGAAACAGAACTTTAAAGTGGGCTTTTACAATTGGTTTTCTACTCTGATTAGATTCAAAGACATTAATGACTCCATTCCCAATAATCAATAATCAAGATGGCACTGACAGTCCATGGCATGAGTTGGCAGTGGAGATACACAAAATATCACCATTTGATTCTCCTAATCATACTCTTGTACAAAACAAGGCTCTGGGTGATAGTGTTTTTGACACCTTCACAGAATTTTGCAGAGTTAAAAGGTATAATGATGTTGGCTGGTTGCTGTTAGATATGCTGGATAAAGTTATACAAGAAAGGGATGAGCTAAAGGCTTCAAATTTGAAACTTAAGCACAATAGGACACAAGTAAAGTGTTCTATGTGTGCCCTGAAAGAAAATCTTATTTCCTCTGGCTGAAGACTTGAGATTTCTGAAAACCAGACCCAGAGCATCATTGTGTGAGTAGCAGATTTACAATGTAAACTAAAATCTCAACCTCACAGGTTGTCTGCTGTTAAAGTAAAGGCATTGATTGGAAAAGAATGGGATCCTGAGACTTGCGATGGGGGCATATGGATCAATAATAATGGCAGTGAGGATACTGGAACCCAGGATTCTGCTGAGTCTTTGTCAGATATGCATGTAGTGGTCTCTCCTGAGGAAACAGCACTCCCCACCTCCGGTCTGCCCTGAGGAGACAGGTACATAACCTACAGCCTTCTTTGAGAACACAGCTTCCCCAACTCCAGTCTAACCTGAGAAGCCTGCCATCCAAACTCCACCTAAAGAGATTAAATCTTCAGTGCCTGATAAACCTGTAATCACCTCCCCTGAGGAAGCAGCACTCACTCTTCTGTCTGGAGAAATTAACCCTGTTTCATGACATGAAAATGCAACAGAATGTCCTGAAGTAAATGCCTTGGGGGATACTTCTAATTCTTTTCATGTGCCACCCCCAAGACCAGTCTTTGTTTCAAGACTTATAACTAAAGTCCCAACAGTCCCTAAAAGGTGAGGTACAAAGTGTGACCCATGAAGAAGTATGCTACACTCCAAAAGAACTGCATGAGTTTTCCAATATATACACACAAAAATCAGGGGACTATTGTGGGAATGGATATTAAGGGTGTGGGATAATGGTGGAAGGAATATAAAGTTGCATCAGTCTGAATTTACTGATATGGGCCCACTAAGCAGAGATACTGCATTCAGTGTCACACCTTGAGGGATTATAAAGGGCAATAACTGTTTGGGTGGTTGGCTGAAACATGGATGAAAAGGTGGCTGACATTACCTGAGCTTGAAATGCCAGAACTTCCCTGGTATTATGTAGAGGAGGGGATTCAAAGGCTTAGAGAGATTGGAGTATTAGAGTGGATTTATCATGGAAGACCTGCTCACACACCCTGGAATGTCCAGAGGACACACCTTTTCCAGGACTGTGAGGGATCAAGTTGCGAGAGTAGCGCTGTCATCCCTGAAGAGCTCTGTAGTTGTCCTTCTCTGTAGGTCAGATATTACTGTGGGAACTGCTATCATTGAGCTGGAATCCTTAAGCATAATGGGGATAACTGGATCCCAAGTTGGCAGAAGCCGCATGGCAGCAGTTAATCACCAAAGACAAGGTGGGTATGGCTACCATGGTGGTAAAAAGGCTCAAAGCAGTAGTCAAAATAATCTGACTCCCAGAGACTTATGACATTGGCTGGTAGATCATGGAGTGCTTAGCAGTAAAATAGAGGGGCAGTCTACTATATTCTTGTTTGGTTTGTATAAGCAGAATTCTAGGTCAAGTGAACAAAAGTCTATCTTGAATTATCTATCTTGAATTACAAAAATAAAGAGTCATGGCCCATTAATCAATTCCCAGACTAGAGACAGTTTACACATCCAGAGCCCCTTGAATGCCTGGAAAGCTAGGTATCCTTGAGGAAGGATCCTGTTATACTGACAAAAATTTATACTGTTAATCTTCCTCCCAGCTTTCCCTAGGTGGTCCTACAGCATTTAACAATGGTAACTGTGCTTTGGGAAAAGGAAATGATCCAATATTTTGAGGATTATTAGATACCGGTTCAGAAGTGACATTAATTCCAAGAGACCCAAAACATCACTCTGGTCTACCAGAGTTGGGGCTTATGGAGGTCAGGTGATTGATGGAGTTTTAGCTCAGATCCATCTCAAAGTGGGTCCAGTGTGTCTCTGGACCCATTCTGTGGTTATTTTCCCAGTAGTGTGAGCATGCATAATTGGAATAGACATACTCAGCAACTGGCAGAATCCTCACATTGGTTCCCTGACTCATGGAGTGAGGGCTATTATGATGGGAAAGGCCAAGTGGAAGCCACTAGAACTGCCCCTGCCTAGCAAAATAGTAAGCCAGAAGCAATACTGGATTCCTGGAGGGATTGCAGAGATTAATGCCACTCTTAAGGACTCGAAGGATGCAGGGGTGATGATTCCCACCACATCCCCATTCAGCTCTCCTATTTGGCCTGTGCAGAAAACAGATGGGTCTTGGAGGATGACAGTGGATTACTGTAAGCTTAACCAGGTGGTGACTCCAATTACAGCTGCTGTTCCAGATGTGGTATCATTGCTTGAGCAAATCAACACATCCCCTGGTACCTGGTATGCAGCTATTGATCTGGCAATTGCTTTTTTCTCAATAGCTATTAGTAAGGACCATCAGAAACAGTTTGCATTCAGCTGGCAAGGCTAGCAGTTTACATATCCTGTGCTACCTCAGAGTTACATCAACCCTCCAGCCCTATGTCACAACATTGTCCACAGGGATCTTGATCATTTCTCCCTCCACACAATACATCACACTGGTCCATTATATTGATGATAGCAATTGATTGGACCTAGTGAGCAAGAAATAGCAACTACCTTTGATTTGTTGGCAAGTTATTTGCATGTCAGAGGATGGAAGATAAAACCAACAAAAATACAGGGGCCTCCACCTCAGTAAAATTTCTAGTGTCCACTTGGTGTAGGGCATGTTGAGATATCCCTTCTAAGGTGAAGGATAAGCTGCTGCATCTGGCCCCTCTTATGACCAAAAAAAGAGGCACAATAAGTTGGTCTCTTTGGATTTTGGAGATAACATATTCCTCATTTGGGTGTGCTACTCTGACCCATTTACCAAGTGACCAGAAAAGCTTCTAGTTTTGAGTGGGGTCCAGAATAAGATGAGGCTCTGCAACATGTCCAGGCTGCTATGCAAGCATCTCTGCCATTTGGACCATATGACCCAGCTGATCCAATGGTTCTCAAAGTGCCAGTGACAAATAGAACTGCAGTTTGGAGCCTTTGGCAGACTCCTATAGGAGAATCACAATGCAGTCCCTTAGGATTTTGGAGTAAAGCCTTACCATCCTCTGCAGATAACTACTCTCCATTTTAGAAACAGCTTTTGGCCTGCTATTTGGCCTTAGTAGAGCCAGAATGCTTAACCATAGGCCACCACATTTCCATAAGAGCTGAGTTACCTATCATGAGCTGGGTGTTGTCCAACCTACCAAGCCATAAAATTGGGCATGCACAGTAGCACTCCACTATAAAATGGAAATATTATATATGTGACTGAACTTGAGCAGGTCCTGAAGGGACAATTAAGTTACATAAGGAAGTTGCCCAAATGTCCATGGCCCCCATCCCTGCCACATTGCCTTCTCTTTCCCAGCCCACAGCTATGGCATATTTGGGAGTTCCTTACAATCTGTTGACTGAGGAAAAGAAAACTTGGACCTGGTTTCCAGATGGTTCTGCAAGATATGCAGACAATGCCTGCAAGTGGACAGCTGCTGCACTGCAGCCCCTTTCTGGGATGTCCCTGAAGGACAGTGGTGAGGGGAAATCCTTCCAGTGGGCAGAACTTTGAGCAGCATACCTGGTTGTTTAATTTGCTTGGAAGGAGAGCTGGCCAGAGGTGCACTTGTATACTGATTTACAGGCTGTTGCTAATGCTTTGGCTGGATGGTCAGGGACTTGGAAGGAACATGATTGGAAAATTGGTGATAATGAAGTCTGGGGAAGAGGTATGTGGACAGATCTTTCTGAGTGGGCAAAAATATGAAGATATTTGTGTCCCATATGAATACTTACCAGAGGGTGACTTCAACAGAAGAAGTTTTCAATAACCAAGTGGATAATATTACCCATTTGGTGGATACCAGTCTCTTTCCCCAGCCACTCCTATCATTGGCCAATGGGCTCATGAATAAAGTGGTCATGTTGGTTGGGATGGAAGTTATGCCTGGGCTCAGCAACATGGACTTCCACTCACCATGGCTGTCCTGGCCACACCTAATACTAGGTGCCCAATCTGCCAGCAGCAGAGACCCACACTTAGTCCCCAATATGGCACCATTCCCCGAGGTGATCATCCTGGCAGGTTGATTACATTGGATCACTTCCATCATGGAAGGGGCAGTGATTTGTTCTTACTGGAATAGACACATACTCTGGATATGGGTTTGTCTTCCCTGTATGAAATGCTTCTGCCAAAACTACCATCTGTGGACTTACAGAATGCCTTATCCACCATCATGGTATTCCATACAGCATTGCTCTGACCAGGGAAACCACTTCACAGCAAATGATCTGAGAGAAAGGGCACATGCTCATGGAATTCTCTGATCTTGTCCTGTTCCCCATCATCCAGAGGCAGCTGGGTTGATAGAATGGTGGAATGACCTGTTGAAGATTCAGTTATGGTACAAACTAGGTGGCAATACCTTGCACGGTTGGGGCAGTGTTCTCCAGGAGGCTGCATATGCCCTGAATCAGTGTCCACTCCATGGTGCTATTTCTCACATAACCAGGTTTCACGGGTCCAGGAATCAAAGGGTGGGAACAGGAGTGGCACCACTCACTATCACTCCTAGTGATCCACTAGGAAAATTTTTGCTTCCTGTCCCTGCAAGCTTAAGCTCTGATGGTCTACAAGTCTTTGTTCCAAAAGGAGGAGTGCTTCAAGCAGGAAAAACACAATAATTCCATTGAACAGGAAGTTAAGACTGCCACCTGGCCACTTTGGGCTTCTTATGCCTCTGAATCAACAGGCAAGGAAGGGGATTATTGTACTGGCTGAGGTGATTGATCCTGACTATCAAGGTGTCATAGCACTGCAACTACACAATGGAGGTAAAAAAGAGTTTTCCTCAAATACAGGAGATCCCCTAGGGTGTCTTTTAGTACTACCATGCCTTGTGATTAAAGTCAATGGAAAACTGCAACAACCCAATCATAGCAGGACTACCAATCACCAAGAAACTTCAGGAATGAAGGTTTGGGTCACCCCACAGACAAAGAACCATGGCTAGCTGAAGTGCTTGCTGAGAGTAAAGGGAAAATTGAAGTATATAGTGATAAATATGAACTATGACCATGTGACCAGTAACAGAAATAAGGACTATGATGGCACGAATATTTTCTCCTTGTTTTTCAATGAGTATGTTTGTATTTGTCTGTAAAGCAAATATCTTTGTTTTCTTCTCTGTCTTATCCCCTGATTTTAAGACATAATCTGTATTGTTCATTTCACAGTCTATAAGTTAAAGGGACTCAAGTTTAAGAGTCAATGTTACCCAAGGACTTGCACTCTATTCTGGAGAGATTTAGTGCATTTCTGGTTGTACACAGGAGAGCTGAGTATTGTTAGGCAAAATATATGTATTTTATTATTCTCTACTTAGAGATAAAGTATGGTTTAAGGTGGTGTGTATAACTGCCAAGTTGACAAGGCTTGGACTGTGATGGTTAGGTTCATGTGTCAATTTGGCCAGGTGATGTTGTCTAGGTGTCTGGTCAAGCAAGCAATGGCCTAACCATTACTGCAAGGACATTTGTGGCTCGTTAATAAACCAGAAGGCTGGTTTATTAAATTATCAGTCAGTTGATTGCAGCTGTGACTGATTACATCAGTGAAGGGTGTGTCTTCTTCAATTAGAGAATTCAATCAGCTGGACTTAATCCAATCAGTTGAAGACATTTAAGGAAGAGAAGGAGAGGACCTTCACTTCTTCAGCTAACCAGTGAAGCAATTCCTGAAGAGTTCATCAAACACCTTCCTCAGAGTTGCCAATTTGCTGCCTGAGGAGTTCATCAAACACCTTCATTGGAGTTGCCAGTTCACTGTCTGAGGAGTTCATTGAACACCTTCATTGGAGTTTCCAGTTTGCTGCCTGCCCTACAGAATTTGGACTCATGCATACCCACAGTTGCATGAGACACTTTTATAAAATCTTCTTTATAGATATCTCTTGTTGATTCTGTTTCCCTAGAGAATCCTAACTAATACACCATCTAAGGGATTGGGAGCGTGAATTGACTAAAGATATGCAATAGGATACAGCAATCTAAGAAAGGTCAGAAAAGACAAGTCCATCTTATTTACGTTGATCCTTTAAAGGCAATCACATTTAGTATATACCATTAGAGAAGATTTAGAAGAAAACTAATACAATACAAAATCATAGAATATTATAGTAGAAGCATCTTCATAAGTCCAGGTATACATTTTAAGATGTACTTACAGAGTCTAGAGAAGGTAAAGTCTCCAAGATTGAATAGATGTTTTTGTTGCACACTCTGCCAGAAGGTAAATCATTATGACTCAGATTACACACTCTACAGAGTAATGTAATATGCAACATGCTTCCAAAACAATGTGGAGGTCAAGTAGGGTCAGTATTCTGCATATGTCACTAATCACAGAGGCATTTCCACTAATTGATGGTATAAACCATCACTTTAATTTTACCAATACTGCCTAAAAGTGTGAAAATCATTACGTGGAGCTCCAAACAGAAATTATATGTAATATCTATGTGTTTATATAGATATAGATATAGATATATCAATTAAATTAACAGAGGTTGAAATTATGTTACCAAACACCCCAGTGGATTTAAAACCTCCTGAAGTTTCTGCTTCTTCTTCCATAACATTTTAGAAATACAAGCAAAAATAAATCCTCATATACTATAGCAATTTACTTTGTCTAAAAGTGCATTCAAATATATAATTTTCTGTGACTTTTGAGGCAGTGCTGTGAATTAAGGAGAAAAGGTATTTTATTCCTGTCCTTCAATTTAAGACTCTGAATATCAGAGTTTCTAAGTACCATATTCACAGTCACTTGGGTGTCAAGTGAAGGTGAAGAACAGAACCAACATATTGACTCTAGTGCTATGACACATGGCAACAGGATCTGTGGCATGGGGTGCAGGCAGCTGCTCTCACACACAATGGGTAGAACTTATAGGCACCAAGACCACATGGGCTCCAACTCCTTATTTATGAAATGAAAGTAATGACATGTACACACTTCCAAAATAATGAAGTAACATGAATCCAAAATAATATCCAAAAATATTCTATAAATTATGATGAGTTAAGTAAATGCAAACTATAAAAACACCTCAAATTCCCAAGATTTAGCTAATCTGCATATCAGTCTATTTGTAAGAATTGAACATCGTAAGGGAACCAAAGCAAATCATCCTTGTCATTTAAACCACGGAACACAATTTATAGTCTTAAATAAGAATGCTACCAATTCTTACTGAGATTTTCATTTGTTCTCCTAGGACTTTAAAGTCTTGGTACATGGATCAAAGCCCACTGTATATTTACCACTGGAAAGTCATGGAGTTCGCACATCTTAGAAGGGAAGGCACCTCACATCCCTGCACGTAATCTCCAATGCAGTTCTGGAGTATTTAGCATGGGAAAGAAAGATCCCACATATCACAATCACTTGTGAATCCCCAGTGCAGTAACCAATGCCTATATGATGACTACAAAGGTTTAAAACATATTTACGGATGTTATTACTTAAGACTACATGGATAGATACCACAGATGGGAGTGGTGTACCACCTAAAATAATTAAACATTTTTAAAAACTTTGAAATCATAAAGTTGGAAATATTAAGCTACAAAGAACTTGTGTTGACCCACACTGGCTCACTGTTTAAGCTCTCCAGATAGCCAGCATTTTATAATCATTCATCATGATCACTAATCTCCTCAATGCCAAGGTACAGTAATCACTATCAGTTTATAGAGATAAATCCCAACCATTCTGTTCTTACTGTGCTGAGAACTAAAGACATCAACTGCGTAGTGGCCATTCAAAATTCATTTTTATTAAAATGTCTTTTATTCAATTATTTACCCTGTTTCCATGGAAGCAATAAGAAATAACAGTTTCTATGGTAGTTGTTTTCAGACAGGATCTCATAAGACTTAATGTAGAATTGAATTGTCTCATGTAATATACCTAAAAATGGAACTGACATGGAGAGGAGAAAAATAGAGCATATTTTTTAAAACATTAAATTTTTCTACCTGGGGTACTAAAACAACTGATAAAATCATCTCTATGGGAAAAAAAATCACAAACCCACCATTAACAAAAATAAGCAATTTTGACCAAAATTTTTTCTCTTTAATCTATTATGCTGTGTTGGGTAAAATTTATATAAACTATTTGGACCTTATTTTCACATTATTATCTATTTAATTTTATCTAGTAATGTGTCATCATTCTGCATTTCTGGAACACTTTTTGCATATTAATCTATAGCCAATCTCATTGAAGTATTATATATTTAATTGTAAGAATTTTCCACAGGAGCAATACGAATTCCATGAATTTATAATCTTTAGAATATCTCCAGGCTCTTTTCCACTACTGCCATATTAAGAACTCTGGTTTGAAGCAATAATAATGAAACTCCTTTGTAATTAAAAAGCATTAATTGTCTCACAGAACATTTCTTTTGAGATGAGTCTTTGAAATATTTTTATGCAGAATGGTTACCTATTCAGCTCAAGTTGCTCATTAAGGAAAGTTCAAATTTCTTTGATACTTTTTAGGCATGTGAATTGGAAAAGTAACAAATATCCAGATCAGTAATCCATTCATTGTTTTAGCAAAAATGACCTGGCATCATGGGATTGAGAAAATCTTCTTGACCAAAAGGGGGGAAGAAAAATGAAACAAAATAAAGTTTTAGTGGCTGAGAGATCTCAAATGGAGTTGAGAGAACATTCTGGAGGTAATTTTTATGCATTATATAGAAATCCCTCTTTAGTTTTTAGTGTATTAGAATAGCTAGAAGGAAATACCTGAAACTGTTGAACTGCAATCCAGTAGCCTTGATTCTTGAATGCAATCATATAACTATATAGCTTACATAGGATGTCATGTTATTGTAGAAACTTGTGGCTCACACTCCCTTTATCCAGTGTATGGTGTCCATGAGTAGAAAAATGGGGACAAAAATTAAGTGAATAATGGGGGTGGGGTGGGGAGATGGGACATTTTAGGTGTTCTTCTTTACATTTATTTTTATTTTTATTATTTTTTCTTGGAGTAATGAAAATGTTCAGGAACTGATTGTGGTGATAAATGCACAACTATATGATGGTACTGTGAACAATTGATTATACACTTGGATGACTGTATGGTATGCAAATATATCTCAATAAAACTGCAGGGGAAAAATAAGTTTCCGTAACTAAGACAAACACATGTGAGCAATTAAAAGGTGGAAAGAGAGAGTCAGAGACCATGTCTGGGACCCTGGCAAGGTGAAGAGGGCATCCAAGTTACCTACATAAGCATGAAAAAATCCCTACTACAGACAAAGAAATAGAAAAAAAAATTGCCCAACTTTTTCTAGATGAAATAATTAAAAATCAATAATCCTGAAGTTTCATAAGTGTAAACTGGCCCACAGTAGGGTTTTGAACGAAATTCACTCTACGTGTGTCATCTCAAATCCCCAACATGAGATTTCAGTTTAAAGAATATCTGGTTTTCTCCTATCTGCAGGCATCTGGCAGAAGAAAATGTAAATGCTGTCTGTGTAGCACATCATAGAACCAAACCCCAAAGAATTCCCACTGAGAGGGTGCCAAGGATTATGAGCTCACAAGGAAAAATCACAGGAGGAAATAGAGCACAATGAGGAAGCCAACTGAAGAACAAGCAACTGAGCAAGGGACAAATAATAGATTCAGAGCTAAAGTGACACAGCTATAGGAATTCCAAATACAACACATAAATAGGATTGTTAATATGATTAATAAAACAGGAAACATTGAATGTATGCAGTGATTATAAAATATGAGGCAAATATACAATGGGATAGGAGAACACTTTGGGAGTGAAAAAAATAATAATTTGAATCACAGATTCAAGAAATAGATTAAACAATAGACTAAATCTAACTCAAGAGAGTTAGTGAGCTTAAAGGAAGGCTGAAGGAGTTAGGTTCAGTACTCCACAGAGAGGCAGAGAGGAGCAAAATAGGAGAAAGAATGAGAAAATGAAATCTCAGGGGAGAGGATCCAGCATGCCTCTGATAAGCATCACTGAAGGAAAGAAGAGAAAGAATGGGAAATAAGCAATATTTATGAAGATAATGGCTCCCAATTCTTTAGAGTTGAAGAAATACACAAATTCCCATATTCATGAAGTCCTGTGATTCCTATGCAAAGTAAATAAAAAGACATTTTTAGATAGGTAGGTTGAGTGAAACCAAAGATCACCACAGCAGTGGGGTGAGGGAGGTATGAATTATTAAATCATAAATGTACTCAGAGAGAGGAGAAATTCCCTACAAAGAACAAATAATTAGATTGTGAACTCCCCAAAACTCCAAAACTCCACATGGGAGCTGTGAATCCAAATATAGCAAAATAGATCAAATTGTCAACCTTCGTGCAAGATGAAGAAAAAAAAAAGAAACTCCAAATAAACAATGCTAGGGATATATATACATATACATAAACATATTCATTATATGGCTTAGGAAGAAATTTGTAAATTTATGTTATTTATATGTAGTAAACAGCTATGAAGAAACAGAAGATGAAGAGAATTATAAACACAAGATGTTGACTAATGTTTCCCTAAGGGACAGAAGAAAATTGTATCAGGGAGGTGAACACCAGGGGCCACTGAGCTATGGAAAGCGGTCTACTTTCTAAGCTAGTGCTGGGCATGCAGGTGACTGTGCCCTTTTAATTCTTTAAGTTTTATGTTATAAATATTAATTTGTGTAAATCTAATACATCATTCTAAAGTGTGAAATATCTGTAGTTATCAATAAAAGTCACATAAGTGATAAGCAAATATCACTAACTATCACTGTTTCAATAAACTGATTTCAAGTTCCTGTCTTGAAACCAATCCATGGCAAAATTTTTACTGGTATGGAAGGAAAGCAGAAAAATAAAGAAAATTTACTAAACATTTTTGTGCAGTTAAAGATCTGTCCTACATTGTTAGCTTAATTTTGGAAGTTTTATGCTATACATTTGCAGTTTAAAATGACAGTAGATGACACACTTCTGGGAAAGTGGTGGAGTGGTTGAGGTGGAGTGGGCTTCTCCTCTGTGAAAGAAACTAGAGAGGGCCTGGAGGATGCACAGGACCATAGTTTTAGGCCGTAACCAGCCATAGAGGGCCTCCTACAGAACATGGTGGGGATGGACAAAAATGCAGAGAGATGGCTCCTCAAGGGATGGGGTGGGTTTGTTTAGCCAGGACAGCCCCCTAGAGCTGGCAACAGTGAAACAGCCACTGGGCAAGGGAGTGAGCAGCAGGTCTCTATCTTGGTGCACCTGCCTTGGCAGTTATCTGGAGAGGTGATCCTCTGCAGTCAGACAGCCAGGAGCTCCCATGAGGGAACCCAGGAGGCAGCATTTACTCTCCCCCCATGGAAGTCTGGGAGGTTGCATTGGCAAGAATAGGAAACAATAGGAAAGGGCAACATAGTGATGCATCAGGAGCCCCTCCCACACCCCAGAGTCTCATGGGCTCATGGCAGGCAGGAAGCAGGGCATGTTTGTGCTGGAGGGTGCCCTTGAATGGACTCTCTGCTGATCTTCATAGGGCACACACTGCACCCCCAGGGCTGGTGGTCCCCAGTTCACATGGAGAACTGCTGCACTGATTGGTTCCCTGCCTGGTTTGGACTCCACCCAACCCACAAGAGAAGATTGAGGAAAGCTGGCTTGAGAGCAAAAGGTGGCTCAAGAGCACTACCTGCAAGTTGGACATGGAAACTGCACTCCAGCAAGCTGTAGCTATGCCAAAATATATAAAAATGCACAAATAATCATGCATTCCACAAAATAAACTTATCAAGGTAAGCAAATGCTCTGAAGCCAACAGAATATCATAAAGCACCTGAAGAATCTAGAAGACAGGCCAACTGAACAAATTGCAAAGCCAGAGGAGTCACAAAATTTGGAGCAATTAATTAAAGAAGTACACACAAATCTCAAAAACAACTTCAATGAGATGGCTAAAGATATAAAGGTCATTCAGAAGAGTATAGAAGAGCATACAGAAGTATCTGAAACAGTAAATTAAAAAATAGCAGATTTTATGGAAATAAAAGATACTGTTGATCAAGTTAAAAATATGCTAGAGACAGAGAATAGCTGATTTGAAGAGGCAGAGGAAAGGATAAGTGAATGCTAGGACAGAGCAATTAAATGCAAACACAAAAAAGAACAAATGGTGAAAAAAATAAAAACATTTGAAATGGATCTCAGGGAAAGATGGACAACATGAGGTGAACAAATATAAGAATCATTGGTGTTCCAGAAGAAGAAGAGAAGAGTAAAGAGCTAGGAAGAGTGTTTTAAAACATAGTTGGAGAAAATTTCCCAACCCTTCTAAATGACATAAATATGCAAAATCAAAGATGCTCAATGGACTCCAAAAAGAATAAATACAAATAAACCCATTCCTAGTCATATATTGATCATGTTGTCAAATCCTGAGGAAAAGGAGAAAGTTCATAAAGCAGCAAGAGAGAAGTGATTCCCACATACAAAGGAAACCACATAAGACTAAGTACTGACTAATCAGCGGGCACCATGGAGGTGAGAAAGCAATGGTATGACATATTTAAGTTTCTGAAAGAGAAAAATTGCCAGCCAATAATTCTTTCTTCTGCAAATCTCTCCTTCAAAATTGAGGTACTTTAAAATTTTCACAAACAAATGCTGAGAGAATTTGTTAACAAGAGACCCTCCCTGTAAGAAATACTAAAAGAGCCTCTACCAGCTGAGGAAAAAAGAAAGGAGAAAGAGGTCTGGAGAAGAGCACAGAACTGAAGAGTATTAGTAAAGGTAACTTAAAGGAATAAAAGAAGGAGAGGGAAAAATGAAACTGACAACTAAAAATCGAGGGATGAGATAACTGGTTCAGTAACTCCCTTCACAGTAATAACTTTGAATGTGAATGGGTTAAACTCTCCAATTAAAAGATACAGACTGGTAGAATCGATTAAAAGTATGACCCATCAATATGTTGTTTACAAGAGACTCATTTTAAACCCTGTGACACAAAGAGACTGAAAGTGAAAGGCTGGAAAAAATATTCCACACAAGAGGAAACCTAAAGAGAGTAGGGGTAGCTATACTAATACCCGACAAAATGGACTTTAATGCAAAGATGTAATAAGAGACAAAGAAGGACACTATATATTAATAAAGGGACAATTCACCAAAAAGAAATAACAATCATAAATGTGTATGCACCCAATCAAGTATTTCCAAAGTACATGAGACAAACATTGGCTAAACTGAAGGGAGCAATAGGCATGTCTACAATAATAGTGTGAGACTTCAATACACCACTCTCTTCCATAGATAGAACAAGACAGAGGACCAATAAGGAAATTGAGAACTTAAATAATATGATAAATGAATAAACTTAACAGACATATACAGATCATTACATTCCAAAGTACCAGGATATATATTCTTCTCTAGTGCCAATGGAACATTCTTCAGGATAGATCATATGCTGGGGCACAAAATAAGTTTCAATAAATTTAAAAAGATTAATATTATTCAAAGCACATTCTCTGACCATAATGGAATGCAACTAGAAATCAATAACCACCAAAGAAGCAGATTTTTCACAAATATATGGAGGCTAAATAGCACATTTCTAAACAACAAGTGAGTTAAAGAAGAAATTGTAAGAAATTGGAAAATATCTAGAGACAAATGAAAATGAGAACACAACATATCAAAACCTATGGGATGCAGCAAAGGCAGTGCTAACAGGGAAATTTATAGCTCTAAATGCATAAAAGAAAAAGCAAGAAAGAGAAAACCAAACCAAACAACTGAAGGTACTAGAGAATGATTTGCAAACTAACCCTAAAGCAAGGAGAATCAAAGAAGTAACAAAGATTAAACCAGAAATAAATGAGCTGGAGAACAGCAACAACAACAACAAAAGCAAAAAACAAAACAAAAAAACAGAACAAAAAACAAAACAAAAACAACAACAACAAAAACCAACAGAGAGAATAAATAAAACTGAAAGTTTGTTCTTCGACAAGTTCAACACAATAGAAAGACCCTTACCTAGACTGACAAAGTAAAAAAGACAGAAGAACCAAATAAACAGATTCAGAAATGAGAATGGGAAAATTACTATAGATCTGAAGAGATAAGAAAAAAAATCATAAGAAGATAATATGAATACATGTATGCCAAAAAACTAAATAATTTAGAGGAAATGGACAATTTCCTGGAAACACATGAACAACCTAGACACACCAGAGAAGAAATAGAAGACCTCAACCAACCAATCACAAGCAAAGAGATCCACGCAGTCATCAGAATTCTATCTACAAAAAAAAGCCAGGGCCAGATGGCTTCACAGGGAAATTTTGCCAAACTTTCCAAAAAGAATTGACACCATTCCTGCTCAAACCCTTCCAAAAAAATGAAGAAGAAGGAACACTACCTAACTCATTTTATGAAGTTAATATCACTCTGATACCAAAACCAGATGAAGATACTATAAAAAAGGAACACTATAGGCCAATTTCCCTAATGAATATAGATGCAAAACTTCTCAAAAAAATAATTGCAAATTGAATCCAAAGGAATATTAAAAGAATTATACACCGGGACCAAGTGGGGTTCATTCTTGGCATGCAAGGGCAGTTCAAAATAAGAAACTCAATCAATGTAATAAAACACATTAATAAATTGAAATGAAAAATCAAATGATCATCACAATAGACACTGAAAAAGCATTTGGCAAAACTCAACATCCCTTTTTAATAAAAACAATAAAAAAGTTAGGAATTGAAGGAAACTTCCTCAATATGATAAAGGGCATTTATGAAAAACCCACAGCCAGAATAGTACTCAGTGATGAGACTGAAAGCCTTCCCCCTAAGATCGGGAATGAGGCAAGGGTGCTTACTATCACCTGCATTAAGCAACATTTTGCTAGAAGTCCTGGCCATATCAATTCACCAAGACAAGGAAATAAAAGGTAATCAAATTGGAAAGGAGGAAATAAAACTGTCGTAATTTGCAGATGATATGATCTTAAATTTGCAAAATCCTGAGAAAGCTATGACAAACCCACTTGAGCTAACTAACAAATTCAGCAAAGTGGAAGGATACACGATTAGTGTGCAAAAATCAGTAATGTTCCTATACACTAGTAATGACCCTACTGAAGAGACAATCCAAAAAAAAAAAAAAAAAAAAAACTTCCATTCACAATAGCAAGCAAAAACATCACGTACCTAGGAATAAACTTAACTGAGGATATAAAAGACCTCTACACAGAAAATTACAACACTTTACTAAAAGAAATAAAAACAGGACTGAAATGGGTGGAAGGATATTCAGCGCTCATGGATAGGAAGGCTAAACAGCATTAAGATGTCAATTCTGCCCAAACTGATTTACAGATTCAATGCAATTCCAGTCAAAATTCCAACAGCACCCTTTGCAGACTTGGAAAAGCTAGTTATCAAATTTATTTGGAAGGGAAAGGGGCCTTGAATTGTGAAAAAATATCCTAAAAAGAAGAAAGAAGTGGGAGGATTTACAATTCTAGACTTTGAAGCCTGATATAAAGTCACAGTGGTCAAAACAGCATGGTAGTGGCACAACACCAAGAAGAATGGCTGCCATTAAACAAACAGGAAACAATACATGCTGGGGGGATGACGAGAAATTAGAACTCTTATTCATTGCTGGTGGGAATGCATAATGGTGCAGCCTCTGTGGAAGACAGTTTGGTGTTTTCTCAGAAAACTATATAACGAATTACTCTGTGATCCAGCAATTCCACTTCTTAGTTTATATACAGAAGATCTGAAAGCAGTGACACTAACAGACATTTGCACACCAATGTTCATAGTGGCATTGTTCACAATTGCCAAAAGATGGAAATAATCCAAGTATATGTCAGTAGATGAGTGGATAAACAAAATGTGATACATACATACAATGGAATATTATGCAGCAGTAACAAGGAACAAGGCACTGAAACATGAATGAAACCTGAAGATATAATGCTGAGTAAAATAAGTCAGGCACAAAAGGAGAGATATTGTATGTTACCACTACTATGAACTCCCTGAACAATGTGAAATCAATGTCTTATAATGTAGAACATGGGAGATCTATTTATTGACAGAGGATAGTAAAGAGGGAATGATAATTTAAAGTATTTAAATAAGTTAATGAGGGCAAATTTAAAGGTATGGTAATGGACGGGGTGATGTTTGTTAATGGGATGATAAGTATCAGAGCTATATTGAAGGCAAATAGTATCGAAAGTGGTTGTTTAAAGGCATAAATCCCACAGATCAGCACTAAAAATACAGATAGGTGCTTGCATGATATACTTCTAATGTATGACAGTGGTACAGAGAGTTGAGAACAGAATGATATATGGTATATAGTTGCATACTAGGAACGTAATTAACAGGAATACCTTACTAGGACCACACAAATCCTAGGCACAAATTATTAAGGGCTGAAAAGAGCTTTGGGGTGTTTTGGGTCATGAGAATTTTACAAAATGGAGAGTGATGAGGATTGTACAACTAAGTGATGATAACGTGAGAAAAGGATGGATTATAGTGGATAGAGCATACTCTATGTGAAATTAGGAACACCCTACTTTATAAGTCAAGCCCCTGATCTTGAGGCTTGCTCTTATGAAACTTATGGTTTTAAAGGGGAGGCTAAGCCCACCTATAATTATGCCTAGTAGTCATCTCCAGAGAGCCTCTTTTGTTGCTCAAATGTGAACTTTCTCTAAGTCCAACTCTGTAAATAAATTCATTATCCTCCCCTCAATGTGGGACAGGACTCCCCAGGTGAATGAGTCTCCCTGGCAACATGAAACACAAATTCCAGGAATGAGCCTGACCCTGGCATTGAGGGGTTGAGGATGCCTTTTTGACCAAAAGGGGGAAAAGATAGTCAACAAAATAAGGTTTCAGTGGCTAAGAGATTTCAAATAGAGTCAAGAGGCTGTCCTGTAGGTTACTACTATGCAAGTTTCAGTTAGAAACAAATGGCCATGGTAGGATAAGTCCACATCAACAGTAGTCCCCAAAATCGTAAAGAATACCTGGATCCCTATCTGAGACTCTGTAATAAAGTGTCACTCACTAAGTTTATTCTTTAGAAAAGTAAATTCTCCCAAGAAATCTTATGCCAGCTATGTCCCAAAACCAAGAGGCAGTAGCCTCTTCAAGAACATCAACCAAATGTGTCCCCTTTTCTCATAAGGTTGACACCCCTTTTCAACATGAACAAGTTAGGGTGGTCACTGCCTAGACATCCCTGAAGATCAAGAAAGTGATTAAACTAGAGGAAGGGGTAGCAACAGACAAGATGGAATTTAACAAAGGATTACGAATACTGAATCTTCAACTAATTTTCTTTTTCTTAGTTGCTGGGGTATTGGAATAGCTAGAAGGAAAGAACTGAAATGGTGGAGCTATAACCCAAAGCATTCTTAGAAATTTGCTCTATAACAACTTGTTAAATTGTAATTTGAAAGTTATCAAATTTTTGTATGTATGTTATATCTCACAATGAGGAAATAACTGAAAATATGGTACTGTAAATCATAATATTTTTGGAAATTTCCTATACAACTACTTGTTAAATTGTACTTTGGAAGTTGTTGCCTTTTTGCGTATATGTTATATTTCATAATAAGGAAATAACTGAAGGTATGGAACTGTAACCCATAATATTCTTTGAATTTTGCTAGCTACTTGTTAAATTGCACTTGGAAAGTTATCTCATCTTTGTATATATGTTATATTCCACAATAAAAAAAAATGATAGTACATAGTCATTGTTCAAAAGTTTTTACTTTCAAAAACTTCAAATCTACAGATACTTGGGAGAATGTTTAATATACATCCCTATTACTGTAATTAAAATTAACACACTTGTGCTGGTTTGGATGTATTATGTCTTCCAAAATGCCATGTTCTTTAATGCAATCTTGTGGGGGGCAGACATATTAGTGTTGATTAGGTTGGAATATTTGAATTAGGTTTTTTCCATGGAGATGTGACCCACCCAACTGTGGGTAATATCTTTGATTAGATTATTTCCACGGAAATGTGGCCGCACCCATTCAGCACGGGTCCTAATTAAATCATTGCAGTCCTATAAAAGAGTTCACAGACAGAAGTAGCAGCTATAGCTTAGAGAGACACTTTGGAGAACACCATTCTGAAACACAACCTAGGAGCAAGCAGATGCCAGCCACGTGCCTTCCCAGCTAGCAGAGATTTTCCAGACACCATCGGTGTCCTTCAGTGAAGGCATCCTACTATTGATGCCTTTGTTTGGATATTTACATGACCATAAGATGTTAACTTTGTAACCAAATAAATCCCCTTTATAAAAACCAATCCATTTCTGGTATTTTTCATAATGGCAGTATTAGCAAACTGGAACAACACTGTTGTCATATTTTCTTTCTCCCTTCCTCTAGATATTGATGTAAATATTATTTTCACTGTACCATTTTGCTGAACCAGCACTTTTTAGATTCAATGATCCATGCCTACTTCACCCCACCCCTGTTGTGATCTTCAGTCTCACTCTGATGCACCTATATCAACATTTTATTTTATTTACTTGGCTTGGGAGCCATAGGACTCCCTGAATGTGAGTATTTGTGCATTTCTTCAACACTGAAGAAGTAGACATCATGACACTTCAAATGTTCCATGTGTTTTTGCTGCTGAACTAAGCTCAGAGAAGGCAACTCCCACCTAGCTCTGGTCTTCCTAACTAATGCTTTCTAAATAATTCTTGATCTAACTTGCACTCCTCTCTCTCTTCATCTGTTCTTCTCCGCTGGTTGCTCCTTGGTCACCTAACATGCTCAACTCTCACATATTGAAAAACATAAAGGAGAACAGGAGAAAAACACAAGTTTTTGTCTTACTCTGTACTCCTTTGTTTTCAATTGAAGAGTGCACCTCCACTTCCTCAGCCTCCATTTACTGCTCAAACTATTCTGATCTGGCTTCAGGCTTTCCCTGAAACAGTCCTAAATGGAAGGGTCTGAGGCCACATTGCAAGAGGTAGAATCTACTGGCTCCTTTCTCTTCACCCTTTTGAATCAAACAGCTTTCTTTCTGTCCATTCTAAAACCTTTCCAAGAGAGAACTCATTCCTGGCTACACATCCTGTCAAAGCTTGGTACTGTGCAAGTGTTGGGACTCTAGGGTGATTAATGCAGGCTCCCGGCCCTCCGGGGTCTCAAGGTCCTTTGAAGGAAGTGAACATGTAACAGAGAAGTGCAATAGAGGCTACAGGAGCTGAGGGTGGAATAGAAACCTGGTCCCGTGGAGACTCCAATTCCTCCGAAGTCTGTGAAGCCATCTCTGACTTTTCTTGCTTGTTTTGTGCTCCATTTCCATATATCTTCCTTGAGGCTTGTGCTTGTACAGTTTCTAAGAGCAATACTAGCTGAATGTCTCAAACTTAACTTTTATCATATTTCTCTTTGAAACTGAGTCTTCTTCCTCCAATCCCTGTCTCTGTTAATGGCCTAAAGCCCACCCAATGCTTTTTCTGTCTTATTTTTGTGCACCTCACTTTACATCCTGACCCCCTGCACCCCTCTGCATGACTCTGCATGCCTCAATTCCTGCATGCTCTGTAATTGTGTAGCAGTTCTGCGCACACTCTCCTCTCTGCTTTGAATGTCTTCTCTTCATAAATACTTCACAAATTCTACTTAACAGCTAATGGTTTGTTAATTACTTCCTTTAGGAAACAGTCCCTGATTTAGAGGTTTTTGTTCTGTCTTATTGTCATATGTCTATATACATCTGCAAAGTATCATATTTCATATAAATAAAAATATCATTTGTTAAGCCCTTACTCTGTGCCTGGGACTGTATTACCTATTTTACATGCATTAACTCACCTGATATTCACAATTACTTATTAGGTAGCTATGATGATCCTCACTCATATAATTTGCATGCAAGGAAGTGAGGTAAATTTGATTATTATCCACTACTACATAAAAAGATGCTGAGATCACCCAGCTAGTAAGTGGAGTAACTGGAACCCAGCTGATTCCAAAGAACATGTGTCATTTGTTTGTAAGGCAGCACATTCACTTAGCAAGTAAGATCAGTGAGAGAAGGTACCTGGACAAGGATACGAAACAGTCTTTCCTGTGACAATGCATTCTTTTTCTCAGCGCACTTTGGTAGATATGTATATATTAGGCAACAATGCAAAAGACTATCTCCCTTCATACAAATTGAAATCATAATTAATGATAGAAAAGATGATTATATTACATGGGCTATTCAGAGATGCTGAACACAAAATGAGAGGGATTTCTGTATATGAACATGCCCATGTAAGAGACAGGCCCAGGCATGTTTTGGTGACTATAGTCTCTTCCAGGTTTGGGGATAAGCCACATTTCAAATTAAATAAATAAAAAGTCTGGATTGATGAGCTATAGCTATTAAGGAGGCATTACCTATTACATGTATGGCCAATATATGAAACCCATAATAGGATTTATTAGTTAGAAGCTTAATTCAAAATATTTTATGCTGATGGCTTGTTATTCTTTTTGTTCAATTATTTGGCTTATGTATTTCAGAAAACATGTTTGCTGTTCTTACATAATTATGTATCCGTAATTATGCATTTGATCAACACTATATATTCTGTCTTCATTTGGATGTTTTCTATATTGACTCAAAGGCAATAAGCTGCAAAAGTAATATAATCAAATAAGCCATATTTTGATCCTAAAATAAATTATTCAAGTTTTATCTAAATTGGCCTTATTTGTAAGAAGAAAATCTATGTCAAAATTGTTTTAAAGATAAAATAACACTGATGGTGCACAAGAGATAAATGTCTTTAAATATTCTGCATTTAACAAAATGCGTGAGGCCAGCCAGGGAGTCTTAATACTTTCATAATATCCTTAATAAACCCAATATGCATCCTGTACTTTCATGAGAAAAGTGCATTTCATGAGAAACCTGAGTTCCATTTATAAAGTTTACTTCCATCAGTGACATTATTGCCCTTCTGATAAATATTATCATTCCTCTTCCTTTGGAAGCTTCTCCAACTAACGGTAAAATCTCTGCTCTGCTTGTCTTGTCAAAGGAGTTACCAGCTGTCACAGAGCTGCTGCTGAGGCTGGCCTGGCCAGACCTGCTGTCCCCAGGGGAGCCATTCCCCAGCGGCCACCGCCCCAGGAACAGTGAGATGTAGAGACAATGCTACTCCTCCTTGTTTTCCAGGGCTGCCATGCGTGTGGCAGTTTAAGCCCCGGAAGACTCGGGAACATGAATGGCTCTAGCAGTGATGGTTGACTTTTCCAAGAAACTTATACCACATAGGGAACAACAGAGAAGCTACCCGGAAGTGACTTGTAAACCTAGGGATCTCTAATAATCATAACAAATACACTCATTGTCAAGGTCAGCCCTTTGCACATCCTTCTATTATCACTTCAAATCTCTCTAAATAGCAAATACCCACTTACAACTAAATTTTAATTTTGAAGAGCATTCCTAGCCTTTGATTCCCATCCTCTTTCCTAATTGTATTTGCAGCTCATTTGTAATGGCTGCATCCCCAGAAATAACAGGTCGAGGAATGAGAAGCAGAAAGTAAAATATCCCCGATGGCCTTGTTCATCACAATAAAATCAAATGTAAATAGGGTCAGGATTAAACCAGTACCTTCCCTATCAATTCTACTTACCAATGACCTGTTCTTCCTCTAAAACTAATTGGGGAAAATCAAATGTGTTTAGGTATACTCATTCAAATTTTATAACACATTCTAACAGGTATATTATTGGTATATGAGGTTACTTTTTAAATAAAATTATGTAATTTGGTGCATGTGTGTACACAAATTCTAATCTCTAGATTGATGGATTTGAATGAATGACTCTGATGTGGGGAAAAGAAAATGGAAAAAAAAAACAAAATATTTCATATCTGAGGCTGTACACATTGTCCCTCCCAGATTACCTAACGAGAATCAATTCCCAATAATTACAAAGTCTAGTCTGGCTATATCATCTTTCTCCTGATCAAATTTTCAACAGTTAACAGACCTCCAGCTGCCCTGCACTGTGTCACTTTCCACATGGGAGTCAATACTAGCTCCAAGATTAATAGTAGATATTATGTTCTCTCATGTCACCATCAGGGAATTACGGTTTCACTAGAAGGATTACCAATCACGTTTTTTCTCCAACAGGGAAAATTGAAGGGATTTGTTTTGTTTTATTTATTCTAAATTTTAGCAATGTCAAGTGGAACTCGACTGAGGTGCTGCTTCCATTCAAACTATATATCTGGTAGCTTTGCTATGTTGGGAATTTAATCTCCAAGATTTCCTTATTTTTTATTGGCAACAGCATTAAAACTGGTGTCCACAGTGATGAAAAGTATAACTGTGTCATGTTGCTTTAAGCCCCACTGGACTTCTAAAAGTATTTTGCCAATATTCAAAACTAGTACAAGCTAAATTTAATTGTCCTTCAGATTGCAGTGAAGGGGGTAGCATCACCAGACAACCGAGGCTCTCTGAAAGCAGGCAATCACTCAGGAGGGTGGCAGGGGCTAAATGTTTGCTTTCTGTGCACCAAGGGAAGATGCTACTTCCTTTTATGTTAACTGGAGCTTTAACATAGCTGAGGATTGCTCTCTACCAGTCTGATCACAGCCACTGTGCTGTCTGCACCTAAAAGATCTCAGATGACTGCTGTCTGCAAGTTATTCTTTTAAAATGATCGCTGTTGGAACAGGCCTTGTCTGCCATGAACGCAATGTGAAGGCTTCAATCATGCAATCTCTCGACAACCCGTGGAACGTGCCTGAGAAGTGACTAATGGGAGGCACTGGGGCAAAAATTTAGCAGCTTGTCAGTGGGTGCCCAGTACATGCACTTGATATTGTGGCTTCCTTTCTGTTCTGGCTGTCTCTGGTAAGTAAAAATGTTGGTAAACATTTGCGGATCACTGACATTTTACAGGAATTTCCATGTAAAGTGCCAGATGTGCATATAAGCTGGACTGTCTTCCCTCCGCCTCATCCTAACTCCTCCTGGATGGGCCTCTGTTCTGTCACAAACTCACAGAATGCTGACCCCTGGCTGACACCTGGTGTTTCATGCTGACCCCTGCTATCTCCATGCTGACTCCTTGGGTTTCCACCCTGACCCCTGGTGTCTCCATGTTGACCCCTGATATCTCTATCCTGACCCCTGGTGTCTTTGTGTTGACCCCTGGTGTCTCTGTGTTGACCCCTGCTGTCTCAGTGCTGACCCCTGGTGTCTCCATGTAAACCCCTGGTGTCTCTGTGTTGACCTCCTGGGTTCCCACCCTGAACCTGGTGTCTCTGTGCTGACCCCTGGTGTCTCTCCTGACCCCTTGCGTCTCCATGTTGACTCCTGGTGTTTCTGTGTTGACCCCTGGTATCTCCGTGTTGACCCCTGGTGTCTCTGTGTTGACCCTTGATGTCTCTGTGTTGACCCCTGGTGTCTCCGTGCTGACCCCTGGTGTCTCCGTGTTGACCCCTGGTGTCTCTGTGTTGAACCCTGGTGTCTCCATGTTGAACCCTGGTGTCTCCCTGTTGACCCCTGGTATCTCTGTGTTGAACCCTGGTGTCTCTCTGTTGACCCCTGGTGTCTCTGTGTTGACCCCTGGTATCTCTCTGTTGACCCCTGGTGTCTCCATGCTGATCCCTGGTGTCTCTGCTGACCCCTGGTGTGTCCATGTTGACCCCTGGTGTCTCTCCTGACCCCTTGTGTCTCCATGTTGACCCCTGGTGTCTCTGTGTTGACCCCTGGTGTCTCTGTGCTGATCCATGATGTCTCTCCTGACCCCTGGTGTCTCCATGTTGACCCCTGGTGTCTCTCCTGACCCCTTGTGTCTCCATGTTGACCTCTGGTGTCTCTGTGTTGACTCCTGGTGTCTCTGTGCTGACCCCTGTGGTCTCTCCTGACCCCTTATGTCTCCATGTTGAACCCTGGTGTCTCTGTGCTGATCCCTCGTGTCTTTGTGTTGACACCTGGTATCTCCATGTTGACATCTGGTGTCTCTGTGTTGACCCCTGGTGTCTCCATGTTGAACTCTGGTGTCTCCATGTTTACCACTGGTGTCTCTGTATTGACCCCTGCTGTCTTCGAGTTGACCCTTGGTGTTTCCACCTCAACCTCTGCTGTTTTCCAGCCAGGAGTGAAGAAACTGGACTACCACCCAGCCAGCCACTCTTGATCACCTTGGTGTAACATTGTTTCAGGGTCAGGACACTCCCCCCAGCCCCTGGAAACACTGACCAGAGAGGGGCAGGTGCTCAAGTTAAGAAACCACCATGATTCCAGAAACAGGGGTCAGAACAGCCCCTGTAGCACCCACCTCTGCTGGAAGGAGGGGTGGGCTGGAGAGTTGGCCCTGAAATGTTGCTGTGAATTTGAAGATAGGGATTAGTGTTCACTTGTTTGGGGTGATTTCTGAGCTAATGGTTGGATACCACTCTAGCCCCACCAGTGCCTAGAAGGGAGCAGAGAGGGAATAGCAATTTAAGAGCCCCAGCTGCTTTCAAGGGGAAGGAAAAGGGCCTCTTGAGTGCTAGGGACTATGTGAGGGGAAACGAGATCATCCAAGAAGCAGGTGCTACCAATTGCTTTCCTGGCCAGAGTCATTTGACCTAGTCGTGAAACAGATACTGGAAAAGAGATGGGGGTCTATTGCCAGTGTTGTTACAGTGAGAGATGAGGCTCCCTTCCAGGCTTTTTTCCATATAAAGGGGTAGAGAGCCAATAGCCACCTCTTGGGTCCAGACCACCATGTTGGTAGCATAAAGCTACACCAGAGGGATTGAGGCCAAGGTCATGGCTGCCCTGTCTACCAGAGCTGAAGCTCATCTTCAGGATGTGTGCCAGGCAGAGCTGATGCCCAGAGCCCAGAAGGACAGCAGAGACCTGACCATTAGGAAGAAATAGCCAAGCAACACCTGGACAACAGGAAGTGCCCTGAGTCACATAAACAGCGTGTGCTGGTTTGAATCTATTATGTACCCCACAAAAGCCAAGGTCTTTGAATCCAATCCTGAAGAGCTATTACGGGTGGGACCTTTTGATTAAGTTGCTTCCATGAAGATGTGACCCCACTCATTCAAAGTGGGTCTTAATTAGTTTACTGAAGTCCTCTATGCGAGTATGAAAGGCACAGACACTTTGAAGAGAGCTCAGAAACACTTAGAGAGAAAACACCCAGAGACGTTTTGGAGACAGCCATTTTGAAACCGGAACTCAGGAGAAGAAGGACCAGAAGACGTCACCATGTGCATTCTCATGTGACAGAGGAGCCCCAGACGCCATTGGCCTTTCTTCAGTGAAGGTATCCTCTTGTTGGTGCCTTAATCTGGACACTTTTATGGCCTTAGAACTATAACTTTTTAACTCAGTAAACTCCCTTTGTAAAAGCCAATCCATTTCTGGTATTTTGCATTTCCGGCAGCTTTAGCAAACTGAACAGTGTCTTTCGCTACTGCTCTGAGGAAGGGTGCAGATAAAGAAGTCTGTGAGGAAGGAGTGGGTAGGAACGCAGGAGTTTCGGGAGCTGTGACTCAGAGATTATAATGTGGGTTAATGTTCTTTTTATAATTAAAATATAATTTATACACAATAGAATATTTAGATCTTAAGTCTCCAGTTTGATGGGTTTTGGCATATGGACACACCTGTATAATCTCTACCCCAGTTGAAATATAGAACATTCATGGAAAATTTCCCTGTGCCGCCTTCCCAGACAATAGCTACTCCCCACCGCTACACATAATCATTGATTGAATTTCCATAACAGATGTTAGTTTTCTTCTCTCTTGAACCTTCATACAAATGGAATCATGTTTACGTAATTTTGCATCTGGTTTCTTTTGCACAACATAATGCTCATCTATTCATTCGCAACTTTGTTTTGGCTGTGAATATTGTTATACAACTCCTTTTTGAAGATATATTTTCATTTCTCTTGGATGTATACCAAGGAGTAGGATTACGGATTTTTAGAATAGGTTTTTACTTTATAAAAAACTGCCAAATAGTTTTCCAAATAGTTTTCCAAATAGTTTTCCAAAGCAGTTGATAAGTTCGGATAATAATGCATGAAAATTCAGAGTCACATCCTTGCCAATAGTCTTTCCTTTCTTTCTCTTTTTATTTTTTTTAAGTCATTCCGTTCTAGTGGATGTAAAGTTGCATTGTGTTGTGGTTTTAATCAGGTCTACATTTTTCTGAAGACAGATGGATTAGTACATCTTTTCATGTATTTGTCAGCCATTTGCATATCTTATTTTGTGAAATATATTTTCAAGTCTTTTGTCCATTTTTATAAAAAAATTGTGTTGTTTGTCCCTTTTATTGATTTGTGATAGTTCTTCACATACTCTGGAGTCAAGTGCTGTCTCAGATAAATACATGGCAAACATTTTCTTTCCATTTGCAATTTTCTTAATAGCGTTTTGTAAAAAGCAAAGAAAAACAATAATGGTGATGAAGAGTACTTTAACTTTTCTTTTATTTTTCAGTGCTTTATTGTCCTAAGAAATCTTTGCTACCCCAAGATCACAGAACTATTTTCTTATGTTTCCTTGAAATGATTTATTGTTTTAGTTTTACCTTGTAGTGTAGGTTCAATCTCAAAATGTTTTTGTGTATGAAATAGAGTCAGGTATAATTTTTCTTTTATCTTGTTGCTCCAGAACCATGTGTTGAAAAGATTTTCCTTCCTCTATGAATTGATTGGGCACCTTTGTCAAAAATCAATTTACCCTGTTGGTGGGGGTTTATCTCTGGACTGTCCGAAGAGAAAGTTTCCACTGATTCATGTGCCTACACTGACATCATTGTCACACTGAGTTTATTATTGTAGTTTTATTGTAAGTGCTGAAATCAGGGAATATAAGCCCTCCAACTATGCTCTCCTTATTCAAGATTGTTTTGGCTATTTTAGGTCCTTTTTATTTCCATGTACATGTTTTAATCAAATTGTCAATATCAACAAAAACGTTCTGGGAATTCATTGGTATTATATTGTGAATTTGGGGAGAAGTTACAACTTATCAATGTTGAGTCTTCAAACCATGAGCATGGTATATTTCTCCATTTATTCATTTATTTTAATTTCCTTCATCACAGTTTTGAGATTTTCAGGGCAGAGGCCTTTGCACATCTTTTGTTGCCTTTATTCGTAAGTATATTATGTTTCTAATGTGTTGTTAACGGGAGTTTTATTCAATTTTCCAAATGCTCTTTTCCAGTTATGGAAGTGCAATTTATTTTGGATATTGCTCTAGTTTCCAGAAATCTTGCTAAATTTGTGCTCGTCTATGTGTTTTGTATTTTTTATGGGGGGGGGGGTGTTGATTCCTTAGGATTTTCTACATAAACTCTCATGATATCTAGAAATAAAGGAAGTTATACTGCTTTTATTCCAGTTGTTATGCTATTATGCCCATTTCTTGACTTACTGCACAAGGAGAACATCAGTGCAGGGTTGAGTAGACAAGAGTCAAATGGTTTTCTGTGCCTGGTTTCAATCTCACAGGAAAGCTAAGGTGCTCGTTGTAGCGAGTTCCTTAGCTACCATTTATCAGGTTAAGGAAGTTCCCTTCTATTCACATTTTGCTGAAAGTGTTTGCTGTAAATGGGTGTTAAGTTTCATCAAATGCATTTTTTGCACCTTTGTGTTGTTATCCTAGGATCTTACTCCTTAATTTTGCCTGAGATCTCATTGATGTTCTGAGCTTTATTTATCTATTTAAACCCAGTTTGCTTTAAAAGAGTGACAGGGCCTATGTGCATTAGAAATTTAGACTGCAACATTTGAAATATGTAACATTGTTTCAGCGTTGAAATACTGAATTTGACAAATTATTGTATTTTATCGATCTAGAACATTGTCTGATATATTTATCCGGGGGAGTTATGTAAATCATAGTTCACTGAAGAGATCACATCAGTGAGGAAACAAAGGAATAAAGAAAGAAATCCATCGCTATTCTTCTACTGACAAAGGGGATAAAAGGAAAGCCTATGGGAACAGTTCAATCAGCTTTGACAACTTGACTAGCAATTCAAGGTGACTTAAATTGGCAGTGACAAAAGATTAGTTAACAGTCTACAAAATGTCCATTAACTTCTTTAGTTAGCAAGAGTCTATTGATTTAAAACCTGCTGTTGCTCCCATGGTTGTTAGTAAGATGTGACGTGAAACCTCAAGTTCGGCATTATTCAGCACCAGTAAAACAAAACACTCCAAGGTAAACCTGGTAATAAGCTGCAAATTAAATCTTCATCTAAACAGCTGCAGATATCTGGTGAATCCAGGGAAGACTGTTTGATACCTTTTTCTCATATTTTTCTGGCCATGCTGGTAAGACGATGTCTTTAATACTGTTACATAACTTGTCTGGTTTTATGATGAAAATAGTTTATCCAATACAGACTAATCTCACTTAAGGATATCTTCCACATGTGTGCTTTGGTGTTGGTAAGTAAACCACTCAGCAGTTCATGAGGCTGGATTGGCAGCAGCGTACTGTCAGCCGGTTACAGCACAGGCTAAAATTTGCCTCAATACCTAGACATGAGTCCACATAAGGGGGTGTGGAGAGGTTTTCATGCACACCGAGCCAGTGGCGACTCCCCAGGGTAGCTTCGCTGACATTGAAAGAGAAGCCTCCCCTTGCCACCACCTCCAAAGTCCAGTGAGATTCAATAGCAGATCTGGGCCGGGTGATGGTCAGGCACCGTTCTCTTTCAGTCCTTGCTTTAAAAACACGGCATGCACTCACCTGCTTTAAATCATCTTTCATGATCAGAAAACATGAGGGCCACTGCATTCCCAGGAGGCCAACTAGTCTCCAGTAAGACACTGCTGGAGACAGACCCTGAATGCTTGGTTGTGGACCCAGGGTAGAAATTGTAAAAGGGTCACTGCTTACTTAAAAATGTAAACAAAAACACAAGCAGGGCAATGAACTGGGCTCTGAAAGTAAACAAAACGTATTAAGAACTTGATGTGAATAAACATTTCTATTGAAACCACCACAACAATGAAACAAAATGGCTTCAACAGAAGGAAGAGCTACTTACACCTGAGTAGAAAGGCTCACCAGACACACATATCACATCCTGTTCCTGGATCATCAGAAGGTCTCTGGCCAGGTGCAGCCGCACTTTGAAAGGCTCCTGGTGACCATCCTGCAGCAAACAAATCCCTGTCTTTGTCTTCAGGTAAAAACAAAACAAAACAAAACAAAACAAAACAAAACACAGAAAAAGGAAAGAACAAAAGAGAGAAGAAAATTATACTTAGTTTACAAGTTAGAATTTTATGGCCTCTTTGCAGCAAAACAATGGGCAACCATCAGAGAGCTAGGGGAAAATGCTCTCTGATCAATCTTAAATTTAATAGTTAATACAGATGCAGGGAAAGAAGATGCACATTTCAAATAAAGTAGACCTACCAGGAAATGGAGATTATGTCAGAAAATTCAGGCATAGTTTTGAATACTAAGGATTTATCTTGTGCACTGTGTTTGCTAAGAGCTTTACTGAGTTATAATTCACATACTGTATATGCATACCATTTAAAGTATACAGTTCAATTTTTTTTAGTATATTCCTAGAGTTGTGCTACCAGCATCAAAATCAATTTTAGAACTTTTTCCTCCCTCTGAAAAGAAACCTCATACTTCAAACTTCTGATCTTCCCAGCTCCATGCAATACTAATTTACTATTTGCCCATGGAATTTTAAAACTGAAAAATATATACTTAACAACCATGCTACCCTCCATTATTTCATCACATCTAGTTACCAATACACACATACAAACACACATACCCACACTTTGGACAGCTGAGGGAACAAGGATAAGGAGGTGAAGTGAACTACCTAAATTAAAACGGTTAGTCACAAAAAGAGTCTGGATTAAGACCCATGATTTTTAACTCATAATCTGATGGTTTTGCTTTACATTTTTGGAATTAGGAAAGTTGGCTATGAGGACATTTCAATGTGTACACAGCTTTGAATGAGCACCTTAAAACCTTAATAATCAATAAAGGATTCCATGAATCTTGTCAGTCTGAAAGCATGGTAGTGTTGTAATATTTATTCAAATAAATATGAATATTCCATGCTGATAGTCATCAGGAACAATGAGTAGTTTAGAAAGAAAAATTTCATTTAATAATTATTGAGCCTCTCTTAACTTAATAGAAGACTATATATTTATCCTTAGTCTTTCAGGACCATAAATGTCCAGGCAAATAATAACAGACCTTCTCTTCGAATACAAATTTCCATAGGGATTGCTAGTAGCTTGTTTCATTGAAAGAATGGTCCCATATGTTGATGGGATGTATTCATATCCTACAGCCTCCAGGATTTCTCTTTCTCTAAACTATGTTTTCCCATATGCTGATGCATAACTTTTTACCTTCTGTTATATACATGTCCTTACATTAGTCTGCAATTGCTTTGTAAAGATTATGCTGTCTTTTTAGGAAAAACAGAGGTTTTTTTTCAAGAATAAAGGCAATGTTTTCCCTCATCTCCAGGTGTGGTGCACAACAGGTGCTCAGTGAACAGCTGCTGACTGGTGTATTCTAGAGGCTAACTCAAGTGAACATATCCAGAGTGAAAAACTCTTCTGCAAAGAAAATCATATTTTCCTTAATATAGATTGCAAATTCTCTACATTTTCACATGGGAAATTTCTTATGCTCATAGTGACCTTGGTGGGGGGTTAAAGTACGGACAAAGTACAGGCCCACTGAGGGGTTATGGGAGAGAGAGGAGGATATAAAATAATTCCAAAGTCTAGTAAAAAATAACTGAACATGATTTTCCAGTTTTCCAATGTACAGTACATTCTAGGCAAATTTTTTCCCCAGAAGTATAATGGAATAGCTGTCAATCACACATAATATTCTGTCTAAACTCCAAGAGTTACACATTAAAGAGGCATAGAGATCATGTACGGAAAGGCTGGGTACTAAAACACAGCTACCAGCCCTCTCTGATGGAGCCAACTAATATTCCCTCAAATTAATAGAATTTTTTTTTCTGGAAAACAGAAAAAGACTAAGAGCTCACTTTTGGGTTTTGAGAGGATAAAACTTATTGAAAATAAAGAATGCAACCTATTGTTAGAATGAATATATACATAAGTGGGTGTTTGGAGAAAACAGCAAACAGAGAGCTAATGAAGTGAATGCCAAATCCAATGTAAAATATATTGTCCAGTATTTATAGATTTATGCATATTCTACAGTGAAAATTCAGCTTGTGCACATAAAATACATTTAAAATCTCATAAATTCATTAATTTTGTGAATATTCTGTAACATTAACAGAATCGGACACAGATTAGATGCAGTATTCTTACACATAGAATAGATGCACTTGCAATTAAGATGCAATAGGATATCTGGCATAGGGGAATCAATGGGCATTCCCAAGGAAAGGATTCTTTATAGGTGGAAAATATGTGTGGTTTGTCATGAAAGATTAAATGGAGTTTTATTGGAGAAGACAAAAGTCTTTTCATTGTAGAGAAAAAGAATGAGTAAGACATGGGAGCATGCAAATGCATACTTAGTGTGATGCAAGAAGACATGGATGTATGAAGATGCATCCTCTGTTGCCCACCCTGTGTGGTCCGGCAGAGGCCCTGTGTTCCAGTTTGCTAGTGCTTCACTGGAGGATGGCCAATGGTGTCCGGAAGACCTCTGTTAGCTGGGAAGGCATGTGGCTGGCATCTGCTCCCAAGTTCTGGTTTCAAAATGGCTTTCTCCCAGGACGTTCCTCTCTAGCAAGCTTGCTCCTCTTCAAAACATCACTCACAGCTGCACTGAGTTCCTTCTCTTTGAGTCAGCTCATCTGTATGTCTCCACTGATCACAGCCCACCCTGAATGGGTGGGGCCATGCCTCCATGGGAATATCTCTTCAGAGTCATCACCCACAGCTGGGTGGGGCACATTCCAAGCAAATTTAATCAGCACCAAAACGTCTGCCCCACAAGACTACATCAAAGATAATGGCATTTGGAAGACAAAATACACTCAAACTGGCACACCCTGGGAGAAGAACTGAGAAGAGGGGCTGTGCCCAGGCCCTTGTATGATGGACCTGGAGTTTGAGGCAATGGATATACCCCAGAGAACTTACAGCAGTGAAATACTATTAGATTCATGTTTTAAAACATGGTATGGTAGACTGAATTACGTACCTCAACAAAAGACATGTTCTTCATCTGAATTTGCCTCCCTGTGGGTATGAACCCAATTATAAATAGGACTCTTTGAAGATATATTATCAGTTAAGGTATGGACTATTTGTGGGTAGGATCTTCTAAGATCCTCTTTAGGCATGGCCAAAAGGAATCAGAGTGAGCCTTAATTCGTGTGGTAGTAACCTCAAAAAGAAGCTGAAATTCAGCAGAACCAGGAGAGCAGACCCAGCAGAGAGCATCTGCTATGGGATGGGAAACAAGGATGCAAGCCAAGGACTCTCAAAGATTGCATCAAGCCAGCACAGAGCACTACCAGAGAGAAAGCATGGCCCTGCCGACACCTTTATTGGGACTTCTATCCTTCAAAACCGTGACACAATAATTCTTGTTTAAGCCAACCCATAGCAGCCCTGGCAAACTAAGACACATGGGTACCTGGTCTCTTTTCAGGAAAATGAAAATGATTTGGTACCAGACAGTGGCGATGTTAACATAACACTGTGAATGTACTAAATGCCACTGAACTGTACCCTGGAAATGGTTAAAATGGTAAATTTTATGAGAAGTGTATTTTACCATCATACAAATAGATTAAATAGACAACTTTAATTAAATAACTAATGGTTTTCTTATAGCAGAGAAGGCAAACGAATTTGGAAAGTTAAAATGTAGTCGTTTTGCACAGAAATATCAGCTTTGAGCAGGAGCTATTGGGGACTGAGAAGCAATTGCATTCTTTTCCACCACACATTGGAGTCACAGCTGCTTTGAGAGCTCAAAGTGGGTAGATAAAATCTACTTCAGGTTGCTCTCCTGATTAGCACTGCAGGACTAGGACTACCACATATTTCATTTATCTGTGGATCAATCAGCACTATATAGTGCTTGCTGTGTGCAAAGGAATAGTGTAAGCACCTTGGATAGATATTGTTTTATTTGACCATCCTAATACCCTGGGGTGGCAGCTTCTCTTCCTATTCTGCTTTACAGATTGGGCAAGAGAATAAGCAGCAGCCAGAATTCAAACCCAGGCTGCTGGGCTGCAGAGTCTGCATCCTTCACCAATCACCCGCATGTCCCTCATCCAGAGATTCCTAGAGGGATATCTTCTCACCCACTTGTACACACCCGCCATTGTGCTGAATACAATGAAATGGCTATCTACAGCTTCCCCTAGACAGAGTGTTGGTCTTCAAGAATGTCCCAAAGAAGTGCAAATAATTCTGAGAAGGATGACATCATCTTGAACCAGCTGTTCTTCATGTATCGATGTGATGAACACGGAAGGTAAATAAATGAGTAGGAAGAGTAACTGGCCCTTACAGGTGAGTTCGCCACAAGTGATGCTGCTAAGGGAGCAGGCACTGTGGAAGGGACACCTGGACACCGCCTGATGGAGGAGAGGCTTGGTCTGTTCTCTCCCATCTGCAATGCCAGGGAATATGGGTGGAAGAGATAGGACTGTGAGACCAGCAGCTGGAGCTGCCCATCCTAAAACAGGCCCCTCTGCAGAGTCTCACAGATCCGTGGACCCAGGTTGTTTAAAAAGAGAAAATGCACCTAAATCACCACTGGTCACCAATTTCAGTGTGCAGTTAAAACATATGATCATATTCCTTTTCTTTAGTAACATAATGATCATTTGCCTCCAAACTGCATTACCTGTGCATGCATTTGGATATGAGTAAAGAAATTTGAGGCTGTATACACACTCACACACACACACACACACAATGTGCATATATATGTATATGCAAATGGGTAGTTTATGCATGCATGTATAATATGTGTATATGTGCTTTATATAATGTACAATATACTGTTAATTCTAAAACCTATGTAAAAATTGATATTGTAAATGGACAATACATACAATGCCATATAAGTTCAAATATTTGTTCCTGTGCCCTAATGCATGATCCTGTGTATCACTTGGATTTTACAAACCCACATTGTAGACTATTGGCACAGAGGAATTATTAAAAGGCAAGACTTTTACAAACCTCGTCATTGGCTATTCTGTCTGTATTCAATGTGGTTATGAATTTGCATTGATTTGTTCTTTGGTGTAGAAACAAATCTCAAATTTAAACACATTAAAATTTATAGTTTGCTTAAAATTAGTACACAATTTGAAATTTTTAAAAGTAGATTTCAATGCTAAGGCCCTTTTAAAGGTATAGTCTAATCTCTCGAAGTACACAATGTGTTTTCATGAAACTTGAAAATCTATGTTGCTTTTATCTTGAAATGCAGAATTAGTAATATCAGTCAAAGAAACTACAAACTACAAGAAACATGGCAGAGAACATAATAGGAACTGCAAACGTTCTTGCAGGTATCTTCTGTATTTATATATTTTGATTGCGAAATATAGTTTTATTTGCTTCGTAAACTTTAATACATGACTTCTTATAATGTAACATATTGTACAATAGTACAATAAATGTCATTTATATAACATCCTTCCAACTGTATTTATCCTTTGCCTTTCCTTTCTTGGACAGGCTGTAATCATTTCCCTTCTCAGCTAAGTTCTAGCCATTTTTCAAGTCCTAGCCCAAGACTTCATTCTCCTTGAAGTCTCCTGAGACCACTCTAAACAAAGGTGAATCCTCACTTTTCTGAACTTGGAGCTTTCATTGAATAAGCAATCAATCATTATTGTATTTTGGTATCACATATATGACTTTAGCAATATTTAGTTCTATGACATGTTATTTAACTTCATCTTATATATTGTCATCTCAAGAATATCCTAATAATAGGTGATTACTCTTTTCCACTTTAAGGATTATTATTATTCTATAGGACCTACCACAGTGGTTTGTCCATAGGAATCATTTCAGTATTCACCTATTTAACATTCAATATTCAATGATTGTTGATTGAACCGTAGTCACAGATAACATTTCAATTCATGAGGGACTAAACTAACTTATATATTTAAATAAATTACTTTATTAAATACTTGTTATAGATAAATACACATATTCACAGACAATGCAAAGGCAGAAATCATATTTTAGGGAATGTAGATGTGAAAATGAAATATGAAGAAATAGTAGACTAAGAAATGTGTATTGGCTTACTTAAACACATGGTTTTACTAAGATAACAATTTATAAAATGAGAGATAATCAGTAATTATATCTGGCTATCTGTACACCTTTTTACCCTAAATTATGTAATTTATATGTATTCTAGTTCTGCTAACTTAAAATCTATATCTTTAATTTTGTTTCTAGTTACACTTTTAAATCTCAATTCCTTAAAAGAACTGCAACATGCAGTTTTTAAGAGGAAAATTTTCTTAAAGGATCTGTATTCAATACTTCCAAGGGAAAAGAAATTATCTAGGCATACTTTTTATACTTCCTTTACAATTAGGAGGCTCCCTGGCTTTGATACTAGTATTCCAGTTGAATCTATTAGATATTCTTGGATATAATATTTTCATATTTAATGGATTATTGGCAGTCAAGGGAAAATAGGTTTTATTTAATATATCTTTGACTCTTACCTATTTTTTAGCAATGGAGTACATTGGAAAGAGGCCTAAACTTAGTATGAGGAGTTTCAAGGTTCACATAAGATGGAATAATACTTTGATGGAAATAGAAGATTCACTACAGTCAACATTAAGAGCATGGTGCTATATAATTAAAGCGAGAAATGATGCAGAATTACAATGTAACCTTAAAATAGCATGCAAACATCTAAAACAACAACTCAATGAAAAAACACTGATGAATGGATAGGTGCTGAGTTAAAAAGCTGAGTTAAGTTAAATGCTTTGACATTATGGTATTCACTCTAGGAGGTGAGAGAGGTTTGTAAACAAAAAGAACTATAATGTAATATTAAAAAGTGCTCCAATAGGAATATTTATAAAGCCTTATCATATGTGAACTTTTGAAAATGAAAACATCATCAAGGATTCAAATATAAAAACAACTAGTTTTCTGAAGACATTTTGCTTTATATTTTAAACGTTGCAACAACTGGAGCAAATATAAAAAAGACATGTTTGCATTTGCCTTAGAGGAAAATAATGAATTATATTACACAAATTCATGCAGAAAAGATTTAAACACATGACCTTTCACTGAAAGGACAATCTTTACAAACATTACAAACTTAAGTTTTTGTTTGTTTGTTTTTAACTCTATCAGAGATAATCCAGTTGTTTATCCATTGGGTTATTTATGTACCAGAAAAATAGTTAAAACTGTTTAAGTAAATGCAAGATATTTCAACCTGTGAATTTTTGCATTTTGCCTGAAAGACAATGTTTAGAGAGTTGTTTAATAAATATTTAATTAAGAAATGTTTAATAAATGCATGTTTAATAAAAAGATAGTTTTTCTACCCAATATTCCCTATATGACCATTATCTTTGGTTCATATACTATTGAACTGTACATTTGACCTTTAATATCCTTGAAAGAAGAAAGCAATACTTGAACTCATACAAAATGTGAGGACAGGTCTCCAGGGAATCTGAATTGCCATGTATAATATATAAATGATATCGAAATATTTAAATAATAGTGCCATCATAAAATTGCAGGAACTCAGTGCTGAAAGGGATCTTTGATAGCTTCTAATTTACAACCATTTAGATGAAAAGAATTACTGCCAGCACTTGCGGCACCTGAAATCGTAGAGCACATGGTTTATGGAGATCAAGGGCAATTCAATCAAATCAAATGTGCTCCCATCCTCTTCTTAAAGGATGAGCTAAAATCTGACTTTTCCCCAGACACTCTTTGAATTTCAGGTCTTGCGGACAGAAGTTATATTCCAGAAATGAAATAGCCTCATCATTCATCCTTTGGTCAAAAGCAGCGTTCCACTTATATAGAGAGGGAACAAATATTTCCTGCCTCTATTCTGTTTTCCCAACTTGAAAAGCAGAAAGCCGTCTAACCTACCTCTTCACAGGCAGACCTGAAATCCATGTGCTGCGGCACGTCCAAGGCGTAGTCTGAAAAAACAAAAATGGTTGCAATTAAGAACAAGCCAGTTGAGAGCAGAAGACATGGTTAAAATGAGAAGAAAAAGTTATGAAGCAGATGCCTGTCGGAAAACTATGTTTACTGCCACCTCCAAGGAGCAAGGACTCCAGGATGTAATGAAGAGAGAGAAAGGAGGAAATGAAAAAATTCCTAATCCCCCACTTTATGGAGGTATAAAATACTGCCATGCATCAGTGTGACTGAGGAGGTGCCATTCCATCCACTCCACTAGGCTTTCAGACATGATCTGCTCTATGATTAACCTCTTCTCTCAAGTGGTAGCTCATTTACAACATTCATGTTGAAAGTTGAATTTACAGCTGGGAAAGAAACTTCTGAAAGGGTAATTCAAAGTTGCATTTCATGTGGTTATCTCTTGAAAAAGATTGACTAATTTTTTTTGCCATTTAATTAAAAAGATACATGCACGAATAATTCTCTCTGGTTCTTAAAATTTTACTCACAAACAGTGTGATGTGAGGAAGCAAGCTATTATCAGAGTGAATAATATTAAGATAAATCAATGTGTGATATTTAGAATAAGGACTCATTTAGAGACCACTATATTCCTAAAAGATGGATATAGACCTAAATGTGTGAAAGTGCACATAACAGTTGCTATTTTAAATGTGTTTATATAGTTTTGTTTCATTACATGACAAATTTCATAAAATTAAGAGCTATAGGAAATCGGCACCCTGATACTATAAAACAATTCAGAGCCAAAATATAATGGTTTTGGTAAATGAGACTTCAAATTAAAATGTATCTATTTCAAAATGGTAGACTTTGTACTCCTGAAAATAGTAGGCCTCTGTAACAGTAAACTATTTTATCCTTCTTTTTCAATTTTTTTGTATGCGCTTGATAAACACTTCATAAAATAAGTGTCTATCACTTGTCTATCACTGAACTGAGGGACTATTTCTCTTGGCTTTGAAAGAAAAGAAATTGACCATTTTCAATAGTAACTGACCATGTGAATTAATATATTGAACATTTTCTTTGAATAAGTCTGTGAATTGTGGGCCTGATTTTCTTGTATTGAAATGCATAATATGGCTGATTATATTAAAAGTAGGTAATAACAAGTCATTAGCAAATAAAAGCGCAATTTGATGATATAAATTACTTCTTATTTTGGTTCCTATTAGATATTGATTATCTTAAAAATTATGTTTTCAAAATTACCCTTACAGTTTGCATTTTAAGAACCTGTAAATATCTTTGTTTGACATAAAGTTATCCATTTCCTGTAAATTGGGTTTTTTTCAATACTTATTGACTATGCAAAAATCATGGAGTTTCTAGAATCCATTTACTGCTTGAGAATAGCCTCCATGAGGCTATTTAATCATCTGTCTAAACTTAATCTCATATTTAGTTTCTTACATTGATTATCATTTTGGTGTATACAATTTTAAATGTCATTATCTATAATAATAGCAGATTATTAGAGGCAGGACTGTAACTAACCTGTTTTTAGCTCATCTTCCTTTTATTTTGCTAATCTTCCTTCATCTTTCATCAAAATGATAGGTATTTTTCATTGCTTCTTGAGAAAATTAATTTGTATAGGATTCAAAACATTTTACTTACTAGGTGATATAATATATTTCATAGCTATAATGAAACTATTTTCGATGAGCATAATTTTAAAACCAGAGTAAAAGCTGTCCAATCTTTTTTTTTTTTTTTTCGTTTTTTAAATGTTTAGATGTCTTTCTTTTAAATAAATGGTTTATGTTAGACAGTTTTGGATTTACAGGAAAATTGTGAATATGGTTACAGAAAATTCCCATATACCTCACATCCAGTTTCCCTGATTATTAACATCTTCTAGTAGTTTGGTACATTTGTTAAAATTTATGAACCAATACTGATACACTATGATTAACTAAACTCTATACCTTACTCAGATCTCCTTAATTTACCTAACGTCCTCTTTCTGTCCTGGGATCTCATCCAGGACAGCACATTACATTTGGTTGTCTTGTATCCTTGGGCTTCTTTTGGGTGTGATAGCTTCTCAGACATTCCTTTTTGTCATAACCTTGACAGTTTTGAGTATTGTGCATATTGTCCCCGACTTGAGATTTTTCTGATTTTATATCATGACAAGCTTGGAGTTACGTGCTTTGGGAAGGAAGACACAGTGACAAAGTACCCTTCTCAGCACATCACACCAAGAGTGCATATTATCAACAGAACTTATCACAGTGGACGCTGGCCTCGATCACCTGGCTGAGGAAGGTGTGTCAGGTATCTCTGCAGCAAAGTGACTCTTCTCGACACCCCCTTTCTATAATACACTCCTAGGAAGAAAGTTATTCTGTGAAGCCCACACTTAGGAGTGGGAATTTATTCTCCACTTCCTTGAGGGTGACGTCTCCACATAATTTATTTGGAAATCGTCTTCATAGGAGATTTCTCTGTTCTCCTCCAGTTATTTTCTTATGTCTTTATTTAATCATTTCTTTATGTCAGCATGAGTTCATGGGTATTTGCTTTATACTTTGAGTTATAATCCAATACTCCTTTGTTAATTTTGTTGGTCAAATATTTCCTCCTGGATCGTCTAATATATTTTCTTTCCCAGTCCTAGAATCAGCCATTTCTTTAGTGATCCTTGGCACCATGTATTGGAGAAAGGTATTTAAAACCAAGATTTGGGTGCTAGGTATGTTTGTTGCTACTGCAGTATCATTTCTTTTAGACTGTGTCAACTAACAGAGCAAGGAAGTACATGTGTGTGTAGTAACCCATGTGCATGCTCATATTTATAAATATTTCTAGTTGTAATAACCATCTGTGTCTTTATCAACCGAAACATGAGGTCGTGTTGATGTTCCTAACTCATCCATCACCACATGGACCATTCTCGTCTCCTCCCCTTGCTTATCTGTAACCTCTCCCCAACAGTTAGAAAACTGCCATCCATCATCTTCTGCCTATTCACATAATTGTTCAGTCCCATTATAAATGTACAGCTGTTTCAGAATGGTTAACACATTATCACTAACATAAACAACCTTATCAGCTAGAATACATTGTTTCTATATAGTTCTACTCATTTCCAAAGTTATTTTAGGGCAGCACCTTCTCCCCATCCCTTCCAGTGAGGCTGTCCCATACAGTTGTAATACAGTTAGATTGTGTTGACACATTCCTCATTCCATCCTGGGATCTTCCAACATCTCAAAAGTTGTCTTTTTTTTCTTTTTTAATATGCATGTGCCAGTTTGGATGTTTTATGTCCCCCAAAATGCCAAGTTTTTTGATGCAGTCTTATGGGGGCAGATGTATTAGTGTTGATTAGGTTGGAATCCTTTGTTTGAGTGTTTCCATGGAGATGTGACTCAATCAACTGTGGGCCAGAACTTTGATTAGATAATTTCCATGGAGGTATTATCCACCCATTCAGGGTGAGTCTTAATTGAATCACTGGAATCCTATAAAAGTGTTCACAGACAGACGGAGCTGCAGCTAAGACAGGACAAAACGCCCCAAGAGCAACATTTTGGAGAATACCATTTTGAAACTCAACCTGGGAGCAAGCAGATGCCAGCCACGTGCCTTCTGAGCTAACAGAAGTTTTCTGGATGCCAAAGGCCATCTTTCAGTGAAGGTACCCTGTTGTTGATACCTTACTTTGGACACTTTATGGCCTTAAGATGGTAACTTTGTGACCAAATAAACCCCCTTTATAAAAGCCAATCCATTTCTGGTGTTTTGCAAAATGGCAGCATTGGCAAGCTGGAACAGCATACATCAAGGTTCATTCTTTGTGCTGTGAAATTCTGTGGGTTTTGGGAAATGCATAGTGCCATGCTTCCACTACAGTATTGTACAGAACAGTTTTTCTCCCTTAAAAAGTCCCCTGTGCTCCACTTACTCATCCCTGCTCTTCTCCCCATGCATCCCTGGGACCACTGATCTTTTTATTGTCTATATAATTTTCCTTCTCCACAATGTCATATAGTTGGGCTCATATAGAATGCATGAGCTTTTTTCACTTATCAATATGCATTTAAGATTTCTCCATGTCTTTTTGTGGCTTGGTAGGCCATTATTTCTTACTGGATAATATTCTGTTGTGTGGATGTACCATGGGGCATTTGTCCAAACTCAGTCCATTTTCACCTATTGTTACTCCTTCTAGTGAAAGCAGACACACAATGCTAACTGCTCCCTTAGGTCTATTCCCATTTTATGTAAAACTGGCAAAAGTTACCAGATTGAAATTATTCACATTTAGGAAACAGTAGTCTTTTTCAATCCAAGCAGAATAATGTGTCTGAGTTAGTAATGTTAAAAATAGTTTCAAAAAGTAAAACACCACAGCAAAAGACTATTGTAGGGAACTGCTATCACTTAGATGAAGGTCGTTTTCATAACATTTTCCCTCCATTGAATCAATGAAAGGTGTCAGGGCTTCAGAAACCACAGCTATAAAGAATAGACATTGGGGGCAGATGGAATGATCAGCCCAGATTCTCCCTCTTTCCCAGCGTGCACTCCCGTGCCACAGCCTCAGTGTGGGAAGTGTGCAAGTGCCTATGCCTTGACCTTGAACTTGACCTTATGACTTTTGGTGGTCAATGATGAATGGTGAGATGTGACTCTAAGGTAGTTCCTGTAGAGTCCTTGTTCCCACCTGCCCTCTTGTACTATCGCCATTGCTCTGGAATGAGATCCCCACACCTGGGAAGCTGCTGCCTGTGTAGCCTCTGACCTGAGTGACAGACAAACCCTCCCAGGTGACCCTCAGGACACGGGGAGGCTGACACCCTCACCCCCACTTCCCTGACAGAGCAGTGCTGCCATAGCCAACCCCCAGACTGCAATCTGCCACTGAGATTTTATGGTTTTATTAGGTAGCATTATTGTGACAGTAACTGACTAAAAGAACACGTTTGTAGGTACTTCTGAAAACCTATTAAGCACAGCTAACAGGCACCAGCAAATTTCAATAGCATGATAGATTCCAGAAAACACAATATACTAGCTATTTTAAATGAAACTATAAAAAGCATAAAAAGCACTCCATTTAACAGTTGGTTCATTAACAACATCATTTAACTAAAACCACCATTGAAATCTTCAAAATTAACCTTTTTTCTCAGAAAACAAAAACTGACTTTTTTTTTCCCCTAGAGTCACATTCATCTTTCCCACCCTAGTCTTTCCTACCAGAATCTGAAATTGTTAGATTTTAAAATGTGATCCTTGTTAAACACAACAACAAATACATAATTTCAAAATGCTTTCATGGCCATATTTAGGAATAAAAAAATAGTTTGTCAATTTAGCAGTATCTTGAATAAGTTTTACTAGGGGAAAAGATAAAGTTTTCTGGAAATAAATTCCTTAAAATATGATTATGAGAGGAGGGGCTAAGATGGCGGCATAGAGAGGAGTCGAAGACTGTTAGTCCCCCTGGAACAATTCATAAATGACCAAAAAACTAGTAAATAACCTGGAATAACTGCAGGGAGACAAACGTGACTGTCCACTCATCATCCACCAACCTGAATTGGGAGGAATGCCCGAGATCGCAGCATAAAATCTGTAAGTAAAAACTGCGGTCCCGCGCTGAGAGCTGAAAGCTGAGAGCTGAGAGCCCCTCCCTCCTGGAAGCCTTGCGGTGCTAGAGAAAAGCACTCTCCAAACAAGCGAGTGGGCTTCAGCCCAGCCCCAACTTGTATTTTAATATTAACCACTCAATACAGACAGCAAATCCCCAACAAGCACACAGAGGCTTTTGATGACAACTGACCTTGGGAGAGTTGGGGGCCATATCTGTCTTAGGACAGAGAGCCCAGAGGATCTCTCTGTGGAGAAAACCTCAGCCATTTTCAGCCTGCAGCACTTTGCAGTAAAGAAAGCCTCAGCCATTTTAAAATCAAAACACTTTGATCAGCAAAGTCAGAGAAACAAAGAACTTATTGATATTCAGATGACCTCTCTGGAGGGGGCATAGCTCCCAAGAGGAAAGGGAGAGACCCAGCTCTACTGCCTGCCTTTCTGGAACCAGAACCCAAAGCCTTGGGGAGGAGAGCCACAGACCACACCCTCTGACACCAGCCAGTGACAGGCTGACAGGTGCACCTGCTGGGCAGAAAAGCACAAGTGTGTCAGCCCTCTAAGAAAAACCATCAGGGAAACAAGATACTGAATATTTCCTCCTTCTGTGATCTGAGCCTGTTCTCATCTGGGAACACCTGATTGGGGTGGCCTGGGAGGTCAGATGCCTAGACAACAGAAAACTACAACCTACACTAAGAAAAATGAAGCTATGGCTCAGTCAAAGGAACAAACGTACACTTCAACTGAGATACAGGAATTTAAGCAACTAATGCTAAATCAATCCAACAAGTTTAGAGAAGATTTCACAAAAGAGATAGAGGCTGTAAAGGAAGCACTGGACATGTATACGGCAGAAATCAAAAGTTCAAAAAAACAACTAGTAGAATCTATGGAAATGAAAGACACAACACAAGAGATGAAAGACACAATGGAAACATACAACAGCAGATCTCAAGAGGCAGAAGAAAACACTTAGGAACGGGAGAACAAAACACCTGAAAGCCTACACGAAAAGGAGCAGATGGAGAAAAGAATGAAAAAATATGAGCAATGTCTCCGGGAACTTAAAGATGAAACAAAGTACGAGAATTACGTATCATTGGTGTCCCAGAAGGAGAAGAGAAGGGAAAAGGGGCAGAAGCAGTAATAGAGGAATAATCAATGAAAATTTCCCATCTCTTATGAGAGACATAAAATTACAGATCCAAGAAGTGCAGAGTACTCCAACCAGAAAAGATCTGAATAGGCCTACACCAAGACACTTAATAATCAGATTATCAAATGTCAAAGACAAAGAGAGAATCCTAAAAGCAGCAAGAGAAAAGCAATCCATCACATACAAAGGAAGCTTAATAGGACTATGTGCGGATCTCTCAGCAGAAACCATGGAGGAAAGAAGGAAGTGGTGTGATATATTTAAGATACTGAAAAAGAAAAACCACCAACCAAGAATCCTATATCCAGCAAAGCTGTCCTTCAAATATGAGGGAGAGCTCAAAATATTTTCCTACAAACAGACAATGAGAGACTTTGTGAACAAGATACCCGCCCTACAGGAAATACTAAAGGGAACACTACAGAGTGATAGGAGAAGACAGGAGTGTGTGGTTTGGAACACAATTTTGTAAGTACACTGAACAAAGACTACTATGAATACAGTTGAGAGAGAAAGGTTGGGAGCATGTGAGAAACCAGAAGAAAGGAGGAAAGATAAAGACCAGGACTGTGTAACTTGGCAAAATCTAGTGTTCAACAATTGTGATAAAATGTACAAATATGTTCTTTTATGAGAGAGAATAAGCAAATGTCAACCTTGTAAGATGTTAAAAATGGGGAGGCATTGGGGGAGGGATGCAATCAACGTAAAGTAGAGACTGTAACTAACAGAATCATTGTATTATGCTTCCTTTAATGTAACAAAGGTGATATACCAAGGTAAATGCAGATAAGAGATGGGGATAGGGGAGGCATGTTAGACACTTGACATTGGTGGTGTTGTCTGACTCTTTACTCTACTTTGATTTAAGGTTGTTTTTCCTTTTGCTGCTTCCTAGCTGCCATTTATTTTCCTCTTTCTTTTGCCTCTCTACTTTCTTTGACTCTCCCTCCTGCCTTGTGGAAGAAATGTAGATGTCTTTATATAGACAGTGGAGAAGGTGGTGAACACATAAATATATGACCATACAGAGAACCATCAATTGTTTACTTAGGATGGAATGTATGGTGTGTGAACAAAACCATCTTAAAAAAAAAAAAAAAATGGGTCAATGACAAAAGCTTGAAGGCAATATACTGAGTGAAATAAGTCAGACACATAAGGACAAATATTGCAAGGTCTCACTGATAGGAACTAATTATAATATGTAAACTCATAGACATGAAATATAAGGTACCAAGATATAGGATGAGGCTTAAGAATGGGGAGCGGTTGCTTAGTATGAGCAGAATGTTCAACTAGGATGAACTTAAATGTTTGGAAATTAATAGAGGTGTCGGTAGCAAGATGTGAGAATAGCTAACAGTGTTGAATGGTGTGTTAATGAGGTGGAAAGGGGAGGCTCAGAGTCATACATGTCACCAGAAAGAAAGTTGGAGGTCAAAAGATGGGAATGTGTAAAACTGAATCCTATGGTGGGCAATGTCCATGATTAACTGTACAAATATTAGAAAACTCTTCCATGAACCAGAACAAATGTATGACAACGCAGCTAGAAGTTAATAATAGAGGGGCATATAGGGAAGAAATATATACCTATTGCAAACTATATACTACAGTTTGTAGTATCTCAACATTTTTTCACAAACAGTAACAAATGTACTATACCAACACTACGAGTCAACAATTGAGGGGGTTGGTTAGGGATATGGGAGGATTTGAGTTTCCTTTTCTTTTTCTTTCTTTTTTTTTCCATCTTGCACTTTATTTCTTGTCTAGAGTAATGAAAGTTTCTAAAAACTGAACAAAAACTAAGTGTGGTGATGGATGCACAGCTGTATGAAGGTACCAGGGATAACTGATTGTGCACTTTCAATCTTTGGATAATTGTATGGTATCTGAGCAATCCCAATGAAAATTAAATAAAAAAGAGTATATTATGCAAACAAACAAAAAAAAAGATGAGAATGTATAAAACTGAATCCTATGGTGGGCAATGTCCATGATTAACTATACAAATATTAGAAATCTCTTCCATGAACCAGAAGAAATGTATGACAATACAATTAGAAGTTAATAATAGAGGGGCATATAGGGAGGAAATATATACCTATTGCAAACTATATACTACAGTTAGTAGTATTTCAGCATTCTTTCATAAACAGTAACAAATGTACTATACCAACAGTATGAGTCAACAATTGAGAGGGGTTGGTTAGGGATATAGGAGGATTCGAGTTTCCTTTTTTTTTTTTTTTTTTTTTTTTTTTTTCTTCTTTCACTTTATTTCTTGTCTGGAGTAATGAAAAGGTTCTAAAAGCTGAACAAAAATTGTGATGATGGATGCATAGCTTTGTGAGGTTGCCGGAGGCAACTGATTGTGCACTTTGGATCTTTGGATGATTGTATGATATCTGAACAATCCCAATAAAAATTTAAAAAATATATATATGATTATGAGAAAATTTCATTCCTTAAAATATTGAGACAAAAATAACAATACATGTAGCTTCTGCACCTGATATGACAAAGTTAGCTTGCATGTTTACTGAATCACAATAAATGAATCTGACCTACCTCATCCTTGATTCACTTTGAATTCCTGTGGTCACACAGCATGGAAATGTGTGAGCTTCAGGAAACCTTGTTTCTACTATTATTACTCAAGTGGCCTAAGAAACAATGGGCAGACTGGTTCCTGCCATGAGAAGGGGGCATGGAGCTGAATACTTCCTGGGTTCATCTGCACAGTGTGGATCATCAGATTAAGCCCGTATCCCAAGGTATGCCCCCTATTATTAAATCTAATACTCAGAAATTAACCGGAACTATTGTCATAAATGATGGTGAAAACATCACCAATCACTCTTGATTAAATTTCATCTTGCTGCCCAAAATGGGAAAAGCAAAATTAGACAAACTCCACCAAATTCATGCATGCTGCTTACAAAAATACTGCTGTTTCCCTTCAAAATGTTCCATTTGGCAGGAGGTTGACAAAACAAAGAGAATGTACCTCTATAAACACATACACATGTAAAAATGATGGAGATTTGGGTCAGTGGTTATGTAAAGAGAACAGAAAACAGTGGGGCAAAAATATTTTTATTTTGCATTTAAATTATTTAGATAATTTCCACAATACTTTATTTGGTGAGTGTAAAAAGTTCCCATAATACTCTGTGCTTACTATGACAGTTCAGTTTAATGAAGGGAAAAATGTTTTCTCGTTATAGAATTTGCCCTAGGCAAGTTTATGAAATATGAAAATTTCATCTTCAATCTCTTTGTGTATCCCAGTTCTAAACCCATCATGGCCCCTTTCCATGTACCTCTACATCCTCATTGTGTTCTGTGACAGATAAATGGTCCAAAACAAATTGGTAAAAATAGAATAGAAGTAAAAATGATGTTGCAGTTGCTTGAGCTGCTGCTGGGTGCCAGGTTCTGCCATTCTAAATCCTAAGCCAAGCCCACCTAGACAGAATCCCCAGCTGACTTCTCCTGTCACCCACTCCATAGACAGACCTCCTGAATTCCCCAAGGGCTGTGTCTTTTAATGTGCTTATTTGCTGCAACTGACTAGGTAACAACTGATGTCCTGGGTTTGGGGCTCACCCTCCGTGATCTGGGAACCCCATGCTGGCAGGTCAGTTTCCTTGACAGTTCCATTCCATTGCCTGGTGCAGGGGCTGGCTCACAGCAAGAGCACATTTGACACATGCAGAAAGGGTTAGGATACAGGGTCAAGGTGTAAACACCAGGAAGGCACTTCCTGCAGTAGATGGTTTGTTGCTCCTTTCAAGCACATCCTTCCAATGTGCATATCTTTGTCTTGCACTGGGCAACCGTGTCTGATCCTGTCTTCAGCTGTTCAGAGTAAAAGTTTTGGCTTTGCAGAACTAACTTAAAGGTCATCTATTCTAAATGCAGTAAGTTAGTAGAGCAAGAAAATTGATCAACATATAGACACTCAAGAGATGGTGATGATGAACAGGGTTAGGGTATGGAAATATTCCTTCCAAACCCACAGGGGAACACAATATTTGCTGCACATCCACACACAGATTCAATTCATTAAAATGTAGCCCTGAGATGCATGAGGGCAGATGAATAAGTGTCCAACTTGACAAAGAAACAGAAAGACAGGCACAGTGTAGAAAGCGTGAGGCCACGAGTTAGGATTCCTTCTTGCTTTGACTGTATCACTTACTTGCTAAATCATTTATTAAATTCTCTCAGCCTCAATACTGTTTTCTATCCAATGAAGAAAGTGATTGATTCCCTCTGCAGGGATGATGTGAAGTTCAGCAAGGTACAATGTGTACTAGTAGTTTGAAAAACAATGTCTAAGCTATTGTAAGTATGGAAACCAAAAATTTTATTGCAGCTGATAGGAAATGTCAGGAGGATGAAAGGGAAAATATAGTTCCCCATTCTAGGACACATAAACACGCAAATAACAATAGAAAGAGTAAGTCTCAATTTTTACTAATTGTCAATTTTGTTATAAATATGAAGTGGAGAATGTGGTAAGTAAATCATTTTATGATCTACATAGCCAGGGGAATGTAAAATTTCAATTATTCTTCAAGACCAAGATCTTATCCTGGCTCCTTTTAAATAGGAATAGAATCCCCAGAGAAGCACAGGCAGGATTGAACCCTGTGTCCCTGCTTTTTTCCTCCACTATTTGTTCTTATCTTCTATTATTATTGTTATTGCTATCCCACATTCTCTCACCCAGATGCCTTGTATTTGCTTATCTAATTCAGTTCTTATTATTTGGGGACCTGATGACATCACAGCAAAGAACCGGGCCGCACGATCATGAAAATCCATGACACAAACATGCTTTATTGCAGCAGGCATGCATTTCAGAAATAGTTTTGCTTCCAAAACACATTATCTTACTCTACATCTGTAAGTATTCTCTACATCAAGGATAACAAACAGCAAATCGGGGGCCAATTCTGGCCTTGCAGATACATCTTGTTTCTGTACTAAATTTTTCACTCTGGTAGGACATTTATGCTTCAGTGGATCTCAGGTTCCACCTACACAGGCTGCATTACACCTTGGTCACTCCTTTATTTTATCTCCTAGTGCCTGAGGGCAAAGGCGTTTGCGGACCTTGTTCTTCACCAGGAAAACTCTTACGTTGATGGGGCATAAAGCTTCCAATTTAAGACAGTTTTCCATCTGCTAAGAGAAAGATAAAACCGTCCTAGGGGATTTCATTTTACTTTTTATTTATTTGGTGATGGAATGGTTTGTTCCATCCAAATGCTCGTCCAGTGTGCGATTACATAAATGCTCGGCAGTCGGCGATGATGTGGCTGTGGGAGCAGGCTAGAGTTCTCACGTTCACTTTCTTTTCCTCTGCAGATCAGGGCCCTCTTCCCAAAGCCTGATTTCTGCAGAGCAAAATCTAAAACCCGTTGTGCTAGATAATTACTGAGGTCCCAGTTACCCTGTTATCTGGGCCTGAGGTTTGCACAAATCAGGCAAAGAATCAAAGAACCTTTGTCATGCCCGCAATGGCACTGTCCATATAAAAATGTATCCCCGTTACAGTCTACACAAAAGATAACCCATTGGGCTGTTCACAGGGTTAAAAATATACTGTGGTCCAGGGGTAATACTTATTTAGTTTAAAAATACTGGTATAATTTTGTTAAACAGAATTTAGTTACTTATTATGATCTTTTTTTCCCCATGATTCCTAAAACAACAATGCTGCTATTTTCTCTGCTTGAACTTTAAGCTATCCAGGGAACAAAAATTGATCACCATGCTATTTTGAAAATATTACTGATTCTTTTCTACAGAAAGAACATTGCATTCACTTGTATGGTCTTAATAATCAGCCCTTGTATTTTTTTAATACACAAATGACTTTTTAATTAATTTTTCACTAACATTAATTCATTAGTAGATCTCTTCAGTGACCATTGAACACATTTGTAAACTGAACTGGCTACACTTCATCATAAGACCTGCATGTAGAACAATACATTTTCAACTGAATTAAATCCAGTAACTTGTCAAACAATTTTAAACAAGTAACAACACTGCAATTTATGGTTGGTACAGGTGAGATATACAGACATAAATACTATTGCATTGATATAGTAAACACATACTAATTTATTTAGGAATGGTAAAAGTCTATCAATCTATATTACCATATAACCTTTCACCCATCCACCCATTTACTCACCTATCTACCTATTAATTTCACTTTGAATGCTCTATATTACTACATAAGTCCTTGCAATCTACTTACCCATTTACCCTATATATATTTATTTATCTCCATCTATACCCAGGTGAATTAGTCAGGTTTCTCCAAAGAAATAGAACCAATAGGATATGTACATCTATATATCTATATCTATATATGTAAATATTAAGAGTTTTATTAAAAGAATTGGCTCATGTAATCACGGGAATGGGCAAGTCTGAATTCTGTAGTGCACACTGCAATTTGGGAACCCCAGTGAGAATTCAATGACTTCTCCAGGAGGAACTGGCTGACTGAAGCAAAGACAAAAATTCTTCTTTCTAATTTAGGTTCCATTGACTTCCAGCTTCTGGCTGCTCTCCATAGCTTCCTTTCTTTTTTTTTTTTAAGTGAATTTTATTGAAATATATTCACATACCATACAGTCATCCATGGTATACAATCAACTGTTCAAAGTATAATCATATAGTTATGCATTCATCACTGCAATCTATTTCTGAACATTTTCCTTACATCAGAAAGAATCAGAATAAGAATAAAAAATAAAAGTAAAAAAAGAACACCCAAACCATCCCCCCATCCAACCCTATTTTTCATTTAGTTTTTGTCCCAATTTTTCTACTGATCCATCCATACACTACATAAAGGGAGTGTGATCCACAAGGTTTTCACAATCACATTGTCACCCCTTGTAATCTACATTATTAAACAATCATCTTCAGGAGTCCAGACTACTGGGATGGAGTTTGGTAGTTTCAGGTATTTACTTCTAGCTATTCCAATACATTAAAACCTAAGAGGTGCTATCTATATATTGCATAAGAATGTCCACCAGAGTGACCTCTCGACTCCATTTGAAATCTCTCAGTCACTGAAACTATTTCATCTCATTTTGCATCACCCTTTTGGTCAAAAAGATGTTCTCAATCCCACGATGCTGGGTCCAGATTCATCCCTGGGAGTCATATCCTGCATTGCCAGGGAGATTTACACCCCTGGGAGTCGGGTCCCACGTAGAGGGAAGGGCAGTGAGTTCATCTGCCGAGGTGGCTCAGTTAGAGAGAGAAGGCCACATCTGAGCAACAGAGAGGCATTCAGGGGGAGACTCTTAGGTACAATTATATGCAAGTTTAGCCTCTCCTTTGCAGTGACGAGCTTCATAAGGGTGAGTCCCATGGTAGAGAGCTTGGCCTGTCAAACTGCCAGTCCCAAAGTTTGTGACAACATCAACACCAGTCCAAGTGAAGAAGTCCAACACTTCTGCACCTTCACCCAGCTCCTCAGGGGGGCTGAAAATATATTTTTTACTGTCTGCCCAAATTACTTTGGGATGTGTCACTATTTCACTCTAACCTATACTAACCTATCGTATCTCACTTCCTATTCAAAGTTCCATGTAGTTGTGGTATTTGAACAACTATACAAGTATTGACTGTAGAGTTATACTGTTTAGAAAATATAGGTCCTGCACCAAAGAGACATCTCTTCCCTTGGTCTCACAAGGAAGTTGAAGTTTTAAAACACAGTCAGTTTTGACCTTTACCCTTTGGCCTGATTTGCCCTAGTCTTAACCAGATCTGCTTCATTCGTATCACTAATTGAAGACTGGGTTTTTTTCAGCTTTTTTTTAACAGCTGCTGTATAAGCTAATACTGACATTCATATCTGCCGAGCTCTAGCTCTGAGTTTCAGGTGTCTCAGAGATATGCATTGTTCCAGAGATCAATCAGGTTACACACTAAGGGATCAGCATCTCAAAGTTTAGAGACAGGCATTACAATTCAGGAATACAGTTGACTGCTGTAAGAGCTTACAATCTAGGGACCATTACAATAATCATTTCCACATTAGGCTATGCTCTGAGATTCAATTCTGAGTTTACACATTGTAGTTAGTCCATATTAGTGAGGCATTATAGTGTTTGCCTTTATTTCTGGCATACTTCACTCAAATACTGTGCACAGGATCCATTCACCTCATTGTGAGTCTCACAGCTTCACTACTTCTCGTGGTTGCTCAATATTCCTTTATATGCATATGCCACAGTTCACTCTTCTGTTCCTCAGTCTATGTACCCTTAGGTCACCTTCACCCATTGAAAATCATGATTACTGTCTCCATGAATACCAGTTTGCAAATGTCCATTCATGTCTCTGCTCTCAGGTCTTCAAATGACATACCCCATAATGAGGTTGCAGGACCTTATGGTCCCCACATACTTAACTTTTTCTGGAACCACCACACTGATCTTCAGAAAGTCTACACCATTCTACCTGCTCATCAACAGTAGATAGGTACATCTCTCTCACCATGTTTTCTCCAACACTTTTACTCCTATATATATTTTTCCTACAATTTTATAGAGTTGTATTCACATGCCATACATTTATCCACAGTGTACAATCAGTTGATCATGGTATCATCAGTTGATCATGGTATCATCATAAAGTTGTACGTTTATCACCACAATCAGCACTTGAACATATTAATTACTACAAGAAAAACTGTTTTTTTTAGCAATAATAAAAAAGATGATAAAAAGAAAAACAACATGTCATACAATACAATAGTAAGGACAGAAAATAACACCACTACCAAGAATCCCATATTCCTCCACTATATCCCCCTCACATATACACTTAGCATTGGCATATTGCCTTTGTTATATTTAATGGAGGTATGTTACAATGTTACTGTTGACCATAGACTCCAGCTTGCTTTGATTATGTTTTTTCCCAAATACCATCCCTTTTTCAACACTCTACATGGTTGACATTCATTTGCTCTCCCACATGCAAAAACACTTTTATATTTGTATATACAACCTACATATATAATCTACCAATTTGAAAAGATACCAACTAAGCTTCAATACCCTGCATGTTCTCTGCTCCCATATCCCACTGTCTCTTCTTTATGTTGTTTTTATCCAACTTTACCACTTTATATTTTGTATATTTGTTGAGTCGTGTTCTGAATCTTACATGAGTTAAAGGGTAGAGTTGTATATTGAGGATATAGTATTACTGGATTTTGCATTCACCCTTTTAGTTACCCTTACAGATAATCTTCACGTCTTCACAATACTCCAAGCCACTCTCTCTTGTCTTTTCCTTTCAACCTGCCAAACTCCCTTTAGTAATTCTTGTGGGGCAGATCTCTTGTTAACAGACTCTGTTTTTGATTGTCTGTGAGTACTTTAAATTCATCGTCATTTTTGAAGGACAGTTTTTCTGGATAAAAAATTTTTGCCTGGCAGTTTTTCTCTTTCAGTACCTTAAATACATCATACCTCTGCCTTCTTGCCTACATGCTTTCTGATGAGATATTGGCATTTTTATTGAGGATTCCTTATATGTGACAAATTGTTCTTATACTGTTTTCAGAATTCTCTCTTTATCTTTGGCATTTGAAATTCTGATTAGTATATGCCTCAGAGTAGGACTATTAGGATTTATTCTGTTTGGAGTACTTTGTGCTTCTTGGACATGCATCTTTACATCTTTCATAATAGTGGGACATTTTTGGCCATTATTTCTCAAATATACTTTCTGCCCCTTTTCCCTTCTCTTTTCCTTCTGGGACACTTAAGAGGTGTGTGTTTGTGTGCTTCCTACTGTCTTGCAAATCCCTGAGACACTGCTTGATTTTTCTATTGTTTTCTCTATCTGTTCTTCTAACTATAAGATTTCAATTACTTTGTTCTCTAGTTCACTGATTCTTTCTTTTCCCTGTTCAAGCCTTTTGTTTTATGCCTCTAGTATTTTTAATCTCTATTATTGTGCCTTTCAGCCCCATCATTTGTTATATTTCTTTGAATATTTTCAAATTATTCTTTCATGCTCACACATGGCAAGGGCTGCCCCTGAGGAAGAAATGAAGTGAGCTAAAGTGAGGACTGAATGAAGAGAGGTTGAATTAGTGAGTCTATGGAGGCAGGAAGGCCCTGTGAAGGCCAAGTGTGGACCATGTTATTAAGGCAGTGAGGGTAAAAGTCTGGGAGATAACAGATCCATCTGTGAGGCAGCATTGGGTAGGCTCAGTGAGAAAGCCTGAAGAGCAGAACCTAGAGGTTGAGTTAGCTCATTCCTATAGTGGCCCAGGGTGAGGGTGATCAGCAGAATAAATAAATAAATAAGCAGCTGAGACCCAAACCTCAGCAATTCACAACGATGAGGATGGAGAGAAAATGGGGAGTCAGTGTGGACCCAGCCAAGTAACTTCAGACACAGTCAGCATTACCAGATATGCATTAACAGAATTGTGAGTTTAGGAAAAAATATCACATTTAGCTGCAAATATGTTGGTCTCTTCAAACGTACCCTCAACTGTATATTTAACACAATAAAATGTATAACTTCTCATGTGAGTGTAGAACAGTCCACAATTTAAACAGCTGCCCATTGTGGTTTTTCTGACATCAGAACAGTTGTGGGAACTCAGTATCTATTGTAAGGATGAGGAAATTGAGATGCAAATAATGCATTTTTTAACACCTCAACAAATATTTACTAAGTGCTTAATCACACAGTGGAATAATACAATCTTTTTTTATTGAATTATTTGTTGGCAATTTAGCTTAAAGAAAGAAACACATACATACATACATATAGCATGGTTCCATGTGTCATACACCAGGAGACAATTGTATTACATAAATCTCTTTGTAAAAAGGCTTTTTCAGCAGATGAAACTAGGAGAGTCCTATATCCTGCTCTGCCAGGGTTGGCTCAGTTACTCCTGTTGTCCTGATAAATCATTAATAGGTTGGTTTGGTATTAAGTTATATGGTTTCACTAAATCACTGATTCTCAGTATCAGCATTACCTAGGATTGGCTAGAAATGCACATTATCAGGCCTCAACCCAGACTTCCTCAAATTCTGGGTGTGGGACCCAGCAACTGTTATCGACATCTTCAGGTGGTTCTGATGAGCACTAAACTTTGAGAAACATTGCTCAGGTAAAACCAACAGAAATGCTGGTTTTGGTGTCCACTCTTCTTCAGATTATTTCCCCAGCTGTAACTAATCTGAAGCCACTGCATGCTTAGTATAACAGATGAACAACTGAAATTGTTGGATGTGTGTTTCATCACAGAGCAGGTAAGTTCAAAACAGGGTTATCCTGGTTTCCACTTAGTACTTTTGACAATTAATCAGCTACAAATAGCATGTAGCCCAGCTTCATTCCCACTGCTACCTGTCAAATACCCAGAGGACTTACACTAATGCAGATAAGTATTTCTTTTTTATTGCATCTGTAGAGTCATATCAAGCTTACACCAATGGGCTCTATTAAAATATCTGCAGGGCTTTTGACCGTTTTCAAGGTGAACATATGCTCTCTCCACATACACAATCTTACTTGATCATAATAGTAAGCCTATGAAAATAGTAAGGTAGAATTATAACCTAATTTTAAAGATGATGAAACTGTAGCTTAAGTGATATACCTCAAGTTAACTCTGAAAGAAGGAGAGTTGAAACTCAAAATTAGGTTTCTTGATTCCAAATCTTAATTTCCCCTCACTATACCACTTAACCTCCTGAGTTTGTAATTTTTCAGGTGTATATTACTATTTGCAACCAACACCTCTCCTAAATAAAAAGCTATTTCACTTTCCAGGTATTTTCCAAGCAGTACTAAGAGGAAGAATGGAATGCTTCATAGCCAAGAGTCTCTAATGGGGGCAGAAATTTAATGAAATAAGATTTAAAAAAAAAGGAATGCTATTTCCATGGCTCTCATTTTATCCCAGATAATAATGTTCAAGTTAGGTCACATAGATAAATCAAGTATATTAATACACTTTAATATGACAATCTTACTGTTTCTTTCATAAATAAATACTTCAAATAGGAACTGCAGCATCTCAGAAAGCCTGAATAGGATGCTTTTCCATGATATTGTATGGAAGAAAGATGGTCTTTGGGTGTAAATGTACAACATAATTATTGTACAATAAATTTATTGTACACGATCTCTAGGAAGTACATTATAACATAAATACAAATGAGTTGATTTTATAATCTAAATGAGCATCAAATTTAAAAATTTGAAAGTCAAAAAAGCATTTCATGCAATTGTCACATTATAGTAAGAAGAGCCAAAGGATTAATGTGGTAACTAAGTAAATCAAACTGCTAAATTCTCAAACATAGACTAGGCATCAGTCAATATAAACAACTAATGTTGCGATTAGGCTGTTGAAATTTTTAAAAACTTTTTAATTATTTTTTTTTAAAGAGAAGTTGTAGGTTTAAAAAAAGTCATGTAAAAAATACAATGTTCCCATATATGACCCTATTATTGTCACTTTGCATGGGTGTAGAACTTTTGTTACTTTTGATAAAAGAATATTAGAATATTACTGTTAGCTGTAGTCTACAGTTTGAATGAAGTGTATTTTCCCCATATACCACTCTATTAACACCTTGTAGCAGTGATGTACATTTGTTACAATCATGAAAGAACATTTGTATATTTGTACTATTAACCACAGACATCATCCACAGTAGGGTTCACTGTGTTACACAGCCCCATGTTTTATCCTCTAGCTTTCCTTTTACATGACCCTAAACCCCTTTCAACAGCATTCACAGGCAATATTCAGCAGTGTTAACTGCACTCACAATAATGTGCTACAATCAACACTATCCATTTCCAACCATTTATAACCAACCTAATTAGAAATTCTGCACAAATAAAGCATCACACCCTCATTATCCACTCTCATTATATCTTCTGGTAACCTATATTCTAGATTTGAACTCTGTGTCTTTGCTTATTATAAGCAGTTCATATCAGTGAGACGTATAATATTTGTCATTTTTTTGTCTGGATTATTTCACTCAACATAATGTCCTCAAGGCTTATTCATGATGTCACATGCATCAGGATTTCATTCCTATTTACAGCTCAATAATACACCTTTGTACGTATATAGCACATTTTGTTGATGCATTCATTGGTTGATAGGCATTTGGTTTGTTTCCATCTTCTGGCAATTGTGAATAATGTCACTGTGAACATCAGTGAGCAAATATCTGTTTGAGTTCCTGCTTTCAGTTCTTCTGGGAATATATCTAGTAGTGGGATTGACAGAACATATGGCAATTCTATACTTAGCTTCCAGAGGAACCACCAAACTGTCTTCCACAGCAGCTGCACCGTTTTACATTCCCACCAGAAGAGAATGAATGTTGCTGTTTCTCTACATCTTCTCCAACACTTGCAGTTTTCTGTCTTATTAATACTGGCAATTCTAATAGGTGTGAAATGATGCCTCATAGGGTTTTTGGTTTGCATTTACGTAATACCTAGTGATGTTAAGCATCTTTTCATGTGATTTTTAGCAATTGGCATATCCTCTTTGGAGAAATAGCTATTCAAGTCTTTTGTCCATTTTTTAATTGGGTTGTCTTTTTATTGTTGAGTTATAGGGTTACTTTATATATTCTGTATATTAAACTCTTATCAGATGTGTGGTTTCCAAATATTTTCTCCAATTGAATATGCTGCCGTTTCACTTTCATGACAAAGTCCTTTGAAGTAAAAGGTTTTTAATTTTCAGGAAGTCCCATTTATCTATTTTTTTCTTTTGTTTCTTGTGCTTTGGGTGTAAAGGCTAAGAAACCATTACCTACAACAAGATCTTGAAGATGCTTCCCTACCTCTTCTACATGTTTTATGGTCCTGGTTCTTAAATGTAGGTCTTTGATGCATTTTGAGTTCATTTTTGTATAAAGTATGAGATAGGGGTCCTCTTTCACTCTTCTGCATATGGATATCCTGTTCTCCTAGCACCATTTTTTGAAGAGAATTTCTGTCCCAGTTGAGTAGATTTGGCAGCCTTGTCAAATATCAATTGGCCATTGTTCTGGTTTGCTAATGCTGCTGTTTTGCAAAACACCAAAAAATGGAATAGCTTTTATAAAGTGGGTTTATTTGGTTAAAAACTTACAGTCTTAAGGCCATTAAGTGTCCAAGATAAGGCATCAACAATCGGGTACCTTCACTAAAGGATGGCCATTGGCATGCGGAAAGCCTCTGTTAGCTGGGAAGGCACATGGCTGGCATCTGCTTGCTCCCAGGTGGCAATTCAAAATGATATTCTCTAAAATTTGCTCTTGGGACATTTTGTCCTCTCGTAGCTGCAGCTGCTCCAAGATGTCACTCTTAGGTTTTTATAGGACTCCAGTGATTTAATCAAGACCCACCCTGAATGGGTGGGGTAATATCTCCATGGAAATTATCCAATCAAAGGTTTCACTCACATTTGATTGAGTCACATCTCCATGGAAACACTCAGTCAAAGGATTCCAATCTTATCAACACTAATATGTCTGCCTTCACAAGCTTGCATCAAAGATAATGGTGTGTTGGGGGACATAATACACCCAAACTACCACAGTCATAGAGGTGAGGACCTATTTCTGAACTCTCAATTCCATTCCATTGTTCAATATATTGATCCTTATGCCAGTACCATGTTGTTTTGACCACTGTACCTTTGTAGTATGCTTTAAAATCAAGAAGTGTGAATCCTCCAACTTCAGTCCTCTTTATCAAGATATTTTTGGCTACTTGGAATCCCTTAACCTTCCAAATAAATTTTATAATTACCTTTTCCATTTCTGCAAAGTAGGCTGTTGGAAATTCAATTTGGGTAGAACTGGAATCTTAATGATATTTAGTCTTTCAATCCATGAACAAAGAATGTACTTCCATTTATTTAGGTCTTCTTTGATTTATTTTAGCAATATTTTCTAGTGTTCCATTTACAAGTCCTTTGCATCCTTCGTTACATTTATTCCTATATATTCGATTATATTATTTACTATTGTAAATGGAAATTTTTCTTGATATCTTCCCCAGATTGTTCATTGCAATTGTATAGAAACACTACTGAATTTTGCACACTGATTGTGTATCCTGCCCCTTTGCTGAACTCGTTTATTAGCTCTAGTAACTTTGTTGATTTTTCTGGACTCTCTATATATAGGATCATGTCATCTGCAAATAGTGTAAGTTTTACTGGTTCCTTTCCAATATTGATGCCTTCTCTTCTGTCCCCTTTTCCTTCCTTCCTTCCTTCCTTCCTTCCTTCCTTCTTTCCTTTGCCTAATTGCTCTAGCTTGAACTTCTAGCACAACGTTGAATTATAGTGGTGACACTGGGCATTTTTGTCTCATTCCAGATCTTAGAGGGAAAGCTTTCAGTATTCCACCATTGAGTATGATGTAAGCTGTGGGCTTTTCATAAATGTCCTTTATCATATTGAAGAAGTTTCCTTCTATTCCTATCTCTCTATGTGTTTTTTATCAAGAAAGAATGGTGGATTTTGTCAAATGCATTTTCTTGGTCAATAGAAATGATCATGAGGATTTTCCCCTTTGATTTTTTAATGTGAATTATTGCATTTATTGATTTTCTTGTGTTGAACCACCCTTGTATACCTGGAATAAAACCCACTTGATCTTGGTATATAAATCTTTTAACATGCTGTTGAATTAGATTTACAAGTATTTTGTTGAGGATTTTTGCATCTATATTCATTAGAGAAATTGGTCTGTAATTTTCTTTTCTTGCAATATCTTTATCTGGCTTAAAGTGTTGTTGGCTCATAGAATGAGTTAGTGTTTCCTCCTCTTCAATTTTTTGGAAGAGATTGAGCAGGATTGGTATTAATTCTTCTTGGAATGATTGGCAGAATTCACCTGTAAAGCCATTAGGTCCTGGGCTTTTCTTTGTTGGGAGGTTTTTGATGACTGATTCAAACTCTTTACTTCTAATCAGTCTTTTGATGCCTTCTATTTCTTGAGAGTTTATCTAGTGTAGTTTGTTTGAGTGTTTTTAGGAATTTGTCCACTTCATCTATTTCTTGGTATATAGTTATTCATAGTATCTTCTTATGACCCCTTTTTTATTTCTGTGTCCTCAAGAGTAATGCCCCCCCCCACCATTTCTGATTTCATTTGCAACTTTTTTTTTTCTTTGTTGGTCTAGCTAAGTGTTTGTCAATTTTATTGATCTTCTGAAAGAACCAACTTTTGGGTGGTGAATTTTCTTTTTTTTGTTCTCAATTGCATTTACTTCTGCTCTAATCTGTTATTTCTTTCCTTCTGCATGCTTTGGTAGTGGTTTGCTCTTCTTCTTTTAGTTCCTCCAGGAGTACAGTTAGGACTTTGGTTCTAGCTTTCTTTTTTAATGTAGACATTTACCTCTCAGCACTGTCTTCATTGTATCCCATAAGTTTTGATGTGGTGTGGTTCTCATTTTCATTCATCTCAAGATATTTACTGATTTCTCTCATAATTTCTTCTTTGACCCACTGTTTCTTTAGCAGTGTGTTGATTAACTTACATCTATTTGTGAAATTTTCAGTTCTACACCTGTTATTGATTTCCCACTTCACTCAATTGTTATCAGAGAAAGTGCTAGGCATAATTTCAATCTTTTAAAATTTATTTAGACTTGTTTTGTGACCCAACATATGATCTATTCTGGAGCATGATCTATGGGCACTTGAGGAGGATGTATATTCTGCTTTTATGGGTGTAAAGCTCTGTATATATTTGTTAGGTCTAGTTAATTTATCATATTATTTAAGTTCTCTGTTTCCTTATTGATCTTCTTTATAGATATACTATCTATTGTGGAGAGTGGTACACTGAAGTCTCCAACTATTATTGTAGAGGTGTCTGTTTCTCCCTTCAGTTTTGCTAGTGTTTGCCTCAAGTATTTTGGGGCTTCCTGGTTAGATGTGTAGCTATTTATTATTGTTCTTTCTTCTCAGTGGATTGCCTCTTTTATTAATATAGCGTCCTTATAACAATTTTGCATTTAAAAACTAGTCTGTCTAATATTATTATGGCTACCCCAGCTCATCATTTTGGTTACTGTTTGTGTGGAATATCTTTTTCCAACCTTTTACTTTCAACCTATTTGTATCTTTGTGCTTAAATTGAATCTCTTGTAGAGCACATATAGATGGATCACACTTTTTTTAAATTCATTTTGCCAATCTGTGTCTTTTGATTAAGGAGTTTAATACATTAACATTCAGTTTTATTTCTATAAAGGCAGTTCTTACTGCAAACATTTTATCCTCTGGTTTTTACATGCAACATCTTATTTTTGTCTCTGTTTTACCCTTTTAGTTACCCTCACTGATAATCCTCATTTTCACACTCTTCTGCAAGCCTCTCTCTCTCCTGTCTTTACCTTTCATCCTGCAGAGTTCCCCTTTGTAGTCCTTGTAGGGTGGGCCTCTTGTTGACAACCTTTCTTGGTTTCTGTTTATCTATGAATATTTTAAACTATTCCTCATTTTTGAAGAACAGTTCTGCTGGATTTAGAATTATTGGCTGGCAGTTTTTCTATTTCAGTACAGCTGCTTTCTTGCCTCCATGGTTTCTGATGTGTATTCAGCACTTAATCTTATTACTATTCCCTCATATATGACAAATTGTTTTCCCCTTGCTGCTTAGAGGATTCTCTTTTTATCTTTGGCATTTGACATTCTGATTAGTATGTGTCTCAGAGTAGATCTATTAGGATTTATTCTGTTTGGGGTACATTGTGCTTCTTGGACATATATTTTTTTTATCATGAGTTGGGAAATTTTGGGCCAACTATTTCAAGCAATAATTGCAATAATTTCTTCAAGTATTCTTTTTTCCCCCTTTCCGCTATCTTCTCCTTCTGTGACACCCATGATGTGTATGTTTGTACACTTCATGCTTTCATTCAATTCTCTGTGACTGTGCTCAATATTATCCATTACTTTCTGTGTATTTTCTCCTATCTAAGATTCCAGTTGCCCTATCTTCCAATTCATTGATTCTTTCTTGTGCCTGTTCAAGTTGCTGGTGAATTCCTCTAGTGTATTTTTAATCTCTTCTATTCTGCCTTTCATTCCCTTAAGTTCTATTATGTTTTTCTTCATACTTTCAGATTCTTCTTCATGCTCACCCAGTGTCTTCTTAACATCCTTGATCTTTTTAGCCATATTTTCCTGCATCTCCTTGAATTGATTTAAGAGATTTATTTGAAACTCTTTGATTAGTTATTCCAAATTCTGTGCCTCTTCTGAAGTTTTAATTTGTTCTTTTGGCTGGGTCATGTGTTCCTGTTTCTTAGTGTAACATGTAATTGTTTAGTGATGTCTAGGCATCTGATTATCTCGATGAGTTTACTCTGAAGTTCTAGCCTCTGTCACTGGTGATGATGTATTTGAAGAGAAAGACATATGTCAGGCTGATATCTTACAATTTTACACATCACTAGTCTCAAGAGTTAATTTGAGTTTTGATGTCACTTTAGAAGAGTTAGCATGGATTGCTAGGCACAAAAAGGGAGATTTATTCATTCATTTAAACATGACCTCACTGTATTTGAACTTATAAAATTAACTTCCACATTCTGTGAATATATGTTTGCACATGTTAAATAATGTCATCTTTAAATATAATAGTCTCTACTCAAAGAAGAGTACAATTCCTGCATCTTCTTGAAAATAAGAAAAAGACTTTCTTTGCACCTGAAATAATAGAAATTCACCAAGCACTTCTTCAAAGATGCTTTGCAGGAAGTACACAGATACTAATTATTTCCTTCAGAGGTTTTGTCTCTTTCTGTTATCTACAGAAAACAGTAAAACTCATTTTAATGAAAAGCATGTAAATTATGAGGACCTTTTTATTCAGTGAGTAAAAGGCATTTATGATACATGCAGAATGGCTATACCTTTAAACATACTGCCTGGACAGATAGAAAAGAAAATGATTTCCAGTGTAACTTCTATCAAATGCTAAATCAGTTGTCATGTTTACAAACAACCAAATGGGAATTCTTTAATTCAGATGTAGATTGTATACAAATCCAGTCTACTTCCCAAAATTTAGCTCAGATATGGAATTTCTTGGAATGTATTTTCTGATTCCCACAGAAAGCATTTGTCAGTCTGTACTCTGTACAGACTTTCATCATTGAAATCTTCACACTAGATTGCAGTGCTTGTTTAATTATCTGTCACCCCATCTCATTTCATAAAGTCAGAACTGTGTCTTCCTTATCTTGAAGGCCTTTTACTTAGTAAACATTCAATAAACATGAGTTCAGTTAAATTATGACCATCTCTTGCCTATGTGCCTTTGGGTAATGAAAATAATAATTCAGAAGGTGTAATTGTCTATTTTTAAAACAGGTAAACATTGTTTATTGCATACATAGACCTAATGAACTAGTTTCAGATATTTTCTTACTAAGTTCCATTGTATTATCTTATAAATTTGGTATCTAGATACATGTAGAATGGCTAATATTTATATTTAAATAACTGCTTAAATATGTAACATCTAAATGTTTGAACACTTTTTCAACAGAGGTGTCTAAATGACTTATTTTATTCTTTGCTTTATATTGATAGCCCTCCAAAATAGGGAAAAAATGATATTGCAATTTAAGGTAAGTATAAATTCTACTCAGTAACTATTGAGCGCTTACTGGATTACTTATATAATGATAAACACTGACATGCCTAACTTGAAATTGTATGACAAGGCTAAGGTACTGGTTTTATAGGCCCAATTTTAAGAGGAAACTCAGATTGGTTAAGGAACTTAGAATTGTAGAGTGAGGTATAAATATACCTTAAGAGCAGACACGCTCTTTCCACAGCCTAATGCTCCAATTGCATATTAAAAGATGTGGTGGGATGTGTGACACATAAATAAAGAGAAAAATGATGTGGAGATACATGAAAAGTGAGTGTATGCATACTACTTGCCCCATAGTAGTCAGATAATAAAATTTGGTGTCTACTTTGTCAATCTCATTAAGCTTCATTCAAGTGTGATCAAAGATAATTACAATTATAAGCAACATATGCACTTATTTTGAAATTCCTCTAATAAAATAATATGGTCTGTACCATTGATTTGCTAGGAAATCAATGGCTAAAACCATGGGGGTGGGGCCTTAGCATCTGATCTCATTGGAGACAAAACAAGAACACTTCATTAATGATAATTTGCTAGAAAGCAGATCTAGGATTTTTGTTTCCTCTAATTAAGTTGCATTTCAATGGGATGGTGTCTAGATAGTATCTCCCACTGCAGTTTTGTGATTGAGTGCTTTAATATTTTTAGCAAACAGTGATGGATAACAACTGGGAAAAGATATATTAGCATGAGAATTTAAAATACGTACACTTCTCTGTATTTTCAATTGAGTCATTACCAAAAGTAGCAAAACTCTGAAAGATCATGCAAAGAAACATATATTTATTACACTACTTTAAGAAAATGAGAATCAAGGAATTTTGCAAGCATCATTAGGAGATAATTGATATCTTTCATTACTGGCTACAGTTCAGCATTTTAATATGAGTAAATAAAATCAATCTGCGAGTTCCAATTGATTTTTTGTGTGAGAATTTAATGAACTTGAATATTTCTAACTAGGGAACATCATAGGCTTCAGTAGACTTCCAGTAGTCACATAATTAAATCAAATCCTCACCATACAGCTTTTTCAAAATGGTGTTAAGAAATTAACTATCATTTTCTATGAACAACAAATACGTAGCTAATACACTTGGAAAAATATAGACAAGGGGTTTCCAAATATGACTGCCTCTTAGAATAGCCTGCACCCACCCTAGATGAAAGATCATCATATTTAGGATAGTTTCTATAAATCTGTATTAATGTTATTGAAACTATTTCCAAGTTATTCCATTTTTGGTAGCCATATCAGTGGTATAGACAAAGCATTTGATTACATTTGATTTTACTCCTTACTGTTTGTTTCCTCTAGCTATGTATAATTAAAAGTATTAGTTGAGGAAGAAGATGGAAGCATAGAGAGGAGTGGAAGTTAGTTAGTGCCCCCTGGAACAACTAATAAACAACCAGGAGCAACTAGTAAATAATCTGGAATAACTGCTGGGAGAAAACCGTGACTGTCCACGTATTGTACACCAACCTGGTTTGGGAGGGAAGATGGCAGCATAAAATCTGTCAGTAAAAACTGTGGACCCAAGCCAAGAGCCCCCTTCCAAAATGCAAAACCTCACTGTTGTAGAAAACAGCACTCTCTGAAAAAGTGAATATACTTCAGTTCAGCTCCAACTGGGGTTTTAGTTAACAAACATGGACTGCTCAATACAAGCACTGAATCCGCAACAAGCAGACAGAGGCTTTTGGTGCAACTGACCTTGGAAAGCTGGAGGACCTCTCTGGAAAGGAGCGGGAGGCCAGAGGACCAGGTACTATCTCTGGCTGGTGGGTAAAACTGAGGAGGGCTGCAGACTGGCCCTGATGTGGGGCTTTCTGCCCTTTTTTGGCTCAGTGGAGAAAGCCTCAGCCATTTTCAGCTCCCAGTGCACTGACCCAGACAAATGGTGGAGATAGCAGAGTCAGAGAGACTATTCAAATGCAAACTATATCTCACTATGGGGTGTATCTTCCCTGACAGGAAGGATGAGGTGCCAAGATCTACTACCCACCTTCCATTCTGAACCAGACCCAGAGACTGGGGGAAAACAGCTATGGACCACACCTCCTAACATCACTCTGGAGTGACAGGCTGACAGGTTCCACCTCCTGGGCATATTAGGCAAACCTCAGTGGCTAGAGACCTCACAGGAAAGACTGTCAATCTCTAAGACACACCCACAGGGAAACCTGATACTGAATATTGCCTCCTTCTGAGACCTGAGCCCATTCTGGTCTGGGAAAAACTGACTGGAGTAAGCAAGGAAACCAGATGCCTAGACAACAGAAAACTACAACCTACACTAAGAACAATGAAGTTATGGCCCAGTCAAAGGAACAAACTTACACTTCAACTGAGATACAGAAATTGAAACAACTAATGCTAAATCAATTCAAAAAGAGTAGGGAAGATATGGCAAAAAAAGGTGAAGCATATAATGAAAACACTGGGTGTACATAAGTTAGAAATCAAAAGTTCAGAAAAACAACTGGCAGAATCTATTGAAATGAAAGGCACAACACAAGAGATGAAAGACATAATGGAGACATACAACAGCACATCTCAAGAGGCAGAAGAAAACACTCAGGAACAGGAGAGCAAGACACCTGAAAGCCTACACACAAAAGAACAGATAGAGAAAAGAATGGAAAAATATGAGCAACATCTCAGGGAATTGAATGAAACATGAAGTACATGAATGTATGTGTCATGGGTGTCCCAGAAGAAGAAGAGAAGGGAAAAGGAGCTGAAACAATAATAGAGGAAATGATCATTGAAAACTTCCCATCTCTTATGAAAGACAAAATTACAGATCCATGAAGCACAGCGTACACCAAACAGAATAGATCTGAATAGGCCTATGCCAAGATACTTAATAATCAGATTATCAAACTTCAATGATAAAGAGAGAATCCTGAATGCAGCAAGAGAAAAGTGATCCATCACATACAAAGGAAGCTTGAAAAGACTATGCATGTATTTCTCAATAGAAACCATGGAGGCAAGAAGGAAGTGGTATGATATATTTAAGATACTGAAAGAGAAAAACCACCAACCAAGAATCCTATATCTGGCAAAACTGTCATTCAAATATGAGGGAGAGCTTAAAATATTCTCTGACAAACAGGCAATGAAAGAGTTTGTGAACAAGGTACCTGCTCTACAGAAAATACTAAAGGGAGCACTACAGACAGAAAGGAAAAGACAGGAGAGAGAGGTTTGGAACAATTTTGGGAGACAGTAGCACAGCAATCTAAGTACACTGAAAAAAGATGACTGTGAGTATGGTTGAAAGAGGAAGGTTAGGATCATGTGGGACACCAGAAGGACAGAAAATAAATAAATAAATAAGGACTGGGACTGTATAACTCATTGAAACCTAGAGTGCTCAACAATTGTGATAAAAGGTACAAATATGTTTTTTACATGAGGGAGAAAAATGAATGTCAACATTGCAAGGTATTAAAATAGAGTGGGATTGGGGGGAAAACACAATCAATGCAAACTAGAGACTATAAAAAAATGTATTAGTGTTCTTAAGAATCACCCATAGGGTGTTTTTAGTGATGCACATCCTCAGCACCCACTCCCAGCCATCAGCCTGATTCAGTGAACTGGGGGAAAATTCAGGATCCCAAATTTTTTATAGGTGTTGTAAAGGATGCTGGTTCGGGTCATCAAGGACCACACTTTGAAAATATCGATTTAAACATGACTGCACAGTGTCACAGGAAGGCCTTTAGGTGAAGACATTCTGGGCCTGACTCTGTGATTTAGGAAAAATCATGTAGCATCTCTGGATGTCTGTTTGGTCGCCTACAAGTGTGGGGGTTGAGCTATGATCCCTTCTGAAGTTAATAGTCAGTGAGCATGTCCTTGTAGTTTGGGGGTGGTGTGTTGTCTTCACAACACTGGAAGATAATAAGGACATATGAAAGTAGGAAACATTTAGGGGTGTTTCCATCTATTGTGTGGACTCCCACTCTCATTGTTTTTTCCTTAGTCATCAGATAATTTTAATACAGCATGATAAAACTTCCATATTCCTCAAAAGCTTAGCTGACATTTGATTTTCCAAACAAATTATTGGTCATGTCAATTTAACTGTTTTAAATAAGGCCTTTTGGATAATTGTTTTACAAAACCAAGAAATACTTGGCAAATAGCTTCTATGTTGGGTACCTAGAACCAAATCTAGTGTTTTAACAGTTTTGTAACATTTTGCAAAGCAAAAGTTTCTGAGGGATTTATGTTAGCAATTGGAAACTAATACCCTTTTGAAACATTTTATTTCAAAATCACAAAAATGAAATAATAGTAATCATGTTTTCGGCAAAATTTGGAATTTAAATAATGGATAATTTTAAGATAGTAACAGTAATTTGAGGGTCTTTATTTATTTATTTAAAATTAATAAACAAGCATGATTATGCTCTATCACTCATAGTTTGTGGTTATAAAAGTTTTTAATCAATAGTCACAATTAGAAAGGAATCATAAAATCATCAGGCTATTAAAATAAATGATAAGAATTCATTAAATTGTTGAAAGAACTGGACATAGCAACAATTTCAACCTGTTTGACCCACTTTACTAATCTCATAGTATATATGCAATAAAAAACAAAAGTATTTCTTCATTTATTTCATTTATTTCTGCAATATTTTTTAATCTATGATTTTTTAAAGTCCTCTCTTAAATGCTTTTGATCAGATATGGCAAAAATTTTCCTGTTCTTTGACTAACAAGCCTCAAAGGGACACTCAAATATATACAAATAATAAACAGAGCTAAAATATCTATTTCATTAAATGACAAGGAATTTATAAAAAATAAATTCATCTATCCCTCTTTTTCCTTCATGTCTGGTTTTCTCTGATGCGGATTGTCCAAATAGTTATCTCAACATGTCCCTCAGGGTAAACTAAAATGACTCCAACAAAAGTTTAAAGACACTTAGGCAAAAACCACTGGACAAACCTTCTTTTAGAAATCTAGTTTTAGAGATTTTTGGATCTGTAGTTTTTCCACTTGGACAACTATAACAGTGGTAATTAATTGACCCTCACAAGAAGTCTGAAATTCTAGCAATCAAATAGGCCAGTAGTACATGTAAAATACTCAGCACAAGACCTTGCACAAAGAAAGTGCTTATTAAATAGGAATTATGAGTTATGGGTAGTGGTACTAGTTGTAATAATAGTTGCAATAGAACAAAATACAGTATGATTTTGTAAAGACCCTCAAGTTACTGTTTACTATCTTAAAATTATCCATTATTTAAATTCCAAATTTTGCCAAAAACGATTACTATTATTTCATTTTTGTGGTTTTCAGAACTCCACAAAAGGATTTAAATGTTTACTGCAATAAAAGACAACAGAATGTTTGGCTGACCTAAAAAGGGTGAACAAGATAGAATTATGTATTATGTTTTCTAAAAGATCTTCAAGCACATGAATGTGTGGATCTTGAATAGAAGCAAATTGCCTGTCATGACTCTTTATACAGCCAAGATGATAATGATATGTAGTATAATTAATGCAAGCTTTTAATATATTGTGTTTCAGAAGAAAATGCCTTAAAAAGCATACTACAGGTATGATGGAATCATTCAGAAAAAGACTTAATGCATAAAGTTGATCTTGTCTATTTCTTTAATTACTGCATATAAGTATATGCAAATCATCATCATTAAAAACAGTAACAACAACAACTGATTTTCAAGGAAGGAAATACTGTCAAAGGTACTTTTGTTCACTTTTATTCAGTTTTGGATTATGGCATCACATCATCAGTATTGTAAGAAATGAATTTCAGAGCAAGGGCTGTCCTTGGGTAGACCAGTAAATGAGTACCTGTAAGACTTTGTCCAGCCCTGCCAAGCCAGAGCCCTCTTCCCAAAGGAAAAACTGCATCAGGAGACGGTGGAATTTATTAGGACCCACAAGTTTCTCTCTAAAAATGACTACCTCTTTGTAAAGCAAATAATACCATATAACTCTTTGAGTTATTTTATGGAAGAAAATAATTGTTTGGGTTCAATTTAATATGCAATAGATGTAGATTGCTTAATATTTCCTGAGTATTCAAAATCTAATGTGCCTTATATGTCTCTGAAGTTCTCGTTTCCTCACCAGTCACATCACAGATGAATATCTAAAGAATTATTTTATACATATATGTATGCATGCATACACCCACAGAGCCACATGGACACTCACATAAACACACGTGCACATCTAAATTACTTTTGTCAAGCACAAGCTTCAGTGATGAAGCCCGTTTTATAAAAGGCAAAATTCCTGACGGTAGTGCAGTCAACTAAAGAAGCAGGATGTTTCTGATCCTTGTGGCATGTCCTATCTCCACCAAGCACCCTCACTTCTCCAATGGAAAACTCAGCTAAGAAAAGATGTACAGAACGGAAGGTAAATTCGGGTAAGGAGGGACTCTACCAATTAATTTCTAGCTCCTTAGCAGAGGGCCTGGTGCTTTGTAGATTCTTGATAAAATACGTTGAGTGAATGGATCAAATGTGAACAAAGTGTCTTTAAAAATCGATGATAGTACAATCTTGTGAATCTCATTAATACTACTGAATTGTACACTTCAAAGTGTTAAAATGGGAAATTTTGATTGCATATGTATAAAACTAAAATAAAAGGTATTAAAATGATGATTTAATAACAAGTTCTGGTTAGAGGTTCTGTTTCGCTGTAGCACTGGAAAGAAAAAGCACCATAATTTAGTCTTCGAAACAGAACAAACAAAATAAAGTAGGACGTTTTTCTAGTTCTGCTACATCATTACAGGCCAATGAAGGGAAGAAAACATTAGCTTCATAATCGAACTTTCTATTGCCCTCATGGCAGTTCTTGTGTTCTCAATCCAGTTATCTCTGACTCCTAAAGAAGGTTAGATCTTTAGTAGATTTTCATGGTAATATGGTAATTATGTGGGTCATTTATGTTTTGATTTCACATTTTAATTTTATATGAGGATTATATGCATATGCATCTATCTCAGGGAAGCTTTATGGTATTTAAAAGCAAGAGTGTATGGATTCTATCCATAAAACTAAGACTATAACAAAGCATAGTGCCCTATTGAAATTAGTAAATTTTAGTTGAACAGAGGAATTTATCACCTAGTATATATAATATTTTTGTGCTAAAATCTTGATAAATATAAATAACTTCTGTATGGTAGAAACAACATTGAGAAGAGAACACTAAATTCTAGCTAATTAATATTATGGGACCTTGGTGAAGTAATGTATATAAGACTTAGTTTTCTAATCTGAAGAAAAATAAGGCTGTGCTAAATAATTTCTATATCTTTTTCTCAGTAAAAATTAAAATAAGGCACCTTTATATTGAAATATGTTGCAACTAAATAAGGAAAAATAAAATTTTAGATATGAAAGTGTCTTTTGCAATGTCCAACACTTCTTCTGCTTTCCCGTTTTTGGAGACTCACTCCCAAAAAGGTTCAGTGCCAAGATCAAAGTGACAGTGTTTGTGTATTGGACATCTGTCCATTGTTTCATTTTGTTCTGTTCATGCATTTCTTTACTGCTAATGTCACCGTTCTTTTGGTACAACATTTGAAATGGACGTTTGTGTCTGATTATCCTCAGCTTCAAAAAGACTGTAATTAACCAGTCCCCTAGCATCCATGATTTGTCCATGGGTGGGAGAGGAGTTCAATCAAGGGCAGCAAGATGTGTCATGTTTCCCTGATGTTTTTGGAAAAATATTTTCTTTCTTCCAGGAGACTACCTTGAGACATTCTCAAGGTCATTGATTCCATGTACTCCACTCCAGATGTACTGAGCCAGAAACTTCACAGGAGTATCCTGGGACTCCATAAATAGTAAACATTTCCAGAAGGTTCTTATAAGCAGACAAGATCGGAAACCAGTCTATAATGACCCCTGCTACTCACAAACATGGTCCATTAGAACAGCAATATCAACAACTCCTGAGAGACTGTTAGAAAGAGAAACTTCCAGACCCCTTCCCTGGCTTATTGAATCTTATTCTGAATTTTAAATAAGTCCTTCAAGATGATCCATAAATACAATGAAGTTTGAGAAGCATTTTGCCACAACCAGTGGTGTTCAAAGTGTGGTGCGAGGATTAGTATCAACATCACTTGGGAATTTATTACAAATGTGAATTATCACATGTTACTGTAGACCTCTTGAATTAGAAACCCTGGGAGTTGAGGTCTAATTAGCAACCCCTGCAGTGGCTACAGACTAAAATGAGAACAAGCTAGATAGGATGATGTAAGGATTCAGGACTGAAGCAGCACTTCACTGAGATAGATGCATATGCATATAATCCTCATATAAAATTAAAATGTGAAATCAAAACATAAATGACCCACATAATTACCATATTACCATGAAAATCTACTTTACATTTTCCAGCAAAGATTGAACATCTGGCATTCTCATGTGACATCCAAGGGTAGATGCTGAGGAATGCTGATCAGAAAGATTGAGAGAGCCTGCCTCTTGTCCACATCATTGAGCTGCTCAAGCTAGGCTCATCTTACCTTCAAATTCCCAGGTCAGTGAAACAGTTTGTACATTTGGTTTTCTGCCACTTGAAACATAAAGAATTCCAATGGATGGTGTTAGTTCTAAGTAGATCAAATATTAAAAGTTGAAGAGTGTATTGGCAGGTGAAATCACTGCATTCCCCCTACGTGGGACATGACTCCCAGGGGTGAGAATCCCCCTGGCAATGCGGAAAATGACTCCTGGGGATGAGCCTGGACATAGCACTGTGGAATTCAGAAAATCTTCTTGACCAAGGCAGGGAGGAGAGATGAAATGAAATAAGGTTCCAGTGGCTAAGAGATTTCAAATGGAATCAAGAGGTCACTCTGGAGGATAGTCTTATGTGCTATATAGAGGTCATCTTTTAGTTTTTTGTGTATTGGAATGGCTAGTGGGAAATATCTGAAGCTTTCAAACTGCAACCCAGTGACCTTGAGCCTTGAAGATAATTGTATAACTATGTAGCTTGCACAGTGTGACTGTGTGACTGTGAAAACCTTGTGGCTCGCACTCCCTTTGTCTGGTGTATGGACAGATGAGTGGGAAAATGGGGACAAAAAATAGATGAAGTATACAGTGAGATGGAGGGGATGGAAAGTTTTTGGTGTTCTTTTTTGCTTTTATTTTTATTTTGAAGTAAAGAAATGGTACAAAAATTGACTCTGGTGATGAATGCACAACTGTATGATGGTGGTGTGAACAGTTGATTGTACACTGTGGATGACTGTAGGGTGTGTGAATATATCGCAATAAAGCTGTATTAAAAAAGTAAATGGAGGGGCCCCCGAATCCGGCCTGGAGTCGCACGCTGAGCCACCGGCAGCATGCAGTCAGATGATGTTATCTGGGATACACTAGGAAACAAACGATTTTGTTCCTTCAAAATAAGAACCAAGACTCAGAGCTTTTGCAGAAATGAATACAGCCTAACCGGATTATGCAATCAATCATCCTGTCCCCTGGCAAACAGTCAGTATGCCACCATCAAAGAAGAAAAAGGACAGTGCTACTTGTATATGAAGGTTATAGAACGAGCAGCTTTTCCTAGGCATCTCTGGGAACGGGTCCTGCTCAGTAAAAACTATGAGAAGGCACTGGAGCAAATAGATGAAAATCTAATTTACTGGCCCCGTTTTATTCGACATAAATGTAAACAGAGATTCACCAAGATTACCCAGTACCTAATTCGAATTCGAAAACTTACACTAAAGAGACAGAGGAAAATTGTTCCTTTGAGTAAGAAGGTAGAACGGAGGGAAAAAAGGAGAGAGGAAAAGGCATTGATAGCTGCTCAGCTGGATAACGCCATTGAAAAGGAATTACTGGAAAGACTGAAACAAGATACGTATAGCGACATCTACAACTTCCCCATTCATGCCTTCGACAAGGCCCTGGAACAGCAGGAGGCAGAGAGTGACTCTTCGGATGCTGAGGAAAAAGACGATGAAGAAGAAGAAGAAGGAGATTTGGGAACAAGAGAATTTGTGGAAGATGATGAGGTGGATGAGAGTGACATAAGTGACTTTGAGGACATGGATAAACTGGACATCAGCGGTAATGAAGATCAGGATCAGAGATCATCCAGTGAGGACGAAGAAAAGGCCCTGGATGCCAGACACAAATGCAAAACACCTTTGAAAGGACCTTTGCGGAGAAAACGAGCCTACGTAGAGATAGAATATGAGCAGGAGACAGAGCCCATGGCTAAGGCCAAAACTATGTGATTTCTCCTCAAACATTTATAAATAGGCCTGAACATTTTGAACTTCTCCCTTTCTTTTTTTAAACACATACACCCTTCCAATTTTTGCTCTTTCATGTTGTATTTAACACAATATTTGTGTTTTCAATATTTATGCCACTTCTGTGAGCAAGATATCTAGGAGAGAGTGGAAGAAATTCTTAAATTGTGAATGAAGTATTTTTATAGCATATATATTAAAGTAGCAGTATGAGCCCAAGAAGCTTAACAGACAAGTTCTTGATGCTGGAATGAGATTGTGACTGTAAATATTTCTAAGTCTTAAATGCTATGTGCCCGTTTCCTTGGTGTCTTTTGTTTTTCCCCCTAAATTTTTATTTAGAAATGGCAGGGCTTAAAATTGTTCTTGTCCTCCTTTCCCTACCCTTAGAGGAGTAGAAAGAGGGAAGGAAAAAGAAGATCTAACATAATGTTTAGCATAAAAATACCTTTTTCCTTAAATAACTCCATTAATATAATCTGGGATAGAAAGAAAATCTTCTCTTTGGGAAAGTAATACAGACATTAAGTTCCATCGCAGGGAGCACCTTCGGAAACCTGCTGCACTTTTCTGATACAGTTCACCACCTTGCTGTCTTTGCAGCTTTGGAGACTTTTTGCCAGAAGCCCCTGAAACATAAAACAAAATAGGCTTTGATTTTTTGTTGTTATGTTTCTTCCCCTCTACCTTGATTCTTCTTTCTTGGTACCGTATTCAAGGAAAGAGTAGATGACAGTAGGGGACAGTTCACAGACTAGTAAGAACAGAAAGTATTGTTTAAAATCTGTGTTGACATGCTTGGAAATGTCGGCTGGCTCAAACAGCAGCCACTTCATAACAGTCAAGGCAAATTAGGCTGGATCTAGGGCTTGAAAAATGTCTCAGATTAAAAAGTTGATTTGAAATAATTTGAATAAACTGGTAAGACAACAAAAACCACACTGTCTCTAAATATTAAGATACGATTTTTTTTCATGCTGCCTTTATAACTTTCAGTGGGAGATTTCTAAATGGGGTAAGATGTAAAGCAACAGTTTAAATAACTGCTAGTATATACTGTGGGCTTTGAGAAATTAACTTTTGTTGAATATTGGACCAAAGGAAGAATTCCACGTGGGTAAATAAGAGTATGAAAATATATCTACATATGAGATTGCTGCTCCCAAAAAACTGTCTGAAAAGTCCCATCCTGTTGAATTACTCTACCTATAACTCCTTGGTGGTTTTTAGCCCAGTATATCTTTTTTTTTTTTTAATTAAATTCATTAGCATACAATAGAAATTAAATTTTATAAGCTTGCTCATGTTGAAAAAAAAAAAGTAAATGAACAATGAGGGGAATGGGATGTTTTGGATGTTCTTTTCTATTTTAATTTTTATTTTATTTTTTGGATTGATGAGGATGTTCAAAGATTAATTGTGGTGATGAACACACAAGTATATGGCAATACTGTGAACAAATGATTGTACACTTTGGAGAATTGTATGTTCTGTGAATATATCTCAATACAATTGCATTTAAAAAAGTTGAAGAGTGGAGGGAGATGATTAAGATGCCAGTGAGGAAGCATGAGCTTTCATACCATGTAAGAAATAGAGTTCAAGATACTGTCACGTACACGTTCCCAGTAAACTTGACTCAGAGAGCATTGTATTTTATTTCAGGGAAGTCAGGATGAGTGTAATGTAGCAAAAGGAGGAAAGATACCAACCTAGCACTGTTTAAGTCAAAGAAGGATTTTCCTTCGTTTATTGCCAATGGCAAAACACTACAGTAGCTGAGCCTAGGAACAGACAGAGGATTTCAGTGATGATATTTGTGTTATCTGTACACTTAAAATGGTTGGAAATAGAGGAAAAAATCATATTTATAAGGGAAATTATCTTTCTTTAGTGTTGCAAAAGAAATTTAACAATATTCATTTTGTATTTGGACAATTTCATAAATAAAAATAGAAAAAATTATTTTTTAAAAAAGGCTCCAATATTCCAACTTACCACTTTCCTTCAGCAAGGTGCTTGGGATTATTTTTTGCCTCTTAATTTGTGGCATTCTATTAGTATTTTTATCTCATAAGAAAATACTAGATTAAAATGCTCAAATAAAATTTAAAGTGGATACTCATGGCTATGTATGCCCTGGAAACTTCAATAATTATAAGCTATATAATCTGTAAATAATTAAAAAGGTAACTTGATATCTAAAAAATTTATGAATAAAATATGCTCTTAATTATTAAAAATGACTCAGATAATTGTAAGATAGCAATAATTAGTCCATAGCCAGGATATTAAGAACTCTGGAGGGCCTGAGACTTTACCGTACTTGCAAGCTCACAAGTTCTCCTGCCACAGTTTCAAGGATGCTGGCAGAAGACACGAGACTCCTGGGTCAGAGACAAAGAACTCTATTACTCACAGCACAGCAAGCCACATGCACATCACATACTTGCTTCAGTTCCCTTTGTCCCCAAGCCTCACAGGTCCCAGATGGATGACTGCACATGCAGTGGGGTTGCTTGTCAGCAGAGTAACACTGAGCTTAGGGAAGCTGGGTGTTTTGTAGTAGGCAGTAAGCATCCTGCCTTCTGTTCTGTAGAGAGACGTAAACTTTCTTTTACTGGATGTTAAGCAGGCCTGCCCTTTTCTCAGGAGGGAGACACCATACTTTTCTTCTAAGTCTATTTGCTATGCCAACATTGTTGAAAATGTATCTGAATCAAAGGGCAGCCAGGTCACCTGGGGACAAATAAAAAATAAGAAGGAATTTTTAAAATATGTATCAGAAAAGGAAGTGGATAATAGGTTACCAACTTTATCTGGTTGCTGTAATGGCAAAACTGATAAGTACCTTTCACCAGGACCAAAACACCATGGCCGGACAGATATGGATAGAAAATTGATTATCCAGTCAATGATGAGCAATCCAAATGGCTGGGATTAAAATATAGATGTATTTACATGCACATGTTATATAAAATTATATTTGTTTTATAGATATTTTGTATAGCTGTGTAGTATATAAATACATATGTATACATATATATACATATATATGTATTTTAACTTTTGGAAAAATAATTGGCAATGGAAATGGATGTATAGTACATGTAAATCACTGCCAAGTGTGTTGCCTAATATTCTTTGATCAAGAAAAACACTCTAAATGATTCATAGTAACGATGATCTATCTTGTCTAATGTAAGCGAATGCACAATGTATCTGGTTGAATAGTGAACTTGTAAATAATCATTTTTGATGATCACATTTGTTGAAAATTCGAATTGCCAGTCATTCATTTATCCTAAATGCTCTCCATAAAACCTTAACACTTCCGAGAAAATTAACTGTTTTGTTATGTTAAGATTTTACTGAATTATTTGGGGTATAATGTTATAAGAAAATCAATAATGTTTTCATGTGAAAAGAGGGAAACATGGCATCACTGCAGAAAAGAAGTAGGCAGTGTGCTATTAAAAAGAAGACAAAAGAGAATGGAAGAATGGAGGTTTAAATGTGGAAAGGGGATTGAAAGAAGCAAATAGAAAGGACAGTAAAAATTCAGAAAATACTTTGAAATAGTGCTTTTTGTTTTCTTTTGCTGTTTATTTTATCTTTCAACTTAAGCTTTCTACAGTAGCATTTACTCCAATTATGCTGATAAATGTTTAGATATTTATTAAAACAGTTAGATTTGGGGAGAGTTGAGAGACCATCCAGTTTTTCTTACTCATTTAATTTAACATATGTTCATTTTCACTTGCAGGACAGTGGCATATTTTAGGCAGATTTACAAAATCACTTGGAAATTTGAAAAAATTACTGTTATCACTGATGCAAGACTAGCTGAAAGCAAACTTTCTTAGGAAGGATTATCACATCAGGAACAGCAAGGAAAACAGGGATGTAGAAACTGGAGATAAGCCAGGGCTATTTTGTGTAATAAAGTTTTAAGCTAGCAAACCCAGGAGCACTTTAATGCCAGCAATTTACACTGGGCAAATGCAGAAAGCACATTGCATGCAGCAATATAAAATCAAGCCCCAGTCCAGATGGCAAATCCCTGCTAGAGGTTGCAGCTGGGTACAGAACCATGTGGACGGAGGAGTGTGAAGAGCACAAACGTCAGAAATCTGGAGAAGCTGTCAAGAGGGGAGAGGTTTCATGGATTAACGCAGTGCACTCAGATGAAGATGGAGCACAGAGCTGAATAAAAGCATGATTTGGGGACCTTTTAACATTCATGTACCCAAAGAAAGAGCAAGCTGACAGCTTCAGGTAGGACAGCAAAGACGAAAGGGAAAACCGAAGGACATTCTGCAAGGGGAAGGCGGAGATGTTAATTTTCCCTGGACTCAGAAGCCAAGTGTGGTGGTGCATTTGCAGATTACCAGCAAAGAGACGTCAGGGAAGCTGGCTTCTGAGGTCACCGAATATCAGAATGTATAGCTCTTAAAATATCGAGACAAGGGCATTTCAAACTGTGCAAATCCATATACAACATGAAGAAATAAAAATCTCAGGCAGGAAAATATTTCATACTTGATGGTTTGAACTTGATTTGTTGATCAAGGTTTAAAAAACATGACTGTTATCTGCATAGAAGATGGTAGTTATCCTCTACAAGCTTCAAATTTATTGACTGAATTTGGAACATGTGAAAATGAACATAGCATCTAAATGTTCCTAAAAATAAATGAACTTTTCTACACTTTTGGCTAGTCATTTGGTAATTTATAGTTATTTTCATTATTCAAGTATACATTACAGAGGAGCTTCTTAAAGGAGTGAAGTCCTTATGAAAGTTGGGTCAGTGTTTTCCAGTATCTAGATCATTCCCAGATGCATTAGAAGACTTGAAATGTAAACTGGGGTCCCTGGTTGGTTGTCTTCAAGACACTTCAGCCCTCTTTATTCAACTCTTACTTTCAGCACATTGAGGTCAAACAGGCAACTAGCCCTTTAGGCCACCTTTAGGGTTTCCCTAGAGCATGAGGAGCTAAATGGTCCTTTGCTTTTCCCTCCACTATTTAGTGAAGTTTTTAAAAAGCCCTTCACCTATAAATGCTGAGAAAATGCAAGAATATGGGCAACCTTCCAATCAAACTGAAAATGGCCTGGGAGTAGAGCCTGTATGACAAAGACTAATTAGTGTTTTCTTGACTTTCATTCCTATGAAGCTCAAGGTGCTTTTGAAAATAGCCCATGGAACCCCTAGAGGTAGGAGTGATCCAGGCACCCAGCACAGTATGTGTCAAATTGTAGGCACACAATGAATATTTTAAAGGGAGATCATCTTATGGCAAGGTGGCTGGATAAGGCTTTTATCAGTAATCTGGGATTTGGATTTTAAAGACAGAGTTAGCAGGAAGCACTTAAAACTTAACATTAAAAGAGAAAACAAACACAACTTCTAATTAACTATGTGGTCACTATTGACATAATCGAACATCACTCATCAGTCTGTGTTACTAAAGGGAGATAGATGGTGGCCAAGACGATGGAGCAATTTTGTACATTTGGCTTTGGAGTTCATCATATGATTATTAAGCCTACTTCACACTTTTGAAAGTGATCAAATATGAAATTACTTTATTAATTACTTAAAAGCATACCAGCAAACAGTTTCAGTACACTGGAAGATATTGTAGGTGATGAGAATATCATTCTGGGAATGCACACATGAATATTCTGATGAGGATAATCAAGAGATAACCCATTTCAGTATTAAACCTATTTCAGTATTAAGACTAATCAATTTCCTTTTAAGTCCTGCCATATTGCACAAAAAATGAACTCAATATAACATAAAAGATATCCATTATGGTCATTGGAGAAAAACTGGTAATTCCCAAATGCCAGAAACATTTACATGGATTTTAGAATGTAATTTGAACTTAATTTAAAATGTACGTCTGTCTGATATGCTGTGAATTCTCATGTCTTAAAAATAATAAGGCAATACTCTAAAGCACCACTCGGAAACTATATGTACATTAATTGTTTCCTTTCAGTCAATTAAACTCAGCACTTACTGATTGTTTTCCACCATGCAGGGTGGCCTCAGAGGCAGTGATACAGAGATGGAGAGGATTAATTCCCTGCCCTCAGAGAATGCTGGCTCAGCAGGCCAAAGGTAGAAGCACTGGCTCCAAAGCAGCAGGCAATGTGCTATGACAGGACCCTTCATCTGTGGCCCCAGGGTATGGCCAGAGATTGGAAATAGGCTTGAGGAAAACTCCATAAGGAGGGAAGCCAAACCATGAAGGTAGGGTAGCTTCTCAGGGAGACCATTCAGGGAAGCCGGTGCAGAGAGAGAAGAGACTAAGGTGCTAAGACACAGCAAGACAGAAGCGTGAAAGGCAGAACCCAGGGCCAGCTCCTCTGGGCCTGAAAGCTGCACTGAAGTCTTTGGATTTTTGATGATCAGCAGTGAGTCTAGCAATGTGCAAACACTGTCTGTCTTAGCTGTTCCCATAGCAACTGCCATAACAAAGTGCTACAGCCTAACTGCTTTAAAATAACAGAAACTTATTTTCTCATTGTTCTGAAAGCAAGGTATCATCAGGACCACACTCTCCCGGGAAACTGTAGGGAAGAATCATTTCTTGTTTCTTTGCCTTCTGGTGTTGGCCAACAATCTTCAGCATTCCTTGACTTTGTCAACACATCACTCCCATTTCCTCCTCTGTCTTCACGCGGCGTTATTCTCCCTGAATCTCTCCTCATTCTCACGTAAGAACCCAGTCATACCAGATGATGGTGCACCCTAATCCAGAACAACCTCATCGTAACTTGAATATATCAACATAACTTTTTTGGAGGTGCAATAACACCATCTTAGTGAATTCTCAAATGAGTTATTTCTACATTAGAAGTTAAGAAAACAGACTCAAAGAGTGTAAAATTTTTGGCCAATATAACACTGCTATATATAAATCTGGGTGAAATGAAACATTTTTTGGACTGTAAAACTCTGCTTATGTCTGTAACAGCACTGAGATTCCACCAGATTCCTGCCTCTTTACTAGGAATTGTAAATGTGGATGCAAAGTTGCAGGCTGATAGATTTGCTGTGCTTCGTGTGCCAGGGTTTCTCACTTTTACTGGGAAGCTGAACCAAGTGGTTTGGCTTAAAAGAAATTGAGATATTTCTTGTGAAAATGGTGACCCTAGCATGCATTTAACATCTCTCCCTCTGTAGGCCCTAATGAAATAAATGCGTGGAAGAAATAAGCTCATCAAATGAAGATAGCACATGCCTGGGGAACCTGCAGTGCAAGAGTGATTTCAAAAATGTCTGGAAGACAGACAAAAGGTGGAAGTATTTTGGCCTGAGAAAAAGCCACACCCAAAATAAAATATGTCACTATTGTATGGGGTATTGTGAATGGATTCCCCCTCCAGTACTGAAAGGATCTCTGAGCTCAGAATTATGAAGCATAGAGCCAAACACTGGAATAAAAATTCAGCCTAAAAGCCATGATTGGCCCAATCCAAATAGAATCTTTTTCTATAAACATGATAAGTTAACTCTTGTTATAATGGAGGCTAAAAATGAATTGCCCCAAAAGTAAAACTCTCTTTATTCTTTTAGCATAGGAACCCCATAATTCAGGAAACAAAAGGGACACTTTTTAAGGGCAGGCAATTTAATATACTCATACTTTAGAAGATAATACATCCATAATATAAGAAGTTATATTATGAAAGAAATAATCATGGAAATTAAAAATAGAGATCTTATGAAATAAAAATCTGATTGGCATCTCAAAACACAAGAATGACTTAGACAAAATTATAGGCCTCTTCATGAAAAGGATGTAAAGAAAGTGGACAAAATGTAGAGTGCAGATAGAAGATAAGAGGTATAATTCAGCAGTCTCAATATTCAACCAAACAAGTCCCAGAAAATATAGAGAAAATGGAGAAGAGGAAAATGAAGAACATAAGGTCCCAGATATGTAGAAATACATCAAACCAGATCAAAAAGCCCCCTAATATTTCAATACAATGTGGCCTACTCCTAGACAGGGAGACTTAGCCTTGGGAAGTTTCGCATTACTAAAAATAAAGATACAAAAACTTCTGAGAGTAAAATCATTTCATCTGTAAGCGAATGTGAAACATTTGAGCAGCAGATTTCTCATCAGCAGCAATTGATGCCAAAGACCATGAAGCAACATCCTCAAAGTTCTGAGGTAAAATGTTTTGAATCTATCCTTTGAATGTAAAGGGAGAACAAAGACAATTTTAGATCTGAACAGATTCACAAATTTTTACCTTCCGGGGGTCCTTTCTATACTATAGCAAAACAAGCAAGACCATGAGCATATAAACTATAAAATTTCAAGTACCATTTAAACCAAAAATACTATTATAATTCTAAAATTTGGGCAGGAGTAGTAGAGCAGCATGAAAAAGTAATATAAATTAGCTCAGTTTTCTTCTTTCGATAAATAATATCTAAATGTAATCAGTAATCAGTCAGGAATTAGAGATACAGGGATATTATTTGGGACAAGTTGGGAACCTAATTCATAAGAAAATCAATAACTGATATGGGAAGATCTATGTTTTTCAATTCCACAGTTTTTCACTAAATAGCTATTTGTCTTTAAATTGTTTTTTCTTTTGTAAAATGAAGAATTTGAACTAAAATTTTCTGCAAGGCAGCAGGATTTGCGTAAAATAGTGTAGGAGCTGAACATAAACACACTTCCATTTATATTTTTCTCCTGCAACTTCCAGATCTCAGGACTCCTCATATGAAAAGCATCCATGCTTCTCAAGAATGGGGGCAGTTTCTTCAAATAAAGACAAGGACTGTGATAACTGAGCACATTCCCTGTGTCTGTGAGACTCCAGTAAGCTTAGCATCAGAAGTATTCCAGTCATACGCAGTGCACGGCATGCATTTCTATGTGCTCCTTTCAACTGCAATTTTGTTGCTTCTAGCCACCAAGAAAATGAAGACATCAGATCTGCAAGTGCAAGGAAGTGAATTCTGCGAAGAATTCTTGGAAGACAGCCGAGCTGGAGGAGCTCCCTGAGCTCTGTAGAGAGCAGTGAGCCAGCACTTCACAGACTTGCAGGACACAGAACTGAAGACCCAGCCAGGTCCTGCCCAGACGCCTGAACCATGGAAACTGAGAGGTCTTATATGTGAGCTGGTTTGAACCGTGAAGCATGTAGTAATGTGATACACAGCAAAAGAAAATTTCAAAGGAGACAGTAATGCCAACTCTCAAGCTGCATGATTTGCCCACAGGGAACCAAGGCAAAGTAAAACAATGTATAATTATATTTCACTCATTTTTTGATCGCTATATTCAGTGTTCATACAACGTATAGAAGCCTAAAATCTGTATCAACTATTTTTGATGAAATAGAAAACTATTAATATTACATAGCTCATTCCAGATGCAAAAATATTGCAAAGATTTTTGGTAGATTCCAATTGAAAGGAAATTTGGCCATGGTTTAGTCAATTCAATAGTGCCTTTTAATAAAAAGTTGCTCTGTAACTGTTTGCTTCCACAGATAAAGAACTGTCTGTGACTTTTAATCCTTTGGGGGGAAACGGTTAAAAGCTAGTAAAAGACACCAGTGCTTGGATCAGCAGGAAAGGAGGGAGAGTCATAGAGGATGGGCCACAGAGCTCCAGGAAAGGGGAGTCTTGGCTTTGGCGGTAATGGTAGAGTGGAGCTCACAGACAAGCACGCTGCCTTCAGGGGTTGCATGTCTTCCTCACTCTGGGGAATTCATGTAGACACTACCAAAGAGTCCTTCTAAAGTAGCAGGAGTTTCTTTGGGGGCAGTTTCAATACCAATCCCTGCAAACATGTGATTTGTGGCTGAAGAGTAAGTCCTAGACCCCTACCTGCCCAGATGGCTTTTGGTCTTCATTTACCAATTCTTCACATGTTCATGTTTCTTGGTAAGGCACCATTCCTATTATACTGGGCAAGGGTTTGGGGGCTGGATGAAGCTGTTGTATGAAGGAGAAGGACAATCTTTGGCTTCAGTGCATTGTTTGTCAACAATGGAAAAGAACACATGTGTGTGTATGCACATGCATGCAAACACACACATCACTGGTTAAATGCATTTAAAATAAATGCTCATTCTGCACGTGCCTTGTGGTACTAATCAATTAAAGCCCAAAATAGCTTGCCATGCCTCATAAACGGGAGTGCCTGACCTGATTTATTTATCAAAGCAACAATCTTATTTTTCAGGTTATTGGTAGGCTCTGCATGCCTAGAATGATAAATAGACCCTGCAATGGCCCATCCCTGTTGCAGTGCTATTTTCCAGTGAGTTTATCATTGTGTCAAGTGCTCTTTGAATGGAGGCCTGAGAGATGCAGATACCACAAGGGTAGACAAAAGAGTCCCAGCTACTTCTGAGTTTAATATCTCTCTTAATTTGTGTAGGGGAATATTCACCAGAATAGAAAGAATAAAAACTAATCACTGCTATTTCAGTTGTTGTGATAGAAATGGGTCAGGGGCTTCCCCTTTCCTGTGGTGTAATAAAGCCAAAGTTCAGAGTCAAACAAAACATGGACAGCATTAGTCCAATTCTATTTTAAAAATTACTTTCCTGCCTTAAATTTTAACATAATTATCTAATTTTATTTGCCCTTAGCACTTAATTTGTATGTCTACCAATGAAAAGAGAGAGACATTAGCAATAAGGGAAAAAGTGATTATGCTATTGCCATGGCTTTTTCTGTATTTCTTATTTTTAAAGGAATCAGGTATAAAACAGACTATATGCAGAAAAGTTTACAGAAATTCCCACTTAGTTTCTCCTTTACAGAATATGAACATAACACAATGGGGAACAGAATATAGTACGGATTAATAAAATTCTCTACAGGTGGAAAATTTTCAACTGGAGTAAATAATATCTTAGGGAGAAAAATATCTTTCTACATGGTTTCAATCTACAGTAAAAAAAAAGACAAACCCTTAGTAACTTGGAAGTATAAAATATAAGAAAAATTGTCTTTAGGAAGAAATAAACATCATAAACTTAGCTATCATGATGTAAAGTGCTACAATTTCAACATTTTGAGCAAGTCCAATTATTATCTTTTGGGGAGAATAACAAAATTCGATGATTAGAATTAGTATAAGCAATATTGTAGGATAGGAGCCTACTTGTTTGGTGCTTTAGCCAAAATTATAGTGGCTTTCAGAGATAAACACATGAGTTGACCTTCCATGCAAAAAAAGTAACAATAATAATATTCCTGCAGATTTACAGATATACCAAACATTCATCACTTGATTATACACTATCTGATTTTATTCTTAAATGCTTTGTGTCATCTTTGTTGAGCATTGACTCGTGTACCCGACAAAAGAAATGTCCAAGTCTTAATTCCTGTTCCTGGTGGTGTGAACCCATCTGTAAACAGTATCTCTACATAGGTTAAGGTGAGTCAAGGTGTGGACTTAATAGTGAATAAGATCTTGCAAGACTGTATTTAGATGAGGCCAAAGTGAATTAGGATGGGCCTTAACCATATAACTGGAGGCCTTATCAGTGAAGAGAACTGGGCACAGAAGTGAAGCCAGAAAGAAAGACAGGAAGAAGCATAGAAGACCAAGGAGACAGACTGCTATGTAATAGTCAAGGATGCAAGCCAAGGAACTCCCAACTCTTGCAGAAGCCAGCACCAGAGCACACAGATACCAGGAGAGAGCATAGCCTCTCAAGATCTTGATTTTGGACTTCTAGCCTCCAATACTGTAACAATAAATCCCCACTCCTGAAGTCATTCAGTGTGTTATTTGTCATAGCAGCTCTGGCAAGATAATTTTCTTAATTGCCTATCAAATTATAAGCATGAAAATCTCCTTGAGTATAATGAGAATTCTTCCCTTCCTCCCCTCCCCAAGGAACAAAGAACTTGCAATTTGGAGTTACTCAATATACATATTTTTTATTTTTCTAAATTATTATAGTTTCATATTTTTTTCCAGTTCAGGAGGGCTTACATGGCATTGCCCAGACCATTGTTGAAAGATATTCAAGCAATCTCCCACCTACATCAGGAAAGATATAATGTTAGCTGCAATTTTTAAGAAATCACCTTAATCAACCAGAAATTATATTCCATGTTTCTTGGTTAGGTATCTCCTGGTAGTGAATAAGAGAACTTCCAGCTGTATTCAACATTTCATACCTCCTTCAACTAGATACTATCTTGTATTTTACACTTTTTTTTTTTTTCATTTTTTTCCTCATTTCCATTTTAGTATGTCACCCCAGCCTGGGTTTCACTGTGCTGTCTTAATGTATAGAGCTATTTATTTCTAGAACAGCTCATTGAAAGTATTATAAAAGGCAATGAAATAAAAAAAAGAAGAAAACATATTGGTTAAATGACATAACACTTATTGTTTTTAGAAATTAATTCTCTAGAAAGCACCAAATGTGGCAGTCATCTATTCAGTCAAAAATACTTGAGTGGAGGAGGGGTGATACCCTTAATGTGGTGATGTAAACAGCTACTGAAAACCTCTCTCCAGAGATTCAATGAAAAAAAAATTTAAAAACAGGCAATTCAGAATTGCTTGAACCTTTGGAGGAGGATATGGACTGGAGAAAGACCCTACAAATGCCAAATTGCAGAAAGAGAAAAAATGTCAGGTAGGAATCTTCCATCCCAGGCTGGCCGGTCCCCTCACTCGGTCTCACACAGCATGGGAACGGCACAGAATCAGCATCTGGGACCCCTCCCACCAGGGACACAAACTTTAAAATCTCTCAAAGAAGTGAGACGTACCCCAACCACTTGCAGACCCAGGGGCAGGGGAGGACATTTCAAGGCCCAGGAAAGTGAGGGACAAAGACTCTGAGAAAATGTGGACAGAGAATGTGTTTCCGGGCCTGGGTCCAAAAGCCCTTCTGCTACCTCAGAGGGAAACAGCAGTGGGAAGACACTTCCCTGCCTGGGGAATGACTGAAAACCTGGGACAGCTTGGGGTTGTCCTCTGCCACAAGTAAAGTAACATGCTCAGCCCCACATCAAGCCAGATTTTGGATGGCAAAGTGAGGGCAGAAGAACCTGAGTTTCAGCCCTACCCAGTCAGATGCAGCCTATGCTTGGGGCAAAACAGCTTCTGAGGACGATTAAGTCACTGAACAGCACCATCTGCTAGACAGACCAGAAAGTGCAAGGGAATTGAAGGGCTTTTAAATGACCCTATCATAGGGCCACTGGAGCTGATCTACACCCCCTGCATGGAAACCCAGCTCTGTTCTGGCTGAGAAATACGGACAACCCAACTGTCAAAATGGGGCCCTAAAACAAACCCAGGTCTTGATGGCCAGAAAAAAACAGAGCACTACTGGGAGCTAGCAGACTTGTTTTACCCACACACAGTGACATTGTGGTGCCCAGAGCCTACCCCAAATCCCTGAGGAAGGTTACTGTGGGTGCCTGGTTTTGGGGGGACAGTGGAGGGCAGAGCGAACCTGACAACCAGCCAGCCAGCAAGAGAGAAATAGATAGAGAACAAAGCCATCAAATAAGAAAAACCTAGGCCAGAGAGAAAAAAAAAAAACTACCTCCAGAATAAACTAATTAAGAAAATCAGATGCCTGGACACCAGCAAAAAACCATGAGTCATATTAGGAAGCACGAAGATATGGCTCAGTAAAAAAAAAAAACAAACCAACCAACACTTCAAATGAGATATAGGAGTTGAAACAACTAATTAAAACTGTTCAAACAAATCTCCTAAATCAAGTCAATAAATTGAAGGAAAATACAACAAAATAAATAGAGGATATTAAGATGATACCGAGTGATCATACAGAAAAACTTGAAAGTTTGAAAAAAACAAATGGCAGCAGCATTTATGGAAATGAAAGCTACAGTAGGAAAGATGAAAACACAATGGAGACATACAACAGAAGATTTGAAGAAGCGGAAGAAAGGATTAATGAGCTAGAGGACAGGAAACTTAAATCCTATGTACAAAAGAACAGATAAGGAAAAGAATGGAGAAATTCAAGCAGGGTCTCAGGGAACTGAATGACAACATAGAGCACATGAGTATACATGTTACAGGTATCCCATAAGGAGAAGAGAAGGGAAAAGGGGCAGAAAGAATAATGGAAGAAATAATCAATGAAAATTTACCCAACTCTTATGAAAGACATGAAATTACAGATACAAAAAGTGCAGCGTACCCCAAGCAGAATATATCCAAATAGACCTACTCCAAGATACTTACTCATCAGATTGTCAAATTTCAAAGGCAAAGAAAACTCTGAAAGCAACAAGAGGATCCATCACATACAAGGAAAGCTCAATAAGACTAAGTGTATATCTCTCAGGAGAAACCATGGATGTGAGAACGCAGAGGTGTGATATATTTAAGATACTGAAAAAGAAAAACTGCCAACCAAGAATTCTATGTCTGGCAAAACTGTCCTTCAAAAATGAGGGAAAGTTTTCAATGTTTACAGATAAACACTGAGAGAGATCATGAACAAGAGACCTATCCAACAAGAAATACTAAATGGAGTGCTGCAGGCTGGAAGGAAAAGGAGAGAGAGGCTAAGGTCTATAGTTAACAGCACCATTGTAATTTTATTCCATTGGTTATAACAAAGGCAATATACCAAAGCTAACTATCAGCAGAGGAGGATACAACGGAGAGCTATGGGATTCTTGTTGTTGTTGTTGTTTCTCCTTTTTATTTTATTTTTTATTCTTTTATACTTTTTTCCCTCTTATTTTTTTGTGGGAAAAATGGAAATATTATCACATAGATTGTGGTGGTGAAAGCATAACTACGTGATTATACCGGGAGTTATTGATTGTTCATTTAGGATGGACTGTATGGTGTACGAATAAAACTTTAACAATAAAATAGAAAGATACAAGTGCCACAGAAGATGTGGAGGGAGAGATATACCTATTCACTGTTGGTAGGGATGAAGAAGGTTGCAGCCCTTCTGGAGGGCAGTGTGGTGGTTCCATAAAAGGCTAATTATAGTGTTGCCATCTGATCTTGTTAATCCCATTAAATGTTATATACTTGGAAGAACTGAAAGCAGGGGCATGAATAGGGATTTGCACACGGTGTTTATGGCGGCAGTCTTCATGAAGGGTACTTCAACTGGTGAAGGGAAGGGCGAACTGTGGTGTATACATACAACAGAATATTGAGTTGCTTCAAGAAGGAATGAAGTTGAGTCATGCAACTAGGTGAATGAAACTTAAGGACATTATGTTGAGTGAAATAAGCCAGAAATGAAAGGACAAATATTGTATGACCTCACTAATATGAACTAACTATAATGAGCAAATGCTGAGAATTGAATTCAAGAGCACAGGTTGTAAGGGGTAGAACGTGGGCAGAGAGTGGGCAATCAATGATGCAAGAGTACAAAGTGTTCAATATGGCTTATTGTAAAGGTTCATAAATTGTAAGCTCTTATAGCAGTCACATCTATTCTTGAGTTTTAAGTGTTATTTAAGAGATGTTCATTTTGTACAAAATTTATATTTTCTGTAGTACACTATCTAACTTAACGTGTATAGTCAGTTTATTCAAACAACATAATTACATGAAACCTAGAACAGGGAATGAGATCTTGTTATTTTGTATGGGTTAATGTAATACCCCAATACATCCCAGAGTATCTGGGGCATTAAATAAAAAAAGTATTTTCAAAATCCCCTTGAGGGAATGGGGAAAAATGTGGGGATAATAAACTTCCTTACCTGGGGAATTACAGATACTCTCTGACTTTGGGGATGCCCAGTTTGATGAGTCAAGCCCTCAGTTTTGGAGCTTGCCCTTATGAAACTTATTCCTAAAAAGGAGAAGCTACATATAATAATGCATAATAGTGACCCCTGGAAAACCTGTCTTGTTGCTAAGCCAAAGAATGATTTAACTCTTTCCTTTAGTCAACCATGGAAAAAAACTCACTACCCTCCCCTCTACATGGGACAAATTGAGAGACCATTCTGAAGGTTATTCTTATGCATTATATAGATATTTCTTTTTAATATCTATAGCTAGAAGGAAACACCTGAATCTATTGAATGGCAATCCAGTAGACTTGATTCTGAATGATGATTTTATACCTTTACGGCTTTTATTATGTGACATGTGATTGTGAAAACCTTGTGACTGACACTCCCTTTACCCAGTGTATGGGCAGATGTGTAATAAAATAAAGATGATATATATATATATATATATATATATATATATATATATATATATATACATATACACACACACATTACAGGCTTTCTCCTTGTGGGGATTTCAATATCTTTCTTTATTAATTTTATCTTGAAGATTGCACACACAGTGTTCTGGATCAGATGCAGAATTCTGATCAACTACCACACAGTAAATAATAAGTAAATTGGCATCCCTTGCTCCAGTTCTTACCCTGGGGCCCTGCAGTGACAGCCATGGCAAATGTGCCTCTTAATGCTTGGATGTTCCATAGGGGATGGACAGAGGACAACGGGTTTTCTGTTTATGTACAGGAAAGAAAGAGCCATCCCCTCCTGTCCCAAAAAGAGAGAAAGGAAAACAGTAACAACAGCAAAACCCTTTTGCTCCTCTGAGACAAGATGGGAAGGATCTTTTGTTCTACCCTTACCTTATGGAATGTAAATACGCTAAGTCCCAGATAACACCCCGCACCCCCCCCACACACACACACCCACCCCTCTGTCTTTTATGATCTAAAGACATCTCCAAGTTCCTGGGCCCCCTTTCTCCGTGAAGTGAGAATACCTGGGAGGATGGCCTCCAATCCCCTGCCACCTTGGGAGCCAACCTCCCGGCCTGTCCCAGGATGCTCAAATATATGCATATTTATGTGTGTACATTTAACCCCCACAGTTTAATCTAAATCTCCTTTAGGAGAGGGCCCATAACTTTATATTTTGCTTCAATACTTTTTGAGCACCCACTATGGACCGAGCAGGTTAGGAAGGTGTGGCTCTTACCGGGGCAGCTCATAGTTTAGTATTCTTTTTTCAATTTTGTATATATTCTGTGCCATGTACATAATAGGTATTTATTAAATATTTACTGAATAAATTAATGAATAAATGGATCTTAGATTGAAATGTAAGGAAATTCAAACCTATCACAACTGTATTTAATTGTAGTGGACTAGAAGAAGAAAATGCGTGTCTATTTTTAATGTATCAAATACATTTGTACAGTATATCATAGGTATTTGAGAAATTACTGAGAATATCATTTTGCTACCATTAATTCCTTTCATCATGTTAAATAATAAAATAAATATAATGCAACTGAATTTAAACCACATACTTAGATGATACCAATAGCTTTAATTAAACTCAGTTTTATTACACAAATGCAATTAGATTTGCTAAAATAAGATTCTTAAACTAAAGCAAAGATAATTAAAATTAGCTGGACTGAAAGAGTTATCAGGAAAATGGAGATAAAATGAAAGGGAGATTGATGATACTACACAGAAAAGCATGTTTGTAGGAAAAGCATATTATTTTAAACAAAACAAGAATTTAGATTTCTAAACATAAATGTCTATAATAACTACACGAAAATGTAATAGTCAATGTCAAACAATGTAGAATCGAAATTCCAAAGAGCAAACTTTTATGAAATATAAGGAAAAACTGACAAAACTCAATAGTCACCAGATACTTTGACTTTTGTCTGAACTAGAAAAATTCTTTAAAAATAAATAAGTATAAAGCAGAGGTGAATATAATTAATATAGTTGATTTAATATGTATATTGAACTTGATTCTTACAAAATCCATAATTTATATTTTAACTTTGAGATGTGATGCATAAGAAGTATGATTCAGAGTGTGGAATCAGGGTCACAAAAGGCAGAGCCAGGATCCCAGAGGACAGAGCCAGGATCCCTGAAGACAGGACCAGAATCCCAGAAGGCAGAACACAGATCCCAGAAGGCAGAGCCAAGAGCCAAATGGATCAGGCATGGAACTGAACCCTGATAAAGGAACTCACAGCATGTGCCATGCTTGCCTTCAGAATCGACACGGGCCAGTGAGTGCTATGTGTCTCCAGCATTTCTGCTTCTTGAACAGGAGGTGGTTATCCTGTGCCTGTCCCCCATTGTGACTGGGTGTGCAGTAGCAGAAGGTACCTTACCTTTTTGGGTCAAGTCCTTTAGCTCCAGAGGGGCTGCACTTAGAGCTGAACATGAGGAGCTTTATTCACACTGGACAGATCTATATGATGAAGTCTTGGACTTTGAGCCTGAGAGTGGTACAATAGCGGGTGAGACTTTTGAGGGCACTTCGGGAGGGATGAGTGTGTTTTGCACATGGGAAGGATGGTGTGAATTGGGGTGGTCACAGTGCAGAGGGTGGTGGATTATACTTTCCAAAAATGGTCACAGCAGTAGTTCTGTTCCCACCTGCTCTTCTAAACCTTACTACACCTCAGGAAGAGGTGGAGTCTACATTGACTCCCCTAAATTGTGAAGGCATTCATGACTGCCACAATGAACAGGATGTGGCAGAAGTGACAATGCGTTTTTGTCCCAGTGCTCTAACTCCCTTTCTTTCTCTCACGTCACTTGCCCTTGGAAGCCAATCACCATGAGGGAGAAAGATCAAACTACATGAGGGGGTCATATGTTGGGGTTCCAGCTTGAAGCCTGAGGTCAGGCCTTGATTGGTCTAATGAGCCCTTTGCCACTTGTCCACCAGCTCCAGCGAGCCTTGAGGGAGCAGAGATCAGCTATCCTCATGGAGCCTCAAATTGCAGGTCCATAAGCAAAATAAATGTTTTTAGTTTAAGCCACTAGTTTTGCAGTAATTTTCAACACTATAGTACCCGGAACACCAGCACTTTTTTGTTTTGCTTTGTTTTGTTTTTTAAAGATGATCATATACCAGGAGTTAGAGAAAATCATACAGAATTCTAAATATAACACAAACAATAATGAAACAATAGCCCTCTAACCTAAGTCTTTCTCAGTTAAAAAGTGAAATGCTCCAAAAGACTCACATTGAAGGCCATGGTATTCTGTAAGAAAGAAGGCATAATAGCTACAGGACTGAATTATCATCTCCTCAGCCTGCTAACTCCAGCTGCCCTGCTCTCGCCTTGCCTTGATTGGTGTCTTTGTCCTGAATTTGCTTCCCTGGGACGCACACACATTCATCAATATTGTAGTGGTGAGAAGATTCAGGCTTTCCACTTTATGAAACCGAGAACATAAACTGATAAAAAATGTGGACCTTGTATATACTGAGTTTTCACCATTTTTATTTCAAAAGTCAATAGGATCATTGCTTTGTTGTCTTTATTCTGATGACCTCATTATGTCTAAGTTGCTATGGTGATCATTTAACCATAAATACAATTTTACCAGCGAATAAAGCAATTTTGTGTACACAATTACAGATAAAATAGAGTGTAAAAAACCACCCCATCAATCCTATCTAGTTTGCTCTTAGATACTTTACATTTCTTAGTTTAAAAAGTCTGATGCAGAATTGATAATCATAGCAAAAATAATTTGCTGTGCTTTATTCTGTTTGTTTGTACTTTGTGATCCTTTAAACTTTTGCTTTCTATAATTAAACTAAATCAACATTAATTGCTTGCAGCCATCATGATATTCATTACACGTTAACTGATTGTTTTTCTAGAAATATATAAGTCTGCTATTCTCATTTTTAAATGTAGTTTCATAAAGCCCCACTCAGACCAGTGATTGAAATCACTAAGGGTAATGTTAGGAAGGTCTTCCATTTAGAAGTTTGTTCATAAACTATTTTATGATTAATGTCATGTAGCTTATTTAATCAATGCTGACTATTATCCTTTATCTGTCTTTCCCACTTTCCATGTAGATTTGAAAGATCTTTACTCACTGGGAGTTTAAGCTTGCTCAAGTTTGACTAAGTGCAATCCCTGCTGAGTGATATAAACCCATTAGAAATTGCTACTGATTAAACATCACAGTGGTAAGTGATTCAGTGACAAAAAAAATAGTTTTGCTTTGGGTGTTTCTTTGCTAGTTTTTTGGCTTGGGGTTCAATTTTATTTCCTGGGATTGGAAGCCTAGGCAGTATCCCTTAAAAAATACTTTGACTTAATAATTCAGAGCTATCATACTGGGATTTGGTTAAGAGCTCGAGGCATCCGTCACTTCACTCTTCTTGAACTCGCTTTCTTTACTGATGAAAAGAATGGATTAGAGCAGATGGAGTTGAAGTCCCTTTCTAGCTCCAAAATTCTGTGGATCTGAAATGCCCAGATTCACAGAGCCTGTAAGCCAGGTTTGGATTTTGAGGATAAGGATCTATTTCCAGTTTTGTCATTTCCATTGCCTTTTGGCATTTCCGTAAGCTTCTTTAGCTTCTTCTTTATACTGCAGCTGTGATAATAAATTCTGCTGAACCTATTCTTGTTAGGAATGGTTTCAATGGTTTCACATCATGTGATACATGGGGAAATATTTTTTTCTAAGACATTAAGGTACTGACAGTACTCAAGGAGAAGAAATATAATATGGAGAGTACAACTGCAAATATGGAAACAGAAAATATTGGATATTGAAGTAGCATATTTTCTTCCAAAATATGAATCTTAAGCTTAGACTATGAAGAATGCATAGACTGAGGATTAGAACACTAGATAAAGGGAGGACTTTTTTTCTTTTTAAAGATATACAGAAAATATGAAAACTCTTCTGTTTTTGCCTAGATCCTTTCATGTAACTAGCTAGCTATCTGACAATATGTATAAATAAAATTCACTTGAATAAAAGCTGCATTCAGTATTCTATTAATGATATTTATTATGATAATCCAAATTATAATAGAGATACAATCTAATAAAAACCAGGTCTACAAAAAAACACAAGACATGGCAATTTACAATTTGATAAGGAACTATCAATGTGTTGATTTTAACAAGGTTATTTAATCATAGTTGAGAATATAAATTTACCTTTAAATGACAAGAGTTGCTGTTTTTTAAATAAGTATTTGGTTGAATCACATAAAATTGCTAATATTTGAACATTTTTGACCTACAAAAACAAACAAACAAAAAAAAAAAACTAAGCAATTCTATATGTTTTAACCTTTCTGGTAAGAATGTTGGTTCAGTAACCTTTGGCTTTAAACACAGACACACAGACACAGATACACACACACACACACACACAGAATACAAACTATACAGCTGTAAATTGTTAAATGCTTAAAAATACTATTTTAAAATTCAATTGTGTGGACTAGGCAAAATACAGATCTCTCATGTATACAATAAGGAAGAAACTTGAATTCTTTCATGTTTCTAAATATAAAAGACCATGCTGGGGAGGAGAATTAGTTAGTCCTCTAGAGCAACTAGTGAATAGCCAGGAACAACTTGTCAACAGTCCGGAACAACTGTTTGGAGGATATCCGTGACTGGACACACATCAAACATAAGTCCAGAATGGATGGAATGACTGAGAGTGCAGCATAGAACTGTAAATTAACCCCCAAAACTGTGGAGCTGGTGCCCTCCCTCACTGATACAGCAGACAGAGTTGAAACACTGGGGACTGGAGACTGAGGAACTGGGGAAATATTTGGAAATATTAAACTTCCTTATCTGGGGAATTCCTGATATTCTCACAAGCATTGGGGACTACCAGTTTAGTAGGCTGAGCCCTCAATTTTGGAGCTTGCCCTTATGAAGCTTGTTATTGCAAAGAGGAGGCTAAGCCTACTTATAATTATGCCTAAGAGTCTCCCCCAGAGAACCTCTTTTATTGCTCAGATGTGGTCTCTCTCTCTAAGCCAACACTGCAGGTAAACTCACTGCCCTCCCCACTATGTGAGACATGACACCCAGAGGTGTAAATCCCTTTGGCAAGGTAGGAAATGACTCCTGGAGATGAACCTGGACCTAGCACTGTGGGACTGAGAGGATTTTCTTGACCAAAAGGGGGAAGAGAGATGAAACAAAATAAAGTTCCAATGACTGAGAGATTTCAAATGGAGTTGAGAGGTCACTGTGGAGGGTATTCTTATGTGCTATATAGATATCACTTTGTAGTTTTTAGTGTGTTGGAAAGGCTAAACGGAAATACCTAAAGTTGTCAAACTGCAACCAAGTGGCCTTGATTCTTGAAGATGATCATGTAACAGTGTAGCTTAAACGATGTGACTGTGTGATTGTGAAAACTTGTGGCTCACACTCCCTTTATCCAGTGTATGGAGAGATGAGTACAAAAATGGGGACAAAAAGTAAATGAATAATGGGGGAGGGGGGTTGTGAGATGTTTTTGGTTTTCTTTTTTACTTTTACTTTTATTTTTATTCTTCTTTTTATTTTCATTTTTTGGAGTAATGAAAATATTTAAGAGTTGATTGTGGTGATGAATGCACAACCATATGATGATACGGTGAACAATTGATTGTAAACTTTGGATGATTGTAGGGTATGTGAATATATCTCAATAAAATTGAATTAAAAAAAAAAACATACGGAAGACTTTTGCCAGATCCTAAGATAACGGGAAAAAAAAGTTATTAGTCTTAATTCTCCTTAGCACTTCTTAAATATTTTGAATGATATCTCAAGAAGAAATACAATACAAATTATCAGTGCTAAAGTCACTAAATATATTTGGTAAGAAGCAAAGAGTGTGGGTCTTTAATGTAGATGAAGCTAACAATTTATTTCTTCTGAAAATCTGGGGTAGGAGCATCTCTTCAAAGGAAAGCCCAATTGCAGGGGCCCTGAAGTTTACCAGGGGTGTGTTTAAGGAGCACTGAAAAGCGGTGGGGTCGGGGAAGGCCAGCCCATAGCCCATGACTGACCCCACCATGCAGCTATAAAGATCTCTACCTTGCGATCCCCAGGGCCTCCTGGACAATGTCAGACATCCTCCAGGTGAAGAAAAGAGTATGGTTATGTTTACAAACAATTACAAAATCTGGGAAGTATAAGCAAGTATGTCTTAACTTTTCCAGTCTTTTTCAGGAATAAACTATTTTGTTGTTATTCAGTCATTTATTGCTGGCAGGAGTAGAGGTAAAGGAAGCCTAAAGAACGTGCTCATCAAAAAGCCTCATATCTGAATAATAAACATTTGTTAAGCATTTACTAGGTGCTAGATAATGAGCTGGACATTATGGGGAAAAGGGTGAATACATGTCTCTTTCCTTAATGAATTTATTGTCTTGTAGGGAAGGGGTACCAAATTAAGAAGTAAATTTCCATGCGTTACTTTAAAATAATTTCACCTACCCTGAAGAATTTTGCATCACAGTTTTGAATTTAGGACTCTGTTTAGGGTCACATGAAAGAAGAACTGCATGACTAACTTATAAATCTCAGTTATGCCTCAAATTGGCACTCATCCAAATACGCACATACCATGATTCTCCCCAGAGGTGTTTTTGCTTTGTTTTGTTTTGTTTCCTGCAATTTTATCAAGATATAGTCACATACCATACACTCATCCAAAGTGTGCAATCAGTTGTTCACAGTATCATCTTATAGTTGTGTATTCATCACAATAACCCTTGAATATTTTCATTACTCCAAAAAAAGTAAAAAAAAAAAAAAAAACAAAACAGAAAAAAGAATTTAAAAAGGTGAAAAAGAACACCCCAAATATCCCTTACTCCCCCCCCCCCACCATTATTCATTTACTTTTTTGTCCCCATTTTTCTATTCATCTGTCCATACACTGGATAAAGGGAGTGTGAGTCACAAGGTTTTCACAATCACACAGTCACATAGTACAAGCTATATAGTTATACACTCATCTTCAAGAATTAAGAATACTGGATTGCACTTCAACAGTTTCAGACTGCTCTAATACACTAAAAACTAAAAAGAGATACTATATATCTCCAGAATGACCTCTTGACTCCATTGGAAATCTGTCAGCCCCTGAAACTTTACTTTGTTTCATTTCTCTTTCCCCTTTTGGTCAAGAAGTCTTTCTCAAGCCCATGATGCCAGGCCCAGGCTTATCCCCAGGAGTCATGTCCCACATAGCCAGGGAGATTTACAACCGTGGGAGTCATGTCCCACATAGGGGGAAGTGTAGCACGTCCACCTGCTGAGTGGGCTTAGAGAGAGAGAGGCCACATCTGAGCAACAAAGAGGTTCTCTGGGGGAGACTCTTAGACACAATTGTAAGTAGGCTTAGCCTCTCCTTTGCACTAACAAGAGTCATAAGGACAAGCCCCAAGACTGAGGGTTCAACCTTCTAGATTGGTAGTCCCTAATGCTTACGAGAATATAAGGAATTCTCCAAGTGGGTAACTTTAATATTTCCACATTTTACTCCAGTCTCTCAAGGGGACTTTTCAAATACATTTTTATCTTCTGCCCAAATTACTCAGTGAGGTATTGGGGCTTCATCCTTACCTGTACCCCAGAGGTGGGTTTAAGGCCCCCTGTCCACATTGGTTGCAAGAAGCACAATGCAGGGTTAATCACCACTGTATGCTCCTACACTCCCACAAGCTGCCTTCTGAGCCACCCCTCAAGGCAACCAAGTGAATAGCATGGGCTTCAGTGGCTCCACGTCCAGCCATTATTCGAACTCAAACACAGACTTCTTCTAGCTCCCGTGGACTCTGCCATTTTGTCAATTTCTATTGACATTCACTGAGAGATAGAAATAGGTGAGGATAGAGAGAAGTAAACATGGCACACAATACACATCATAAGTTCTAATTTGTATGGAAATTCCTAATTTACCCATGACTCTGGGCCAATGGATATGTTGGTCCTCACTTCTAGTCTTCTAAAAGCATATCAATAATGAGGGAATGGAAAAACATAAATTTGTTTTTGCATCAATAACAAGCAATATATGAATCATTTTCCTAACAGCTACCAGGCTTACACAAATAGAGGCAAAAATAAATAAGGCAATCAATTTACATCTACATAAACACTATTGCGGGTGATCATTTTGTTCTATGCTATTTTTATTCATTTTTACAATTTCCCCTCTATTAACAGCCTGTGCTTCTTGGGTTTTTATTCTAACCTGCATGATTTCAATTTTGTTGGAATGTAGGCAACAGATTTAAGACAATTTTGAGTATGATGCCACTGAGCCCTTGGGCAGGTAAAAATCATAGACATGTTTTAACTATTTAGAGTCAAAACACCTCTTTCTGAATGTATTTTTGGCTCACCTCCATTAGCAAAATGGTTTCTTCTATTAACTTACATGTAAAGAACTATTTTGCTCTCTGGTACAATATAAAAAGTATAATTAGTTTCTGTTTAATTCTGAAAATTATTCATCTTTAGTACATAACAGAATTAATCAAACCAATTATTTCTCACATAAAGCATATCAATGTTTTACAAGCTAAAGATCACACACCCTCACAATTGACATGAGATGTTTATTATACCTTCCAGTAGGTGGCAGTGAACAATGTTAATGTATTATTTTGGAAGTTTTTGAACTGCTTCATGCAGAATTAAAATAAGCAGAAGAAAAAAAAAGCATACTTTTTATAGTGGCCTGTTTATTCTTTGGCATAAAAGCAAGTTATAAATATATATAAAACTTATATATATATAGTATATATATAGTAGTTCTACAAGTAATGACAAAATCACTACTGTACAAATGATGATTATGCCATTTTCAAAGCCAGATCATCTAGAAAATAAAAGTGGCTGGTATGAGGAACACAATATTTGGGATAGTGTATTTAGTCTAAGAAGATGGAAATAGGCAGTCACAACAAAGCTGTTTTTGGGAAATGGGCAGGTATTAGACTACTTCTAACATAACTGAGAATGAATGAAAAGTTAACTCTATTTGTATTTAATCTATTATTTTTCTCCAAGGACAAACAAATGCCTTGCCATGTAGCTATGTGGAGTCAATCCCCCAATATAAATCACCTCTACTAAACAGGGGTGATTTTTGCCACTTTCCAGCCAGCACCAAGAATGCATGCCCAATCCCTGCTGGGATTTCCTGCATTCCTTCATTGCATTCCATTTCATCTAGGAAAGTGCTTTAAATTATTAAATTGCTTTATATTTTCCCTCCCATTGTGTAATTTCTCTTTTTCCTCCAATTGACACAATTTGTTCTCAGTTGAGCATCTTGTTTTTCCTGGCAATCCTCATCTAATTTCCTTTTCTTGCAACTACTGGTGTTTGGTATTGAAAGAAGAAGCAAGCAGTAAACACTAAGAAATATCTGTGGAATAAATTAATATACGTATCTGTTAAATTAACTAATATAAATGTTTGTTGAATAATTGTTATGTCAAGTTGGCCCAATATTACTCATAGAAATAAATATAGTCAATATTCATTAAATTCGAAGTCTGGTTTTGACCGATAAGAAGCAAAAAACCCATTTGTGGAACAACCAGAAAAAATACATAAAAGACTGTTCCTGCAACTCTTACATGTCCCTTATTTGAATTCCAACACATTTTCTGCCTATTTTTATACTATCAATCACTTCTCAATGTAGCAAAGGTAATACTCAGTTAAATGTCTCTATATTGAAAAAAAAAAGGACAGTCTCTCCCAGGAAAATTGGGACTAAACCTCTCTAATGCTGCATTGCATGGAATTGACCAAACTGTTATCTATCCAGGAAAAAAAAGGAAAAACTAGCTGTAATACAAAATAGCCTCAACCTCTTTTGCTTTCATCCATTTGAAAGCTTGGACTAGGTGAATTAAATCTCAGTTCAAAAATACAATTTCAATCCATTTTGTGAATAAGTAAAATAATTACTGCCTTAAATTGACATCTATCTCCCCTCTAATCAAAGTCAATCAGCAAATTGAGCACCTATTATGTACCAGGAAGTTTTTAAATTATAAAGCTACCATGGAAACAAAATCAAAGTCCCTGACCTTTATAGTGTGTTATTTTTAATCTACTTGAATGGACCAGTGAGAATACCCACCCAACCAGTGGTGAAACAGAGAAATCTGCCCTCAGCTAAAGGAAACAAAGTTGAGATGGCAGGGTGATAATACATCAGAAGCTAAAAGCTAATGACAAACATATAAAATCATTTTAAGGCTTTCATGCTTAGTTTTTGAATCAGCAAGGCTCGTGTTGTCTTTTCAGACTCTGATGGCAGAACCATCAAATCACCCTATTTAAAAAGATGGGACAGATTATAGGTAAAGGCTGCTAAAAATATTTTATTAATGCATCAGATATGTCATTTTAAGAATAATACTGATTTCTTTTTTTTTTACAACCATTTTAATAAAAACTTTGTTAATTTTTCCTTGTATGCTGGCTAATGACAACCAAGCAATCATCATTGTTAATATGTGTCCTGGTGTCACATTACTGGACATAATGTAATTTGTAAAAGTGAAAGCATCTGTGTCCAAAACTCTTGGTCTGGAATCCTGGCTTTACCACATACTGGCTGCATAAGGTAATTTATGAATCCTCAAAGTTTTAATCCGATGGAATTGGGAAGTAAAAAGGGGCTAGCAAAACTTGTTTCATAAGGATGGTATGAAGAGCAAAAAGAGTTCATATTTTCCAAACAAAAATGTATTATCTGGTGCATAATAAATGCAACAAGAACCCCAGTTAATTCCTTTAATGATATTAAGAGATACAGAGTAGTGAAGAGCACAAACTCAAGAACCAGAACTGATCCTCCCAGTGACTCAGTTTCCTCATTTGTAGAATATTCATGTCTGGCACACAGGGAGCTCCACATAAGCAAAAGCTATTATCATTAGTAATATGGATTCAGTACATTTATATGCTGGGTACTACGCTATTCATTTATATATATTTTTTTATTTTTTTTATTTTTTTTATTTTTTTTTATTTTTTTATCATCATTTTATTGAGATATATTCACATACCATGCAGTCATACAAAACAAATCGTACTTTCGATTGTTTACAGTACCATTACATAGTTGTACATTCATCACCTAAAGCAATCTCTGACACCTTCATTAGCACACACACAAAAATAACAAGAATAATAATTAGAGTGAAAAAGAGCAATTGAAGTAAAAAAGAACACTGGGTACCTTTGTCTGTTTGTTTCCTTCCCCTATTTTTCTACTCATCCATCCATAAACTAGACAAAGTGGAGTGTGGTCCTTATGGCTTTCCCAATCCCATTGTCACCCCTCATAAACTACATTTTTATACAACTGTCTTCGAGATTCATGGTTTCTGGGTTGTAGTTTGATACTTTCAGGTATCCACCACCAGCTACCCCAATTCTTTAGAACCTAAAAAGGGTTGTCTAAAGTGTGCGTAAGAGTGCCCACCAGAGTGACCTCTCGGCTCCTTTTGGAATCTCTCTGCCACTGAAGCTTATTTCATTTCCTTTCACATCCCCCTTTTGGTCAAGAAGATGTTCTCCGTCCCACGATGCCGGGTCTACATTCCTCCCCGGGAGTCATATTCCACGTTGCCAGGGAGATTCACTCCCCTGGGTGTCTGATCCCACGTAAGGGGGAGGGCAGTGATTTCACCTTTCAAGTTGGCTTAGCCAGAGAGAGAGGGCCACATCTGAGCAACAAAGAGGCATTCAGGAGGAGACTCTTAGGCACAAATATAGGGAGGCCTAGCCTCTCCTTTGCAGCAACCGTCTTCCCAAGGGTAAAACTTATGGTAGAGGGCTCAACCCATCAAACCACCAGTCCCCTATGTCTGTGGTCATGTTAGCAACCATGGAGGTGGGGTAGGCAAATACCCCTGCATTCTCCACAGGCTCCTCAAGGGGGCACTACATCTTTTTTTTTTCCTTGTTTTTCTTTTTTTTTTTTTCTAACTTTCCCTTCTTTTTTAAATCAACTCTATGAAAAAAAAGTTAAAAAGAAAACAAACATACAATAAAAGAACATTTCAAAGAGACCATAACAAGGGAGTAAGAAAAAGACAACTAACCTAAGATAACTGCTTAACTTCCAACATGTTCCTACTTTACCCCAAGAAAGTTACATAATATAGCAACATTTCTGTGAACTTGTTCCTACTATATCCATCAGAAATTAACAGACCATAGTCATTTCTGGGCATCCCCAGAACGTTAAATAGCTTATCTGTTCTTCTTGGATTATTGTTCCCCCTTCCTTAATTGCTCTCTACTGCTAGTTCCCCTACATTCTACATTATAAACCATTTGTTTTACATTTTTCAAAGTTCACATTAGTGGTAGCATATAATATTTCTCTTTTTGTGCCTGGCTTATTTCGCTCAGCATTATGTCTTCAAGGTTCATCCATGTTGTCATATGTTTCACGAGATCGTTCCTTCTTACTGCTGCGTAGTATTCCATCGTGTGTATATACCACATTTTATTTATCCACTCATCTGTTGAAGGACATTTCGGTTGTTTCCATCTCTTGGCAATTGTGAATAATGCTGCTATGAACATTGGCGTGCAGATATCTGTTCGTGTCACTGCTTTCCGATCTTCCGGGTATATACCGAGAAGTGCAATCGCTGGATCGAATGGTAGCTCTATATCTAGTTTTCTAAGGAACTGCCAGACTGACTTCCAGAGTGGCTGAACCATTATACAGTCCCACCAACAATGAATAAGAGTTCCAATTTCTCCACATCCCCTCCAGCATTTGTAGTTTCCTGTTTGTTTAATGGGAGCCATTCTAACTGGTGTTAGATGGTATCTCATTGTGGTCTTAATTTGCATCTCTCTAATAGCTAGTGAAGCTGAACATTTTTTCATGTGTTTCTTGGCCATTTGTATTTCCTCTTCAGAGAACTGTCTTTTCATATCTTTTGACCATTTTATAATTGGGCTGTCTGTACTATTGTCATTGAGTTGTAGGATTTCTTTGTATATGCAAGATATCAGTCTTTTGTCAGATACATGGTTTCCAAAAATTTTTTCCCATTGAGTTGACTGCCTCTTTACCTTTTTGAGAAATTCCTTTGAGGTGCAGAAACTTCTAAGCTTGAGGAGTTCCCATTTATCTATTTTCTCTTTTGTTGCTTGTGCTTTGGGTGTAAAGTCTAGGAAGTGGCCGCCTAATACAAGGTCTTGAAGATGTTTTCCTACATTATCTTCTAGGAGTTTTATGGTACTTTCTTTTATATTGAGATCTTTGGTCCATTTTGAGTTAATTTTTGTGTAGGGGGTGAGGTAGGGGTCCTCTTTCCTTCTTTTGGATATGGATATCCAACTCTCCCAGCCCCATTTGTTGAAAAGACCATTATGGCTCAGTTCAGTGACTTTGGGGGCCTTATCAAAGATCAGTCGGCCATAGATCTGAGGGTCTATCTCTGAATTCTCAATTCGATTCCATTGATCTATATGTCTATCTTTGTGCCAGTACCATGCTGTTTTGGCAACTGTGGCTTTATAATAAGCTTCAAAGTCAGGGAGTGTAAGTCCTCCCACTTCGTTTTTCTTTTTTAGAGTGTCTTTAGCAATTCGAGGCATCTTCCCTTTCCAAATAAATTTGATAACTAGCTTTTCCAAGTCTGCAAAGTAGGTTGTTGGAATTTTGATTGGGATTGCATTGAATCTGTAGATGAGTTTGGGTAGAATTGACATCTTAATGACATTTAGTCTTCCTATCCATGAACATGGAATATTTTTCCATCTTTTAAGGTCCCCTTCTATTTCTTTTAGTAGAGTTATGTAGTTTTCTTTGTATAGGTCTTTTACATCTTTGGTTAAGTTTATTCCTAGGTATTTGATTTTTTTAGTTGCTATTGAAAATGGTATCTTTTTCTTGAGTGTCTCTTCAGTTTGTTCATTTCTAGCATATAGAAACATTACTGACTTATGTGCATTAATCTTGTATCCTGCTCCTTTGCTAAATTTGTTTATTAGCTCTAGTAGCTGTATCGTCGATTTCTCAGGGTTTTCTAGATATAAGATCATATCATCTGCAAACAATGACAGTTTTACTTCTTCTTTTCCAATTTGGATGCCTTTTATTTCTTTGTCTTGCCAGATTGCCCTGGCTAGCACTTCCAGCACAATGTTGAATAACAGTGGTGACAGCGGGCATCCTTGTCTTGTTCCTGATCTTAGAGGGAAGGCTTTCAGTCCCTCACCATTGAGTACTATGCTGGCTGTGGGTTTTTCATATATGGTCTTTATCATGTTGAGGAAGTTTCCTTCAATTCCTACCATTTGAAGTGTTTTTATCAAAAACGGATGTTGGATTTTGTCAAATGCTTTTTCAGCATCTATTGAGATGATCAATTGATTTTTCCCTTTTGACTTGTTAATGTGTTGTAATACATTGATTGTTTTTCTTATGTTGAACCATCCTTGCATGCCTAGAATGAACCCCACTTGGTCATGGTGTATGATTTTTTTAATGTGTCTTTGGATTCTATTTGCAAGTATTTTGTTGAGGATTTTTGCATCTATATTCATTAGGGAGATTGGCCGGTAGTTTTCCTTTTTTGTAGCATCTTTGCCTGGTTTTGGTATTAGATTGATGTTAGCTTCATAAAATGAGTTAGCTAGTGTTCCATTTTCTTCAAAGTTTTGAAAGAGTTTGAGTAAGATTGGTGTCAGTTCTTTCTGGAAAGTTTGGTAGAATTCCCCTGTGAAGCCATCTGGCCCTGGGCATTTATTTGTGGGAAGATTTTTGATGACTGATTGGATCTCTTTGCTTGTGATGGGTTGGTTGAGGTCTTCTATTTCTTCTCTGGTCAGTCTAGGTTGTTCATATGTTTCCAGGAAATTGTCCATTTCTTCTACATTATCCAGTTTGTTGCCATACAGTTGTTCATAATATCCTCGTATAATTTTTTTAATTTCGTCAGGATCTGCAGTTATGGCACCTTTTTCATTCATTATTTTGTTACATGGGTCTTCTCTCTTTTTGATTTTGTCAGTCTAGCTAGGGGCTTGTCAATCTTGTTGATCTTCTCAAAGAACCAACTTTTGGTGATATTTATCCTCTCTATTGTTTGTTCTCTATGTCATTTATTTCTGCTTTAATCCTTGTTATTTCTTTTCTTCTACTTGGTTTAGGATTGGTTTGCTGTTCATTTTCTAGCTTCTTCAGTTGATCCATTAGTTCTTTGATTTTGGCTCTTTCTTCCTTTTTAATATATGCATTTAGTGCTATAAATTTCCCTCTTAGCACTGCTTTTGCTGCATCCCATAGGTTTTGGTATATTGTGTTCTCATTTTCATTCGTCTCTATATATTTAGCAATTTCTCTTGCTATTTCTTCTTTAACCCACTGATTGTTTAGGAGTGTGTTGTTTAACCTCCAGGTATTTGTGAATTTTCTAAGTCTCTGATGGTTATTGACTTCTAATTGTATTCCATTGTGGTCAGAGAATGTGCTTTGAATAATTTCAATCTTTTTTAATTTATTGAGGCTTGTTTTATGTCCCAGCATATGATCTATTCTGGAGAAAGTTCCGTGAGCACTAGAAAAGTATGTGTATCCTGGTGATTTGGGATGTAATGTCCTGTATATGTCTGTTAAATCTAATTCATTTATCAGATTGTTTAGGTTTTCAATTTCCTTACTGGTTTTCTGTCTGGTTGATCTATCTATAGGAGAGAGTGATGTGTTGAAGTCTCCCATAATTATTGTGGAAACATCAATTGCTTCCTTTAGTTTTGCCAGTGTTTCTCTCATGTATTTTGTGGCACCTTGATTGGGTGCATAGACATTTACGATTGTTATTTCTTCTTGCTGAATTGCCCCTTTTATTAGTATGTAGTGGCCTTCTTTGTCTCTCAAAACATCCCTGCATTTGAAGTCTATTTTATCTGAGATTAATATTGCTACACCTGCTTTCTTTTGGCTGTAGCTTGCATGAAATATTTTTTTCCATCCTTTCACTTTCAGTTTCTTTGTGTCCCTGTGTCTAAGATGAGTCTCTTGTATGCAACATATTGATGGTTCATTTTTTTTGATCCATTCTGCGAATCTATATCTTTTAATTGGGGAGTTTAATCCATTTACATTCAACGTTATAACCGTGAAGGCATTTCTTGAATCGGCCATCTTATCCTTTGGTTTATGTTTGCCATATTTTTCCCTCTCTCTATTAATATCCTTTATTGTACCCATACCGAATCTCTTTAGTACTGAACCTTTCTCCAAGTCTCTCTGTCCTGTCTTTGTTTCTCTGTCTGTAGGGCTCCCTTTAGTATCTCCAGTAGGGTAGGTCTCTTGTTAGCAAATTCTCTCAGCATTTGTTTGTCTGTGAAAAATTTAAGCTCTCCCTCAAATTTGAAGGAGAGCTTTGCTGGATAAAGTATTCTTGGCTAGAAATTTTTCTCACTTAGAATTTTAAATATATCGTGCCACTGCCTTCTTGCCTCCATGGTGGCTGCTGAGTAGTCACTACTTAGTCTTATGCTGTTTCCTTTGTATGTGGTGAATTGCTTTTCTCTTGCTGCTTTCAGAACTTGCTCCTTCTCTTCTGTGTTTGACAGTGTGATCAGTATATGTCTCGGAGTGGGTTTATTTGGATTTATTCTATTTGGGGTTCGCTGAGCATTTATGATTTGTGTATTTATGTTGTTTAGAAGATTTGGGAAGTTTTCCCCAACAATTTCTTTGAATACTCTTCCTAGACCTTTACCCTTTTCTTCCCCTTCTGGGACACCAATGAGTCTTATATTTGGACGTTTCATATTATCTATCATATCCCTGAGGTCCATTTCGATTTTTTCAATTTTTTTCCCCATTCTTTCTTTTATGCTTTCATTTTCCATTCTGTCATCTTCCAGGTCACTGATTCGTTGTTAAACTTCCTCTAGTCTTGTACTATGAGTGTCCAGAATCTTTTTAATTTGGTCAACAGTTTCTTTAATTTCCATAAGATCATCCATTTTTTTATTTAGTCTTGCAATGTCTTCCTTATGCTCTTCTAGAGTATTCTTGATTTCCTTTATATCCCGTACTATGGTCTCATTGTTCATCTTTAGTTCTTTGAGTAGCTGCTCTAGGTGCTGTGTCTCTTCTGGTATTTTGATTTGGGTGCTTGGCTTGGGTTATCCATATTGTCTGTTTTTTTCATATGCTTTATAATTTTCTGTTGTTTTTGGCCTCGTGGCATTTGCTGAACTTGATAGGGTTCTTTTAGGGTTTGTAGACCTATTGAAGTCCTTATCTCTAAATTATCAGATCTACAGCTTCGTGGAGTACACTTTCTCTAACTAACCAGCAGGTGGCGTCCACGAGCCACCTGTTCTCCACAAGCCAGTTCTCCCCTGCTTAGCCTTTTTGGTGAGTGGGGGAGTGAGTCTTGTGGGGTCCAATTGGTGTACCAAGCTTGCGTTTGTAGTTGGTGTTGCCTGCCCTGTATGTGGGGCGTGTTTCTGGGCAGTCAAGGAGGGGGAGTGGCCCTAACAATCAAATCTCCCTGGTGATCCTAGAGTTTTAAAGCTGCTGCAATAGTCTAATCCTTCAGTTCAGTCCTGCCACAGTTTGTCTCTGCCACTGACCCACTAGTCCTTGGTATTGGCGTATGGCTCTTGAGACTTGCAAGTGGGCCCCTCTTCCAGGCTGTGCACCCCGGGTCCTCTGTTGAGGGATGACTGTGCTATGTGACAGGTGAGTGCCCCCCCAGGGCAGTTCTGGGCTGCTGGGCTGTGTAGGGAGGTTCCCAGTCTGCTCAAATGATGGCTGAATGGGGCTTTGTTAATTCACAGTGCTCCACCTTCCCAACTCTGGGACAATCAGCTGAGGTTGCAGCGAAGGCTAATGTCCACACCCAGTTTTGTGGTGTGTGCCTGTTATTTGAAGCCCTTCCGTCACACTCGGTTGTCTGGGGCAGCTCTGGGCTATGGGGCTGGCGATGGGCAGGAGTGTTTCCTGTCCACCAGGATGGTGGCTGTGAGCAGACACCCCCCTTTTCTTGGGAAGTTGTGGTGTTTAGTGAATTTTTCTCAGCCACTGGTTTATTGCCTTTTGTCTCAGAGCTCTCTTAGTTCTGCTCTTGACTTGATGTGCCCAAATTGCAATTCTTTGAAGCTTTCTGTATTGGGCTTCTTAGAGTAATTGTTTTAGAAAAAGAAAAAAGGATTAAAAAAAAAAAAAGGGCCCTCCTCAGAGATCTAATGGGTTATTGAAATGCTAACAGACAAAGCAGCAAGGGCCATTAAGGAAAGGTCCACAGGGCAGAGAGATCAGCTTTTCTTAGGGATTTGCATATGCGCCTCAAGGCCTGAGCTCCGCCCTTCCCCTTTCTGTGTTCACCAGAACTCCAAAAATCCTCTGCTTTTATTTTGGAGTTTTTCGTGTTGTTTTTTTTTCTATGCCTGTCTCCTCTCTGCTGGGCTGGCTGCTCTCAGATTCTCTGGTGTCTGGTCTCAGTCTATCTATGGTTGGAGTTTGGATCAGTAGAATGAGTTTCCGATAAGGGCTGCCACTGCAGTTCTCCCTTTTCCTTCCCGGAGCTGACAGCCCCTCCTCCCACGGGACTGAGCCTGGCAGGGAGGGGCGCGGGTCCCCTGGCCGCAAAAACTTACAGATTTCGCTGATCTCAGCAGTTCGACATTTTCATGAGTGTTGTATGAATTATGCCCAAAGACAGATTGCTCTGTGGTGTCCAGTCCACGCAGTTCCTGGCTTTCTACCTACTTTCCTGGAGGAGTAACTAAAACATACAGCTCACCAGTCTGCCATCTTGCCCCGCCTCCCGCTATTCATTTATATAGTCATTCCTTCACTTAAACCAAAAAACCAAATTTGGATTTTCCATTTGCATGAAACTTTGTTACACCTGGGGTATGGAGACATAACCTCTGCCCCTGAAAAAGTCCTACAACCCGATGAGAAACACCCCAACCCTATAACTTTGATTCTTTTGGTCTATAGTATGTTTATAATTTATTGTATAAAGCCAAGAAAGAAAATGACTCACTCTGGCTCTGAACACCTAGGAAAATGTCACAAAGACTCACTCCCCCAATTCCACAAAACAAGTAGCATTATGAATGAGTGACATATCTCATAGAAATAATCCCATAAAATAAATGGTAGAGGACATTTCAGGAAGTGGAAAGTGCCACACACTGGGAATGGAAAGATCAGTTCTATTGAGAAGAAACTTCTAAATTCATCCCAGAAAGAAATGGGGATAAGATAGAAATGCTGGTTCTGTTCAAATTGGGAAGGGTCTGCCTGGTAGAGGCATGCTGTGTGTTCACCCATCCCTTTCACTTCTTTCTGGTGTACTTAGGAAGATTATATTTCCCAGCTCCCTCTGCAGTGGGTGAGAAAATGGCCTGAATTTTGGCCAATAGAATTTGGGCCAAACTGATGTTCACCACTTGCAGGACTGACCCAAAAATCCCTGTGCAGTCCTCTATTTTCTCTTGCAATTCTGCAGGAAACTAGGAGACCGCCTCAAAGAGAGGAAGCCTTGGATCCTGATGGACTTTAAATTTTTTTAGCCAGAGATATTGGGATTGTTACTTAACAATGTAATAGTACTTACCTGGACTAATGCAGAAATTGGTTTCTAGAAGTAATAGGCTCCAATAAGATCAAAATAGAAAAGGAAAGAAAATAGAGAGAGGCATATTTGCTTGGAGGTGAGCTGTGGAGAAACTGACCTTAAAATCTGTAAGGACAGTGTGGTAGTTTGGAGCTGTTATGTCCCAAGAAAAGGCCATGTTCTTTTAATCCGTCCCTGTAGATGCAGACCTATTGTGGGTGGGACCTTTTGGTTAGGTTGTTTCAATTGAGATGTGACCCAGCCCAGTTCAAAGTGGATCTTAATCCTTTTACTGGAATCCTTTATGAGAGAATAAAAGACAAGAAATTGAGAGTGCTTAGAGAGAAAAGCCCCATAAAAGCTAAGAGAGGATCCACAGAGGAAGTTGAAATGAAACCCAGGAACAAAGGACCAGCAGATGTCGCCATGTGCCTTCCCATGTGACAGTGGTGTTCCAGATGTCAGCAGCCTTTCTTCAGAGACGGTATCATCCTGTTGATGCCTTAATTTGGATATTTTCATGGACTTAGAACTATAAATTTTTAAACTAATAAGCCCCTGTTGTAAAACTAACCCATTTCTGGTATATTGAATTTCCAGCAACTTTAGCAAACTAAAACAGCAGTGACTTGCTATGCAGTTAGTGTAAAGATTGTGGTAGGCAGAGTGGTCTTCCAAAGATGTCCCAACTCTAATCCCTGGAACTTACGAATATGATATGTTACAGGCAAAAGGAACTTTGTATACGTAATTGAGGATACAGGCTGTTCATGTTTGGATCTATTATGTACCCCATAAAAGGCCATATTCTTTTAATCCAATCTTGTGGGACAAACCTATTATGGATGGGGCATTTTGTTTAGGTTGTTTCCATAGAGATGTGACCCTACCACTCTGTACATGGAGGGGCCATCCACCCATTCCCCTCACAGCAGGGCAGCTACAGAATCCCCCAAAACCAGCAATGAGTCCTGCAAGGCCAAGAGCAGAATTTCCCTTCCTTGGAATCCCCTTCACACTTCCAATTTGTCTAACATCTTCCTCCACCAGCCAGAGAAAACTCCCTGCTTTTCAAAGGGCTCCTGTGATTAGATCAAGCCCTTTTGGATAATTTTCCTTTTTCCACAGACTATTTCATAGTCATATTCCCAAATTCCTCCACACTCAGAGAGGAGGAGATTCCACAAGGGTCTTTGGATTCAGTCTTGGAATTTTGCCCATCATAGAGTATTTGCAGCATGAGGAGAAAAGCCTTTGTGGAGATGCTGAAGACACAAAAGGGAGGGAGGGAGATCATTGCAACACGGTTGGATACAGTTTCCAAGATACTGGTGAAGTCTCAATATGTAAACCATGACATTGAGTAATAGAAATTATTAAGTATCTATTCTTTTTGACAAAGGATGGAAACTAGATAAGCTATCTAAACATGGTTATGTGCATTCCCATGACACTTTAATAGGCATAATTAGGGCTCTATTAATTGGTAGCCATTTGCCACAAGAATTACTTTGCTTTCTTAGGTCATCTCCTAATTTGATTTCAGGCCTTTAAATTTCAATCCCTTAAAACTGATTTTTTGGTTTTTTTTCTGTAGAATTTGATTCCTTGGTTGTTTAGCCTTGATCCAACCAAGGAAATTTAAGACACATTTGTAAACACTGTTGGTCTTATGGAGATTTGGGTTCCAAATATGTTCAAGAATGTCATTTTCATGACAGGAACTCCAGTAAGAGACTTCTCTGCTACAAGCTCAACAAAAACGTCTTTTTCTCTTTTCTTGCCAAACTTTTCCCTGGTGTTAAGCAATATCACATTAATAACATTAGTAAATAGTAACATCTATTCATCATAAAATATAGCAACAGCTGGCTTGGAAATGAAAGGATCATCTGAAGTACTATACAATGATATCAGTTATTCAACTAGAAAATGAGGCTATAAAATGATAAATATGAAATGAGTTAAGCAGATATCTAAAAGTTTTGGAAAAATAAATAAAACATGTATTTAGAAAATATCACAACACACACTTAAATAGTGTTGAATGTATGTGAGGCACCATTATGAACACTTGAGAAATAGTAACTCATTTAATCTCCCTAGCAGGCATGTAAAGTAGGCACTTCTATTATCTCTATTTTGTAGATTATAAAGCTGTATACAGAAAGGTACATTATTGTTCCCAGGGACCCACAACTTGAGGTGGCAGAGCCAGCACCAGAACCTAGCCTACTTGTTCTGGAGCTTTTATTTTATACACTGTTCTCTGCCTTAAAATGCATGCAAAAATGTATGGCATTAGCCACCATGTACAGTTTATCACAGTTAGAAACCTATGCTAGAAATTAAAAATAAACTCATGGAGAAAAATGATTCAGCTATCATGCAAATTATATATATTCCAAAAGATTAGAAGACTCTGTCGAGTATTAAAATATTAAGTTTTCACAAAGTGAGTACTACTTTCTTAAAACTGTCTTTGTTTTATCCGTTTTGTTGTTATTTTTGTTCTTAGCATTGTTTTAATGAGCATATCCTGTTTGTTAAGATACATTCATTTATTTTAGCTGAAATACCCTTATATCCTAAGCCATATCAAACTGCTATAAGGTCGTGTCAAATAGAACAGATTTTACCATATTTGATATTTAAGGCATGGCTCTGCTCAGATGACTACATTGGTTCTGAGAACAAAGTAATTGCATTTCAGAAGAAAGCAGCTGTTCCAACTGTGCTATTCTGCAGCTCGCTCCTTCGTGGTGATATGGCAATCAGCATGAGTGTCTCCACAGCATGGACATGAAAGGAAATATCACACACTTCTGTGCACTTAGGAGGCCCCTGTATAATCTACCCTAATGAGAGTGGATATGATGCTGGCAAAGCTTCATTTCAATTTCAGAGACAGACAGCTGCTTTAGTGGACCAGCTATGCATACTTGTGACTCACGTTAATAGTAGATGACATGAGATTTTGACAGAGTAGCTAATTCTATCAGGAGAATTACACAATTAAGCAAATATGAGGGCATTGTTAAACATCATACACATAATTCTGTATGTTTTAACATTTTTTCTGTAAATAAGCTTGGTTAATTTTACTATTAACTTAATAATGAAAAAGAAATAAATTATTTTACCAAGAATTAAATAGTCATTTTCTCCTGAGGACTTTTCTTTCTAACCTGAATGGGGTCATAGGAGAGCTAGAGGGAAGTGTGCAGAGAAAGGTTATATAAATAAGGTCTTGGGATATATACATGAGGTCTTGACTAACTTTCCAAGCCTTTGTTTTCTCTCCCATAACATTAAAATAACAATGACCTGCAGGGTTGTTGGAAGGATTAGATGTGACATATATATAATAAACCTCTCACCTAGCACTTACAACATGATAGATCGTTAGAGTGGAGGCAGAGATTATGGGAATTTTTCAGATTTCGTAAAACTGTATGTTTGTGCTTGACTGGCTTGATAGCTCCGTGGTTAAGAACAGACCCTTGGGAGTTCTATAAACCTGGCATCAAATCATGTCGTTGCAACTATTCATCAGTGTGGTCTCAGAATCTCATTCCCACCTCCATGATTCTATTTGCTGATGATCTTATTTTGCTCTTTGAACTCTTCTCCTTCAAATCCTCTCTTAGCATCAGACTTACAATTTAGCTATCTGATAGAACCTGAAAATTAAAACGGTTAAATTGAACACACTTGCGCTGCCTTCTCCAATTGTTGTTCTTGTAGTTCTTGCTGTGAGCTTCAAAATTTTAAGATAAAACAAAGCAACAACAACAAACTAAGAATCTTCCTTCCTGTTCACCTATGGCATATAATTTATCACCAAATCCTGCCAAATGGGTCTCCAAAATGTATCTTACATTCATCTACTTCTCTCCATCAGCAGTTGCCATATGATTTCAAGCCTGCATTTCCAGCATTTTCTCCTATTTGGGATCATGTGAAAGTTTGAATTATGTACCCAGAAAAAAAAAACATAAACAAAAAACATGTCCTTAATCTTAATCCCATTCCCATGGTTGTGAACCCATTGTAAATAGGATGTTTAGAAGATAATATTTTTAGTTAAGGTGTGGCCAACTGAATCAGAATGGCTCTTAATCCTATTGCTGGAAGGCTTATAAGAGAGGAAGGTCATGGAGAAGAGCTGGAAGTCAGAACAACAGAACCCAGAAGACAGAGGAGAGGCCATCACAGTGTGCTGGGAAAGCCAAGGACCCAAGGAGCCCCAGAATGCTGTTGACCCAGGAGGAAGCAAGCCTTCCAGCCTCTGAATCCATGAGCCAATACATTCCTGTTTTAAGCAAACCCACTGTGTGGTATTTGTCTTAGCAGCATGGCAAACTAAGACAAATGCCTTCTATTTTATGGCATATCTTCACTCTTGAGGTATCCTATAATTCATTCTCCCAAAGCACCCTGACTGAATCCAAGAATCTATCCATATCGTGTCCATGTGTAAATGGCATCAGTCATTTTCCTCTAAACATGGAATTACGTGAGGACCCTTCCCATAGGCTCTGCAGGATCTGATTCCCAGCCGTAGCATCTTTCCCTTGTCCACTTGCTTAAGCCTTGCTGGAACCTCCTTCAATTTCTAAAAATGCCAAGCCCTTTCCTAGCTCAGGATTATTTCCATAGCCTAGAGCACTAACCAAGCATCCTTTGTGTGTCATATTAATGCGACTGTATCAGAGACTCCTCTTCTGACCCGCAGTCAGAATCAACCACCTGATCACCCTTCACTCTGCCTTCAGAAGAGCTGCAATTCCTTAAGGTTTGTGGCCACAACTACAACCCCTAGACTGGGACACAGCAGCTATTTTTTTTAAATGATGTATGAATGGATGACCTTGAGAAAGGAATTTAATTTCTCCAAGTGCTGTTTTATTTTTTCCCCCTCTGTAATTGTGGCAAAAATATCTGCTTTGCAGAACAGCTTCATGGAATAAATGAGACAATGTACTTAAGCTCTTAAAAAAATATCTAACATATAGTTCCTACTACATACAAAATAGTCACTTAGGATTTCTCACTAAACACATCCCTTTCCAAAGATGTTGGGAAAAATATTGAAATCTATGAATCTGATATATTATGTGACTGTAGAAATATTATGTGAATCTGATAAGTTCAAATTCTTTTTCATTTTCTGTTTTTAAAATCGTTCAATATCTATGTATATTTATATTAGTATAGGTAAAACAAAAATAGATGTATGCAATATATACTGCAATAATACATGTATATTAAAATGAATATATGTGTGTATTTATAATTTCTCATACAATTGATAGAAAACTTTTTGTTAGACAAATGGATTCTCAAAACGTGATAATTTTATTATACTGTATGTCTGAAACTTATTTCTTAAGACATGGATTGTCAATTCAATCTTTCACTAAAATATTAGCATTGAATTTAATATGTTGAACAATATACTCCTTAGCATTTTATTTACTTTTTTAAACATGTTTTCTTTAAAACTACAGAAATAGTAATGTTAAATTTTAATTGCATGTGATTTTATACAGCCTTATAGTCACATAGATATTGATCATTATAGAAAGTGCAATAGTTTCTTATCTTAGCCAGACACTTGAATATATATATTATATTTAGGAACACATATAACATTTCCTTTACTTCAAAATTATTTATCATTTTTCATTAGCTTTTTTCCATGGCTTCCACCCTCTACATCTCAGACACCTTTCTTAAAAACAAAAAACTAAACAAACAAACAAAAGAAATCAAAGAAACAAGGACAAATCATCAAGGATCCTTTTTGAAACAATAAATTACTTTTCAAGATTTCTCATTTGGTTATGAACTATTCTATCTCCATCTTGGATTTACAAACAATGATTCTTGTAATATATGACCCTGGCTTTTGTCTTAAACCAGGGAAGACATGGGCAAGTTGCATAATTTCACACTTTTCTTTTCTTGGACTCCTCTGAAACAGTTGCATACTAATAATCCAGAATTATTTAAAAACAAATTTTCATCGTTATTCAAGAAAATATCATAGGGATTGTTTTTTACTGTTAATAAATTTAAAAATACCAATGAACTGAAACTCTTTGAAAGACTCCACTTTTGGTCTTGGTGGGAGAGGACTATCTTACATGCACTTTCTTCTTGGGCCATCACACATCCTCGCTCATTCACCCTCAAGGCCTCTGTAAACTCCCCCTATTTCAATATGTCATCCACCTTTTACTCTCCTAAAGATGGTTTCCTACTCTCTGGAATGTGATTCTTGGCAGCCCTTGGCTAGGAAATGAGGAAATGGAAATGGTGAATTGTCAAACAAGGCTCAATATACCTGGATGTTAACCAGGAATAAAAAGATTTGTACTCAACAAGCTATGGTATTCGTGGTAAACAGCTGACAAAGACATAGATTGAATTTATTTATTTATTTAATTGATGAGGGTGTATTAAAGACTGCACATTGCTCTTATCAATTAAACTAATGACATCTTAGATATAACAGTTCTAATCTTTATCAATAGAAATGCAAGATATTGATTCAAGTAGTTAAAAGTTTTTTTTAGCTCAGTCCTATAGAAAAAGGGAAACCAATCGATAAAATGTTTCCCAAATTATATCTTTCAACATTTGGTTTTGGAACTCTAAAATAAATTTTTCTTTTTTTTTTTTGCAAAGACTAAAAACTCCCTATTATGCCTAATCTCTATACTTCTTGGAATGTTTATAATTATTATTATATACATATTTATTTAGAGAAGCATATATAAGTATATATACATATATGTATGTATATACTCCTATTAAATTATTTATCAAATTATATATAATATTTTATTTTATATAAAAATGTTATATACAGGCAATATAGTAGGTGATTTAGACATGATATTAGTTGCTTTAACAATATCTCATTGAGTTTCATCTTTTCTTCTACATAACTGTAATACATGTATTTAAAAGAGTATTGCATTCACTGATGTAAGTATTCACATGTTGCTATATTATAAGTTTATTATGAGCCTACTGGATCATATACAGGTAAGCTTTTGGTAATCAAATGTAGATGATTGTAATGTATGTAAACAGCATTTGTATTTTTCCCATTTTTCAAGAGTTAAACAAAAATTTCTATAAAAATATCGAAAAAGAAACTCCAAAATATGATAAAAGTTATCAAATCACACACATGAAGATAATAATGAAGACCAATATTAACAAAGAGAACTCTTTTAGGAAACACGATCAAGATCCATAAATGCTTTGCTTCAAATCACAAGATAAAGGTAAGGATTAAGCCATAGCTTTGGAATTAAAATGTCTAAGAAATGAGGGGAAAGATTTTTATACCTATAGCATTTGGACACATTTACTAAGTTAAGGGAAAAAAACAACAACTTTATGGCAAAATATTTATATCAACATTTTGCTTTTTTCTTACAGATATTCTTTTCCCAATTTTGCTTTAAAAATCAGCTATTAAGTATAGGTTTCCCATATGATCCTGCAACCCCCTTTTTAGGTATATACTTGGAAGAACTGAAAGCAGGGACATGAATGGATATTTGCACACTGGTGTTTATGGTTGCAGTAGTCATGATTTGCAGGGGATGGAGGTGGCCTAAGGGTACACCGAATGACCAATGGAATGTGAATTGTGTATGCACAGAATGGAATATCGAGCAGCTGCAGGAAGGAGTGAAGTTGTAAGTTATTCAACTATGTTTGTTGAGTGAAATAAGCCAAAAACAAAAAGACAAGTATTATAACACCTCACGTATATGGACTAACTATAATGTGCAAATTGTGAGAATTGAATTCGAGAGCACAGGTTATGAGGAGAAGGCTTATTGTAAATGTCCCTAGAATGTAAGCTCTTACAGCTGTCACATGTATTCCTGAGTTGTTATAGTTATTTCTAAATTCTGAGATGCTGAGTTCTTTGTGCATAATGTGGTCATTCCCTGGAACTTCGGGTATCTGTGTGACACCTGAGACTCAGAGTTAGATATCTGCAGCTATGAAAGTCAGCATTATCCCATACAGCAACTTCTTAGAAAGCTGAAAAGAGATCAGGCTTCAATTAGAGAGATAAATGAAGCTGATCTGGTTAGGACTAAGGCAAATCAGACTAAAGGATAAAGGACGATACTGACTGTGTTTTAAAACTTCAACTTCTGTGTGAGGACCAAAGGAAGAGATGTTTATTTGGTGCAAAATTTATATTTTCTGTAACACACTAATTTAACTTTTATGGTCAGTCTAGTCAAACACCATAATTACATGGAACCTTGAATAGGGAGCAAGAGCTTGTTGGGTTGTATGGGTTAGTGTGATGCCCTGATACATCCCAGAGTAATTTGGGCAGAGAATATAAAAGTATTTGCAAAGCCTCCTTGAAGGACTGGGGAAAATCTGGAAATATTAAACTTCCCCACCTGCGAAATCCCTGATATTCTTACAGGCATTAGGGACTAACAATTTAATAGGCCAAGCCCTTGATCTTGGGGCTTGCCATTATGAAACTTATTCCTGCAAAAGAGAAGTTAAGCCTACTTATAATTATGCCTAAGAGTCACCCCCAGAGAACCTCTTTTGTTATTCAGATGTGGTCTCTCTCTCTTTAAGCCAACCCTGCAGGTAATCTGCCTTCCTCCCTATTTGGGACATGACTCCCCAAGATGTAAATCTCCCTGGAAACATGGGACATGATTCCCAGAGATGAGCCTGGCACTGGCATCATGGGATTGAGAAAGCCTTCTTGGACCAAAAGGGGGAAGAGAAATGAAACAAAATATAGTTTCCGTGGCTGAGCGATTTCAAATAGATCCAGAGGTTATTCTGGAGGTTATTCTTATTCCATTATATAGATATCCTTTTTTTAGTTTTTAATGTATTAGGATAGCTAGAAGGGAATACCTGAAACATTTAAGCTGTACCCCAGTAGGCTTGATTCTCGAAGATTATTGTACAACTATATAGCTTTTATTGTGTGACTGTCTAATTGTGAAAACCTTGCAACTTACATTCCTGTTATCCAGTGTATGGATAGACGAGCAAGAAAATAAAGACAATAAATAAATAAATAATGGGGAGGAGAAGAGCTATGGAGTGTTTTGGGTATTCTTTTTTATTTTATATATTTTGGAGAATGTAAATGTTAAAAAATTGATAGTGGTGATGAATGCACAACTATATGAGGATACCATGAACCATCGATTGTACACTTTGGATAATTATCTGGTATGTGAATATATCTCAATAAAAAAACAGCTATGTTTGAATTGCTTAGAGAATAAAACATGTGTCACTATGTGTGTCTGCCTATGTGTCTGCCTATATTTCAATTTAAACCTGACAATTAATTGGTTTGTTAAAAATTAGTTTCCTTCAAGTTCCAACTCTCTATAATTGAATAAACGATTATCTGAAAGAGATTCTGATTTGCTGCTTCTAGCAGTGAAAACTGTCACAATCACTTTAGAAAGCAATTTGGAAATATATATCCTATGACCCAGCTATTAATTGTTTGATATATGTCAGTTCCCTAAGTCACATGGCTTAGAAATAACCCCACACATGTCAAAATGGCATGTGTAAGAATGTTCAGGGCATGTAAACAACCTAAATCTCCATCAAACAGAGAACATACAAATAAAATACAGCAAACCTGTATATTCCAATAAAGGACTACTGCATATCAGCTAAAATGTTTAAATTAGATTTATATCTATCAACATAGAGAAATCACAGTAGCATTATGTTGAGCAAGAAACAATAATGGGCAGATATGATACTATCCAAATAATAATGAGCAGATATGATACTATCCATATAATGTATGAAAGTAATCAAAACAATACTACAATGTTAATACATACAAATGTGTGCAGTAGTGTGACACAGAAATTGACCAGCCCACATTGGGCATCATTATTCTGAAACCAGTGTCCTTATTACTTTAGAAAAATTGTAGAAATTGTCATCATTCCACTTGATGAATAAAGCGCTGAAGGGAACCAATAAGAATATCTACAGAAAATATAGGCAATTTTGTGTTTAATTTTATCACACACCATATGATATGTTTTGGTGTTAGCAAGTATCTGCATTGATTATGCTTTTCATGGACAAAATAGAACAAGCTAAATAAAAAGAGTTGAGCAGTGTGTTTTACTTGCTTCCAGCATATGAGGAAAAATATGTTTTTAAACTGACTTTTTTATAGTCTAGCTTTCAAGGCTATTGCATATATGCTCTGGGATAAAAATAAAGATTCCCCACTCCCACCAAAGTCTGCAGGAGCAAGCTGCTTCCAGCCCCATGGATTCCACATGATTCCAGATCCATGCCAAACAGTTGGTTTTTGGAGATACATCAAAATTGAAAATGTTTTCCTAAGAGTAGTACATGTACAGAAATATTTATTTGGAATGGTAAATACCATATTCAGAACACAAGAAGGGAAATGTGATTTTATAGAGGAACTATGAGGCATTTCTTAAGCAAGGTAGTGAGTACATGAATATTTGAGACTATTCCTTATATCATTTCATATACATATACATGTTTCACAGGTAGAAAAAAAAAGCTACAATTTTATAAACTGGATTTGAAACACAGGAAAATGGAATTAATGATAAAAAATTTTGAGAAAAAACTATAATTAATTTACTCTAGGAAATGCAATAGAGTAGTGTATCTAGGAAAAAAAATCCAGAAATAATGCAATTTTTAAAAGTGCTCTTCAGGACAAAACTAAATGGACTGGAAAAAACTCAAATACAGAAGAAGAGCAATTTGGAAAATTGGAAATATGGATTGAGATATGGAATAAAAGGGCAATGTGGGGAAAGTATGAAAGAGAAGGCTACAACAAGGAGGAATAAACAGCAGGCCTGACACCTTTGAAACAACAGAACTACCTTTCCCAGAGGTTGAGGAAGATGCAACGTGCCCTGGCCGAAGGGGCTTCTGCAGAATTATATTCCCTAGATGTTCCCATGTCTGTTCCTCAGGATTCTGGGCTCAGCTCCAGCTTCACCTACTCAAAATGCCCCTTCCTGACTATGCCATCCTTCCCCAATCTATTTAAAATATTACTCATATACCATTTTGTGGCATCCTCCACAGCACCTGCCACAGCCTGTGGTTCTTTCTTTTCTCAATTCTTGTGTGTAAGCAAGAACAGGGCAGGGTCAGTGACTGTTGTATTCACCAGCAGAGCCTCGGCACTGGGGCAGAACCTAGCACTTAGCATTGGATAAATAAACCTCTGAAAGGGATAAAGGTTAAAATGGAAGGGCTAACCAATTCATGGAAAGATAATTTTTTAAATGTCCAGACACACCATAGTCAATTTTCAGAGCAGAAGTGGTTAAGAAAAAATGAAAACTGCTTCATAGAGGGAAATGAAAACAAGACAAGAAGATGCTGGTCACAGAGGAACAAAAGAGTCACCAGCATCAGGGCTGTGCTGGGAAGCACAAGTACTAGAAGGCAGTGGAGCCATGTCATCAAAGTATTAAGGGAAAAACCTCTGAGATGACATCCAATTGTGAGGAAAATAAATGGATATGTGTACAATCACTCTGACACTTTCTGAAATAATTATGCAGGACTTTCTTGAACAAATTTTTTTTAAACAGATTTTTTTCAAAGTAACAAATAAAGAAACCTAATATATAGGTGAATGTAAGTGATTCGTACTTCATAAATGAAAATAAAATATGCAATATATAAGGAACTATGATTGCAGAAATTCCCACAGGCTAAATGGGGAGTAGCTGGAATATTTCTAGGGTAAATATGGAATTAAAACAGTGTAAAGCTTTGTTTTCTGTTTATAGGGAAAATGGTGAAACTGATTAAGTTGAAAATAATATAAAAAATCAGTTATTTGGGTGACATCATCAACATGGCAATGTAAACAGCTACTGAAAACTTCTTTCCAGATATTCAATGAAAAAAAGGACAATTCTGAATTGTTTGAAACTCTGGAGGAGGATATAGACTGGAGAATGACCCTGCAAATGCCAAATTGAAGAAAGAGAAGAAATATCAGGTAGGAATCTTCTGTCCCAGACTAGCTGTTCCTCTCCCCTTCCCCTCACTTGGTCTTGGTGTAAGAAAGGCTCGGAATCAGCAAACAGACCATTTCTACCATCTCTCACAGCAATGAGACATACTTCCTCTGTTTGAAGGCCTGAGAGACAGGGGAGGTCAATTCAAGGCCCAGGTCAGTTAGGGACAAAGAGACTGAGAGAATGTGGACAGAAACTGTGTTTCAAGCACTGAGTCCAAAAGCCTTTCCTCCACCCTTGAGGGAAGCAGCAACAGGCAGCTATTTCCTTGCCTGGGGGAACTGGAGGAATGGATCAGCCGGGTGAGTCCTCTACCCCAGGTAGAGCCCCACATCAAGCCACATATTAGCCAGCAAAGTGAGGACATAGGAATCCCGCAGTTGCAGCTCACCTGTGCAGATCCAGCCTGTGCTCAGAGGCAAAGTAGCTTCTGAGGACATTTAAAGTTACTGAATAGCACTATCTGCTGCAAGGGAATTAAAACACTTTTAAAAAGATGCTCCAGACCATTGATTAGGACCACCAGGAGCTAGGCTACACACACCGCATGAAAGCCTGGCCCTGTTTTGGCTGAGACATGTGGAAGATACAACTGTTAAAGGAGGACTCTAAAAAAACCCTGGTCTTGCAAGCCAGCAAAAAGCAGAGCACCACTGAAAGCCAGCAGATTTGTTTTACCACATGCAGTGAACTCGCTGGGGTGCCATCCCTGTGTCAGGCTGCTGTGGGCACTTAATTGGGGGGGGGGGAGGAGATTTGTGGTTAGAGACAATCTAACAACTGACCAGGGAGAGAAACAAAATCAGATAGAGATCAGAGACAACCAACAAGAAAACCCTAGACAAAAGAGAAAGCCTCCAGTATAAATTAATCAAGAAAATCAGATGCCTAGACAGCAAAAAAATCACAAGTCACACAAGGAAACATGAAAATATGACCCAGTCAAAGGAACAAGCTAACATGTCAAGTGAGATTCAGGAGTTGAAACAATTAATTAAAGATGTTCAGACAAATCTTCTAAATTAAGTCAATGAGTTGGAAAAAAAATGTGACAAAAGAGATGAGGGGTATAAAGAAGACACTGGTGACCATAAAGAAATTTTGTAAGCTTGAAAAAGCAAATAGCAGCACTTATGGGAATGAAAGGCAAAACAGAAGAGATTAAAAACACAATGGAGACATGTAACAGCAGATTTGAAGAGGTAGAAGGAAAGATTAGTGAACTAGAGGACTCTTTATCATACACAAAAGGACATATGGGGAAAAGAATGGAAAAATACAAGTAGTGACTCAGTGAACTGAATACCAACAGGAAGTGCACAAATATGTGTGTTATGGATGTCCCAGAAGTGGAAGAGAAAGGAAAATGGGCAGAAAGAATAATGGAGGAAATAATCACTGAAAATTTCCCAACTCTTATAAAAGACACAAAAATACAGATTCGAGAAGCACGGCATACCCCAAACAGAATAGATCTGAATAGACCTACTCCAACACACTTGGTGATCAGATTATCCAATGTCAAAGACAAAGAGAGAATTCCAAATGTGGCAAGAGAAAAGTGATCCATCTGTACAAGGGAAAGTTGATGAGACTATGTTGGGATTTTTCTCCAGAAAACATGGAGGTGAGAAGGCAGTGGTATGATATATTTAAGATACTGAAAGAGAAAAACTGCCAACCAAGAATTCTGTATTTGGGAAAACTGTTTTTCCAAAATGAGGGAGAGTTTTATATATTTTCAGACAAACAGAGAGAGTTTGTGACCAAGAGATCTGCTCTACAAGAAATACTAAAGGGAGCACTACAGACAGATAAGAAAAGAAAGGAAAGAGTGTTTTGGAGAAGACTGTAGAAGTTAAGATTAGCAGTAAGGGTAACAAAAAGGGTAAAAAGAAAGAAAAAAAATAAGATAACATGTAAAATGCAAAATGGAAAACATGGTTTGAAGAAAGCACTGCCTTTACAGAAATCACATTGAATGTTAATGGATTGAACTCCACAATCAAAAGACATAGATTGGCTGAGTGGATTTAAAAAAAAAGAAAAAAGAAAACAGGATCCATCAATATGCTGTCTACAAGAGACTCCCTTAAGGCCCAAGGACAAAAATAGGTTGAAAGTGAAAGGTTGGGAAAAAGATATTTCATGCAAACAATAACCAGAAAAGAGCAGAGGTAATTATACTAATACCAAACAAAGGAGACTTCAAATGTAAAACAATTAAAAGAGACAAAGGGCACTATGGATTAATAAAAGGGACAATCCATCCAGAATACATAACAATCATAAACAGCTAAGCACCAAGCCAGAGTGTCCCAAAATACACAAAGCAAACACTGTGAAAAATGAAGGGAGAAGTAGACACTTCTACAACAGTAGTTTGAGACTTCAGTACACCACTCTTATCAATGACTAGAACATATAGATAGAAGATCAGTGAGGAAACAGAGATATTGAATAAAATGATAAATAAACTAGACTTAGACATTTACAGATATTGCACCCAACAACAGCAGGACATCAATTTTTCTCAAGTGGTCATGGATCATTCTCCATGATAGACTGCATGTTGAGTCACAAAGCAAGTCTCAATAAACTTAAAAAGATAGAAATTATACAAAACACTTTCTCAGATCATAATGGAGTGAAGTTAGAAATCAATAATAGGCAGAAGGCAGGAAAATTCACAAATATAGAGAGATTAAACAACAGACTTTTAAACAACCCTTGGATCAAGGAAGAAATCATAAGAGAAATCAGTAAATATTTCAAGAAAATGAAAATTAGAACACAACATATCTAAACTTACGGGGTGCAGCAAAGGCTGTGCTGAGAGGGAAATTTATCACCCTAAATGCCTATATTAAAAACGGAGAGAGAAAAATTGGGGACTTATCTGCTCACCTGGAGGAATGGGAGAAAGAACAGCAAACTAACTGAAAAGCAAACAGAAGGAAAGAAATCACAAAAGTTAGAGCAGAGATGAATGAAATTGAGAACATGAAAACAATGGAGAGAATCAACAAAACCAGAAGTTGGTTCAGTGACAAAATCAATAAAATAGATGGATCCTTAGCCAGGCTGACAAAGGAAAAAGGAGAATGCAAATAAAATCAGAAAAGGGATGGGGGAACATAACTACTGACTCCCCAGAAATAAAGGAGATAATCAGAAGATACTGTGAACAACTATATGCTAACAAACTAGACAACTTAGATGAAATGGACAACTTTCTAGAAAAACATGAACAACCAACATTGACCTGAGAAGATACAGAAGACCTCAACAACCCAATCAGAAAGATTGAAACAATCATCAAAAAAGTCCTAAAAAAGAAAATTCCAGGACCATATGGCTTCACACGTGAATTCTACCAAGCATTCAAGACAGCATTAGTATCAATCCTGCTCAAATTCTTCCAAAAAATTGAAGAGGAGGGAACACTATCGAACTCATTCTATGAAGCCAACATCACCCTAATGTTAAAGCCAGACACAGATACTACAAGAAAAGAAAATTACACATCAATCACTGTAATGAATATAGACACAAAAATCCTGAACTAAAAACTTGCAGATAGAATCCAGCAGCACATTAAAAGAATTATACACCACGACCAGGTGGGTTTTATTCCAGGTATGCAAGGGTGGTTCAACACAAGAAAATCAATTAATGTAATGCACCATATCAATAAATTAAAGAGGAAAAAACATATAATCATCTCAATTGATGCAGAAAAGACATTTGACAAAATTCAGTATCCTTTTTTTTGATGAAAACATTTCAAGGGATAGGAATAGAAGGAAATGTCCTCAACACGATAAAGGGAATATATAAAAAACCCATAGCTAACATCATACTCAATGGGGAAAAACTGAAAGCTTTGCCTCAAAGATCAGGAACAAGAAGCCCATTGTCACCATTGTTATTCAACATTGTGCTAGAAGTCCTAGCGGGAACAATTAGGCATGAAAAAAGACAAGCAAATTGGAAAGGAAGAAGTAAAAACTTTCACTGTTTACAGATGGTATGATCTGATATGTAGAAGATCCTGAAAAGTCTACAGTAAAGCTACTAGAGCTAATAAATGAGTATAGCAAAGTGGAAGGGTACAAGATCAATGCATAAAATTAAGTAGGTTTTCTATACACTAGTAAGGAGTATTCTGAGGAGGAAATCAAGAAAAAAAATCCATTTAAAATAGCAACCAAAAGAATCAAATATTTAGGAATAAATTTAACCAAGGACATAAAAGACCTATACACAGAAAACTGCAAAATATTGTTAAAAGAAATCAAGGAAACCCCAAATAAATGGAAGGACATACCATGCACATGGATTGGAAGACTAAATATAATTATCAGTTCTTCTCAAATTGATTTATAGATTCAATATAATTCCAATTAAAATCCCAACAACTTACTTTGCAGACTGAGAAAAACCAGTAATCAAATTTATTTGGAAGGACAGGGTGCCCAAAATAGCTAAACATGTCTTGAGAAAGAAAAGTGAGGTGGGAGATCTCACACTGCCTGACTTGTAAGCATTTTACAAAGCTACAGTGATCAAAACAGCATGGTACTGGCACAAAGATAGGTCTATTGACCAATAGAATCAAATTGAGTGTTCAGAAATAAACCCTTTCATCTATGGAAAATTGATCTTATATAAAGTGGTTTAGTTGACTCAACTGGGACAGAATAGTGTCTTCAACAAATGGTGCCTGGAGAATTGGATATCCAAATCCACAAGAATGAAAGAGAACCCCTATCTCACACATTGTACAAAAATTAACTCAAAATGGATCAAAAACCTAAACATTAGAGTTAAAACCATACAGTTTTTAGAGGAAAATATCTTAAATATCTTGTGATGAGAGGTGGTTTCCTAGACCGTATCCCCAAAGTGCAAGCAACGAAGGCACCAATAGATAAACAGGACCTTCTCAAAACTGAAAGCTTTTGTGCATCAGAGGACTTTGTCAGGATAGTAAAAAGTCAGTCTACACAATGGGAGATAATATTTGGAAACCACATATCCGATAATATCCAGAATATATAAAGAGATCCTACAACACAACAATAAAAAGCTAAAAAAAAAAAAAAAAAAAACTCAAACATGGGCAAAAGATACGGACAGACAGTTTTCCAGAGTAACTACAAATGGCTCAGACACATATGAAAAGATACTCAACTTCCCTAGATGTTACAAAAATGCAAATCAAAACCACAACGAGATTTTTTTAATGTTAAAAAAAACAGAAAACTAAAAGTATTGGAGAGGATGTGGAAAAATAGGCACATTTGTTCTCTGTTGGTGGGAAGGCAGAATTGTGCAACTGCTCTAAAAAGCAGGTTGTTGTCTCCTCAGGAAGCTAAGCATAGAATTGCATATTATCTAGCAATCCCATTATTAGATATATACTCAGTGGTACTGAAGACTAGGGCACAGATGGACATTTGAAAACTGAGGTTTATTGCAGCTTTATTCACAATTGGCAAGAGATGGAAACAGCCCAAATGTCCATCAACAGACAAGTGGATAAACAAACTGATGTATACAGATGATGGAATATTTCACAGCTGTAAGACAAAATAAAGTCATGATACATATAATAACATGGATGAAACTTAAGAATATTATGTTGAGTGAAATTAGCCAGAAACAGAAGGACAAATACTGTATGTTCTCATTAATATGAACTAACTATAATGAGAAAACTATGAAAGTTCATATGAAGAACATAGGCTATCAGGAGGTAGAAGGAGGGTAGATACTGGGCATTTAGTGCTGAAGGAGTACAGAATGTTCAACAGGATTGATTGTAAGGATCTAGAAATGGATAGCACAATACTAAGTGATGGTAGCACAATAGTGTAAGTATTATGAACAAAGCTGCACTTGAGTATGGTTGAAAGAGGAAGGCTAGGGGCATGTACGACACCAGAAGGAAAGACAGAGGATAAAACTGGAGCTGTATAATTAAGCAAAAACTTGAGTGGACAATGATGGTGATTAAATATAGGAATATGAGAAAGCTTTTACATGTAGGAGAACAAGTGAATGTCACCATCTCAAGGTGTTGAAAATGGAATGGTATATAGGAAAAATAAAACCAGTGAAAACTAGGGTTTATAGTTACAGTAACATTGTAATATTCTTCCAGTAATTATAACAAAGGCAATACACCAAAGCTAATGTCAACAGAGGGGAATACAAGGGAGTTGTATGGGATTTTGTTGTTGTTGTTGTTTCTTTTTTATTTTATTTTAATTTATTTTATTTTTTAATTCTTGATTTTTTTATCTTTTATTCTTTTCCTTTCTTCCTCTTCATTTTTTTTGTGGAAGAAATGAAACTGTCCTAATATGGATTGTGATGGTAAATTCATAACTATGTGATTATACCAGGAACTAATGATTGTCCACTTAGGATAGATTGCAAGGTGTGAAAATAAAACTGTTTACAAAATAAACAGAAAGATACAAGTATGGGATAAGGTGTGGAGAGAGATATACACCTATCCACTCTTCGTAAGGAAGTAAAATTATGCAGCCCCTATGGAGGGCAGTGTGGTGATTCCACAGGAGGTTAAGTATAGGGTTCCCATATGATCCTGCAACCCCATTATTTGTTATATACTTGGAAAAACTGAAAGCAGGGACACAAGTAGACATTTACACACTGGTGCTTATGGAAGCAGTATTCATGACAAGTACATCGACAAGTGAATGAAATGGTGAACTGTGGTGCATACATACAACGGAATATTGAGCAGCTGCAAGAAGGAATGAAGTTGTAAGACATGCAACTAGGTGAATAAACCTTTAGGACATTATGTTAAGTGAAATAAGCCAGAAATGAAAGGACACTTATTGTAAGGCCTCACTAATAAACACTAACTATAATGATAAATGCTGAGAATTGAATTTGAGAGCATAGGTTGTCAGCGGATAGAATGTGGGCAGAGAGTGGGCAATCAACGATGCAGGAGTGTGGAGTGTTCAGTGAGGCTTGTTGTAAAGGTTCATAGATTGTAAGTTCTTGTGGCAGTCACATCTATTCCCGAGTTTTGACTGTTATTTAAGAGACATTTATTTGGTACAGAATTTATATTCTCTATAGCATGCTTTCTAATATATCCTGTATTGTCTGTCTATCTAAACAACATTGTTGCATGCAACCTAAAATGGGGGATGAGATCTTGTTATTCTGTACAGGTTAACATGATGCCCCGATGTACCCCAGAGTACTTTGGGCAGAAAATAAAAAAGTACTTTCAAAGCCCCCTTGAGGGACTGGGGAAAAATGTGGAAATATTAAATTTCCTCACCTGGGGAATTCCTGATATTCCTGCAAATATTAGGGAATCCCAATTTAATAAGTCTAACCCTCAATCTTGGGGCTTGCCCTTATGAAACTTATTCCTGCAAAGGAGAAGCTAAGCCTACTTTTACTTATGCCTAAGAGTCACCCCCAGAGAACCTTTTTTGTTGCTCAGATGTGCTTCTTTCTCTCAGCCAACTCTGCAAATAAACTCACTACCCTCCTCTCTATGTGGGACACAACTCTCAGGGGTGTAAATCTCCCTGACAAGGAGGGACAGAAGTCCCAGGGATGAGCCTGGCCCTGGTGTCATGGGATTGGGAATGCCATCTTGACCAAAAGGGGAAAAGAAACGAAACAGAATAAAGCTTCAGTGGCTGAGAGATCTCAAATAGAGTTGAGAGGTCAATCTGGAGGTTATTTTTATGAATTATATAGATATTCCTTTTTAGTTTCAAGTGTATTAGAATAACTAGAAGGAAATACCTGAATCTGTGGAACTGTAATCCAGTAGATTTGATTCTTGATGGTGATTGTGTAACTATATGGCTTTTATCATTTAACCATGTTGTAGTGAAAATTTGATGACTGACACTCCCTTTATCCATTGTAGAGGCAGATGAGTAATAAAATAATGACAAAAATATATAAATAAGAGGGAGGGGATAAGAGGTATGGGGTAGTTTGGGTGTTCTTCTTTATTTGTTTTTTAATTTTTTTGTATATTTTTTCTTTCTTTTGGAGTAATGAAAATGTTTGAAATTGATTTTGGTGATGAATGCAGAGCTCTACAATGATAATGTGAGCCATAGATTGTACATTTTTGATGAATTATACAGCATGTGAGTATATTTTAATAAAATAGCATTTAAAAAAACTTTATCCAACATCCTAAAGTAATTTGGGTGGAGAATAAAAATATATATTTGGGGCCTCCCTGGAGAGCTGGGGGAGGATGCAGAGGTGTTGGGCTTCCTCACCTGGATTGTTGGTGATGTTCTCACAAACATTGGGGACTGACGGCTTGACATGCTGAGCCCTCTGTCTTGGGGCTGGCCCCTATGAAGATGGTTGCTGCAAGGAGAGGCTTAACCTCCCTATAATTGTGCCTAAGAGCCTCCTCCCAAATGCCTCTTTGTTGCTCAGATGTGGCCCTCTCTCTCTAACAAAGCCAACTTGAAAGGTGAAATCACTGCCCTCCCCCCTACGTGGAATCAGACACCCAGGGAAGTGAATCTCCCTGGCAACGTGGAATATGACTCCCGGGGATGAATCTGGTCCCGGAATCATGGGATTCAGATCATCTTCTTGACCAAAAGGGGGATGCGAAATGAAACAAAATAAAGCTTTAGTGGCTGAGAGATTTCAAATGGAGTCAAGGGGTCACTCTGGTGGACATTCTTACGCACTATATAGATAACACTTTTTAGGTTTTAATGTATTGGAATAGCTAGAGGTAAATACCTGAAACTACCAAACTCCAGCCCAGTAGCCTTGACTCTTGAAGACAACTGTATAACAATGTAGCTTATAAGGGGTGACAGTGTGATTGTGAAAACCCTGCGGATTGCACTCCCTTTATCCAGTGTATGGATGGATGAGTAGAAGAATGGGGACAAAACCTGAATGAAAAATAGGATGGGATGGCAGGGGGTGGGATTTGGGTGTTCTTTTTTTATTTTTATTTTTTTATTCTGATTCTGATCCTTTCCGGTGTAAGAAAAATGTTCAAAAATAGATTAGGGTGATGAATGCACAACCATAAGATGGTACTGTGAACAGTTGATTGTACACCATGAATGATTGTATGGTATGTGAATATATCTCAATAAAACTGAATTAAAAAAGTTATCCACATTTCAGTAAAAGTGGAATACAAATAAAATAGATCACAAAGTAAAAGATCATCATGTTTTTAAATGGAAGCATATATCATAATATTAAATAAGATTCATTATCTCTAAGGGGAGGGATGGCATAAGGAGGATAGAGAGTGGTAGAAACTAGACTCTTCTGATTAAGCATTGCTTTGAATATTTCAAACTGGATTCATGTAAATATTTATTATGGAGTAATCTAAATAATCTAAAATGTCAAGTCCTTAAAATTGAAAAATGAATAGAAAACAGTATGCCAAATGTCACAGATCACATCATCGTAGAAAAATAAGAGAAAATCATGTGACTCTCAATAATAATAATTAACTATATATCCTTGGTGTTATTCATCATAAGATTAAAAGTACTTCAAAAATTTTTCAGTGTCTTATTGTCGATGCAAATGTTGATGTTGTTCTAAGACTATTGACTCTTGTATTGTAAAGTAGACTAAAGGAAACTGGGGATTAGGAATTATGCAGTATTCCAATTCTATTATCACAGATGTTCTAGAGAAACAGGATCTTGTCATGGGAGAAAAGGTATATAAAATAGAAGTTAAATAAAAAGCCATCATATTGAATTTGAATTCAAAGAATTTGCATGGAAGAATGCTGGAATTATCTATTTAAAAAGAATTAGTTCTTTTTGAAACAGAAATCAGTTTTAAACAATCCCCATACTGGTAAAATGACTGAGCACCTTGAGAACACAGTTTGAGGCCTTAAAACATCACTTCCCAGTATATAATGTTTGGAGAAAAGGCTGATTTCAGGTTTGGGACAGGAAACGTTCAAGATGCATTTAGAATACCACACCCAATAGCAAGAAAACCATCAAAAACTGCTTGGGTGGTGTCAAAAAGCACAGGAGCACCTTGAGTAGGCCAACTAAGCTTGCAATGGTGGTGGTGGTCATGGTGTGGTGTGTGTGTGTGTGTGTGTGTGTGTGTGTGTGTGTGTGTGTGTGTGTTTATCTTATTAGTTACCACTAGATGATGCTAGAGAACCACACCACTCTAAATTTTAGTATGATTTACATACTCTATAGTACAGAAATCTTCAGTGTACAGTGGGATGAGGTTTAACATCTCCCTGCCCCAAGGTGACTTGTATTAGCAGAAATTAGTTTTACCTGTTTTGACCTTACATAAATGAAGTCATACCATATTTACTGTTTGTCTGACTTCTGAAACTCAACATTATGTCTGTGAGATTTATTCATGCTATTGTGGAGTAATGCATTCATTTGAATTATTCTGTAATATTCTGCTATATGGATATAGCATGATTCATTTAACCATTCTCCTATTGGTAGACATTTGGTTTGTTTCCAGTTCTCAGCTATTGTGAATAGAGCTACTATGAAAATTTTTATATAAATTTGGAGGATGTAAGCAAGCATTTTTTTGGGAATATCAAATCATTTTTGGAAACTTAAAATAAATGGAAAGAATCAAGCATTTATCCTGCCTTTGCTATATCAGCTATAATACTAGGTAATCAAACAGAAGAGAAGTTTAGTTTTATGTAAATATTCTAGCTGAAAAACAAAGTAGGAATGACAGAATTAGAATAGAAAATACACGTAAAACACTTTGAACCATCCTTTAAAAAGATTATTAAAATATGAGGCTCACAATTCTATGGGCATGCACGTCATTTTTCGCATAAATACATTGTTTTGGAACACACACAGAGAACATATTTTTCAGTATCTTAAAACTGGGGTTTATTCATGACTTCATGGACCTAAGTTATCACAGTTAACAAAATTCAGGTACTGGTAGGAAAGGGCTACAGCTTCTGAAATCTACTAAGGGAATTTACCTGGCTATGTTGGAAGCAGAACTCTTGGTTCCCCATTGGATAATTTTGAGACAAATAGTACGGAGTGTTTTCCTGGGAGTCCCACAGTGCCATTTGTATTATGGGTAATTGAGGGATTATTTATGTGCTAGGAAGGTATGGAGGGCAATGAATCAGCCGTTATCTTCTTTCTCTAGGGAAAGTGAGTATGAAAATTTAACAGATGGAGCTCCAGGGAGGTAAACGAGATCTTGGCCACGAGTGTCATCAGTATGTGTTCTCAAGTAAAAGAAAGACTGATGTTCTCTATGCAGTTAAGCAGCTAACCAATGGGTGCCAAGTGACATGATGATGCAATTACCTTGACATTCTTTTGCACACGTTTTTAGATGGCCCGGGACATGTTGAGAAGAGTTCCAAGTACCAATCACAGTTCCTACACTCAAGTCCAGTGAGGAAGATAAACAAGCAGAGGGTAATTACGACTCAGACACTACGTGGTACAGCCTAAGGAGGTAAAGACAAGGATAGGAAAGTGAAGCACGTATGTGCCCCAGCTCTTCTCTTGAGGGGGCACGCAAAAGACTTGATTACTAGCATGAAAACCTTCATCCCATTCTGATTCACTGCTTTAATTTGAAGCATCTTTTATCTCCTGCTGTTTTCTAAATGGTTGCCCTACCAGTGCAGGCTGCTCCCGGCTGATCTCCACATCGTTGCCAGCATTATCTTTGGGGACGGATTATATGTCACTCTTCCATTTATAGGCTCAGGCTGTCTCTCCACTGCTCAGAGGCTACTACCCAAAGCTCTGCACAGGTTCACCCCTACAAAAAGAGCAACCTTATGACTTTATCTTCAAACCAAGACACTCGGAGAGTGAAATGGGGCACTATAAACCTTGAACCCCAGAAATAGGCATAAATCTAGATTTCTCTGGGCAAATCTTATCACATTTTCACTGTATGAATCTGCCATACATTTATCTAATTGCTTCTTTGCCTTTCTTATTTCCACATACCTAATGTGCCCTATGACACTGAACACCTCTTTAATTTCTAAACCTTTTAAGGCTGTATGCATTTATAATAATTGTTTCTTCACAGTGAGTGTCTTTATCTCAGCTTCATTAGCAGATGTATTTATCTTTCAAAATGCCACTTTCATACTATCGCTACAAAACACTTTCTAACTTTTTGTAGCCTAAAGTTCAATCTGTTTGCAGTGGAATTTTAACTAATTATAAATTTTAGCACAGCCCTTGAACATGGGAGTTAATCAATGTGTATTCATTGATTGTGTTGTCTGCTCTTGTTTATAGTTCTTATTGTAATCATCTATTCACAAATGCATCCTCCCCAACAATTAATTATGCTTCTTAAGGTTAGAATTATATCTTAATATGTTTTTATCCCTAATGTCATGCAGACAGACTGGCATTAGTGAAATATTCTTTGTCATATAGCAGAGACCATCAATAAGCTGGTATTTGAAGAAAGTAAAAGTATTGTAGAATATCTTTGTAAATCCCATTCTGTGAAATATTTACAATACAAAGTAATGGTAAAGCAAGAAGTGGTATAAAAAGGGACACTTCATTACCTTAGACTACTCTTAATTATGGTTTGTGATGTTTTAAATAGTAAAGTAAATAAAGGCTCTAATCCCTCTCTCTGACAAACACACTTTAATTTCAGCTGCAATTAAACATGCTAAAATGGGTCCAAAATTCATGAAGTACACATGTCCTTGAGAAATACACACATCCCTGGTCATATGGTGAGTCATTAAAGAGAAAGGCTATGCATCAATTTTTAATGCCAGGACGTAATATTTTTTGTTCCTAATAAAAGTGTTCTAGCATTATTCTGGATTCTAAAACTTGACCAAATTGTGTAGAAGGAGACTCTGTGCACATTTATTAAGTTTTACTTCAAGATCAGTGGCATTACAGAGGAAATATTCCCAAAGGAAATATATTGAATTAAAGAAAGCACATCAAAGCTCTATTCTAGAGTCTAGTCTACAGGATTTTTAAGATCACCTGGCTTAACTCCATCATCTAAAGTGAGGCTCAAGGAGTATTCAAAATATATTTAATGGTACAAACTTTGTTAAGTGTTAATTATGGTGCTAGAACATAGACTAAGTATTATTCTTTTAGACCATGATATCAGTAAATTCATTGATTTACATTGTAATTTTAGGCAATTATGGCGGTTAATTTTATGTGTCTCCATGGCTAAGTTATGGTGTCCAATTGTTTGGTCAAGCTGTGAGGGTATTTTGTTGAAGTATTTGCACCGATAATCAAATGATTCCACCTATTGCCGATTGCATCTATAAACTACAAAGACTGACCTCAGCAAATGTGAGAAGTTTCCTCATCCAATGAGCTTGAGATCTGTAAAGCCAGAACTAAGGATTAGAGAAACCAGAAAGAAGAGTTTCTGCCTCAACTTAAATCAACCAGCTTCCCCTAAAGAGTTTGGAGTTGCCCTACTTTAATATCAGACTTCAAACTTTTTTCAGAGTTTCTGGCTTGCATCTTGCCACACAGAGCTCAGACTTGCCAGCCCCCATGATTGAGTGAGCCAATTCTTATAATAAATCTTGCTCTCTCATTAGTTCAGTTTCTCTGGAGATCCCCAACTAATTCAAAAATCATATTAAAGAGCTTTTTTTAAAAAAAATGACTTGATCATTTGAGTTGAGACTAGGAGAGTAGGTATTTAATAGAAAGGACAATAATTAGGTAAGGGAAGGTGAACAATAACAACCAAACTCTGAAAGAAAATATTTGATTTCAAAGTTGGATTCCTTGAGAACCAACTAAATTGTAATGTGGATCAAAGAATTGCTGAAAACATTTGAATAACGTGGCTCCAATTGACTGCTATCTTCTCATCCTTCAATTTCTACTTTTCTGAATTTCCAATTAGTTGCTGTCCATATCTTTCAGTTCCCACCTGTGAACGGTTGAGCTTAATTACCCTGCGGATGCTCCTGATGGGGAAGAAAGGGTGCTGAGTGCTTGTGATCTGCACTCTTGGTATGAATGTTCACTCCTTTTTTAAAAAAAGTTTCTGTGGTTTTGAGTGGACATTAGCTTTTTAGCCATACGTACTTTCAGTGGGTGTGTTCAAGAGAAAAGAAAAATGTATTTGAATGACTACACTGTTACGATTTCAACCATTCCATGGTTGTCCACCTCTGAACATTTTAGGTTTTGTTTTCTGAAGCCATCTGCATTCTCTGATTTTCCACCCACCATTCAATAACTCTCCAGAGCACCACGTTCACAGCTGACTGGTGAACATAGTACTAGGTTATTAGGTCTTATGTGTTATTTTTAATGACCCTTAAACACTGTGCTAAATAATGCTGTGTAATATAGATAAGTCAACTATTTTTTTCTTTAGTACATTCTTTCTAACTTGTGGGAAATGTCAATAAAATGCATACAGAGTTTGAATAATATTAAGGCATTTATGAAGAAAATAAAAATGTAATTGCATTTCAACATGTAATTTATCTTCTATTAGTTCCCAAAAAGCAGTGGAAATACTTTTCTTCTGTAGGTTGCACATGAGAAATGAAGGTGAGTTGCATTGCACACTGTCAGAATCAAAGCTGTAACAGACCGACGGCTAATTGCTCTCCTCTCCACGATTGCTGCGGCCCCACCCCTTGCTCCTTCATTATAGAAGTCATCAAGACTGTGCATGAAAGAATGTTATTATAAGGTTAAACTTGAATTTTCATTAATTTATTTTTGAGAGGTAAGCCATTCACAAGTTTTCATGGTTAATTTTTATTAACAAATTATTTAATAAACACTTCACTATCAATGAGCACCAAAACTGCCAATGTATCAAAATGCTAGAGAGGCACTTATAAAGGATGCAAAATATGAAATGCACAGTCTTGTTCCCACACCAGTGACCATCTATTAGACAACACAAGGTAAAGTCGAAGCCCCCAAGAGAGGTGCATGCCGAATGCAGTCAGAAGTGGACATATTTAATTGAATGGAGTGCAAGAGCTTTTATGAAAGAAGTGACATTTGAAATGGCCTTATAATCGTTATTTAGATTTTGAAGGGGAAGAGGTGAGATAGATCATTCCAGACTGATGAACCAGCACCAGGGTCGGCATGATTTTAGAAATTATATGGGACTTTTGGGAAACACCAAGATCTTGCAAACACTTTCGTGAGATTTCAGACTGTCTTCCCTCCTCCCAAATGCATGAACTGCTCAGTCACCTGATCTAAAACACACCAAACATGACTCTCAGCATCTTCCACTGAAAATTTTCTCCTTCACCTGAATCTCCAATCCCCTTACTACCTACCAGGGTCACTTGACTCCTCCTTTACATCACCTTCCAAAACCAAAGGGGATCCCGTTCCATAGATTGCCCTGTCCGATTTTCCTTACATTGATTCCCTCTTTTGCATTTCAGTTTCACTGCCTTAATATAAGCTATTGCATGATAAATATACTGATTTACACCAAAGAGTTTATGTCATTCAGTTCATTATAATACAGAATAAAAATTAGACATTCAGACTAACCAGGAACCCTCTCCTGGACAAGGTGGAGTAAAAGAGGAAGTGTTTACTCTCCTGCATAAAACAGTAAAAATAAGTACACCAGGTAAAATATATGAAACAATGGTTTTCAACTGGACACAATACAGCAAAGGACAGTGATCTACACAGATTGCGGAAAAAAGTTAGGTGAAATTTATGATTGTCTGGCTGAGTTTTTCCAGGCCACAGCACAGGGCAGGGATGCAGAGGAGCTGGGAGATGCCAGAGATGGGGATGCAGAGCTCAGAGTTGGGGCAAAACACAGGGCTAGAGTTTGCAGGTTAGTGCACAGAAGAGGAAAAAGCTGCAGGGAGAGAGAACTCTGGAAATCTGCAGGCATCCACTTCCAAACTTCAGCAGAGGACCCATCTGCAGGTACAGTGAGGAAATTATCTAGGGCAACAGAAAGCTACATCTAGAAAGATCAGGTGAAATACTTCCCCATCCTCATCCTCCAGGAGCCCAAGAGCAGTGCCCGTCCTCGCAGCCAGAGTCAAACCTTATGCTTTCTGGGGGCTTGGAGCAGTGACTTCACAGCGTCTTGCCTCAATAGTGTGGTATAATTAGCCCTAGACTGAGCACTGCTCGAGTCCTGACTAAAAAATGTTATAGAGAGATGCAGAAGGAGCAATGTCTTTCTAAGTAACATAACTACAGCCCAGAATGAAGCTCAGAAATATTTACAGCAATAAAAAACAATAGCCAATGTCTGATATCCTATTTAAAAAAAAAACTAGGCATACAAAGAAGCAGGAAAATCTAATCTGTAATGAGACAATAAAGAAATCAGTAAATTGATAAGGCCCCCAAAGTCACTGAACTGAGCCATAATGGTCTTTTCAACAAATGGGGCTGGGAGAATTGGATATCCATATCAAAAAGAATGAAAGAGGACCCCTACCTCACCCACTACACAAAAATTAACTCAAAATGGACCAAAGATCTCAATATAAAAGAAAGTACCATAAAACTCCTAGAAGATAATGTAGGAAAACATCTTCAAGACCTTGTATTAGGCGGCCACTTCCTAGACTTTACACCCAAAGCACAAGCAACAAAAGAGAAAATAGATAAATGGGAACTCCTCAAGCTTAGAAGTTTCTGCACCTCAAAGGAATTTCTCAAAAAGGTAAAGAGGCAGCCAACTCAATGGGAAAAAATTTTTGGAAACCATGTATCTGACAAAAGACTGATATCTTGCATATACAAAGAAATCCTACAACTCAATGACAATAGTACAGACAGCCCAATTATAAAATGGGCAAAAGATATGAAAAGACAGTTCTCTGAAGAGGAAATACAAATGGCCAAGAAACACATGAAAAAATGTTCAACTTCACTAGCTATTAGAGAGATGCAAATTAAGACCACAATGAGATACCATCTAACACCGGTTAGAATGGCTGCCATTAAACAAACAGGAAACTACAAATGCTGGAGGGGATGTGGAGAAATTGGAACTCTTATTCATTGTTGGTGGGACTGTATAATGGTTCAGCCACTCTGGAAGTCAGTCTGGCAGTTCCTTAGAAAACTAGATATAGAGTTACCATTCGATCCAGCGATTGCACTTCTCGGTATACACCCGGAAGATCGGAAAGCAGTGACACGAACAGATATCTGCACGCCAATGTTCATAGCAGCATTATTCACAATTGCCAAGAGATGGAAACAACCCAAATGTCCTTCAACAGATGAGTGGATAAATAAAATGTGGTATATACACACAATGGAATACTACGCGGCAGTAAGAAGGAACGATCTCGTGAAACATATGACAACATGGATGAACCTTGAAGACATAATGCTGAGCGAAATAAGCCAGGCAAAAAAAGAGAAATATTATATGCTACCACTAATGTGAACTTTGAAAAATGTAAAACAAATGGTTTATAATGTAGAATGTAGGGGAACTAGCAATAGAGAGCAATTACGGAAGGGGGAACAATAATCCAAGAAGAACAGATAAGCTATTTAACGTTCTGTGGATGCCCAGAAATGACTATGGTCTGTTAATTTCTGATGGATATAGTAGGAACAAGTTCACAGAAATGTTGCTATATTATGTAACTTTCTTGGGGTAAAGTAGGAACATGTTGGAAGTTAAGCAGTTATCTTAGGTTAGTTGTCTTTTTCTTACTCCCCTGTTATGGTCTCTTTGAAATGTTCTTTTATTGTATGTTTGTTTTCTTTTTAACTTTTTTTTTCATACAGTTGATTTAAAAAAGAAGGGAAAGTTAAAAAAAAAAAAAAAAAGAAAGAAAAACAAGGAAAAAAAAAAAAAAAAGATGTAGTGCCCCCTTGAGGAGCCTGTGGAGAATGCAGGGGTATTCACCTACCCCACCTCCATGGTTGCTAACATGACCACAGACATAGGGGACTGGTGGTTTGATGGGTTGAGCCCTCTACCATAAGTTTTACCCTTGGGAAGACGGTTGCTGCAAAGGAGAGGCTAGGCCTCCCTATATTTGTGCCTAAGAGTCTCTTCCTGAATGCCTCTTTGTTGCTCAGATGTGGCCCTCTCTCTCTGGCTAAGCCAACTTGAAAGGTGAAATCACCGCCCTCCCCCCTACGTGGGATCAGACACCCAGGGGAGTGAATCTCCCTGGCAACGTGGAATATGACTCCCGGGGAGGAATGTAGACCCGGCATCGTGGGACGGAGAACATCTTCTTGACCAAAAGGGGGATGTGAAAGGAAATGAAATAAGCTTCAGTGGCAGAGAGATTCCAAAACGAGCCGAGAGGTCACTCTGGTGGGCACTCTTACGCACACTTTAGACAACCCTTTTTAGGTTCTAAAGAATTGGGTTAGCTGGTGGTGGATACCTGAAACTATCAAACTACAACCCAGAACCCATGAATCTCGAAGACAGTTGTATAAAAATGTAGCTTATGAGGGGTGACAATGGGATTGGGAAAGCCATAAGGACCACACTCCACTTTGTCTAGTTTATGGATGGATGAGTAGAAAAATAGGGGAAGGAAACAAACAGACAAAGGTACCCAGTGTTCTTTTTTACTTCAATTGCTCTTTTTCACTCTAATTATTATTCTTGTTATTTTTGTGTGTGTGCTAATGAAGGTGTCAGGGATTGATTTAGGTGATGAATGTACAACTATGTAATGGTACTGTAAACAATTGAAAGTACGATTTGTTTTGTATGACTGTGTGGTATGTGAATATATCTCAATAAAATGATGATTAAAAAAAAAAAAGAAATCAGTAAAAAGTGACTCAGAATTGACACGTTAGAATGAACAGTGAGGACACTAAAATAGGAATTATAAATGGATTTTATATGTTCAAAGTGATAAGCAGAAATACAAAACATCAGAAAGAGACCCAAATCAAACTTCTATATATAAAAATTGCAATGTCTGAAATTTGAAAAAAAACAATGAATGTCGTTAACAGCAGAAGAAATAGTGAATTTGTGAATATTGCAGTAGAAACAAAATGAAAACATGGAGAGGAAGAATAATAATTTTTTAAAGATATCTATATAATTGGAAAGTCTAAAGTCAAAAAGGGAACAGAATAAATATTAGAAAATATCATGACTGAAAATATTTCAATTTGGTAAAAACTGTAATAAACTCACATAGCTAAGATTCTCAAGAAACCCCAAGCACAAGAAACCTGAGAAAAATGACACCAAAGCATGTTACAATCAAATTGATGAAAATCAATGATAAAAAAAGGAAATTTTTAAATGAGCCAGAGAGAAAAAAAGGACTAAAATTTTCAGTGTAAAGGAATAGAGATGCAAATATAAACTCAAAGAAATTGAGTAAAAACACAGCAATCTTAAATTTGAATCAGAATTCCCACCTCTTTTTAAATCTAAATTTTTAAATTCCCACCTCTGTTCCCTAAGGAATCCTACAAGTAAGGTAAATCCCGTGGCAAAAAGCAATGCAAATGTTGATTTGGCTCCTAAATTAAAGAAACCAAGGTTGAAGAGACATCTTGGTGATGATCAAACTTTTTGAAAATTGATTGCTTATTAAATTCTAACAACATATTTATTAATAATTTTAAGTGTGATAATGGTACATAGGTTATGTAGTAAAAGGAAGCCTTTCTCTCTTAGAATCACATACCAAAGAACTTAAGGGAGGAATCAGTGGTCCAAATTTACTTTTAAATATTTAAAGAAAGATGTTGAAGAGAAATGAAACGTTATTTATTATTGTCAGTATATTATACTATCAGTTATGTCTGTTTCCTTAAAATGTTCCATAATAAAATGATTTTTCAAGCAGTTGTATACTAATGATATGTTTTTCAAATGCCAGTATCTTCTAAGTAGGTTCTTTATAAGTACGGCATCATGAAACACATTCAAAATAATTCATTTTAACAAGTATTATTTCATCTTCATATATGGTATAGTTCCTCCACTTAAGGAAATGTCTGTTGACCAAAACATAAAGCATTTTCTGTTAATGAAAACTTTCTATAATGCAGCTGACATAAGAGAGCAGTAAACGTGTAGATTCAAAGTTGGAAATTATAGTTGGAATTAGAAGGTAGGTTTTCAATTTTTGTGTGCTTTCTCTGTAGCTTATATCATGATATTCATTTAAGACAAGACTATTGGTGTAGAAAATGTATCAATAAAGAAACTTTGTAACTGAAAGATCTAAGCCTAGACTGCAGGTAAAGGAAAATGATTTTTGGATGCAGGGACATATGTGGTAGAGGATAGGAGAAAGCTTCTCTTAAGTGGTTTTCACATCAGTTTTTAACTTAATAGACTCTAATAGTGGCATCTCCACTAAGGCAGTTGTTGAAAGCCATTGATAAAAATCAAATGAATTGCATGTGTTATGTCAGTTTACAAAGCCACTTTGAAAATTGAGCACACTGTTTCTGCCATTTTATTGCACCTTAGCCTACAGTATATTCTGAAATAAATTTGTAAACTTTACACTATTAAAGCCTCTGAAGTGGGAAGTGATGATGCATAACCAAACAGCATTATGGCAAGATGAATCTATGCAGATCTGAATGTATAAAGCATGCAGCATCATTTTGCCGAAAATGTCTTTCCTATTTTTATTAGTCTATGATTAAGCTGGGTAGACTACCAATATTCAGGAAATCCCTGGATAATTTGTTTAATCTTTAATCCCACTGATCAAGAGGAAGTAAATAAAACACACACATGCACAATCACACATACACATAGTCACAAAATTGTGCAAATAATACTTTTGACATTGGAATGGCATAGTAAGAAAAAATCAGTAAAGTTTTGAAAAGTATATAGTTGCAGGGAAGAATAGAATAAAGAAACAAAGTAATACAATTAATGAAACCAAAGAACAAGTTAATGATAGAAAGTAAAACAAAAATAATAAACTGCCACGTAATAAGTCTCTTTTTTCTCTTTATGATAAAATCATGGAAGGAATGCTTTTTCTAAGAAAAGGAAAAATCACAAAGGAAAGATAGAGTGATTAACTAAATATGTAGATTATATTACAGAAAGATAAAACAACATCTGACAAATTCGAGGTCCTGCAGGAAAGGGAGAAGGCACAAATAAAAAATCAGGGGACAGAATAAAAAGATAAAACAAGATTCCATTAGAAATATGTTATTTTTAAAATACATGCAGATGGTAGTATGTGTGATCATATCAATATAAATTTTAATGTAATCAGATCAATTACTGTGAGTTAAATGTCACTGGATTAAATAGGAAACGGATTTAGAAATTAAGATAGCGTCAAATAGAAATGGAATATATTGAAAATGAAATACCTGAATTCAACAAAGAAACGAGTTTAAAATGTTTTTGTTTTCCATACACCCTACCACATTTTGCATGGGTACCTCCACATAAAATTTGCTCCAGTATGATTTTTGTATAAAGCCTATATGTATATTTTGTATAAAGCCTATTTTGTATATTTGGTATAAAGTCTATTTTGTATATTTTGTATATTTTGTATAAAGCCTATTTTGTATATTTTGTATAAAGCCTATATGTATAGAGGCATATTTTGTCATGAAAAAAATCAGTTAAGTTAAAGCTAAGTATCTGTAGGAAATTATTTATGGAAAAAAAACAACTTAAAATCTTATCGAAGTCAGTGTTATTTCGACTTAATTAAATAACATATGAGATTCATTTTTAAAATTTATAGTTACTGAGTTAAGCAAAGTGAAAATGTCTTTACAGGCAAAATGCTGAATTACTGCATTACTCTGTGTAAAATGGAGATCTTCTAACTCTCATGTTTAACCCATTTGCATTCAGTATGATGTACCACAATATTTGGACGTCTTAACATCACACTTTAAACTCTTGATTTAGTCTAGATTTTCTGCATCTTTCGTACTTTCAGTTTCATTCATTTAAGTTTTATTTTCCTTTTCTTCTTACTCAAATTTTTTTTCTGTCTACTAATTTGGAACTTACACACTATATCAATATTTTATTTACACTAGCATTTTAATGAGCAAATAAAGGGCCCACTTCAATTCTGATCTACATTACATTCAACTGCAGAACATTATTTTAGTTCCACCTTATTTTAATATCATCTAAATTGTTATTATTAATACTTTGGTCAGACAATTTTACATTTACTCACTGCTTATAATTCATCCTTATACCTCAGTCCTTTCTTCTATGTTCAATATTCTTCTATATCAGGAACAACCTTTAGAAAATTCCATTGTGAGGCTATTAAGAGATAGACAATCTCTATTAAATTGTTTGGAAATATTTTTTATTGTTAACTGTAAGATAGGTATAAAATTATAGGTTGACATTTATTTTCTATGAACTATTTATTTGAAATTGCTATTCCGTTGGATTCTGGCTTCCATTCTGAATAAAATGGTCTGCTATTATTCTTATTTGTTTCCTGTTCAGGTAATGTGCATTCCCTCTCTGTCTGCTTTCTGGATTACCTGTTTGTTTTTGATGTTTTGCAGTTTTACTCCACTACATCTTGGTGAATATTTGTTTCTATCATCCTGTTTGGGAGTTGCGTTTGTCTTTTACTCAATTCTGAAAAATTATTGTCCATTGTCTTTTTGTAAGAAATCCTATTTCTGCTCATCTGAATTTTTTTAAAATATGAAATCACTCAGTCCCTATAATTTTGAGTGCCTCCTATCCTTTAACTCATTTCTTCTCAGAGGACAGGCAATGACCTACAGGTTGGGTAAATTTGGGAATACTTGGCTGCCCTTAATCAGTCTTGACTTTGTTCATTTGGGAGTTTTTCTCTGCTCCTATGTGCCACAGCCTTACCAGGCAATCTTACCAATTAAACACTGTGTACCGGACATTGATGCATAGGCTCTATCTATAATGAACGTGATACTTTGCTTTCATACATCCACCAGATTGTTCAGGACCAGAGTGGAAAGGAGGCTGCACTTTATGGTGACTCCAGAACAGTCCTTTCAGGTAATTGCCCTTTCTTTGTTTTCTCTATATTTTCTTCATGTGGAATTCTCACATGATGTATGTTGAGCATCTTGTTTCATACTTATGCCTCAACCCTTCTGTCATTTTTCTTCACCTCTGTAATTGAGTATAATTTATTCCACTCTATCTTCCAATTGTGTAATTATCTCATGTTTTGTTAGCTGTATTTTATCTGTTTGATGTATATATTGAGGTTTTAGTCTCTGTGGTTACATTGCATTTTTTCATTTCTAGAATTTCTACTTGTTTCTTTTCAAACCTGCCTAGTGTCTTATCTGAGAGTATCTTGTTATATTTTTAATGCCTTCTATTTAATCATTTAAAAATATGTTGATTTTAGATTCTGAATCTGATAATTCTGATATGTAAAAACCTTTTGTACAAATTCTGACTTTCACTTCCCTGTGTGTCCTGGAATTTGGATTGTAAACTCACATTCAGGTGGTCTTACAGGAATAGTTTGTGGTCTGAGTTGAAAATATATCCTCTTGAGTATTAATACTATGTTTATCTTTTACATATACATATACATAGGGAAATAATTACAGATTAAATTATATGTTGTCTGGTATTTGATTGCAAATATTCCAGGAAAGGTTATTTGGAATTGAGAAAAGGTATAGAAGCAACATATTTTGCTATGTGGAAGTACAGTGATGGATACATGGGTTTCATTATACTATTCTCTGTACTTTTGTATATGCTTGGCATTTTCCTTAATAATACTATTTTTAACCCAGACTCCTTGGTTACTAAGTGGAATATCTCTCCTTTCTCCATATCCCCTTCTTTCCATGAGGTAGCTGAAGCTCCACTTCTAGGTATAGCTCTGATTTTCAGCTTTACGTCTGGCATTTACCCTAGTTTCTTTTGAATTCTGCTATGCACTCAAAATGATGTCATATTTTATCTATAATATTCAGAAACTTTATATCAAATTATATATTTTTTCAGATTGTTTAATTTGACATATGTTTGTAAGTAGAAAGAAAGAGGTAAGTCAAGATTATTGGAGAAATGATCGTTCTCTGCTAGGCCACTGAACTGCACTAATTTAAGACAATAGCTAAACATCCACTTTTTTCAAAAGAGGAATTGACAAAAACTACATGGGAAAACTGAAAAGTACTTTGCAGTTTAATTTTTTAAAATATCACTTTAATCACAGAGTATATGCTTGTTAGTAACTCTGGATTTATTAATTAAACCTTTGCACTTTCAAGATAAGAATCTGAAGCCCGAGTGATTGAGAAACTTGGTGTCCTATAGGTACATTCTTGTCTATTTCAAAAGCAGAAAAATAGTCTTTTTATATGTAATTATAAAATGCATTCCAAAGCCAACCATCCATTGCTTTCTTTTACTGTCATTATGGAGTGTGTTTTTTGCTCATCCTCTCCATTAGTGGGGATAATAAGAAACCTCAGTGATCCCAGAGGATCAGATAGTTCACAAATAGCAAATAATTGGACTAGAGAACTCAAGTGCAAAGACTAGTACTTGGCTACCCAGGCAACATACCTAACTGAACACTTTATATTATTCCTTTGTCAGTCAAAAATTATACAATGTTTATTTCCATGTATTTTCTGCAGAATTTTTTGAGAACAGCCTCCATATGCATCGCTTTCTAATTTGTATCCATTTTTAAAACCATTTTCTTTGTAGTGTCCCTTAGAAATACACATATGAAGAGAACTGACCCATTTGTAAGTGAAAAGAGTATAAAATTTTGATGGGTATTTCTAGAATTTTAGGTGCCAAAATTCCATGGGTCAAAATTTCTTGTATTTCCAGTCACATTGTACATATCCAGGCACTTCAAGGACCCTGCTAATGAGAGGTTAATTTTGCTTTCGAATACTACATATAAACACACTCCGTTTCAAAAGGTGATTATAAAAGCATTTTGGCTCTGCATTTAAAATGCGAAGCTGGAGGTTAATAAGCACACATTTCGCTGACTCTGATGAAGGGTAACCTTTGCTAAAGTGGCTCCCCTCTGGGTTCCCGCCATCCCTGATAAGGAACACTGACACAAGTAGCCAATTAGTCTGGCTGGGCAAAGCTGCAGACCCTTATGTGATGGTGGGTGAATAGAGTGGTAGAGAGGAGACAAAGAGAGAACACAAATCTAGAGGACCAATTACAACATCAGAGAAATACATTTTCAAAAAGAAACCTTAGATTGTTATTTTGAGGTCATAGGAAGGTTCATCAGATTTTCCAAAAAAGAAAAGAAAAGAAAAAAGCCTTAATGAATTAAACAATTATTTAGAAGTCAGGACGCATTTTTGGCTCTGCCAGTTAAGTAGCTGGGTGACCTTGAAATAAACGTTTCTGCATTCTCTTCACCTCCTTTTGTCTAACGGTAGGGAAAGGCAATTAAGAACTGAAACAGATTATCTGTAAGCCTCATTTAGCTCCAGCATTGTGTGATTCAATTATGCACATGTATATACACAGACAAATTCTTTGCATAAGAGGGGACACCCATTTTATCATTGTCTATGTATCTTATCTTTATCTAATAATACTAATTATTTATTTAACCAACATTGTAATTCTTATTCATATAAATGGGTCTTAGCTTCAAAGACTCACTTTTAAGAGCACTTACTTATTAAATAAAATAGACATGGTCTAAAGGAATTTTGCAACTACTCTTAGAACTGCTTTCGGAATTCATTTCTGCAACTCTTCTTTAGCAATGTAAAATCTTCAGCTTTTGAATCTGAAATTTCACAATACTCCAAGGAATCCCAAAAGTATTTTATTAAATACAATTAGAGAACAAACTGAGGAGCAAGTTTGAGACCATAACAAAACAAAACCTACATTTGGTACAATTGTAGCATCACTGAAAAAATAGAGTCCCTTCCAAGAGAACCAAGATAAGGGAAAGCTTCTGTGTGGAATTACAAATTTAGTGGTATCTTGTAAATATGTTTGTCAGTGGATATACACATAGACAGATGGAAGTTTAACTATCATTAAATAAAATGGGAAATTGTTTGACCATTTTCACAAATGTACTCAGTTTTCACTTTTAATATCAATATAAGAGATGTAATATAAATGTATGTTTTCTAGTTAATTTCTCAGTTCACTATTTCTTGGTTTCTGGTCAGTGAATTTCTACATGCAAAGTTGTGAATTAAAAGATATTTTACAATATGTAGTATTAAAATGCCTTTCTTCTAAGCATTTAAAACTTTTTGGAAGAAAAGGGTTTGCAGCTAAATTAAGTATATATTTGCCTTAACTCTACTTTCTCTAAGAGTTACCAATGGCAGCTACACATGTAAGCCAACAACTAAGTTGTGATAGAATTATTCTTGTGATAAATGTTACCTGTCAGTTTTGTAGCTTTTTTATATCTTATTTCCAAAGAAGATAGAATCAATCTGTACTAAATAAATGAATGTTGCTTGCATGTTAAAACTCCCTACACATTCCCTGGAACTGGGAACACAGGACAATAAGAACTACCACCAAGTACAATTTTTTATCCAGCAGTAGCTTTGCATCAAACTGTGTGGGCAAAAAATCAAAACCACCCGACTTGCTTTTCTTGGAATTATAAATATATTTTCTACTGAATATTATTTTTTTCCTCAAAAGAGAAAGAGGCATAGGCTACTTAATAGTTAAAAGTTTAAAAAACAAGAGTTAACATTCTGTTCCTTTCTAATGATGGAATGCTACCCTTTATGGTTTGGAAAGTGACAATTGTTTCAAGAGAAATTTAAACCTAGAAGCTTTTACATACATTTACTAATTACAAAAATCATGTGGTTGTCTTTGTCTCCTGAACTTTAGACTTTGTTAAACTCAGTAAATGGCCATGTATGTAATGAGAAAGTTTTAAAAAAACTGTTTCTTATTGCTTCCAAGTATTAGTTCTTTCCAGATGACTATAAATGCTAAAAATTCATAGAGACACATTTCTTTCTCTTGTGAAATCCCTTCCAAGTCTTCTTTGATGTGTAGATCAAAACTATTGTGTCAGAGTTACAATAGAAAAATAATAAAAATGGCTTATGACTAGAAGCAAATTTTAGAAAACAAAGCACTAAGTGTATAATTCTCTAGCTCTGGCAAACATTTCTCATAAAAATGAGGGAAGAAAGTTAACAAGAACAAAAAAATCTAAACAGTACTCTTAATTTTAATAACCATCCATTACAATACACCTATATCTATGGATATTTATGAAATGGTAGCAATTTACTTTAAATATTGCCTTCTTGAGTATTTAATACGTGTAAGTTAACAGGTCTAACATTTGCAATATTAAGAATGAAATTAAATTAGCAGTAGTATACTATATCCAGTTGAGGATACAGATCTGGGACTCGTTAAAATTTTAAAACAGAAGGAAGTGGAGGTGACAATGTAGGTTTTGGATCTTCTCGAATATCCCCATAAAACAGAGTAATATATATATATATATTATATATATGTGTGTGTGTGTGTGTGTGTGTGTGTGTGTGTGTGTATAATTTTTAATAGATAATATCTCCAACAATGCAACACAAAAGAAGTGGTGGTCTCTACATGCTCCAAATGCATTTGTTGGGGCAAAAATGCTAACAGTTACTATATTAGGTTCTGTGAGAGAGAAAGCAGAGACAAACTTCTGATGGACTTGAGAACTGAAAAAAATAATAGCTAACAGGAACTCTCTGGAAAGTACACCAGGCTATTTGAGAATGACAGCTGGAACTGGGTGGGTAGTAGTGAGTGGACATGGTCTCTGATAACGTCTGAGAGACCAGGGGACTGAGTGTTGTCAACACTTCAAAAAAACCAGTTAAAGATCTCTTCAAGGACAAAGCCCTGACCTGAGAAAAAACTTCTGGAATATGTCCCTCATTGAAAGGACAAGGAAAATGGCAAAGAAAGGAGGGTTCAGCAAAAGTGGGAGAAGAGAGCAGAACCAGACATCTCCAAGAGCTTGAGATGACGTTTTTAAACGACTCATCAGATAACAGAAGAAGGAGTTTTAAAGTCATGAAGCTAGAAGACTAACTCTCTCCATTCTCCTTCCTAAAAGTTTGGAGAAAAAATACATGTCATGAAGTCATGACAGTCACAAGAAAATTATAAATGCCTCACATGTAAAGCTATTACAAAGAAAAAGAAAATGAGGGGCAGAATAATGTCGCTGTAGAGAATGCAAGCACAAAAGAAAGATATGCCCACAGATACATGAAAACTAGGACCTATTGTTTTAAAATGAGTTAAAATCAATGAAGGATGTGATGGAAGATAAAATAAAGATGTAAATTAGAATTAGGAAACCTGAGGAATTAAATAATAAAACTCAGGAAATAATTATAAATAAAAGTTTTTTTCAGAAGTAAAGGCTAAATAAAAAGAAACTAAAAAGTAAATGAACTCAACGATAATGCCTTAAGAAAAATGGGAACTGGAAAGAAGGAAACATTTCCAAATTAAAAGAAGTGGAGAAAATACAAATTAAAACTATAATGCAAAACCACTACAGATACTCCGGAATTGCAAAATTAAAAAGATGTGCAGTGCCAATTCTTTGTGTAAATGAAAAGCAATTAAATGTCTTCTGTAACACTGGAGGGTATGATAACTTTGGAAAACTGTTTGGCACTATCTCCCAAAATTGTGCATATTCATTCCCTGAAGATCCAGCTATGACGTCCTTAGGAAATTATGGTCACCAAAAGACAGGCACACACATAACAGAATTACTCATAACAGCCAAGAGCTTAAAAAGCTCCAATTTCAATTAAGAGTGTAATGAATAACTAAGTTGTGGTGTATCCATTCAGTGGAACACTGTATCTAAATGAGAATTAATAAACAAAACTTACACATAGTTGCACTAAGAAACGTAAGATGGAGCATGTTGTTAAACATTGGGAACTAAACTAGGAGGAGACATGGGGGGCTGCAACTGGGGTTCTGATAATTTTCTATATCTTAATCTAGATACTATTTACATTAGTGTGTGAATTCATCGAACCATATAAATTATTATGTGATTGTATGTCACACTTTAACAATCTTTTTTAAAAGTGAAAACAATAAAAGAAGAAACAAATAAAGAAGAAAACAATGAAAGAAGAAACAAATAAAGTAACTAAAGTGACAAATATTGAAGATTGACAAAAACAATCCAGTAAGATTCCAGGAAGAAAAGAATCAAAGCAATGGAATAGAAAAAAATACTTAAAACAAAACAAACCATCAAGGGAACTTGTGGATTCAAAATTAAAAAATGGTTATAAGGGTTAGAGTTACATACGAAAAAGCTATGTTATCAGATAACATAGACATAGATAACATATCAAAAAAGGGGTAGTGGGGGATGAGGAAAGTACTTAAAAAATAGAATCAGCTTGATAACTGTGTTGCAAATATTGAGAGAGTAAAAGATATCCATCACAAATCAGATGGTTAAAAATAAAAGTATAGGCAAAGATATGCCAGGCAAATATAAAAAGTGGGTCATGACCTTGATATCTGACAAGGTATATTTCAGAGCTAACCAGAATTTTAAGATTAAGAAAGATTTTTCTCCTGCTAAAGGCTATAATTCACAATGAAAGACAAAGATACAGATACAGGGAGAGAGAAATGTGTGTGTATGAGAGAGAGACAGACGTGGAGGATAGAATAGAAATAAAATAAATTTGATGAAATGTTAACTTTTAGATAGATAATCTGGTTTGAGGCTATACAGAAATTCTTTGCACTTTTTTTCACAGTATTTTCATAAATTTGGAATTATTTCAAACTGGAAAAAAAAAAATTAAAGTTAAATTCAAGAAAAAATGTTCATGATGGAATGCCAGAACACAGCCTGGGAGACTTGTAAAGTCCTGGGCAGGAACAAGAGGGAGATATATTACAGTAATTACTAAACTGTCTTTTAAAAATGTATTATTGATCTAAACGATAGTTTTCACATTACTTCATCCTTATCACCATAGCTGCTCAATCATTGCTGGACTGTTTCAACATGTTGATTAAGATTCTGGGATATGTGACATGGGGGTGTGTAAACAAAGTTATTTCATTTCAATGCAGAGCTAAGAAGTGGCCACAATGTACAGGATTATAGTTTAAATAAATAATTATTTCATTCAAAAGAAGCTGCCATCTCATGGTGGAGAAAAGCTCAAGTATGTTCTTTCATTATAACTGTGGAGTGGCACATGATATCCTACTGCACTTTAATTAGAGGAGGGCAGCTTTGTCACAGAGTAAGATTTTTGGAAATAAAAAATGAGATTAAAATATCTTTTTTTTTTAACTTTTGAAATTGTGACATTTGACACTGAAAATACTCCCATTTACTTTGTCAACTCATGGAGAACATGTTCTGTAACATGCAATCATTCACAAAACAAATTCACAAAAGGTAAAATAATAAAATATTAGAAATGTTCTTGTATATTTAAAAGTAAAAACAAACAAACAAATAAAGAAACAAAAAGATCTGTTACGGAAGACCAAAATACAGGCATACTAAATTTATTTATTGTTTGAAAATGCTACAAACAAGCCTTTTCATTTCTAGTTAAATATCTTTTGCCATATTCTAGGAAAATTTAAGATGTTTTTTTGAATTGAAGTATTTCATATAGGTTAGGTACTTTTGTATTTATAATTGTCTTATTATAAAATGGTTAGACCTAACCTTAATTTTGATATAGGGACACTACTTTCTTATTTTTAAGCATACATCATTGAATAAGTATTAAGCATTCATGACTATGTCTTAAAATACTATATATATATATATATATAATTAATATCAATTTGCTATCTAGCATCAAAACATGCTAATATTTCTATATGTACAAAGGAAGTGCTAAAATTGTATTTAAAGTTGAACTCCACCCTCAGAAAAGAATTTAATTTTGCATGTAAAAATAAGTACATGATAAAAAGTAACTTTCATAAACTTAAAGACAATTTGGAATAAAAAAGAAGATACCTAACTATGTGAAGCATCCAACAATCCACTGTGATGAAAACTGTCATCATGAAGACAATAGAGATTCTACACAATATTTACAAATCTTCAATGCAGTAAAATAAATGTTTAAGCATTCAACACTAAAAATTTTTAAAGTTTCAAAAGTGAGCCACTACAAAATATTTTTGGAAAAAGGTAGGTTATACATACATTCATTGATTATTTTATTCATCAAATATTTATTCTTTATTCTGGAATGGCTGAATGAGTATCTCAGCAAATATTCTCCAAAAACGCAATGATAAAACTGGGCAAAATTGTCAAAAGCAATGATTTAAAGATTCTAAAAGTTTATCAGAAGTATTCAGTAGATTAAGATGTATTTACTCAAGGAAATTTTCCTGAACCTCAGCAAGATCATGTGGAGTACATGCCCTAAACCCTTCCCAGTTCTTGATGGGGACTGGCAGCCTGGCTGTGGTGGGCTGTGTTTTGATTCTGATTGAAGTGTGGGAAAATGCAGGGCTCAGAGGCATTGTCTAAGGCTTTAGTGATCCTGGTGGCAGACAATCAGGGAAACCCAACACCAACATCAATCAGAAGATTGATTGGAGCAAGCAACAGGCAAGTTAGAATGTTAACAGGGGGATCTGAGGAATGAGAAAATTATAACGGGCTTTGACAAGCTGCCAATATCTCTAACTGGGAGGCTGTGTGTGCTCAGAAGAGGAGAAAAGGACACCACTGTTCTGAGAGTCCTTAGCTGACAGTACGGAAAATGGGAGCAAGCTTATGCAGTGCCTCAACTTTGAATGTGTTCCCCAGTCCACACATTGATCCATCAGCAGAATCACTCAATATGTTCAATTAACCAATTATTGATGGACCACAAAGAAAAAATGACCCAAAGGTAACCCCCAGGAAGCCAGGCTAAAAATATAGAAAGAATAATATTTTTTTAAAAAAAGAATAGTCTTCAGTCGAGGCAGGCTGCAGATGAGACAAACGCAACAGAAATAATTCAGGTAAGTCTTTTAAAAATAAATGCCCAAACAAACATCTAAATACAGCAAAACAATAATCTCTAGGGCACATGAGAACCAATAGCTACTAAAATATCATTTATGAAATAGTATATAACATATACTGTTTCCAGAAAGAAAACAAACAAATAAGACATGTAGAGAAACACAAAAGTGCAACCCAAAGAAAGGAAAAAACAAAACAGTCAATAGAAATTCTCCCTGAGAACTTATAGATGTTGGACTAAGCAGACAAAGAAATGAAATCAGCCTATTAAAAATATGTTCAATGAACTCACAGAAACCAAGATTAAAGAATTGAATGAAAGAGATGATCATTACATATCAAATATAGAATATTAATAAAAAGATGAATATTCTGGAGTTGAAAATGCAATAATTAAAAAGAAAATTTCACTAGAAAACTTTGAGTTTTGAGTTGGAAGAATGAAGAATCAGTGAACCTGTAGATAAATAAAGAGAATCCCATTGAAAGAACAAAAGGAAAAATAATTTTAAAAGGTTCAGAGCACCTCAGAGTCACCTAAGAGACCATCAATAACATTGATATATGTGTAATGGGAGTTCTAGAAGTTGAGGAAAGAAAGGACAGAAAACTTATATGCAGAAATAAAGGCTGAAAATTTTCAACATTTGATGAGATGTATTTTTTCTTTTTAAATACATTTTTTCCTGTGAAATTTGACATATATATGGAAAGGCGATAACTTTCAAACTAAGATTTAACAGGTCGTTATATAGATAATTTCAAAGAGTATTATGGATTATAGTTCCACAGTTTCAGTTATTTCCTTATGATAAGATGCATACCGAAAGGTGATAACTTTCAAAGTACAATTTAAGGAGCAGCTATAAAACAAATTTCAAAGAGTGTTATGGGTTACAGTCCCACCATTTCAGTATTTCCTTCGAGCTATTCTAATACCCTAGCATCTAAATATATAGATATATTCATAAAAAGATTCAGTATTTGTAATACTTTGTTAAATCCTATCGTGTCTGTTACTACCCCTTCCTCTCATTTAATCAATTTCTTGATCTTCAGGGGTGTCTAGGCAGTTACCACCATAACTTTTTCATGTTGAAAAGGACTGTCAACATTATGGGGAAGGGGGATGCACCTGGTTGATGTTCTTAAAGAGACCGTTGCCTCTGGGTTTTAAGACTTGTCTGGCATAGGAACACTGCTGGATTTAAGTTTCTGAAAAATAAACTTAGTGAGTGAAACTTTTGTAGAGACTCAGATAGGGACCTAGGTATTTTGGGGACTACTTATAATCCCATTACCAAACTATCATCACCCCTGTCCATCCCCATACCTTTCAGGACACTCCTATTTACATGTCTGTTCATATAAGTCCCCCTTCACTAGCTCTTCAGAAACAGTAGATGACAGAGGCAGTGGAACAGCATGTTCAAATCGTTGAAAGAAAATAAAAGTCAACCCCAAATACTATATGTAGCAAAACTATCCTTAAAAAATAAGGACAAAATACATTCTGCCAAAATACAGGCAGAATTTGTTGCAAGCATCAGCCTTACAAGAAATACTAAAACAATCCCTCCAGGCTGAGAGGGAATGACACCAGAAGGTCTGACATGGAGAAAGGATACACATATGCATAAATAAAAGAAAGTATTCACTGTCTCCCAGATTGCGTTCTGGTAAGTGTTCATTAATCCATTAGCTCTCTATTGTCTTCAATCAGCATTTTTTCCTCCTAGCTTTCTTTTCTGGAAGATTTGTCTGTATCACTTCATCTATCACCAGAAGAGGAAGTTTCCAACTATTGAAATTTATTAGAATATCCATTTTTGTTTAAATCAATTTCAAGAGACAAGTTGCACTTTTGCTGAGGATGCATACAAATGTTTGTCTTGCATAGTGGCATATGTGTGTGCTTACAGACATAAGTGATCATAAATATCTTCTGGTGAAAAGTTCTCCTTGAAATCCAGGTATTTATAGTTGCAGAATAAAAATCACTGGGAAAGTTTCATTCAATTCACAAAAATTATCTTTGAAATTGGATATTTTTGTATTTTAAGTACTATACTTCTTAAATTCAGAAACATTAATTATGCCTTCCTCACAGAGTGGAAGTAAAGGGGAAAAAAGAAAGATATCATTGAATGAAATAAGCTAGACACTAGAGGACAAATATTACACAGTCCCACTGATTTGAACCAATTAGAGTAAGAAAACTCAGAGTCAGTATCTAGAATATAGATTATCATGGGATAGGGTAGGGATAGGGGATGGGAAATTAAGGCTTAAAATTTACAAGGTTCTGATTCAAATTATGAAAGTGTTTTGATAATGGATGGTGATGATGGTAGCACAACATTTTGAACACAATTAACATCACTGAAATACATATATCTGAATGTGGTTAAAAGGGGAAAGGTCAGATTTTATATATGGTAACAGAATAAAAGCAGTAAAATAAAATCTATGGTATTATACTACATAAACCATGAATGCTAATTTAAACCATGAATGCTAAGTTAAACCATGGTTAATATTACATTTACAAACATGTGCTGTTATCACTTGTAACAAATGTACCACACCAATGTAAGGCGTTAATAATAGGGTGATATGGGAATCCTGAATATTATTCATTACTGTTCTTTAAACCCACTACTTCTCTAACAAAGAGAAAAAAAGTACCCCCATCCCCTCATCCCCCACCACCCTAAAAAGAGAAGACTGAAATGGAAGATTTTCTTTATCAGTTAAACTCTGTCACATCAGGTAGTTTTTTTTCATTCTTTCATGAGGGAGACATTAATGAAAATGGAGACAAACAGTTCCCAAGAGAGATTTCTGCCAAGGCTCACAAGTCAGGGAAATAAATCACTATTGCCAGAAATTTATGTACCCTGTCAGGAAAAGAGGGAGGTAATTTGGATGAACTTTATAGAATCTCTGAAATTGTAGTATAGTAGGTTGGTCATAAACTCTCCCATCTCACATATTTTTCTGATAATGTGATTTTAACCCATTTCCCATTGAAAGGAACAGTCTGGGACCTTTCTCCTTGTAACTGGGTAGATTTTTGTGATATTCTGACCAATAGAGTATGGTGGAAATGACATGTGATTTCTGAGATGAGATCATAAAAGGCAATGCAGCTTCTGCTTTGTTTTCTGGAATACTACTCTTGAAATCTCTAGCACCCATGTGAGCCATCTGCTTGGCCTGAGGCCACTGACCTGTAAAGCAACCAAAAGGAGCCCATGTGGAGATCCGACATGAGGAAGCCCTAAGATTGTGTGAAAAGAGAGAGGGCCTTTCTGTTTTGGACCCTTCTAGGTCATTTTCTAATAGCATGTGAGAGACATAAGCCCAGAATGGCTGAGCTGGGCTTTTCCTAAACTGCACATCCATAGAAAATGAGAGAGAGCATAACATCATCTTGTGCTTTGCTATTGTAAGCAAGTAAGTTTTGTTGTGATTTTTTACACAGTGTTCCTGTTTGCTAATGCTGCCATTATGCAAAATACCAGAAATGAATTGGCTTTTAAAAGAGGGGGTTTATTTGGTTACAGAGTTAAGGTCCCAAGGCCATAAAAGTGTCCAAACTAAGGCATCAACAACAGGATACCTTCAATGAAGAACAGCCAATGGCATCTGGGAAACTCTATCAACTAGAAAGGCACGTGGCTGGTGTCTGCTGTGGGCTTCTGGTTTCAAAATGGCTTTCTCCCAGGACATTTCTCTCTGAGCATCCGGGGGTATTCTCTTAGATTCTCCCAGGCAAACTCTGGGCTAGCAAAAGTCTACTTTCCCAGACATCTCCAAAATGTCTCTCTCAGCTGCTCTTGGGGTGTTTTGTCCTCTCTCAGCTTCTCTGGAACAAACTATGGGGTAGCATCTCAGAGTGTCAGAAGCATCTGAGTCTTGGCTTAGCATATCCCAGGCTGTTTTCTGTCCTGCTCTCTGTGTGAGCTCCCTTTAGAGGACTCCAGTAAACTAGTCAAGACCTACCCTGAATGGGCAGGGTCAAATCTCAATGGAAATATTCAATCAAAAGTTCACACCATAATCAGAAATATTAATAAGTGTGCTCCACAAGATTGGATTAAAAGATCATGGATTTTTGGGGGATATAATATATCCAAACTGGCACACACAGCAATACATAACAGGAACCCATACCATTTAGAATAAATTTTGTAAAGTATGGTATTGGAAATATTCACTTAAGGAATTTTTACAATAGGCTCGTGTTCTATTATCAGCCTATTATATCAGATAGCTGACGTATCATAATTTGTCTTTTATGCTCTCTAATTTTTCCTATTCTCTGTGGACAAGAAAAATAAAACTATATGGAAGATATTAATCTGCAAGAGCCCAAAGTTTCCTCTTCGAGTGGGAGGGTGAGAAAAGCAACAAGTTCTATGGTGCTGAGTCCATTATTTATAAATGTACCCAAAAAATCCAGCACTTGGATGGCTCACAACTGAAATTCAGTAAACTTTTACTCAAGGAATAAATGAATGAATGTGATCATTTCAATAAAGTCTATTAGCCGTGGCCAGATATGGCACCAAGGTAGTCATAATCCATAAGTACTTAGCTTATTTTTATTAAGAACCTTCTAGGCGCTAGGTACTACTCTGTGGGTTTACATATAGCTAACTCATTTATACTTTAGTGTCATATTGAGTCAATTATTATCCATCTCATAAATGATAAAACTAAGATATGAAAAGGTTATTATTGACTTGCTTAAAGTAACAGACATAGTATGCTACGATAAAAGCATTATTGATGTATATGTTTTAGGTACTGAGAGGAGTTTTGCAGAGTTTTAAATGGTGTGTATTTGTTTTATTTCCTCAAAAATGTTGACGCTTAAGAGATATCCAAATGAATTTTGTGATTTTGATCAAATTTCGGATCTTTTCTTTTTCATTCTAGTTAGAAAAGTAATTTAGGCAAAGTACCTTAGCTTCAATGTCACTTAGGAAACTATCATTTTAACCTTATATCTTACTTGTTTAATGGCTACACTGCTAAATTTGTAATCTCTCAAATGAATGTTATGATTGAGAAATTTATTCTGCATTTACGCTGATAGAAATTTACAGTTCATTGAACTCCTAAGTGTAGGAAGTTAAAAATCTGTTCAAATGTCATGCATCAGCATCTAAATTAAAGGGTAAAAAGTTAAATAGTACAATGCCCTGGGCACTAAATATACATGTAAATGTTTATTTTATTAATCTTCCTTTCAGGCATTTGATGCAAGTGTTTTCCATTTGAGATGTTAACACACTGAAATAAACACTATGAATTACTTCCTTTTTTTGTTTTTATCTGGTGACCCTGTAATGTGAAATGAAGTATAAACTGCAATGACTTGGCACATATTACATTATATTAAATTTTATTTTGCTATAAACTCTCTTCCAGGACCCTGGGATTTTCCAATATAAATAAAATGTGCATTCATATACACACACACAAACTAGAGATATAGATATATATATGTAAACATGTATAATGTATATATGTATACATATGTGTGTGTGTGTGTTTGTGTTTTTCAGAAGCAATTGAAAAACTTCATGAAACACACAACACACACAAGCCTGGGGCAGACCCACTGTAACAGATTTTATGACATTCCTTTGAGTACTTGAGAGCTACTGAAAGCTGGAAAGGTGGCTAGTTCTAATGTAGATGTGCTATAAATGTAAAATATACTCTAGGTAAGACTCAGAATGAAAAAATAATGTAAAATTTCACCTTCGAATAGTTTATTTCTATATAAGTTGAAATTATAATATTTTGCATTTATTGGCTTACATTAAATATACTATTAAGATTCATTCACCTGTTTCTTTTGCCTTTTAACTGTAACTAATAGAAAATATAAATTGCACATGTGGCTCACATATTTTAATTGGACACACACCTATTGCTGCACTAACCCATGATGTGTCTTCATCAAGAGTTTATATGATCCCAAGGAGATTATTTAAATGTCTACCTTTCAGTCTGTTCCAGTTTGGGTATATTATGCCCCACCAAAACCACATTCTTTAATGTAGTCTTGTCAGGGCAGACATTAATCTTTTGATTGTTTCCAGAGAGATCTGACTCAATCAACTGTGGGCAAAATGATTGATTAAATTATTTCATGGAGATTTGGACCTCGCCCATTCAGTGTGGGTCTTGATTTAATCACTGGAGTCCTATAAAAAAGCTCAAACAGAAGGACCTCAGAACAGCTGAGAGGGACATTTTGGAGAGAAGCTAATAGCTGGCACTGATGCTGAAACTTGGAGATGCTTGGAGATGTTTGGAGATGCTAGCCCAGAGTTTGCTCCAGAGAAACTAAGATAGGGCCCCAATGCTTAGATGCACAGGAGCTGAAGAAGCTAAGAGAGACTCAGAGGCATTTTGGAGAAAACCATTTTGAAATGCAACCTGGAGCAAAGGAACAGCAGACACCAGCCACGTGCCTTCCCAGCTGACAGAGGTGTTCCAGATACCATCAGCCATTCTTCAGTGAAGGTATCATCTTGTTGATGCCTTAATTTGGACACTTTTATGGCCTCAGAATTGTAAATTTCTAACTTAATAAATCCCCTTTATAAAAGCCAATCCATTTCTGGTATTTTGCATAAAGGCAGCATTAGCAAACCAGATCACAGTCCATGTTCAAAATGATAAGTTCCCTCTTCTTTTGCTTCTTCTTCTTCAAAATAAGAAGGAGAAAGAGAAGGAGACTGGAAACACTAGCAGCTGCTCAAGTAAAAGTGAAAACCTTGAACATTGATGAGTAGAACTTTCTCTTTATTATACAGATTCTACTGTCTCAACCTCATGCCCAAAACACAGAAGAACAAATCAAAGCTGTTATCCTCAACTGAAAACAATAAGGTTAATATCCACATAGTGCTCAGACTTCATTTTGGCAAATTAGAGTTCTGATATCTTTGAAATTTCTCTATCTTTTCATATCGTTAAATCTCTCAGCTATGGGATTAAAACCACCAAAATGTGAACTGGCCACAGGAGGAGACAACTTAATTTTGGTGGTATTTAAAATATTAGCAATTGTTTTAAAATTGAAATATTTAAAATTTAGATTTGTAATTTCAATTGTTCATTTATAATTATATTACTTTATCGGTTGAACTTTGAATGATAGGGTTCAATATATGCTATTTCACTTTCAAATAAATACATTAATGAAAACAACCTGGCCTTCAATATTTCAAAGAGATAAAATTTTCCTATCAGCTCTTAAAGCACAATGTAGCTATGAGATCACTTTTTAAAGAATATGAAAATTCTAACTAAAGATAAAGCCTTTGTGGGGAAATAAAACGTCCCAGGAATTCTCAGAGCTCCTGCCAGAAGCCCTAGCCTTCTGAGACATGAAATATATGCAACATAAAAATAGGAAAGCGTTGCCTTCATTTTCCCTCTAAATATCTTTCTCATCACATACACATTAGAGCTGTAGCCTTTTGTCTAGTTAATTTCTCTCATGCAGTAGGATGATAACACTTCCCTTATGTCCCTGATGCCAAAGGATCAAGCCCAAACCAGGTCCTAGGTTAAGGCCCAAAGTAACAGAAGACTGGAGCATTTTCTTCCCAGGTATTTATATTACAAGGGGGAATGAAACCTGGGAACTTGGAAACCCCTCTCTTTTAAAATACACAGATGCACAGGGCTCTCTGGCTCCTGGAGAGATTTTATTTACATGCCAATGGGTTGGCTTTAGGAGCAAGTACCACTACTTTTCCTGGGAGACTTTTAGGTAGGGAAAGGGACAGCTGCCCCCTTTCCTTTCATAAGCAGAGAAAAATCCTTTTCCCTTGGCCCTCATCAATGGAGTGTGCCGCTATTTATTTAGGAAAATGTCCTTTCAGTGCTCTTTCTGTGGGAAAGAGATTAAGGAAAACTTGGGAGGGAGGGAGACACGCAACTATTTTTCATTCTGAAATAATAAAAAGTCTTTCTCTGATCCAGAATACCTCATATATGCATTCAGGATAAATTTAATAAAGATGAATATTTAAAACCCAACAGGCTTAGTCCCATGGCGTCTTAGCCTGTCCTGTCAACCAGTTCTTGAAATCTAATTCACAACATTGCTTTCTCTTTATCAGCCATATAAGCCCATATTTATGTAGACTTTTATAGTTTTGTACAACCTAGTCATCATCAATTACACACCACACTAAAACTTTTGTTGAACATGACTGAATGTGAAATAAAACATAAAAAGCCAAAGGAAAAACAAGAAAATCCCAGTTGTGAATCCTGTGAAGCTTTCCCTACTGCTTCCATGTTTCTTTTTTCCTAGAATCATTGTATTCAGAACTAGTCCAAAGTCATGCAACTTGTAAATCACTGCTTCCTGCTTTCATGCCTTTGTGCATGTTGATTCCATTGACTGAACCCCCCTTTATTCCACCGTTGAGATTTTATATATTTTTTAAATTATTTTTTAATGTAGAATATAACATATATACGTAAAAGTGATAACTTCCCAAGTGCACTTTAACAAGTAGTTAGAGAGCAAATTTAATAAGTGCATTACACCAATTCAATATGATCAATAGCAATTCATGCAGGAAATGTATTTATTAACTCCATTTTACAGATAAAGAAACAAGCTTAGAAATAGCACTTGCAAATTTTAGATAGTAAAGTGACAAACCCAGAAAGTCTCAATCTGGGGACTAAACTCTTTTTATGTCATTACTATCCTGCTTTATTTAATTTATTTTTAAATTATCATATAGGAAAATTGACTCTTTTTGGTACACAGTTCTATGAATTTTAACACAACTACCACCACATTCAGTATACAGAATATTTTCATCACCCCAAAAAACTCCCTAAGCTTTTAATCACCTACCATCCTACCAAGCAAAACCTATTTGTTCTTCAAGACTCAGCCCAAACTTTATGTCCTCTGTAGTGCCTTTAGTGACCTCCCAATAGAGGAAAATGCCTTTGCCCTGTACTTCTGTAAATATTCTCCAGATTGTTCTTAGAACTTATAATTTAATACTTTCTAGTATTGATTTACTTAAATAATTAATTGATATGGTGACATTGCTCTGGAGGAAAAACACAGAGGGCATTGAGCCTCCTGGGCAGGGAAGGGTGGGCTCCAGGGGAGAGCTAACCCTGCAAGGATCCTCAGAGAGGAATTCCCAGAAGTACATCTTTAGACTGACCTGGAAATAAAGAATCCAATCATGGGAACAAAACTAGAAGTTGTGTCCTGATGAGGTGGCTTAGGGGTTGATATGGAGAATATTTTAGACTGAAGGGACATCTTCTGTGAAGATTTAAAAGGAATGGACAAAATGGTCCATTTTTTTTTTCAAGTTAATGAAAACAGTTCTTTATTAAGTAACTTTTAATATCAGAAACATAAAACATAAAGCTCTTATAATCCTCTTTATAGCAAATATATAATATCAGTGCTTTTAGCCGTCTTAAGTTAAAGGCCCTTTATCATAAAATGTATGGTTTTGAAACTTTACTCAAATTGAATTTATAATCTCTGACTTCCCTATATATACATAACAAAAGACTGTAGTAAAATTATCAAATACTAAACACATCAATAATTTATCATTCTTAGTTTGTGGCTTAGTGAGGGAGAGAGATGAGCAGCTGTTTCCTCGCTATGGATTTTTTTAGCTTTTGAATAGCATGGGGACAAAATGGGCTTTTAAAAAATCTAATTCTTCTCTTTTTTCCCACACCCCACCCAGTTCCATTATCCTGCTTTTGACAAGAGCAAATTTTATTTACTCTAGTTTTCTCACTGTCCAGCAGAGTGCCCTCACCTAAAAGATACTTCATCATTTACTGAATAATTGTCAAAAGAAAGCCAAGCGTATCAACCAACTCTCGCTTTCACAAGTCAGTCCTCTGACTACAACTACTTCCTGCTCACTAATAATTCTTTTGTCAAGAGTTTCTTGTTTAAAATCTCTTTGGTTAAGTTAGCAACATATTTTCCTCCATGAAATTGAAGACAATGAACATGTACTATGGTGCTACCATGTGTTCTGAGCTGTGCCAAGCAGTACTGATTTAGGGATCAATAAGAAATGGACCTTGTTCTAGAGACGTGGGTGAGTAATAAATCCTTGGATGGACTTATGGGATATGTGGGAGACAAACTTAGGGGGTGCCTCTTGAATTCATTGTTTAACCAGCATGATTGCTCATTTCCCTGCGTATGATGTGAAGCCCATGGAATAAAGAAAAAAAAAATAATTGCAGCTGGTACCCACCCTCTCTGTTACTGGCGTTCTCTGCCATGAGACAGAACAAAGTGTTGTGGAAAGTGTGTGGTCAGTGAAGAACAAACTAAATCTTAAATAATTTCAAATCTTAAAATCTTCTTAGAAACACTTTAACACATTTTCCCAACCCAGGGTCATATCAATGAGTAATACGTATGCTCAAATACTATCATAGGATCTAAACTGCATTTGATATGTTTTCTAGATTAAAGAGCTTCTTTATTAACAATTAAGAATTTTAGCCTCTAGAATGGAATTAGACTCAATAAAGGAACATTTTGTCAAAAGATTCTAATATCTTTATTGCTTTATTTTCTATTTGTAGTATATGGGGACTTTTGCAGTTTCTAAATTTTCCTCAGATTGTCATTTGAGTAGCCAAGTAAATGCTATGTCATTTTAAGGACATCTGCAGCAAGGAGAATAATTAACCTTCTGGAAGGTTGTTTGAATGAACATCTACTCCCTGACAGTGAGGCTCTTATCCCTGTAACCCCTCTGAGAAAAGAATTTAAAATCTACAGTTCAATAATACAGGTGACTCCGATAAATATTTCTGACGGCAACAGAAAACCACGTCTCTGAGGTAAAGCAACTGTAAATAATATATTATAATTGATCAAGACTGAAACTGATGATGACCACATTTTAATTCTCCTACTCATTATTGTCAGTGGTATTCAATGACACATTGTTGGTTTTAGATCAGACTTTTTATTTCAAAGAAAAGACTCACCTATTGTATTAAAAGAGAAAAACAAAACAAACAGACAAACAAAAAAAATCCTTAAGATAAACTGCAAAAACTACCAAGGACATATACATTTTGTTTTGTTTTCTGGAATAAGCAGGAGCATGAAAATCTTGTGGATTCCTGAAATGGAGGCTGGCAACCCAAATTATATCCTTAGCTCAAACATCTATCAGGATTGACTTCAGTGGTACTTCTTCCTGTTTGCAGTGAGCTGGATGATCACTATCATAAAAAAATCACATAATTATTTCATATTTAAATTGTAACCTTAAAAATAAACTTCTCCTAAGTGAGATTTTTGTTTTTTGGTTTTTGTTGGTTTGTTCATTCGTTTGAATGGGAAACATGCTCTTTCTTTTGTAAACTGATGTATATGGTTGGGGCAGAATATCAGAAAATGAACATGCTACAGGGAGGAAAAGATATGCAGAAATCTCTTCATCCCCCCAAAAAAGCATCAAAAAGCAGAGCTCCTTCCCACACCATAGAAAGAGGCTGCAGTTCGCACTTCTTGGCTCCCCTTTAATCACTGTGGTCTCTGTCTGTGGCACAGAATGAACTGAGCAGGCACCAAAAAGTCTCCTAGGTGTGGTTTTAATTGTCTGCTCTATTTCTCTGAATTTGTAAAATCTCTTGGAGGTAAGGGCTCTCTTAAATGGTTTTGTTCTCAGAACGTAGGACATCCATGGGCATGAGATATGCATGGCATGGTTGGTATGAAAAGTTCTCTCTCCTTCTCCCTGCATCTCCCACTCAGCCTGCGTCTGGAGAATGAAGTTGTGCGGGCAGAAGAGCTGCTCACATCTGGCTCTGGAGGCTCTCGGCTGCCTCTCTGCCCTGTGGCCCCCTACCCTACTGCCTGCAGCTGAGCAGAGGTAGAGGAGAAGTGGAGTGCTCGATGCCCCACCTGCGCTGAACACTACACCAAAGACCGTCTGATGTCTCCAGAGCCACTTTCTGCTTCTTGTCTCTCCTGAACCTGGAGTCACAGCTCCAGAACCTCTACAACAGTGTACAGATGTGTTATTACAGGAAGGCTTTCATCTCATTTAATTTACTGGTTTTAATTTAATTTTCAGCCTTTTCAATTTTATGAATTAGTCTTTAACAGATGTCCATTTTTCTTGACTTTTTCTGCTTTGGATTTATTCCATTATTTGCCTTTCATTATCAAAGTTTTTAGAAGGGACGGTAGACATGCATCTCTTTTCGCAACTTGATTCCGTCTCCCATATTTCCTAGTAACAGATCTTAAGTTAACTTACTGCTATTGTTTAGGTAACATTTTTACATTTTTTTTTTTTTTTCCTGACAGGTATTTTCCCCAGTAATGAGACCTTGTAAGTTATTTGCTCTTTGGGAATAGCGAAGTTCTGTGATGACCCTGGTTAACCATTCATTCCGGTTCTTTCCCCAACACTGTCCTCACCTTCTGTCAGTGCTGTTCCTTCAGTGATCCCATCCAGCCCCATCATTTTAAATACTCTCTACACATTCGTGGCTCCTCTGCTTATATCTTTGGAAGCAACCTCTCCAGTGATCTCCACATTCCAACAAGCTCCAATAACCTACCTCCTATTTCATTTCATGTGGATGAGTAACAGGCATTTCAAACTGAGCATTCAAAACTATATTGCTTTCTTGCCCTTCCCACTCTGTTCCGTATCCTGCACTGTCATTCATTTCAATAAACACCTCTGCTCTTTGCTGAGAGTAAGAACCCAAGAGCATCCGATGCTTCACTTTTTCTCACATCTCGCATCCAATCACCAATCCAATCCGCTCTATCTTCACCACGTATCCTAAGTCTTCTACTCTCCTATTTATTACTGAAACACTGGTCCAACAAAACAGCAACTCTCACTCAGGTTGTTCTATTACTCTCTCGATTGTTCTCTCTGATTCCATTCTTGTATCTAATAGCCTATTCTCCACTCAGCAACCAGAGTGATGTTTTAAAACAGCAGTTTCTTCATGTTACTCCTAGTTAAAGCCTCATGGTTCTCCATCACACAATGAAATCCCGAGTTGTCACCAAAGCCCGTAAGGCTTTCTGAGATCTGGCCCCGGAGGCTCTCCATGCTTTCATGGTTTCCCTCATTTATCGTGTTGTTTTTCCTCAACCAAAGTAGGTGTGATGTCATCTCACGGCATGTGGGCAAGTTTCTCCCTCTACTAGGAAAGTTCCCAAATATTGGCATTCTCCCTTGTTTGACTCAGGTCCTTCCTCAAACACTCCTCCAAGGGGGTCTACCCTGACCACACATTAAAAAAATTAATGCTGTCCATGCTCTATCCCTCAACTATGTTGAATTTTTATTCACTGACCTTCTCACCACCTGGCATCTCATTATACATTTATGTGTATGCCTTCCTCTCTGTAGTGTATAAGACACCTGAGGAGAGGCTTTGTCCTTTTGTTCTCAAGAGAATGGATAGGAATGGGAAGTCATATAATCAAACAAGGGCAATCAAGTATTATATGTGCGATAATAATGGATATATTTAGGTAAACAGGATTTAGAAGTTGAAAAAAATCTATAAATCTTTGGAAATGGCAACCATAAAATATTTACATATTTGTCCAAGAGTGTATAGTCAGGCAATAACACTCCTAAAGGGCCAGAGATCCAAATAAAGATGCTGCCCTGCAACGGTTGTAGGCTACACAGAAAATGCAGCAGGGAATAGTGGTGTAATTAACCTCCAATCCTGTGGATTAAAAAACATGAACAAGAAGAAAACAATCCTCTTGCTGTCATTGGAAGAATCAAAGAACCCTAAGAGATGGAAGTAAGCTTAATCGTAACCCTCCCCAACCCTCCTCACATAGACACACACACGCACACGCACTACAGGAATTATTTCTATGGGTTTCTGGACATATGGTCATTATCCAAATGCTGCTAGAAGCTTTTCAGAAACCCAAAAACTCATTAGATGTGCATATCACTTATTTCCTTGCTACAGTAGGAAAAAAACATAAGTAGTCCAAAGGGAGGTAGAGGAACCCTCAACCAACTCTGCCAGTTTCTCCTGCTACCAACCCTGACTAGAATCTAACATTACACTGCAACCACCCATAAGCACATTTGGCTTCTTTCCTTTGGTATTCATTCAACAGCTACTTATTGAGCACCTACTATGTATCGGTTCCTGTTCTAGGCACTGGGGATATGACCACGAAGAAAACAGACAAAATTTCCTTCCTGGTGTATTTTACATTCTGGTTTCTAACTAAGGGCAAACAGCTCAGAATTTTGTGAATTTAAGGCTGAAGAATTAAATATCTAAGAACTTTAATGGTGTCATTGATGCAATGATACCTGGTAACTATTTAATGCTGCACCGCAATATTTCACTATAATCAAGGTGCAAGCAAGAGGAAACACATTATATAAGGGTACTTTAGCTCACTTAAAATTCCATGGAAATAAAATCCAGCCACTGAATTCACAGCTGTACTTTCCGAGGCTTTTATATTTTGTCGCTCTTTGGAAGAGATTTGGGCACCAAAGCATGCTGATGTGTGGATCGTATCCCCCAGCCCTGTGCAGCCTATACAACAATAACTTAAAGATTCAGTAAACCTGATGGATTACCTAGTGCAACACAGTTTTACCCACATCTCCATAAGCATTGCACATAGCTGGGTGTTACTTAACTTTATTACCCACCTCATATAGAATGAAAGGCTGTAGTGTTTATAAAGTAACCTTCTACCTAGAGTGTATTGTATTCTAATTACCTTAAGTCTAAATGGTGAGTTTTATCATCTGCTCCTCTCAAAAAATCCATCCCAAGCAAAATTTAAAACAGCACCAGAATCAAATTTGCCAAGGTCATGTTGGCCACACTTTGGAAACATAGGTTGCATTTTCCTGCTAATTACCTTGACCCCTAAGGCAGCATCCTGCCTCCTTCAACAAGAAAGGGGGAAAATCTCTGTGTTTAATTTATATGAGAGATGCTGCAAATTAATGTAAGCAACTTATAACACGCAAGGCTTCAGTGGTAATTAAAAGATAAATTACCCACTTTGGAGTAAGACTAAATTGTTAAGTTCATTAACTTCTGGAATGACAAAAATAGCCTTACATTTCAACGTCATTTAAGTGTGTATACACAAATCATTCTGTCTAACATACCCTTTATTCTCCAGATGACCTTAAACAACATATTTATAACTACGCACAAAACTGATCACTTTAGAATCTTCAATGTTTATGAAATTATGAATCCCCTTAGAATTGAGTTGTCATGAAAGAGTAGTTTAATTCACTGAACTTCTAATGTTTGCAAAAGCAGTGTGTTAAGTTTCTCAGTAAAGAAAAATGACAATCAAGGAATACTTAGGCTCTCAAAGGCAGTAAAAAGAAGGAGAGTTTCCCAATGTAGTATACGTGTCTCCAGTTACAGGGAAAAACAATATGCAACATTCATTCTCTAAGATTATTAAAATACTTAAACCAGTAAACCAAGAACACACCACTTAGAAATATGGAAGGTGGGGCAAGATGGCAGACTGGTGAGCTGTATGTTTTAGTTACTCCTCCAGGAAAGTAGGTAGAAAGCCAGGAACTGCATGGACTGGACACCACAGAGCAATCTGACTTTGGGCATACTTCATACAACACTCATGAAAACGTGGAACTGCTGAGATCAGCGAAATCTGTAAGTTTTTGCAGCCAGGGAACCCAAGCCCCTCCCCGCCAGGCTCAGTCCCATGGGAGGAGGGGCTGTCAGCTCCTGGAAAGAGAAGGGAGAACTGCAGTGGCAGCCCTTATCAGAAACTCATTCTGCTGATCCAAACTCCAACCATAGATAGACAGAGACCAGACACTAGAGAATCTGAGAGCAGCCAGCCCAGCAGAGAGGAGACAGACATAGAAAAAAACAGCACGAAAAACTCGAAAATAAAAGCGGAGGATTTTTGGAGTTCTGGTGAACATAGAAAGGGGAAGGGCAGTGCTCAGGCCCTCAGGCTCATATGCAAATCCCAAAGAAAAGCTGATCTCTCTGCCCTGTGGACCTTTCCTTAATGGCTCTAATTGCTTTGTCTCTTATCATTTCAATAACCCATAACATCTGTGAGGAGGGCCCTTTTATTTATTTATTTTTTAATCCTTTTTTCTTTTTCTAAAACAATTACTCCAAGAAGCCCAATACAGAAAGCTTCAAAGACTTGCAATTTGGGCAGGTCAAGACAAGAGCAGAACTAAGAGAGCTCTGAGACAAAAGGCAATAATCCAGTGGCTGACAAAATTCACTAAACACCACAACTTCCCAAGAAAAGGGGGGTGTCCGCTCACAGCCATCATCCTGGTGGACGGGAAACACTCCTGCCCATCGCCAGCCCCATAGCCCAGAGCTGCCCCAGACAACCCAGTGTGACAGAAGTGCTTCAAATAACAGGCACACACCACAAAACTGGGCGTGGACATTAGCCTTCCCTGCAACCTCAGCTGATTGTCCCAGAATTGGGAAGGTGGAGCAGTGTGAATTAACAAAGCCCCATTCAGCCATCATTTCAGCAGACTGAGAGCCTCCCTACACAGCCCAGCAGCCCAGAACCACCCTGGGGGATGGCACTCACCTGTGACATAGCACAGTCATCCCTCAACAGAGGACCAGGGGGTGCACGCCCTGGAAGAGGGACCCACTCGCAAGTCTCAGGAGCCATACGCCAATACCAAGGACTTGTGGGTCAGTGGCAGAGACAAACTCTGGCAGGACTGAACTGAAGGATTAGACTATTGCAGCAGCTTTAAAACTCCAGGATCACCAGGCAGATTTGATTGTTAGAGCCACACCCCCTCCCTGACTGCCCAGAAACACGCCCCATATACAGGGCAGGCAACACCAACTACACACGCAAGCTTGGTACACCAATTGGACCCCACAAGACTCACTCCCCCACTCACCACAAAGGCAAAGCAGGGGAGAACTGGCTTGTGGAGAACAGGTGGCTCGTGGATGCCACCTGCTGGTTAGTTAGAGAAAGTGTACTCCACGAAGCTGTAGATCTGATAAATTAGAGATAAGGACTTCAATTGGTCTACAAATCCTAAAAGAACCCTATCAAGTTCAGCAAATGCCAAGAGGCCAAAAACAACAGAAAATTATAAAGCATATGAAAAAACCAGACGATATGGATAACCCAAGCCCAAGCACCCAAATCAAAAGACCAGAAGAGACACAGCACCTAGAGCAGCTACTCAAAGAACTAAAGATGAACAATGAGACCATAGTACAGGATACAAAGGATATCAAGAAGACCCTAGAAGAGCATAAAGAAGACATTGCAAGACTAAATAAAAAAAATAGATGATCTTATGGAAATTAAAGAAACTGTTGAAGAAATTAAAAAGATTCTGGACACTCATAGTACAAGACTAGAGGAAGTTGAACAATGAATCAGTGACCTGGAAGATGACAGAATGGAAAATGAAAGCATAAAAGAAAGAATGGGGAAAAAAATTGAAAAAATCAAAACGGACCTCAGGGATATGATAGACAATATAAAACGTCCAAATATAAGACTCATTAGTGTTCCAGAAGGGGAAGAAAAGGGTAAAGGTCTAGGAAGAGTATTCAAAGAAATTGTTGGGGAAAATTTCCCAAATCTACTAAACAACATAAATACACAAATCATAAATGCTCAGCAAACTCCAAATAGAATAAATCCAAATAAACCCACTCGAGGCATATTCTGATCACACTGTCAAACACGGAAGAGAAGGAGCAAGTTCTGAAAGCAGCAAGAGAAAAGCAATTCACCACATACAAAGGAAACAGCATAGCACTAAGTAGTGACTACTCAGCAGCCACCATGGAGGCGAGAAGGCAGTGGCACAATATATTTAAAATTCTGAGTGAGAAAAATTTCCAGCCAAGAATACTTTACCCAGCAAAGCTCTCCTTCAAATTTGAGGGGGAGCTTAAATTTTTCACAGACAAACAAATGCTGAGAGAATTTGCTAACAAGAGATCTGCCCTACTGGAGATACTAAAGGGAGCCCTACAGACAGAGAAACAAAGAAAGGACAGAGAGACTTGGAGAAAGATTCAGTACTAAAGAGATTCGGTATCGGTACAATAAAGGATATTAATAGAGAGAGGGAAAAATATGACAAACATAAACCAAAGGATAAGATGGCTGATTCACAAAATGCCTTCACGGTTATAACGTTGAATGTAAATGGATTAAACTCCCCAATTAAAAGATATAGATTCGCAGAATGGATCAAAAAAAATGAACCATCAATATGTTGCATACAAGAGACTCATCTTAGACACAGGGACACAAAGAAACTGAAAGTGAAAGAATGGAAAAAAATATTTCATGCAAGCTACAGCCAAAAGAAAGCAGGTGTAGCAATATTAATCTCAGATAAAATAGACTTCAAATGCAGGGATGTTTTGAGAGACAAAGAAGGCCACTACATACTAATAAAAGGGGCAATTCAGCAAGAAGAAATAACAATCGTAAATGTCTATGCACCCAATCAAGGTGCCACAAAATACATGAGAGAAACACTGGCAAAACTAAAGGAAGCAATTGATGTTTCCACAATAATTGTGGGAGACTTCAACACATCACTCTCTCCTATAGATAGATCAACCAGACAGAAGACCAATAAGGAAATTGAAAACCTAAACAATCTGATAAATGAATTAGATTTGGCAGACATATATAGAACATTACATCCCAAATCACCAGGATACACATACTTTTCTAGTGCTCACGGAACTTTCTCCAGAATAGACCATATGCTGGGACATAAAATAAGCCTCAATAAATTTAAAAAGATTGGAATTATTCAAAACACATTCTCTGACCACAATGGAATACAATTAGAAGTCAATAACCATCAGAGACTTAGAAAATTCACAAATACCTGGAGGTTAAACAACACACTCCTAAACAATCAGTGGGTTAAAGAAGAAATAGCAAGAGAAATTGCTAAATATACACAGACGAATGAAAATGAGAACACAACATACCAAAACCTATGGGATGCAGCAAAAGCAGTGCTGAGGGGGAAATTTATAGCACTAAATGCATATATTAAAAAGGAAGAAAGAGCCAAAATCAAAGAACTAATGGATCAACTGAAGAAGCTAGAAAATGAACAGCAAACCAATCCTAAACCAAGTAGAAGAAAAGAAATAACAAGGATTAAAGCAGAAATAAATGACATAGAGAACAAAAAAACAATAGAGAGAAATATGTGAAATAATTTTTTGTTAGTTGAGTAGGTACAATATTAGCTAGATTTTATGTTTTCTCCTTTTCCAAGCTAATTCAGTATTGGAGAAAATGCTGTAAATCCAGATATGTGCAATCTTAATGATTTTGTGAAACCCAAATTGTTACCCTTTTAAAAAAAAGTATACATGTTCAATGATGAACGTAGACTTCATTCATCAATACCATTTCATTCTGTCCAACGTATGATGGCAGAGAGCCAGAAAAGTGGAAATAGGGAAGGAGTCAGAAAAGGCTTCATGGAGATGACATTGCAATGTCACTTGCAAAATTATATATATATATGAGAATGAGGTGGGCACAGAGGGGTGGGAGGAACCCAGAAGATACTGGGAGTGCCATAAATACACCAAAGTTGAGTGAAAAGATTTTGTGACCTTGGCATCATAGGAGATAGCACCAAGAGATGAGGGAGGAAGGATAAACTGGGAGACGAGAAGGTTTTCAGTGTGCTGAGAGAGTCTGGACCCTTAGGCTGCAAGTTATAAGCGCAAGTTAAGTGTTTAAGAAGCAGAATAACAAGCGCGGAAGTATGTATTAAAAAGTTCACTCAGACAATGGGGAAGATGGCTTAGATGGTGATGATGCTGAAAGCAGGAAAACCAATTTAGTATGAAAAGAAGAGCTCGTAAACTACAACCAAGACAGAAACGAAACAGACAACAGAAATACAAGCACTATTGTTGTGCAAAGAATTGGCATCAACTCCCTTTATCCAGTGTATGGGCAGATGAGTTATAAAATAAAGACAAAAAAGTATGTAAATAATGGGTGGGGGGTAAGGGGTGTGGGATGTTTTGGATGTTCTTTTTCATTTTTCTCTTTATTTTGGAGTAATGAAAATGTTCTAAAATTGATTGTGGTGATGAATGTACAACTATATGACACTGTGAGACATTGATTGCATTCTTTGGATGGATTATATGGTATGTGAATAGACCTCAATAACATTGCATTCAAAAAAAAAGATTTTGAAATCAGTTTGTGTTAGGGATTGAATCACACCCCCCCACAAAAGGCAAGTTCAAGTCCTAACACTGGTGGGTTTGAACCCATTTGTAAAATGGACCTTTGAAGATGTTATTAGTTGAGGTGTGCCCAAACTGAATGAGGGTGGGCCTTAATACAATAAGGCTGAGGTCCTTAGAAGGAAAGGAAATTAGACGCAGAGAGGAAGCCATGAGAGCAGCCAGAAGCTGGAAGTCAACGGGAACCCAGAGACGCCAGAGAAGGCTGCCATATGCATTGCCATGTGGCAGAAAACCAAGGACCAAGGATTGCTGGCAGCCCTCTGGGAGGAAGCATTGCCTTGCTGACACCTGACTTTGAACTTCTCCTAGTCTCAAAACTGCAAGCCAATAAATTCCCATTGTCTAAGCCAACCCAATGCGTGGTATTTGTTTCAGCAGCTGGAAACTAAAACAATTTGTATGCAGACTGAACAGGGCTGCTGCTGCATGCTACAGAACTTTTCTGCATATCAGGAAAAGTGAACCCTGAACGAGTCCTGACTGAGGTGCTGCTTTGAGGATGAGGATGTAACTGTACATGGGCTTCTGTACAGTGGCTTTACTCATGAAGGCAAGGAACATGGGAGAAGAATGATATCAGGAGAAAACTCCAATGAGTACAACTCTGAATGAATGCAATACACTTCATTTGGAAGTGTGGAATAGGCCTAGTTTTGAGACACAAACCTTAACTTGAAGTACGTTTGGGACAGTATATAAAAAGATAAATACTGAGGACATGCAAATAGTGGCAGTAAGTTAGGGAGAGGGAAAAGAGAACCCCAGTGAGGGCAGCACTCAGGGGATGCCAATGTTTTAGTAGAAGTCAGAGGAAGAAGTGTTCTCAGATATAACTGGAAACCATCAGGCAGGTCGGAGGACAGAGGGGACAGTGCAGTAATTGGCGTGAAAGGAGAAGTGAGATTTTAAACAGAGAAAAAGATTAGTTGTCTGACAGAGGCCTAACTGTACAACTTGAAAAGGATTCTGGTGCTGCCTTTTAAAAATAACAGGTTAAAACCACATTACAAATTTTTTTTCACCCATTATGGAATTAACAAAAATTAATAAAAAAGGAGCAACAGATTCCCCAACCACAACCCAAACATCAGAATTAACAGGAGAAACTACTGAGCTAGGGAAAAATTAAAAATTGTGAGCTAAGCAGATAGCCCAGCCCATTTCAGGTCTTAACCCTTTCCCTAAGATCCTAAAGTCATACAGGTGTGTGATGAACATTTGGGAATTCTACCAAGTGTTGCAAGAGAAATGACTAAGGGAGAGTAAAGGGCAAATCAGGGAGAGATAGTGAATGGCAAGAATGACTATACAAGCGAATGCTCTCGCTTCACATACTGATTTCAGGCAAAGACAAAAATTTAAAACCCAAGAGTTTTGTCCTTGGAAGAGAAACAATACACTAATAGGTTGACAGAACCCCAATAGAGAACCTTCAGAAACATCTCAGATGGAAAAATCACAGACCATGTATTTTACTTAAGCTCTTCCCTAAGGTTCTCTCATTTTCTATAAACTACCTCCACTCTGCCACGATCCCTCATTCAAACTACATAAAATGGATAGAACAGGAATATCCTGGCTTCGAACCACAGGTCAGACAGGGGGAAAAAGGAGTCTTGGATATAAGGAAAAAGAGCCAGTTAACAGCCAAACTGTATCAGAGTAAATCAACCAGTTGGAGAGAAGGACCCACGCATGAGTGAGAAATGAGTGAAGCAAAATTTTTGCAAACAAAATACTGAAGAATTTAAAAAAACAATGAATAAAATAAAGGCAATCGATGGGACAGATGCACTTAGAAGAAACTATAACTCAGGATACTGAGGGAAATTTCTCATACTTGTTTATGTTGTCACAATTTTTTATTCCTTTTCTAGTTAATAAAAGGAATTAACAAGGAAATTTAATCCAATATAACTAGAGTTCAAAAGTGAAATTATAAAATAATGTCATGGAATGAAACAGGAATTTTTCAATCTGAAAGAATAAATAGAGGTTCAAAATAAGATTTCAAAACAATTTCAAAGTCAGAAAAATAATAAACTGAAAAACAAAGAAATCTCTTACATGCATATTGTGTATATGCTAAATGAAAGAAACCAGTCTGAAAAAGCTACATATTCTATGATTCCAACTAAAAGACATTGTGGAAAGATCAAAACTGTAGAGGCAGTAAAAGATAAGAGATTTCCAGAGATTCAGGGAAAGAACGGGGGAGTGAACAGGTGAAGCACAGGAGGCTCATTTAGTTAGAGAAACCCTCCTGTATACTATTATAATGGTGGATACATGACACTATGCACTTGTCTAAACCCATATAACTTTACAGCACAAACTTGAATTGGAAAACTCATATAAGTGATCCCAGAACATGACAGGACAATCTAACTGCATTGCAAATAAATGAAACTTACTCACTGAAGAAGGTAGGAGAAACGGTGCTGACCTAAGTAGTTCTGGAACTGGGTGTGGTCTCCAAGGCTAAAGGTAAATGGAATGGCACCTGAACACACTGGTTGATAGTTTTTCCTATAGGGTATGTGTTATCTTTAACCACTGTACATGGAAACTGGAATAGAATAAGTCAGTAAATGGATGCTGGATGGTGGGAGTCAGGTGTCACTGTGGGAAGGGAATTCACATATAAGCAAGAGGGTGGGGCTAGAATGATCCATGTGGCAATGGACTGGAGTTGGAGACATTGGTAAGACCTCACATTTAGCTCAATATAGATACAGATGTTTACATATATATTTCTAGATATGTGTATATACATGGGTTAGTATATGCTTATATATTTCTTTGCTCTGTAAGCTGAGAGGAACTAAAAGAAATGACAACCTCATAGCAACAATCACACCTGGTACACAGAACTTGGTTTCTAATACAATTCTCCAAATAATTGAACTCATTGGAGAAATGGCTGATTCTAAGGCTGAAGGAAATGTACAAACTGTGCCTGGAGCCGGGAGCATCGTGAAGTGCCAGAAAATAAAGAAGTGCTTAAAAAAAAACACAACAATGCATTGTTAGGGAAATGTCAAAGGGACACGGGAGCTAACTGAAAGGTTTTCCAGTGGCCAAAGATGGAACCATTTATGAAACAAAATTAATGAATTATTATTGGACTAGTACCCAATGTTTCAAAACAAATAGCCATGAGTCCATAGTAAGGTAAATAAATGATTGAATAAATAAATAAATTGGGGAACAGACATATCTCCCATGAAGAATTCCAAATACTTAATTTACATGGATACTCCATCCCAAGGACAAGCACTCTTTAAGTGCTCCTTAAAAACATTGAAAAGTCATGCTGATACAATGAACCTTAAGGATTTGATGAAAGTGTTACTTTGCCTTTGCAGCTCCTCTCCAAAATCATAATCCCAGTTTAATCATGAGCAAAACAACAGACAAATTCCATTAGAGAAGCATCCTAGAAAAATACCTGACCAGTATTCCTCAAACTTCCAAAGTCATCAAAAACAAGGAAATTCTGTGAAACTGTTATAGAAAAGATGAGCTTAAGAAGACATGACATCTGAATGTAATGAGGTAACCAAGAGAGAACCATGGGAAAGAAAACAAAACAGAAAACTACCTTAGGTGAAAACTAAGGTAATTGGAATAAACTATGGAACTTAATTAATACTGATGTGTCAATGTTGGTTCACTAATTGCAACAAATGTACCACACCAATGCAAGATGTTAATAATAAAGATTGTGAGCAGGGCTATGCAGGAACACCACAGTATATTTTAAGTTTTTCTATAAATCTAAAAATGTTCTAAAAATAAATTTTATTAAAAAGTTGTGATCTCAGATTATCATGCTTACCCAAAACATCAAGGGAACTACAAACTTTCTCAACCAGAAAGAGCTTGGGAAGGAGGGAAATTTCTGTTCTTTTTAAGAAACTTCATGGCAATTGATTTATTTAACAGTTTCATCAAATAACCTCCTCAGAAATGAGAAAACATGTTAAAAGACTATTAAAATATTATAAGTACTGTATTCATACAAATTGAGAACTAATACCAAAAGACTTTGGAAATGATGCTCACTGAATATCATGTGAGTTTACATAAACTGGAGTATTCAAAGCACAGAGATCACTTACTTTATGATATAGTTTTTTGAAATAAATATAAACATACATATGACAATCATCTGATAAGTGAATTAAAATAAGTTAACTGTATTTGGTAAAATTTTGTCCTACTTATTTATTTTTTTAACATAGTAAATTTAAGTAGACAGATGTAATGGGAAGTTCATCACATTGATCTTCAAAAACATTAATTCAAAATTTTATACTGCTTTTCTTGGGTTTTATTTTCATTTAGTACCAATAAACAGGATATACTGATATTATAAGCATCTTTAGAGAGTGGTCTTAATGTCATTTTCCTCAGGTTTCATTGATTTCCTTTGAGCTCATTATTTGACTTTATCCATACTTTTACTATTTTTATTAAGCACTCATGCTTCATAAGTAAAATCTACTTATTTTCTCAATTATATCGTAAGTTATTTTAGGTGAGGAAACATGAGTCCCTGTATTTTTTATTTAAAGCATTCAGCATCTTTCAATAAATATGAATTTGATTACATAAAAAGCAGATCTGAGAAAACATTTGAAAGCATCCTCTCATTTCTGGGATCATACTTGTTGAATTATGACAGGAACTGTGTTAGTTTTCATATCTACAACTTTGTAACAATGAAGAAACGATCTCCAAAGAGGATTTCAAACGTAAGACAAATATTTATGAAATTTCTATAGCAGAAACTGGCAGCCTGATAACAAGAAATTAATCTCCCAGAGAGTAAAGATTGAAAAAAAGAAATCAAGGTATAAGTATTTACCTCACTTCATGAAGAGGTGCCTGGGTTTTGTGCTCCAGATATGTAACTTTATTTTGATTCAATTTATAGGTTCAAAATGCTCTACATTTTTACCAATTCATTTTTTCTTTGTTGTTTTTCTCTTATAGGTCCCTTTACTTCAAGTCTGATTTATGGTCCATCGATGTTTCCCCAGAATTTTATTTACTTGAAAGAAGCCTAAAAGAGGATAGTTTATTTGACAAATAAACAATTTTAAGTGCTAGAATTTCATTTGAATATTAATCAATTTGCAAAACTGTTTACATCTTAAAGAGTACTTGTTTATGATTCACCATAAATTCAATCAGAAGGAATTCTGAAGAGAATTCCATTTCAATTAGGTAGGCCTCATTATCACAGTTTTAGTGGTTGAAAGTACATTACAAGGAGAAAACCAACATGAAAAGACAAAACAAAACCAGAAGAAAAACATCTCTGAGCAGTCTCAAGGACTCAGGAGTTGAAATGACTTCAAGTTGTCAGCTAGACCAACTCTTTGCCTTTAGGACATATTACACTCAGTAATGAGAGAAGACCACATTTTTCTTTTAAATTATGAGCGAAAAGTAATGCATGGAGTTAATTTATGATGCAGATCCTGATTTGGTGCTTTCCATACCTACCAATAAGATTAAAACAGGATAAAAATCACAGATATGGTTAGGATTTTCTTAATGCATTAGTAAAGAATTCTGAAATGGGTCTCGGGAAAAGTTTGTAACATATTCTCCCAGACATAAGATAAACTACTACCAATACAGGATCATGTCACATAATTGTCCAGTGGTGTTTTTGACCCCCTTTTTTAACTCTATCAATCAGAAAGTCTCATTTCAACATCATTCAGAGTAGACTGGAAATCATATGGATCTGCTTTACTTTTGAAAAAGAAGTATTTTACCAAATGGTTTATGTAAGATTTCAAAAATATAATATATGTGATTCCTCTGTGTCAAATACAGTTTGCATAATCCAATGGAACTAAAGCAATTTATTGAGTTTAAAAGAATGTTAGACCCTAACTGAATTTATTCATTATATACAAATTATCAATTTGAGGTTTACATAGTTTGTGCAAGATTAACATTTTCTAGTTTTAATATTTTTTACCTTATATATTTTTGTGTACAAATATTTTATTATAGATTTGAGAAACATCTTGCACAATCCACCACACAAAAACAATGTATCAGATTAAGTGTTAGCATTTAAATCATCATCCTGTCCAAATAGTTCTGGCACTTTTAATGTATGAAGAATGAGGGAGAAGAAAACAACTGCCATGGTCCTTTCTGAAAGTTGAAATCAACGCCTTCATTTTATTTGTTAGCATAACCTGTTGCATAACTTATGCTAAAACCTAAGCACAAGAGTCAACAGCTGATGAATTCAGAATAAGTCACAACATACTTTTAGTAAAACTTAATTTCTTCAAGGTACTGAGTGCCAAGAGTTTCCAGGGCGGCAGTGAAAATAATTAAGTATTAATTAATAGCAGAGTAGAGGCTATTAATATATGCTGAGGCAAATCACAGCTGTGTGCCTTCCGGCTCACATTTTACTGGGTTCTGTTCTTAGAGGTCCCTGCAGCTGTTGCCATTAAAAAAACAAACAAACAAACAAACAAAATGTTGTTTGGGATTTAGTAAATACCAAAAAATAAAATAATTAGAATAATATAAATAGGCACTGGTTACCAAATAAACATGATAGAAATTTTTTGATGGGGTAGTATCAGGAGAACTAAAGAAGTCTGGCTAAATGAACAATTCCCTTTACCATCCTTCCACTCCATGTGGGCTATGTCTATATAACCCATTTTATGACAACTCTTTCTTGTCCTCATAGAACCAGGGCATATACTCTGTTTTTTACTACATTAAGTAGTATATCCTGTCTTAAATTATTCTATATCTCATTGCCCATTTTCTCTTATTTTACAGCAATATCGCCATCTGAAATATTTTATTTCTTGCTTGTGTATTTACTGTCAGTCTATTCTCATTGGACCATAAGTGCCATATCACACTATTTACCTTGTTCATTGTCACAACAACCAACCCTGGGCAATGCCTGGTACATGATGTGTATGCAATTGGTATTGCTTTGATGAATAAATGAGTTTTTTCTCTGGATAAATCTGTTGGGCTCAGAAACAGAGGAGAGGGGGTTGACTGTGAGATATCACAGGTTCTGATCCCACTAGGTGTGAATCTACTAAGAAAATCTTACCATAACATGGGGGAATAGCTTTATACAACCAGCAGACCTGGTCTTGAAAAAATGTGTTTAATTGCAAAAACAACTCTGATGCATTAGGGCTCCTGAATCCTTTAAATCACACTTTCAAACATACAATAACTTGCCATTACTTTTTTAAAAATTGGATTTTGCTCCATCTACTTGACTCATGATAGTTATAACTTATCAGCATTTCCCAAATTATTCCATGGAACAATTACTTAATGAATTTCTCTCTCTCTGACTTCTTTCAAGATTTTCTCTTTGTCTTTAATTTTCTGCAGTTTTAATAATATATGCCTAGGTACAGAGCTTTTTGTTATTTATCCTATGTGGCATTCTCTGAGCTTGCTGGGTCTGTGGTTGTGTCTGACATCAATTTTGGAAAATTCTTAGCCATTATTACTTCTAATATTTCTTCTGTCCCTTCCAATTTTTCTTCTCCATGTGGTATTCCAATTATGCATGTGATACTCTTTTTTTAATTCTCCCACAGATCTTAGTTATTCTGTTCTGTCTTTTTCATTCCTTTTTATATTTTCATTTTGGAAAATTTTAATTGACATATCTTCCAGCTCACTGATTCTATCCTCAGCTGTGTCAAATCTATTATTGCATCAAAACTATTTTTCATTTATGTAGCAGTTTTCATTTCTAGCATTTCCTCTAGGTTCTTTCTTAGAATTACAATATCTTTGCTTACATCTTGCATATTGTCCCCTTTAAACATCAGAACCCTTAACATATTAATAATAGTTGTTTTAATTTCCTAGTATTCTAATTCCAAAATCTCTGCCATATCTGAGTCTCATTCGGGTATGACTCAAATAGTTTTTTTACATGTTAGGAACTGAGGTGATCAGTCACTTAGTGTGAAGTTTCAAGGTTATCTGTCTGGGAATTACACTTTGCTCTAGCTGTAGGTGTCAGAGACTAACATTTCCTCAGTTGTCCTTTTTCTCCCTTGTCTTTGAATTTCCCTAGAGACTCCTTCTTAAATAGGGTCTGAGCCTTGCAGTGATTTCTGTTTTAACCCCTTGTTCTTATACAGGTTCCCTATTGATTTTGTGGTAAGGTGTGGAGATGGGGAAGCATTAAATAATCCTATGATTAATTTCAGTCCTTTAGAGAGCCTATGCTACTGTGCTGTGACTTCACACATGCTTCTCAGCTTCCACTACTCCCTGAGGTAACACAGGAAAGATAAAGGAAGCTGTAGTTGGGCATTTCCCTCCCTCTATTTTGGCTAAACTCTGATGAAACACAGGTTGGTTAGGCTCAGGTAAAATAACTTTTTCTTGCTTAAATAGAATTTTAAAAAGTTTATATAGAAGAATTCCTAAAGCCTTTATATACCCTGAATCTCAAAGAAGGGTTTATATGTGCAATCTTTTATAATATATTCATACCCTTTGAAAAACTGTGACCCTCCCTGTTTGCAAACTTCACCTCAGATATGCAATCACTTCCAATTCTACCTATCAAAAAGACTCCTCATCTTGCTGTAAAAATTGGTTCCTTCTACAGCCTTCCTTATTGCAGGCTAGCAATTCTATCTTTCCAGTTTACCAGCATTATGGCACTGGGATTTTCAAAAATGCCTGTCTTCCAGTCACTGTCCACATCTAATGCCTCTGGAAATGCAGTTGAATCTACTTCTAAAATATATCCATGAACTGACTGCTTCTTCTCTTACCTTGTCTGCTCTCTCCTGGTCCAGTCATCATAAAATCTGGACTCTTCACAGCTAGACTTTCCTCTCGGAAACCAATGCCTCTTTCAACAGCCAAATGAGCCTTCAAAAATGTTGAGGTCAGATTGCATCAATCCTCAGCTCAAATTTGTTGATGGCTTCCATGTTTTCCAGTAAACAATGCCCAAGTTTCTAGGATGATCTGTGAGTTCTTACAGAATCTCTCTCCCTATAACTCCCTGTTTAGATCCCTGGCTGCTCTCACTTCTCCTCTCCCTTGTCCACTTCACTCAAACCCTATCAGCTTCCTTCCTGTGACTCCAACATACCAGGGGTTTTACACTGGCTATTCCAGGGACATAACATTTTCTTCATCCATGCAGTCAACTCTCCTGCTTTCTTCAAGATTTTGCTTGAATGCTAGATGCATGAGGGCTCTGTGGACCTTCCTCATTGAAACTGCAGCTTTCCTCTGCCCCCACGAGCCCTCCCATCCCCTTGGCTCTCATCAGTTTTCAGTTTTTTCATGACACTGATTACTACTTAACATACCATATACTATCTTATTTATTACAGTTAGTTGTTTTCTGTCTTTCCTGAGGATGAACTCAAGAGGCTCAGTTAATCACCTGTTTTCACTAATGTATCTCAGCACTGAGATCAGCATCTGGCACACAGCACATTCCACGAAAATGTGTGGGATGAAGAATGAAGGATGACCTAGTGTTTGGCTTTATTTTATTTCATTTTATTGCAGAATTTATATCTATCATAACTTGTATTCTACAGTAACCATTTTAACTACATTGGATTAATTATTTGTATGAAACTGTTAGTATAAACTTATGCAATTATATTCTGAATGCTGCTTTTATTTCCCTCAAGGCTCTTAAACACAATATGATCCCTGAGAATTGTTGGTTTAAAATATTCCAAAACTATTCTAAACCTTAGCACACTAAGCATCTCCTATGTTGATGCAAATTTTACCTCCATCCGAGAAGAATTTGAGATAATTATATCTTAGTTTTCATTATGAAAAAAATTGAATAAAATGAAAACTAAAAAATTTGCAGAATTAAAAATTATATATATGACATGTAGTATGTATAATCACTGTACCAGTTAGGGGTCAAGGCCGTTGTTTTGCATCTGATGCTTGACCTTAAATTCCTCAGGTATGAAGAAGGGAAAGGGGGGTGTAAAGAAGTGAGAGGAAGGGATGAGTGGAGTCTGTGGAATGGAGTGAACCCTGCTTCTGCTCTTGTCATAACTTGTCTTGATGGAATGGGGGCCCTGCAGAAGCTGGGTCCTTCATTATGGAGCCAAGTACACACCCCTGAGTCAGGGATGAAGATGCTGAATGAGGATCCAGGGAAAGATGGGCAGCTGCAGGCCCAGCTGCTGTGTCAGGCCAAGAGGTCAGCTGACAGAGAAGCAGCCAAGTGCCCGAGCTAGCTGCTACAGCTGCTGCTTCTATCCTGCCCTCCAGATCTTCCACACGAACATGCCTGGTGGCCCACTCCGGCACAAGGCATACAGAAGGGACAATTCTTGGCAATGTAGCTCAGCCTAACCAAGATGACATTTGGCTAAGCCACAACAATCAGTTAGCAATTAGTTACCAAGTAGATGATATTATAACTAAGTATCCATATTATATAATTTAAGCACAAGAAGCTTCTCCAAAGTATCTTAGTTATAACAAGTCCAGGGTTAAAATGCTTAGGAACTAAACTCTTCTACAAGTATGTTGGCTAGCTCCCCATTTATGCTCAGCAAAACCCTTCCAAAGAAAGAAAATTCATTTAATCCTCACAACCACCATAAGAGGAATTATATCATACATTTTCAGCCTGGTAATTTAATTCTTGGAAAGCAATTTGCTTCTAAGAAATATGTATAGGTATACAATAAACACTGTAAATATAATCAGAAACAAAAGCACTTTAAAAATCTAGAGCTGATTATGGAAATTTGAATAGGAAGTGAGATATGGTAGGTTACTATAGGCTGGAGTGAAATAGTGACACATCCCAGAGTAATTTGGGCAGATAATAAAAAATATATTTACAGCCTCCCCCTCCCCAGCCCTGAGGATATGGGGGAAGGTACGGAACTGTTGAACTTCCTCACCTGGACTGGTGTTGATGTTGTCACAAACACTGGGACTGGCGGTTTGATGTGCTGAGCCCTCGATCATGGGACTTGCCCTTATGAAGCTCATTACCACAAAGGAGAGGCTAAACTTGTATGTAATTGTGCCTAAGAGTCTCCCCCTGAGTACCTCTTTGTTGCTTAGATGTGGCCCTCTCTCTCTCTGTAACTGAGCCACCTCAGCAGGTGAACTCACTGCCCTCCCCGCTACGTGGGAACCGACTCCCAGAGTTGTAAATCTCCCTGGCAATGCAGAATATGACTCCCAGGGTTGAATCTGGACCCGGCATCGTGAGACTGAGAGTATCTTCTTGACCAAAAGGGGGATGCAAAATGAGAGGAAATAGTTTCAGTGGCTGAGAGATTTCAAATGGAGTCGAGAGGTCACTCTGGTGGACATTCTTATGCACTATATAGATAACACCTCTTAGGTTTTAATGTATTGGAATAGCTAGAAGTAAATACTTGAAACTACCAAACTCCAACCCAGCAGTCTGGACTCCTGAAGACATTTATATAATAATGTAGATTACAAGAGGTGACAGTGTGATTGTGAAGACCTTGTGGACCACACCCCCTTTATCTACTGTAGGGATGAGTAGAAAAATGGGGATAAAAACTAAAGGACCAATGGGGTGGGATGGGGGGATGGTTTGGGTGTTCTTTTGTCACTTTTATTTTTTATTCTTGTTCTGGTTCTTTCTGATGTAAGGAAAATGTTCAGAGATAGATTGTGGTGATGAACACGTAACTATGTGATCATACTGTAGACAGCTGATTGTATACCATGGATGATTGTATGGTGTGTGAATGTATTTCAGTAAAACTGAATTAAAAAAAATCTAGAGCTGATTAATATGACATCACCTCCTCACTATCAGGAAGTCTCAGAAGCCCTCAGACTCTCTGCAGATGCCAAAAAAGAAATATCCTTTATGATTTAAAAATAGAGGTGAAAAAGAAATACCATGAATTTGAATACAAATGCAAAACTGTCCCAGTTCTGGATTAAACAAGAGAGGTATGATAGATCAAAATGGAAAGCTACAGTGTTGGTTGATTTGAATGTGGAACATATCTCAGGAGAAATAACCAGGTTCTCTATTTCCCCGACTCTGAGTATTTCTGAGTAGAAGTAACAGAGGCAGCAGGAGCATATCAGACTAACTCTTACCATATTTCAACTGCACACAAAAGCTCTGCAAACAACTCCTAACCCATGTGACAGGGTCATTATGTCCCTTTTTCTGTAATGCATCCATTTTCTAATTTTAATTTCTCTTTTTTGACTTAATCTTACTTTGCACTGGACTGATTTTTTTGAAGTCTATTTTTGGATACTATTTTTACAGCTTTGTTGCTATAAGTCACTTACCTTGTAATTTACCCATTTAAAGTGCACAATTTAAAGGGTTTTAGCATATTCACAGATTTATTCAATCATCACCATGATCTACTTTTTAAATATTTTCCTCACCTCAAAAATAAACCAGTGCCCATTAGCAGTTTTTCCCCACCCCCCACCCACCCACTCTACACTCAGACATAGTCAAACACTAATCTACTTTCTGTCTCTATGGATGTTTCTGATATGAACAGTTCATTAAATGGAATCATACAATATGTTGTGTTTTATGACTTTTCATGTTTTCCTGGTAGATCCATGTAATTAATTTTTATTAATATTATAGTATTCTGTTTTTAGAATATCCCCATTTTATTGATCCATTCATCAGTCAATAGATTGTTGGGTTTTTTATTTGAAAATTATGAAAAATGCTCCTATGAACATCCAGGGACTAGGTTTTGTCTATATCTTTTTTATATATGAAGGAGCAGGATTTCTAGTTCATATGTGAACTCAATTTTTAACATTTTGAGGAACTGCCAAACTGATTTCCAAAAGTCTCCACCATTTTGTATTACCAGCAACAGTATTTGAAGGCTCCAATTTCTCCATATCCTCACCAACATTTGTTACTGTCTGTCTTCTTAATTACTGCCATCTTAGGATAAGTCAAGTTACATGTGATTGTGGTGTTGACATGAATTTCCCTAATTGCTAGTGATTTTGAACATCTTTTCATTTGCTTATTGGTCAACTGTATGCCATTTTCTGGAGAATTAACTGTTCAATTGCTTTGCCCATTTTCAATAGTTCATTTGTCTTTTTGTTGTTAAGATGTTTTTATGTGTGCTGGATTCAAGTTATTTAGTAGACACATGATTTGCAAATATCTCCTTCCATTCTATGGGTCATATTTTTCACTTTCTTAGTGGTATCAATTACAGCAGCAAAGTTATTAATTTTATTAATCTGTTTTTATTAATTTTGTCATGTGTTTTGTTTTCATATATTTAGAAATCATTGCCAAACCAAACTTCATGAAGATTTACTTCTATGTTTTTTCTACTAATTTTATAGTTAAAACTCATACAATGAAGTCATTGATGTATTTTGTTTATGGTGTGAGGAAGTGGTCCAACTTCATTTGTTCTCACATGTATATCCAGTTATCCTGGTACTACGTGTTAAAAAGATTATCTTTTCCACTAAATTCTCTTTTCAAATCTCACCTTCTTGAAAAGCAATAGACCATAAATGCAAGGATTTATTCCCATGATCTCAATTCTGTTTCACTGATTTATATACCTATCCTTTGGCCATAATCACATTACTTTGCTTACTGTAGCTTTTGAAATCTGTGACTCCTCCAACTTTTTGTTCCATCTCAAGATTTTTTAGGCTACTCATATTTCCATATAAATATTAGGATCAACTGTCACTTTCTGCCAAAAAAAATAGCTGGGATGTATTAAACATGGAATTGGTTCATTACTAATTTATAAAAATAAAGTTGCTTTTACACTGACCTTGTATTTGCAAACTTGCTGAACTCTTTTATTGCCTGTGTAGAAATTTCTATATACAAGGTTGTGCCATCTGCAACTAAAGAAGGTTTTATTTTCCCATTACAATACTTCTGTCTTTTGTTTCATTTCCTTGGCTTATTGCCCTGGCTAGAAACTGCAGTCAAGATTAAAATAAGTGGCAAGAGTAAATATTCTTTTCTTCTCCCTTATTTATGAAGAAAATATTTAGTCTTTAATTTTTAACAATGATATTATTTGGGGAGTTTCATACATGTTCTTTGGCAGGTTGAAGAAATTCCCCAGCCTGTGGAGTGTTTTTCTCATGAAAGAGTATTGGATTTTGCCAAATTGTTTTTCTTCACTTTTTGAAATAAGAATGTGGGTTTTGTCTGTTTTCTATTAATATGATGCATTACATTTTTTTGTTTGTTTGTTTTTTAGTTGTTTTTTTTTTTCTTTATTCTTTTTTGGTTTGATTTTTTCCATGTTTATTGTGAACTTTGACATGTATACATAACAGTGATAACTTTCAATTACGATTTCACAAGTAGTTAGAGAACAAATCTCAGAGAGTGTCGTGTCATGGGTCACAGTTCCACAATTTCATCCATTTCCATTATTATAAAATATAACATATATACAGAAATGTGTTAACTCTCAACGTACAGCTCAAAAAGCAGTCATATAGGTAATTTCAAAAATTGTTGTGGGTTATAGTTCCACAATTTCAGTTCTTTCCTAATTATGCAATACAAGGTATATACAGAAAAGTGAAAACCTTCAAGGCACAATTCAATGAGCAGCTATAGAGCACATCCCAAGGGATGCTATAGGCTATAGTTCCACCATGTCATTTCCCTCCTTCCAGCCATTCCAGTCATTCCAACACTCCAGCATCCAAAAATATATATATACATAATTATGTAAAGTTTCAGTATTCATAGACCTTTGCCCAATCTTATCTTGTTTGTTGCTACTCCTTCCTCTCACTTAATCTCTTTCTCCATCTTCAGCGGTATCTAGGCAGTGAGCACCCTATCTTGTTCATATTAAAAGGGGGTGTCTATAGAATGGTGAAGGGGCCTGCATCTGATAGTTTATCTTAAAGAGGCTGTTGCCTGTGGGTTTTAGGATTTGTCTGGTATACGAACACTCTAGTGGATTTAAGTTTCTGAAAGATAAAACTTAGTGAGTGCATCTTTTATAGAATATCAGGTAAGGACCTAGGTATTTGGGGACTACTTTTGGTAAGGGCATGGCACGCCATGGCCAAGTGGGATCAAGGCTCTTATTTTTTTTTTTTTTATTAAATTCAGTTTTATTGAAATACATTCACACACCATACAATCATCCATGGTATACAATCAGCTGTCTACAGTATGATCACATAGTTATGTGTTCATCACCACAATCTATCTCTGAACATTTTCCTTACATCAGAAAGAACCAGAACAAGAATAAAAAATAAAAGTGACAAAAGAACACCCAAACCATCCCCCCATCCCACCCCATTGGTCCTTTAGTTTTTATCCCCATTTTTCTACTCATCCCTACAGTAGATAAAGGGGGTGTGGTCCACAAGGTCTTCACAATCACACTGTCACCTCTTGTAATCTACATTATTATATAAATGTCTTCAGGAGTCCAGACTGCTGGGTTGGAGTTTGGTAGTTTCAAGTATTTACTTCTAGCTATTCCAATACATTAAAACCTAAGAGGTGTTATCTATATAGTGCATAAGAATGTCCACCAGAGTGACCTCTCGACTCCATTTGAAATCTCTCAGCCACTGAAACTATTTCGTCTCATTTTGCATCCCCCTTTTGGTCAAGAAGATACTCTCAGTGCCACGATGCCAGGTCCACATTCATCCCCAGGAGTCATATTCTGCATTGCCAGGGAGATTTACAACCCTGGGAGTCGGGTCCCACGTAGTGGGGAGGGCAGCGAGTTCACCTGTCGAGATGGCTCAGTTAGAGAGAGAGAGGGCCACATCTGAGCAACACAGAGGTATTCAGGGGGAGACTCTTAGGCACCATTACACGCAAGTTTAGACTCTCCTTTGCAGTAACGAGCTTCATAAGGGCAAGTCCCATGCTCGAGGGCTCAGCACATCAAACCGCCAGTCCCAATGTTTGTGACAACATCAACACCAGTCCAGGTGAGGATGTCCAACACATCCGCACCTTCCCCCAGATCCTCGGGGCTGGGGAGGGGGAGGCTGTAAATATAATTTTTATCATCTGCCCAAATTACTCTGGGATGTGTCACTATTTCACTCCAGCCTATACTGACCTACTGTATCTCACTTCCTATTCAAAGTTCTATGAAATTGTAGTGTTTGAACAAATCGACTGTAGAGATGTACCATTTAGAAAATTTAGATCCTGTACCAAATAGATATCTCTATCCTTGGTCTCATATGGAAGTTGAAGTTTTAAAACACAATCAGTTTCAACCTTTACCCTTTGGCCTGGCTTGCCCTGGTCTTAACCAGACCTGCTTCATTCATATCACTAATTGAAGTCTGGGCTCTTTTTCAGCTGTTTTTTTTTTTTTTTTTTTGACAGTGGCTGTATGCACTGACATTCATATCTGCCGAGCTCTAGCTCTGAGTTTCAGGTGTCTCAGAGATACACATTGTTCCAGAGACCAATCAGGTTATACGCTAGGGGATCCACATCTCAAAGTTTAGAGATAGGCATTACAATTCAGGGATAGAGTTAACTGCTGTAAGAGCTTACAATCTAGGGACTATTACAACTATTATGTCCACATTAGGCTATGTTCTAAGATTCAATTCTGACTTTACACATTGTAGTTAGTCCATATTGGTGAGGCATCATCCCTCTCACCATGTTTTCTCCAACACTTTTACTCCTATATATATATTTTCCTGCAATTTTATAGTTATATTCACACACCATACATTTATCCACAGTGTACAATCAGTTGTTCATGGTATCATCATAAAGTTGTACATTTATCACCACAATCAGCACTTGAACATATTGATTACTACAAGAAAAATTGTTTTTTTTTAGCAATAAGAAAAAAATGATAAAAAGAAAAATAACATAGTTATATTTCCTTTCCCATTTCTGATTGTGTTTATTTGCATCTGCTCTCTCTTGTTTTTTTGTTAGCCTAGCCAGTGGTCCATCGATTTTATTGATTTTCTCAAAGAACCAACTTCTGGTTTTGTTGATTCTCTCTATTGTTTTCCTGTTCTCAATTGCATTTATTTCTGCTCTAATCTTTGTTATTTCTTCCCTTCTGCTTGTTTTGGGGTTAGTTTGCTGTTCTTTCACTAATTCCTCCAGGTGAGCAATTAACTCTTCAATTTTTGCTCCCTCCTCTCTTTTAATATAGGCATTTAGGGCAATAAATTTCCCTCTCAGCACCGCCTTTGCTGCATCCCATAAGTTTTGATAAGTTGTGTTTTCATTGTCATTTGCCTCGAGGTATTTACTAATTTCTCTTGCAATTTCTTCCTTTACCCACTGGTTTTCTAAGAGGGTGTTGTTTAGCCTCCATATGTTTGTGAATTTTATGACCTTCTGCCTTTTATTTATTTCCAACTTCATTCCATTGTGGTCTGAGAAAGTGTTTTGTATAATATCAATATTTTTAAATTTGTTGAGACTTGCTTTGTGACCCAACATGTGGTCTATCCTAGAGAATGTTCCACGAGCACTTGAGAAAAAAGTGTATCCTGCTGTTGTTGGATGTAGTGTTCTATAAATGTCTCTCAAGTCTAGTTCATTTATCATACAATTCAACATCTCTGTTTCTTTAGTGATCTTCTGTCTAGATGTTCTATCCATTGATGAGAGCTGTGTATTGAAGTCTCCAACTATTATTGTAGAGGTATCTATTTCTCCTTTCAGTGATTGCAGTGTTTGCCTCATGAATTTTGGGGCATTCTGGCTTGGTGTATAAATATTTATGATTGTTATGTTTTCTTGATGAATTGACCCTTTTATTAATATATAGTGTCCTTCTTTGTCTCTTTTAATTGTTTCGCTGTTGAAGTCTAACTTGTCTGATATTAATATAGCTACTCCTGCTTTTTTCTGGTTGTTGTTTGCATGAAATATCTTTTTCCAATCTTTCACTTTCAGTCTATGTTTGTCCTTGTGTCTAAAGTGAGTTTCTTGTAGACAGAATGTAGATGGGTCCTGTTTTTTAATCCATTCTGCCAGTCTGTGTCTTTTTATTGGGGAGTTTAATCCATTTACATTTAGTGTCATTACTGTAAGGGCAGTACTTTCTACTACCATTTTGGTTTTTGGAATTTATATGTCATATCTTATTTTTTCCTCTCCTTTTACCTTCCCTGATAATCTTCATTTCTGCACTCTTCTCCAACTCTCTCTCTCCTGTCTTTTCCTATCAGCCTGTACCACTCCCTTTAGTATTTCTTGTAGTGCCAGTCTCTTATTCACAAACTCTCTCAGTGTCTGTTTGTCTGAAAATGTTTTAATCTCTCCCTCATTTTTGAAGGAAAGTTTTGCTGGCTATAGAATTCTTGGTTGGCAGTTTTTCTTTTTCAGTATCTTAAATATATCATGCCACTGTCTTCTTGCCTCCATGGTTTTTGCAGAGAAATCTGTACATAGTCTTATTGACCTTCCCTTGTATGTGATGGATCACTTTTCTCTTGCTGCTTTCAGAATCCTCTCTTTGTCTTTGACATTCAGCAATCTGACCAGTAAGTGTCTTGGAGTAGGTCTATTGGGATCTATTCTATTTGGGGTATGTTGTACTTCTCGATTCCTTAATTTTCTGTCTTTTATAAGAGTTGGGAAATTTTCAATGAATATGTCTTCTATTACTCTTTCTGTCCCTTTTCCTCTCTCTTCTCCTTCTGGGATACCCATAACACGTATATTTGTGTATTTCATGTTGTCACTCAGCTCCCTAAGACCCTGCTCATATTTTTCCATTTTTTTCATCATCTGTTCTTTTGTGTGTATGAATTCAAATGACCTGTCTTCCAGTTCACTGATCCTTTCTTCTGCCTGTTCAAATCTACTGTTGTGTCCCTCCATTGTGTTTTTCACCTCCTCCATTGTGGCCTTCATTCCCATGAGTTCTGCCATTTGTTTTTTTAAGTTTATGAATTCTTCTTTATGGTCATCCAGCGTCTTCTTCATATCCTTCAGCTCTTTTGCTATATCTTCCTTCATTTCATTGAATTTATTTAGCATTAACTGCCTCCACTCCTGTATCTCAGCTGAGCTATTAGTTTGCTCCTTTGGCTGGTCCATGTTTTCATGTTTCCTGGTATGGCTTGTTATCTTAAGTTGTCTAGGCATCTGATTTTCTTGATTAGTTTATTTTGGAGCTTGTTTTCTATCTTCCACCTAGTGGTTTTCTTGTTGGTTGGCTTTGTTCTCTGGCCTCTGTTATTCAGTTCAACTTATTCTAGACTGGTAACTTAGGTTCTATTTAGTTGATCAGAATTTTTCCCCTCTTCTTTTTTCTGTTTCTTGCTCTGCCTCTATTTAACCTTTTTGTGAGTGGGTCTCCTCAGATATGGTCGACCCTAGTCAGATTTTCCCAGTCTAGTGATGCCCAGGTCTCATTGGGGGGGGGATGGAGTTCTCCTGAGAATGAGACCCTCCTATGAGGCCTTTAGAATTGGTGCTTTTCCTCTCTTGTCCAGCAGGTGGTGCTGGCCAGCCCGCAGCTCCCTCACCAGTGTAAGGAGGTATGGAGACTTTAGTTCTCCTGGTGACTCTGATCCTGTTGGGGGCGTGGCTGACTGAAGCCAGAATCTGAATTCCAGCCCCTGGGGTCTGAGTTCCCAGAAGGAGGACTGCCAGTTGAGCTGGACCTCCCTCCACTCTCCCAATCCTCAGAACTCCAGTTGTCTCTCAGGGGCACTATTCCCTTCTCCACTCTCCTCTTTGGGGCCTCTCCAGGTAGATTCCTTGGTCAGCCTGAGTTGCCAATTAAAGACGGGGGTGGAGACCTTCAGTAGTGAATACAGAACTCAAAGACACTGTGGGTACTCTGTCTCCCCCAAGCCCAGCCTAGTCCCTCAACCTGGGCTTTCCAATAGAAAATAACCACATATATTACTTTTAGATTAAAAAAAAAAAATAGAAAAGAAAAGAAAAACAAGAAAAAGAAAAAAGAAAAAAAAAAGAGTCTCTTTATAAGCCTTCCCCAGCCTGGAAGTTTTGTCAGTGTCAGAATAGAGCATTTAAAGATATGCTTTGGGCTATTGTCTGATAATTACTCTCCAACAGCTTCAGTTCCACCCCTGCTGGGGGCTATTGAAATGCAAAAAGATAAGGGATCTGTGAGAAGCCAGAAGGGACAAAATGTAGGGGAAAAAAATGGCTTTTTTGGAGTCTGGGAATGGGTGTCTGCTTTTACATGCCCCCACTTCTCGGAGCCCAGCCCTTCTTTAGCACCCCAGCTCCCAAAATTAGTTAATTAATTTGTTAATTAATTCTGTAGTTGAGGCTAGGTTGAGCCTCCCTTCTTGCCCTCAGCAGATTGCTGTTTTTTGGGTTTCTTTTTTCCCCCCTTTCAGGGAGCCGGCAGCAAAACAGTCTGTGAGGTCTGGGTAGGGAGGGGTGCCAGACCCCTGGTCCAGGGAACTTACAATGTTCGCTGTGATCTCAGCTTTTCCTCCAATTCCAAACTTGCGTCTGATGTGTGACTGGTTACTGGAGACCCCGAAACACTGTTTCATGTAGTTCTTGGGTAATTGCCAGCTGCCCTAGGGGAGAGACAAAATTGTGCTCCTCACCACTCCACCATCCTGTTTGTTTTTGCTTTTTTTTTTTTTTTTTGATATTAAACCAAATTTGCATTCCAGTGATAAATGTTAGTACTTCATGGTCTATACTGTTTCTTTTTTATTTATTTCTGGATTTGCTTGTGTGATTGTTTCATCTATATTCATAAGAATCATTGATTTGTAGTTTCCTTTGTTTTGAAATTTCCTGTAGATATGATATCAGGGTAGTACTCACCTCCCAAAATGAGTCAGAAAGTGTCACTCTTCAAATTTTAGAATAATTCGTGAAACATTGGTATCAATTCTTCATTAAATGTTTAGTAGAATTCAACATTCATGCCATCTTGAGACTGTGCTCTACTTTGAAGGAAGTTTTTGAATAACTAATTCAATTTCTTCAATATTTATAGGTCTCTGTAGATTTTACTTCTCACTGAGTTACATGGAATGTGTTTCATTCTAGGAATTTTTCTATTTCTTCCAGTTTATCTAATTTGTTGGCATAGAATTGTTCAGGGTATTCCCTATAATTCTTTTATTTATTTATGGTGAGCCTTGATGCCTCTCTTTCATTCCTGCTTTTAATAATCTGAGTCTTCTCAATTAATTTCTTTGCCAATCTAGACAAAGGCTTTACATTATTGCAGACCTTTTTAATAAATAAACATTTGGTTTCATTGAATACATTTATTGTGTATTTTACTTTCATTTATTTCCAGTGTAATCTTTATTATTTACTCCTTTTACTTGCTTTGAGAATGATAATCATAGCTAAAGATGACAAATGCCCAAACTTCACCATAAAGTACAAATCTGATATTATAAGTAAAAAATGACTCTGATGAAGAAGAAAACTAGGGGTCCCTAAAGACTGATTGTGAATGCAAAGATAGCTCTGCTCTACAGTGAGCTCAGATCTAAAAAGAGGCAAATGGTTAAAACCTTGCAATAGTGATGCACATTTGTTAAAATTCATGAAAGAACATTCTTATATTTCTTATATTTGTACTATTGACCACACTCATCATCCACAGTAGAGTTCACTGTGTTGTACAGTCCCATGTTTTACCTTAAAACATTTCTTCTAATAACATACAGATTCAAAAGTTCCCCTTTAACCACATTCAAAAATTCAGCACTGTTGACATTCACCATAATGTGCTACCATTGCAACTATCCAGGTCCAAACATTTACAATCAACCTAATTAGAAATTCTGCACAAATTAAGCATCAGCTACCCATCCTCTACCCCTATTCCATCACCTCGTAATCTACCACCTTGTAATCTCTGTGAGTTTGCTTATTAAAATTAGTTCATATAGGTGAAATCAATACAATATTTGTTCTTCTGTGTCTGGCTTATTTCAGTCACTATCATGTCCTCAATGTTCATCTATGTTGGTGTGTGTCTCAGGACTTCATTCCTTCTTACAGCTGGATGATATTCAATTGTATCTATTATCACATTGGTTGATGGACACTTGGGTTGCTTCCATCTTCTAGCAATTGTGAATAATGTCACCATGAACATCGGTCTGTGAATGTCTGTTCAAGTCCCTGCTTTCTGTTCTTCTGGGCACAAACCTAATAGCGGGATTGCCAGATCATATGGCAATTCTATACTTAGATTCCTGAGGAACTGCCAAACTGTCTTCCAAAGTGGCTGTACCATTCTACATTCCCTCAAGCAATGAATGAGTGTTCCTGCTTCTCCACATCCTCTCCAACACTTGCAGTTTTCTGTTTTGATAGAGGCCATTCTAGCAGGTGTGAAATAATAGCTCATTGTGGTTTTGATTTGCATTTCTGTAATAGCTAGTGATGTTGAACATCTTTTCATGTGCTTTTTAGCCATTTGTATTTCCTCTTTAGAAAAATGTCTATTTCCAATTTTAAATTTGCCTATTTTTCAACAATAAGGGGTGTAGGGGAATGTATTTTCTACAAGACTTTTAGGTAAATTTACAATTTCTTAAATAAAAAAAAATTCTAAGAAAACATTATGCTAAGTGAAAGAAACCAGGCACAAAGAACTATATATTGTTATGATTTTATTTATATAAAATGCAAATATAAATACATCTTTAGGGACAGAATTAGATTAGTGGCTATGTAGGGCTGTGGAAGGATAGAGAGATTGAGAGTTGACTGCAAAAGAGTATGGGGTTTTTCTCTTTGGAATAATGAAAATGCTCGAAAATTGACTGCAGTGATAAATGCACAACTCTGATTATACTAAAAGCCATTGATTGTACACTTCAGATGGATTTTATGATTTATGAATATATTTCAATAAAACTGCTTTTTCAAAAAGGTCAATTAATAGGTACAGAACAAATACTGGACAAGCTATATCAAATAAAGTCACACAGATTTACAAGGCTAATGTCAGGAAGGCTACAATTCAGATTGAAGTGAATTAAATGAAAATCACTAGAAGGTGACAAAAATGTTTCAGTCAAAAATAGTAAGAATGAAAGAGATCAATAACCCCTTAGCAGCAGAAATCCTACAGAGTAGAAACACTTGGTTTGTACTTTGCTTCTTTTCTCACTCAGTTCCTTTTAGCCATGATATCACTGAGAAGAAACGTAAGAATCAGGTAGGAGAAGACATTGTAAGAGATTATCTAGGAGGTGACATTTCCTTCCCATGCTAATTACAATCCAAGGTTATACAGAGAATCTTGAGAATGATATTTCAGAGCAACTTTTAGTAATCTTTGGGAATTGTATTGGAGTAATTGAGTATGCAGCTATTGAAGCATAACTTCAAGGGATCCAATACTGGATCTCCATTTATTGACTGGGTGTATAAACTGAGGATACCATTTAACCACATTGCACCTCATATTTTTATTTCTCAAATGAGAAAAGAATTTTTAAGGAAATTAGCATGTATCTGTCTCTCAAAAAGTGCTCAATAAACATGAGATATTGCTAATATCATAACCAGCATCACATCTTCTTTTATTTGTTCTGTTATCCAAAATTGAGAGATTACTGTGTTTTGTTTACTTTAGTTCTGTGCTGGGCTCTGACAACATCTAGATATGTAGATAAATATAAGATAGCTGTTCACTGAAAGAGCATAAATTCCATTACAAGAAGCAGACAAGCTGGGAGACTCTGAAGTATTTACTGTTGTCAATGCTGTATATGAGATAAGATAAGGATTCACAATGGAATTGACACTTTGAATGAGTCCAGTAAGATGAGTAGGGATTTATGGAAGTGTCAAGCAGGGGGAAAGCTTTTGGGAAAAGGAAATCAACATTTGTAAAAGCAGAGATGTATAAGACCGTATTTGTTTTGGGGTGAATTGGGTTTCAGTGGTATGACTGGAGAGAATTTGAAAGTCAATTCTTAACAGAAGCACTGTGAGAAGATGTTGATTTTACTTGACAATAAGTCAGGAGTGTTTGGTAGCTGTCTGAATAAGGAGCTCAGTTTCGGGATCTGTTTCTTAAAGTATGAAGAATAAGGATGTTAGATTTCTGCTTCAGTTTTGAATGATCAAATAATTCCTGCTTAGTCTTAACAGTATAAGATTTAATGCATCTATTTTATTTCTATGCATGAACAATTTTAACACATTTAATAAGGAATATTTAATGAATTCCACTCTCTCTTGATTACTCAAAGGTTACTGTCTCCAGAGGCTATTATGTTGCATTAGCCCTGACTTTTGAGATTACCATCATTGACCCTTTCCCCCCAATTGGAGGGCAAGGGAAATAGACCAGTGAAGTAATATTTTATACTTTGCAGAGTTTTCACAGTTTGTAAAGACCATTCTATGTGAACCATGACAGCCAGAAGGAAAGGGAATCTTATCCCTATAGTATTCCCTCTTTTGACAGGGGAAAACTTGGGCTCAGAGGAATCACTGAATAGTCAGGTCACTGCAAAGAAAGGACTTCAAATAAATAGAGTCCTCCTCCCTCCAAACCATGCTGCCTCCATTTATTTAATTACCAAGCTTTAAGGAGCAGCAGAAACCAAAATGTCTATGGTCTGTTTTTGTGCCAAAGGTAGGCAATTTTGAGATGTGGAAACCCCAGAGGAGCATTCTCTCAGAAGCAAGAGAGGCTTGACGCAGCATTTTGATGTTGTACTCATTCAGTGTGATGCAAAGGACTTTGGAACTCCTCAGGCCTTTTGGAAGCAAGAAAAACAATCTGGTTAACTTGGAGAATGAAGCATTTTTATAACTCCATATGCATTAAGTCCATTCTTAGTAATTTGAGAGGTATTACTGATCCGATCAAGCCAAGAAGACATCATAAAAACTTTGTTGGGAGGACCATATGGAAAACTCCATTTCCTCATTTTTATGGCAACCAAAACATTTTAAGCTACAGATTAAAATTTTTATAATGGAAAATAAACCCTAAGTTTATATGTCTGCCTCTATCCTATTTTCTCCACATTGGGCTTATAGGGGAAATATTCTGGAAATAATGGCCTATCATCCATTCTGCAATCACCAAGCACATTTGAGGTTGCAGGTTTGTCTTAGCCATATACATCTTAACTGAATATGGAACTGGCCATTAGATAATACAAAATTGGCAAGGGGTTGGTAAATATCCACATGTTGGTAGTTACTTTAGATATATAGAAAAAAATATATATAAATATATATATATATATATATATATATATGCAAGTTGTGAGGTGCCAAACTTCTTATTGAAATATAGAATTCCTGAAGGAAAAATAGAAGATTCAGCATGTGCTATTTAAAATAAAAGAAGTACTCTTGACGGTGACATTCACAGACTTCTGGAATCAAGTGAACCATGTTTTGAATTCCATGACTGCTCTATCTTAAAAGGAAAATGCCATGAAATAATATTGACTATAAGAAGACAATCTATGGTAGGATTTTCCTAGACCTGCTTTGATATCTTCAGTAGTCTAATGACAGTGAAATGAGTACCTTCCTCAGAACTAGAACATCACCTCTGGCCAACAGGCTCTTCTTCATTGACCAGAACCTCTGTGATAAACAATGAGTAATGGGTTGGCTTAAACAACAAAAATTGATTGTGTCATAGTTCTGGAGGCTCCAAGTCCAAAGTCAAGATATCGGTAAGGCCGTGCTTTCTCCTGGAGTCAGTAGCCTTCTGGTGATAGCAGTCAGTCCTCTGTCATTTGGCCACCTCCAACCTTGTTCTCCTCCCAGGGCTTCTCTTGCTTCTGGCATTTATGTCTTTCACCTCCTCTGTCTGTGTCCAAATTTCCTCTCTATATAAGGCCTCCCTTAATGGGGATTAAATCCACCCTGATTCCCATTGATCACACTTAAATGGGATCTTGGAAGATCCTATTCACAAATAAGTCATGTTCTAACTCTCATCTTAATGTATTCAGATATATTATTGACCAAGGGGATCATACCCACAGGAAGGAGGATTAAGACTTGGACATGTCTTCTGTGAGGGACAAAACTCAATCTTCAACACCTCCTTCCTCCCAAACACCAGCTCACTGATATAAAATCTAATCCCTTACTCTTCAGAGACTCCCACAAATGTATCTTAATAAGGAAAATGGAAGCATCAAGGAATGCAATTTATCATATCTTCAATCTCATGGACATTCTTGCATTGTGCACTGGTGATTTTAATAAAATGGAAAGGGGAAACTTACCTGAATTTCAGTCTCTAATTGAATGATCTAGCCATTTGGTCTGGGCATAAGCCCAGGTCAGGCTAGAGAACAATTAAAAGAAGATGAGTCTTAAACTTAGATATGTCCCCAAAATGAGTGTCTTAATATGCATTATTTTTGTTCTTAAAAAATAGGGTCTGAAGAGTTTTGAGCTAAGATAGGTGAGTTCATGTCCCTGAAGTTATTGAACGGTGGTTAGTCAATCATCTACAGAATAGAGTAGAAATGGTTGAAGCATCAGATGACTTTTTCCTCCTGCAATTTTATTGAGATATATTCATATACCATACAATCATCCAAAGTGTACAATCAGTTGTTCACAGTATCATCATATAGTTGTTCATTCATCACCACAGTCAATTCTTGAACATTTTCATTACTTCAAAAAAATAATAAAAATAAAAATAAGAATAAAAGTTAAATTAACAAAGAACACCCAAAACAACCCATTCCCTCCATCCCCCCCATTATTCATTTATGTTTTTGTCCCCATTTTTCTACTCATCTGCTCATACACTGGATAAAAGGAGTGTGAGCCACCAGGTTTTCTACAGTCACATGGTCATACCATAAAAGCTATATAGTTATATGATAATCTTCAAGAATCAAGGCTACTGGATTGGAGTTCAACAGTTTCAGTTATTTCTTTCTGGCTATTCTAATACACTACAAACTAAAAAGAGATATCTATACAATGCATAAGAATAACTCTAAAATGACTTCTCAACTGTATTTCAGATCTCTCAGCCACTGAAACTTACTTTGTTTCATTTCTCTTCCCCCTTTTGGTCAAGAAGGCTTTCTCAGTCCCATGATACTTGGTCCAAGCTCATTCCCTGGAGTCATGTCCCACATTGCCAGGAAGATTTAAACCCCTAGGGGTCACATCCCACATGGGGGACAGGCAGCAATTCCAACTGCCAAGTTGGCTTAGAGACAGAGGCCACATCTGAGCAACAAAAGATGTTCTCTGGGGGTGACTCTCAGGTAAAATTATAAGTAAGCTTAGTGTCTCCTTTGCAGTAACAAGCTTCATAAGGGCAAGCCCCAAGAGCAAAGGGTCAGCCTACTAAATTGGTAATCAATGTTTGTGAGAATATAAGGAATTCCCTGCATGGGTATATTAAAAATTTCCACTTTTTTCCCCAGTCCCTCCAGGGAGCTTTTCAAATACTTTTTTATCCTCTGCCCAGATTACTCTGGGATGTATTAGGGCTTCACAGTAATCTGTACAAACAAACCAGATCTCACTCTATTCAAGGTTCAATGTAATTATGGTGTTTGAATAAATTGACCATACAAGTTAAATTATATAGTGCTCCGCAGAAAATAAAGATTTTCCACCAAATAAACATCTCTAACTTTGATATCACGCAGAAGTTGAAGTTTTAAAACACAGTCAATATCATCCTTTACCCTTTAGTCTCATTTACCTCATTCCTAACCAAGGCCATTGCATTTATATCTCTAATTGAAGTCTGATCTCCTCTTCAGATTCTTTTAACAATTGCTTTATGGGATAATGTTGATATTCATAGCTACCAAACACTAGCATTGAGTCTCAGGTGTCACACAGATACCCAAAGTTCCAGGGACCAACCAGGTTCTACACACGAGTTCAGCATCTCAGAATCTGGAAATAACCATTACAACTCAGGGATAGATGTGACTGTTATAAGAGCTTACAATCTAGAAACCTTTACAATAAGCCTTCCCCTGATATGCTATGCTCTCAGATTCAGTTCTCAGAGTTTGCACAGTACAGTTACTCCATATTAGCAAGGAATTATAATGTCTGTCTTTTCATTTCTGGCTTATTTCAAGTAACATTCTGTCCTCAAGATCCACTTATCTAGTTGCATAGCCCACAATTTCATTTCTTCTTGCAGCAACTTAGTATTCCATTCTACACCACAGTCCACCCTTCCATTCATAAATTGATGTACCTTTAGCCACCTCCATCCACTGTGAATTGGGAATACTGCTCCCATAAACAGCAGTGTGCAAATTTCCATTCATGTTCCTGCTCTCAGTTCTTCCAAGTATATACCCAATAACAGGGTTGTGGGACAATATGACAACCCCATACTTAGCTTCCTGTGGAACCATCAAACTGCCATCCAGATGGGCTGCACCATTCTCCCCATGAACAGTGAGTAGGTACATCCCTCTCTCCACATTTTCTCCAGCACTTGTATCCCTCTATCCCTCTGTTTTGTTTTCTTTCTGTACCATTTTTTATTGAAATATATTCATGTACCATACAATCATGCAAATTTAAAACCATTGTTCACAGTATCATCATATAATTGTGCATTCTTCACCACAGTCAATTTTTGAATGTTTTCATTACTCCAAACAATTAAAATAAGAATAAAAATAAAACTAAAAAGAACACTCATAAATGCTCCATAACCCTCCTAACCCATATTAGTCATTTACTTTTTGTCCCCATCTTTCTACTCATTTGTCCATACCCTGGGTAAAGGGAGGGTGAGCCACAAGGTTTTCACAATCACATGGTCACCCCATATAAGCCATATGGTTAAATGCTCATCTTCAAGAATCAAGGATACTGAATTGCATTTCAACAGTTTCAGACGTTTCCTTCTAACTATTCTGATAAACTAAAAACTGTAGAGGAATATCTATATAATTCATAAGAGTTAACCTCCAGAATGACCTCTTGACTCCATTTGAAATCTCTCAGCCACTGAAACTCTATTTTGCTTCATTTCTCTTCCCTCTTTTAGTCAAGAAGTCTCTCTCCATCACACAATGCATGGTCCAGGCTCATCCCTGGGAGACACAACCCATGTTGGCAGTGAAATTTACATCCCGGGGAGTCATATCCCTCATTGCGGGGGAGGGGGTAGTTTACCTGCAGAGTTGGCTTAGAGAAAAGCCACATCAGAGCAACAAAAGAGGCCCTATGGGTTGACTCTTAGGCACAATTATGAATAGGCTTAGCCTCTCCTTTGCAGTAACAAGCTTCATAAGGGCAAGTTCAAAGATTGAGGTCTTGGCCTACTAAGCTGGTAGTCACCAATGCTTGCAAGATTATCAGGAATTCCCCAGATGGGGAGGTTTAATATTTTCATATTTTTCCCCAGTTCCTCAAGGAGGCTTTTCAAATACTTTTTATTCTCTGCCCAAATTACTGTGGGTTGTACTGGGGCTTCGTGCTTACAAACCAACAAGATCACACTCTCTAGTCAAGGTTCCATATAATTATGGTATTTGAGTAAGTTGACCATACAAGTTAAATTATTTAGTCTGCTACAGAAAATATAGATTCTACATCAAATAAACCTCTCTTCTTTGGCCCCACACAGAAGCCAAAGTTTCAAAACATAGTTAATAACATCCTCTACCCTTTAGTCTGATCTAACCCAATTTCAACCAAGTCCATTTTGTTCACATCTCCAATTGAAGTCTGATCTCTTTTTCAGCCTCATTAACTGTTGCTGCATGGGGCAATGCTGACATTCACAGTTGCCAAACTCTGGCTCCAAGTCCCAGGTGCCATATAGACACCCATAGCTCCAGGGACCCAACAAGTCACACACAACAGCTCAGCATCTCAGAATTTAGAAATAACTGTTACAACTCATGAATAGATGTGACGGCTGTAAGAGCTTACAATCCAGGAATCTTAACACAAGCTTTCCCCTGATAATCCATGCCCCCAGATTCAATTCTCAGAGTTTTCACATTATTATTAGTCCATATTAGTGAGGCATTATAACATTTGTCTTCTTTTCATTTCTGGCTTATTCACTCACCCTACTGTCCTCATGGTCTATTCACCTAGTTGCATAACTCACAACTTCATTCCTTCTAGCTGCTCCCTTGTGCAAAAACATTCTTATATTTGTACATTTAATCACACTCATTGACCACTCTAGGTTTCACTAAGTTGTACAGTTCCAGTCTTTATATTCTATCTTTCCTTCTGGTGTCATACATACCCTTAACCTTCTTTTTCATCCATATTCAGAGTCATCTTTCTTCAGGGTGCTTAAAATATTTTGCTACCATCACACAGTATTGTACTATCCATTTCTGGATCTATAAAATCAATCCTCCAGAACATTCTATACTCCTTCAATATCAAATGCCAAATCTGTACCCTCTTTCTATCTCCTGATATCTTCATTTCTACACTCTTCTCCAAACCTCTGTCTCCTGTCTTTTCCTATCTGTCTGTAGTGCTCCCTTTAGTATTTCCTGTAGAGGAGGTCCCCTGTTCACAAACCCTCCCAATGTCTGTTTATCTGTAAATACTTTAAACTCTCCCTCATTGTTGAAGGACAGTTTTGCCAGATATAGGATTTTTGGTTGGCAGTTTTTCTCTTTCAGTCTCTTGAATATATCATACCACTGCCTTCTTGCCTCCATGATTTCTGCTGAAAGATCTGCACTTAGTCTTATTGAGCTTCCTTGTATGTGATGGATCACTTTTCTTTTGATGCTTTCAGAATTCTCTCTTTGTCTTTGACATTTGAAAATCTGATTAGTAAGTGTCCTGGAGTAGGTCTATTTGGATCAGTCTTGTTTAGGGTACACTATGGTTCTTGGACCTGTAATTTTATTTCTTTCATAAGAGTTTGGAAAATTTCATCCTCTATTATTCCTACTGCCCCCTTTCTCTTCTCTTGTACTTCTAGGACACCTGTAACACATATATTCATGTGCTTCATGTCATTCAGTTCCCTGAGACACTGCTCATTTTTTTCCATTCTTTTCCCTATCTGTTCCTTTGTGTGAAGGATTTCAGATGTCCCATCCTCCAGCTCACTGATCCTTTCTTCTGCCTCTCCAAGTCTGCTCTTGTATGTCACCATTGCACTTTTCATCTCTTCTATAGTGTCTTTCATTCCCACAAGTTCTTCCATTTGTTTTTTTCAAGCTTACAATCCTTATGATCATCCAGTATCTTCTTTTAACCTTCCTCTCTTTTGTCACATTCTCTCACATCTGGTTGATTGAACTTAAAAGATTTGCTTGAGCATCTACAGTTAGTTGTTTCAACTCCTGAATCTCAGTTCAGGTATTTGTTTCTTCCTTTGACTGGACCATATCTTCCCATTTCCTGATGTGACCCATGATTTTTTGCTTTCTGGGCATCTGATTTTCTTGATTGGTTTATTCTGGAGGTTGCTTTCTCTCTTTTGCCTAAGGTTTTCTTGTTTGTTGATTTTGATCTCTATCTTTTCTTTGATTCTCTCCTGGCCCATTGTGAGATTGGCTTTGCCCCCCAGTCTTCTCCCCCAAATCAGGCATCCACAGGGTTGGGAGGTAGACACTGGGCACCCCAGCAAGTTCACTGTGTGTGGTAATAAAAATCTGTTTGCTTCCAGTGGTGCCCTATTTTTCACTGGCTAGCAAGACCTGGATTTGTTTTGGGGTCCTGCTTTAACAGTTTGGTCTTCCTTCTCAGCCAAAACAGGCCCAGGTTGTCTACTCCTAAGAAAGGGTCTGAAACATCTTCTAAAATGTATTTTACTTCCCTTGCACTTTCCAGACTGTCCAGCAGATGGTGCTGTTTGGTAACTTAATCACCCTAAAAGGCTGCTTTCCCTCTGAGCATAGGCTGTGTCTGACTGAGCAGGGCTGAAACTATGGGATTTCTATGCCCTCACTTTGCTGACCAAAATCTGGCTCTACGTGGGGCTCCACCTATGACAAAGTATTCCCTCAGTTGACCCAGCAATCCAGCTGTCTCCAAGGCAAGGAAATGGCCACCCACTGCTGCTTCCCTTAAGGGTGGGGGAAGGGCTTTCAGACCCAGGACTGGGAACAGTCTCTATCCACATTTTCTCAGTCTCTTTGTCCCTCACTGATCTTGGCCTTGAAATGTCCTCCCCTGTCCACTGGGACTTCAAACAGTGAGTGTGTTTTTTCACTGCTGTGAAAGATTTTAAAATCTGTGTCCCTGGTGGGAGGATTCTGGTCTGCTGTTTCCATGCCTTTCCCACATGGAGATTGAGTGTGTGGGGGGGAGGACCAGCTGGTCCAGGACAGGAAATTCCCACCTGATATTTCTTCTCTTTCTTCAATTTGGCATTTGTAGGGTCTTTCTTCAGTCTATATCCTCCTCCAGAGTTTCAAACAATTTAGAATTGTCCTTCTTTTCATTGAATCTCTGGAGAGAAGTTTTCAGTAGCTGTTTACAATGCCATGTTGATAACTTCATTCCTCTGTTACCTTGGTAAGTCATCTGGTATATACTTTGGTATATTGTCTTTGTTACAATCAGTGGCATATAAAAATAGTGGCATATTATAATGTTACTGTTGACTATAGACTCTAGTTTGCATTGATTGTATGATTATAGTTTTCCCCTGATACCATCCCATTCTCAACACTTTGCAAGGTTAACATTCATTTGTTCTCCCTTATGTAAAAACATGCTTTTATTTCCACATTTAATCACCATCAGTGACCACGCTAAGTTTCACTAAGTTATACAGTCCCAGTCTTCTGTCTTTCCTTCTGCTGTCCTCCATGCCCCTAGCCTTCCTCTTTCAACCATACTCACACTCCTCTTTGTTCATTGTACTTATAATATTGTGCTACCATCACAGAGTATCATGCTTTCTATTTCTGAATCTGTACAATCTTGGCTGTTGAACATTCTATACTCCTTCAGCAACAAATGCCCAATCTCTACCTTCTAACATCTCCTGATAACCTGTGTTTTCAGGTTTAACTCTCAAAGTTTGCTCACTAACGTTAGTTCATATTAGTTAGACCATTCAGTATTTACTCTTTTGTTTCTGGCTAATTTCACTAAATGCAACATCATCGAGGTTCATCCACATTGTTATATACTTCATGACTTTATTTGTCTTATAGCTGCATGATATATCAATATATATTTCACAGTTTGTTTGTCCACTTATCTGTTGATGGACATTTGGGCTGTTTCCATCTGTTGGCAATCATGAATAATGCTGCTATAAACATTGGTGGTCAAATGTTTGTTCATGTCCTTGCCTTCAGTTCCTCTTAATATATACCTAGTAATTGGATTGCTGGATCATAAGGCAATTCTATGCTTAGCTTCCTGAGGAAATGCCACACTGCCTTTCAGTGTGGCTGCACCATTCCACATTCCCACCAACAGTGAATAACTGTGCATCTTTCTCCACATCCTCCACAGTACATGTAATTTCATCTGATGACTTTGAAGTTCCTTCAAATTCTGAGAGTTTTTTGTTTCTAAGATGGGTGTAAGTAGGAGTGGAAGCAAAGATACTGATGTTAGATAATTCAAATGATAAATCAAATTGAACTTGATAGCTTCTACTATATAGAGGAAAGAGAGTTATAAAGTACTCAAAAGCATCTATAAACTCATAAAAACTGAACTTTAATAAAACCTTAAATAAGCATAAATATTAATATTGCTTAGGGAATTTGAAATGTCAGATAATATTATTGCATAGCTTTTGGTCAGGCTGTCATAGCACTAGAGCTATGAGTAATTTTCTCACAGGTCTTTTAAATATATATTAAGATGGCACAGTTCATGACTGTTGATTCTAGTGAACATATCATTCACTGTTGATTTATTCGTAAATACTTTATAGATACATTTTGTTTTGCTTAAGAGTTGATAATAATGCTCATAGAGAACTACTAACTACTTAATTATTAGGAGTAAATTTTATTTTTATGAGTCAAAATTCAAACTACTAGTTGAATACTTCAGTAGAAGCAGCAGATAAACATATTCATCGTAACAGTGACAGAAGTCTTGCTCCATCAAAAATACCTACATTTTTTGAAATTGCATGAACGCTCTTTATATATTTATGTTTTAAATATGACACATATAAAAGGGAACAATTGTATTGAAAATTCTTAAGACTCATCTAATATCTCAACTTCTATTATTTTTTCCCTCTTGCACACCAATCTCTTGACTTCTTACTTCCTCTCAGTTTTCTTGTTTGCTGCTTATATATTTGTGTTTCTCACATTAATAATTAATTAATAATTCCTGGAAGGAATAAGTCACTGTAGAAGATAGGAAAGAACTCTTGTTCGGTAGAGCTCTTCAGGCTAGCAGGACATCTGTCCTTTGACATAGCTTAGAGATTATTGGTGTTGAGTCAGATGTCTCTTGGAATTCGTGTCCCATTGACTTCCAGCCCATATCACTGCCCCTTGGCCTTTCAATCCATGTTCTCCTAAGAAAGAGTTTGCAAAGTGATTACTCTCCTAGAATTAGGAGAGAATGGAAGAAAGTTTAAATTTCATGTTTATCCATCATCTAAATTGAGGACAGTAAAAGTAAAGCACTAAGATTGCTGTATTACCTAATAATCAATAATCAATACAATGATCAATACTATTGTCAATCATATCAATATTCTACTGTTGATATAACAATCAACATTCATGAAAACTCTTCATCCTTTTAACAAGAAATGGTTTTGAATAGAATTTTTGCAGTTATTACCCGTATTAGATGGAGTCTTTTTTCAGAAATGATATTTCTACATATGTTTGATCAATACAAAATGCCATGCTAACTTTTGAGTTTGTTTAGTAGGTTACATAATTAAACAAGAAAATGGTAAGGAAGTCCAAATTCCCCCACTTGGTGGTTTTAAAATCAAATGAGCATATTATCAACACCTACATTTCCTGTAGCTATTTTCACTTACTGGACTGATATTATTGCAATGCAATTCCAGCTGTTATTGGTTATCAAACATGGTTTGAAATCCTTTATTTCTAGCAGCACATTTCATCTCCACAATAATTTTATGAGGTAGGGAGTATTGTTATCCCTGTTTAACCAACACAATATTACAGCAGAAAGAGTTTAAAAACACACCATTGTCACCCTGCCTGAAAAAAAAGGTGGATCCAGATTAAGTTATACTACATTCCTTCCAAAAACCTCATTCAATATAATTGCTTCCCTTGAATGTTATTTTCAAACTGGAAGATAGAAAAGATGAGGTAGGGAAGATAGCCATAAAATATGTGGGGCTATTAAAGAAGCAGGCTCAGAATAGGCAACATTGCAAAAATTTTAAAAACTCTTTCAGAGAACAGGCTAAAGGTTGACATGTTTCTTGCATGAATAAAACATAAATTACAGGGGACAATGTCATCAACATTGTGATGTAAACAGCTACTGAAAACCTCTACCCAGAGAATCAGTGAAAAAGAGGACAATTCTCATTCTTTCAGAACTCTGGAGGAAAGTAGGGACTGGAGAAGGAACCCAAATGCTGAATCAAAGAAAAAGAAAAATATCAGGTAGAAAACTTCCAATCCAGACCAGCCAGTTTTCTCCCCTCCCCTTCAATCAGTCCCCACACACCTCAGAAAGTGCACAGAAGCAACAACCAAGACCCCTCCCACCTCCCAACAGGGACACAGACTGAAATCTCTCATAGCAGTGAGACAAATTCCAACCTATATCCAGGCACAGAGACCCAAGCCCACAGAGACCCATGGCGAGACCTGGCCTCTGGAGAGGAATACAAAAGGGCAGTAAGGAGGATTTTCCAAAATGGAGGAATAGGAAGGGAACCACAAAATCTTCCCTACAAGCAGCAAGCAGCCTGGCAGAGACCACCAAATCAACTGTTTGGGGACCTGGTGGACAGGAGTATATTTAAAGGCCCAGGTCAGTGAGGGATGAAGAGTCTGAGAAAACATGGACAGAGACTCTGTTTCCAGCCCTGGGTCTGAAAGTCCCTCCCCCACCCTTAAGGGAAAGAGCAGTGGGTGGCCAGACCCTTGCCTGGGTGATGGCTGCAGACTGCAGCAGCTGGGGAGTTCTTTGCCACAGGTAAAGTGGGAGACATGGCCTCATATTGAGCCAGATTTTGATCAGCAAGATGAGGACACAGGAAACCCACTGTTTCAGCCCCACACTTTCAGACACTGCCTGGGCTCCACGAGGTAATGCAACCCTGCCCAGTCAGATGCTGTCTGGGCTCCAGGGGTAATTCAGCCCTGCCTGGTCAGACTAGCCAGGGGTCCAGGAGGTAAGCAGCTTCTGAGGATCCTTACATCACTGAACAGTTCCGTGTGCCAGGCAGGCTAGAAAGTGTAGGGGAACTGTAGGGCATTTCAGAGCCTCTCCAGACCCTATCCCAGGCCCAACGAAAATGGTCTACACCCCATGCATGGGAAACTGGCCCTATTTTAGCTGAGAAAGATGGACAATTGTATTGTCAAAGCAGTGCCCTATTATACACCCAGGTCTTGCTGGCCAGTGAAAAGCAGAGCAATTCAGGGCTGGCTGCTGCCTGGGGAAGTTGAAACACTCAGTCCCCCAGCCAAGACCTTTCAATATGGGAGACCCCAAATCACCAGACACATTGTGTCCACAGGTGGGGGCTCAGCCAAAGTTTACAGTGCACATCCCTTACCTCTGGAGCCAGCAGCTTCCAGTGCACACAGAGACATGCAGGTTTGACTAGATTGTTGCCAGTTTGGGTCCCTGCCCAGCATTCTGCTGAAGCAGGTGGGGGAAGGTGGGGTTGTGGGGAAGAGTGGGCCCAAGAGTACCTCTTCTGGGAAGATAGGGAAAGTGAAGTCTGGCAAACAGCTTCTCTGCCCAGCCCCTAACAGATTTCCAAAGAGGGTTGCATCTCTTGTATGAGGCCCCAGTCATGATTTGGCTGAGAATTACTGACAAACCAAGTCCAAAAGGAGACCTTCAACACAAACCCAATTAACAACAAAATTTTAGATGAGTGAAAGAAATCAATTTTCAAAATAACCTTATCAAGATATTCAAATGCTGAGAAACCAACAAAAATCACAAAGCACATGAAGATGCATGATGATGCACCAAATTAATAAGCCAGAGAAGACACAGAATTTGGAACTATTGATCAATGATGTTCAAACAAATCTCCTAAATCAATTCAATGGGTTGGATAAAGACATAAAGGATATAAAGAAGACACTAGAAGAACATATCTAATCTGAAAAAAATAAATAGAAAAATAGCAGGTCTTACAGAAATGAAAGATACTATAGATCAAATTAAAAATATACCAGAGGTACACAGCAGAATATTCGAAGAGGTAGAGTAAAGAATGAGCAAACTAAAGGACAGAGCAACTGAATTCAAACACACAAAAGCAAAAATGATGAAAAAGATGGAAAAAATTCAATTGGGTCTCAGGGAAATGATGACAACACAAGCACACAAATATAAGAATATTTGATGTCCCAGAAGGAGAAGAGTAAAGGCCAAGAAGATTATTTGAGGAAATAATTGGGGAAAACTTCTCAACCCTTTTAAAGGACATAAATATGCAAATCTAAGAAGCCCAGTGAATTCCATAGAACAAACCGATGTAGACCCACACCAAGACATATACTAATCAGATTGTCAAATGCTGAAAAGAGGGAGAGAGTCCTGAAAGCAATGAGGGAAAAGCAAATCACCACATTCAAGGGAAGCCACATAAGATTAAGCACTGACTATTCATCAGGTGCCATGGAAATGTGAAGGTAGTGGTATGATATATTTAAGATTCTGAAAGAGAAAAATTGCCAGCCAAGAATTCCTTATCCAGCAATGCTGTCCTTCAAAAGTGAGGGACAGTTTAAAATATTCACAGATAAACAAATGCTGAGAGAATTTGTTAACAAGAACTGCCCTGCAAGAAACAATAAAGGAAGTTCTCTCAATTGAAAAAAAAAAGGCACAGAATTGAAAGAGTATTAGTAAGGGTAACTTAAAGGACAAAAAAAAAAAGAGAGATAAAAAGGTAGATCTGCCAAAAACCAAAGGAAAAGATGACTGAATCAAAAATTGCCTCTAAGTGACAAATTTGAATGTTAATGGATTAAACTCCCCAATTAAAATATACATTGCCAGAATGCTTGAAAAAATATGATCCATCTATATGTTGTTTACCAAAGACTAACTTTAGAACCAAGGGATACAAATAGGTTGAAAGTGAAAGGATGAAAAAAGATATTCCATACAAGTTGTACCCAACAGAAAGCAGAGATAGTTATAATAATATCAGAAAAAAATAGACTTTAAATGCAAAGATGGCATCAGAGACAAGAAACGACACTATATATTCATAAAAGGGACAATTCACCAAGAAGAAATAAGAATCATAAATGTTTATGCACCCAATCAAGAAGCTCCAAAGTACAAGAGGCAAACATTGACAAAACTGAAGGGAGCAATAGAAGTTTCTACAATAATATTGGGAGTGGACTTCAATATATCACTCTTTTCTATAGATAGAACAACCAGACAGAGGAACAATAAGGATATAGAGAACCTAAACAATCTGACAAGTGAATTAGACCTAAAAGAAATAAATAGATAGCTGCATCCCAAACACCAGATTATACATTATTCTCAAGTTCTCATGGAACATTCTCCATGAGAGAGCATATGCTGGGGCACAAAATAGCTCTTAATAAATTTAAAAAGATTGAAATTATTCAAAGAACTTTCTCTGACCGTAATGAAATGAAGCTGAAAATCAATTACAACCAAAGACCTGGAGCTTTCACAAATATATGGAGGTCAAACAACAGACTCTTAAACAATCAGTGGATTAAAGAAGAAATTGCAAGAAAAATCAGTAAATAACTGGAAATGGGTGAAAATGAGAATATAACATCAAAACCTATGGGATGCAGCAAAGGTGGTGCTGAGAGGGAAATTTATAGCCCTAAATGCATATATTAAAAAGGAAGAATGACCTAAAGCCAAAGACCTAACTGAACAACTGAAGAAACTAGAGAAAGAGCAGAAAACTAGCCCTAAAGCAAGTAGAAGAAAAGAAATAAAGATTAAAGCAGAAATAAATGAATTGGAGAACAACAACAACAAAACAGAGAATAAACAAAACCAAAAGTTGGTTCTTTGAGAAAATCAACAAGATAGACAAATCCTTAGCTAGACAGAAAAAGTAAAAAAGAGAGAATATGCAAATAAACAGAATCAGAAATGAGAGGGGGGTCATAACCATGGACTATGAAGAACTAAAAAAAATCATAAGAGGATACTATGAACTGTATGCCCACAAACTAGACAACTTAAATGAAATGGACAATTTCCTAGGAACACATGAACAACCTATACAAACTCAAGAAGAATAGAAAACTTCAAGAAACCAATCATAAGCAAAGGATCAGTCATCAAAAACCTTTCTACAAAGAAAAGCCCTGGGCAAGATGGCTTCACAGGGAAATTTTACCAAACATTCCAAAAAGAAGTAATATCTTTCCTGGTCAAGCGTCCTAAAAATTACAGGAAAAGGAACTCTACCTAACTCATTCCATGAAGCTAACATCACTCTAACACCAAACCCTGATAAAGATACTACAAGAAAGGGAAATGACAGGCTAATATCCCAAATGAATATAGAAGAAAGTCCCATGGCACATTAAAAGAATCATACACCACAACCAAGTAGGGTTTATTCCAGGCATGTGGCTCAGCACATGTAAGTCAATCAATGTGACACAGCACATTAACAAAATGAAAGGGAAAAATCACATGATACTCTCAATTGACAGTAAAAAGGCATTCAACAAAATTCAGCATCCTTTCCTGATTAAAACACTTTAGAAGGTAGGAGTTAAAGGAAAATTCCTCAATATGATAAAGGGTATATATGAAAACCCCACAGCCAGTATCATACTTAATGATGAGAGACTAAAAACTTCCCCCCTAAAATCAGGAATGAGACAAGGATGCACACTGTCACTGATGTTATTCAACTTTGTGCTAAAAGTTCTAACTGAAGCAATTAGGCAAGAAAAGGAAATAAAAGGCATCCACATTGGAAAGAAAGAAGTGGAACTTTCACTGTTTGCAGATGACATGATCCTACATTTGGAAAATCCCAAGGAATCTACTTCAAAGTTACTTGAGCTAATAAACAAATTCAGCAAAGTGGCAGAATACAAAATTAATGTGCAAACATTAGTAATGATTCTATACACTACTAATCACCTAATTGCAGAAGCAATTTTAAAAATTCCATTCATAATAGCAACTAAAAGAATCAAGTATCTGGGAATAAACTTACCCAAGGCAGTAAAGGACCTATAAACAAAAAGCTACAAAATTTGCTAAAAGAAATCAAAGAAGACCTAAATAGGTGGAGAGACATTCTGTATTCATGGATAGGAGGCTAAATGTTTTTATGATGTCAGTTCTACCCAAATTGATCTATACATTGAATGCAATGCCAATGAATATTCCAACAACCTACTTTGTAGACTTAGAAGTGCTAGTCATCAAATTTATTTGGAAGGGAAAGGGGTCTCAAATAGCCAAAACAACCCCCCCCCCAAAAAAAAGAAAAGAAAAAGAAAGAATAATGAAGTGTGATGACATAAACTTCCTGACTTTAAAGCTTATTATAAAGCCACACTGGTCAAAAGAGAATGGTAAAAGAGAGATTTTGATGAATGGGATCAAATTGAGAGTTCAGAGATAGATCCTCAGATATATGGACCATTCATTTTTTCCTAATTTTTAAAATTTTATTGAGATTGTTCACATACCATACAATCATCCAGAGATCCAAAGTGCACAATCAATTGCCCACAGCACCATCATAGAGCCTTACATCCATCACCACAATAATTTGTTTTTCAATTTTTAGAACATTTTCATTACTCAAGAAAAGAAATAAAGACAAAAAATAAAACTCAAATCCTCCAGTAGACCTAACCACCCCTCCTCCATTACTGATTCATAGCATTGGTATAGTATATTTGTTACTGTTGATGAAACAATGTTAAAATACTACTAACTGTAGTACACAGTTTTCAGTAGGTGTATTTTCCCCTCTATACCGCTCTATTATTAACTTCTAGTTAAAGTTGCATACATTTGTTCTAGCTCATGAAAGAGACTGCTGATATTTGTACAGTTAATCATAGACATTGCTCACCACAAGATTCACTGTTTTATACAATCCCATATTTTAATCTCCAGCTTTCCTTCTGGTGACACGTCATTCTAAGCTTCCCCTTTCCACCACATTTACACACCATTCATCACTGCAAGTTATTCTCACAATAATGTGCTACTGTCATCTCTGTCCATTTGCAAACACTTAGGCTTATCCTAGTTAAACACTGTGTTCATAATAAGCAACAGATCTCCATTCTATAGCCTCATTCTATATCCTGTTAACTCACATTTCATGTTTATGAGTTTACATATTATAATTAATTCATATCAGTGAGACCATACAATATTTGTCTTTATGTATCTGAATTATTTCACTCAATTTAGTGCCCTCAAGGTTTCTTCAACCATCCATTTTTTAAGGACAGTTTTGTTCATCCACCATATATGCCATCCTAAGGAAACAATTGATGCTTCTGTTCCCTGTATAATCACATATTTATGCATTCACCACCATCACTGCTATCTATAAAAGGACACCTCTATTTATTCCACAAAGGAGGAAGAGTCAAAGGTAGAGAGACAAAAGAAAAAAAATGACAGCTAAAATTCAAAAAAAGAAAGATAGAATTAAACTAAAGTAGAATAAAAGAGTCAGACAACATCACCAATGACAAGAGTCCCATAACCCTCCCTTATGTCCTCTTCTTACAGGCATTTAGTTTGGTATACTGCCTTTGCTACATTGAAGGAAGCATAATACAATGTTTCTGTTAACTATAGTCTCTAGTTTGCATTGACTGTACTTTTTTACCCAATACCACCCTATTTTTAATTCCTTGCAAGGTTGACATTCATTTGTTCTCCCTCATGTAAAAACATATTTGTGCATTTTATCACAATTGTTGAGCACTCTAGGTTTCACTGAGTTATACAGTCCCAGTCCTTATCTTTCTTCTTTCCTTCTGGTGTCCCACATGCTCCTAACCCACCTCTTTCAACCATACTCATGGTCATCTTTGTGCAGTGTACTTACATTGCTGTGGTACCATCACCCAAAATTGTGTTCCAAACCTCTCATTCCTGTCTTTTCCTATCTGTCTGTAGTGCTCCCTTTAGTATTTCCTGTAGAGCAGTTATCTTGTTCACAAATTCTCTTATTGTCTGTTTGTCAGAGAATATTTTAAACTCTCCCTCATATTTGAAGGACAGTTTTGCTGGATATAGGATTCTTGATTAGAGGCTTTTCTCCTTCAGTATCTTAAATATATCACACCACTTCCTTCTTGCCTCCATGGTTTCCACTGAGAAATCCACACATAGTGTTATCAAACTTCCTTTGTATGTAATGGGTCCCTTTTCTCTTGCTGTGTTTAGGATTCTCTCTTTGTCTTTGATGTTTGATAATCTGATTATTAAGTGTCTTGGTGTCGGCCTATTCAGATCTATTCTGTTTGAGGTACGCTGCACTTTTTGGATCTGTAATTTTATGTCTTTCATAAGAGATGGGAAATTTTCCTTAATTATTTCCTCTATATTGCTTCTGCCTCTTTTCCCTTTTATTCTCCTTCTGGGACATCCATGATATGCACATTCATGTGCCTCATGTTGTCATTGAATTCCCTGAGATGTTGCTGATATTTTTCCATTCTTTTCCCTATCTGTTATTTTATGTGTAGGAGTTCAGGTGTCTTGTTTTTCAGTTCCTGAGTGTTTTCTTCTGCCTCTTGAGATCTGCTGTTGTATGTTTCCACTGTGTTTTTTTTATCTTTTGTGTTGTGCCTTTCATTTCCATAGATTCTGCCAGTTGTTTTTTTCAAACTTTTGATTTCCACCCTATGTTCACCCAGTGTTTTCTTTATAGCCTTCATCTCTTTTGTCATATCATCCCTGAACTCATTAATTTGGTTTTTTATTTGATTTAGCATATTTCTTTGAAAATCTTTGATTGTTTCATTAAAGTGAAACAATATCTCAACTGTATCTTGATTGAGTTATAAGTTTGTTCCTTTGACTGGGCCATATCTTTGTTTTCCATAGTGTAGGCTGTAGTTTTCTGTTGTCTAGGCATCTGGCTTCCTTGGTTACCCCAATCTGATTTTCCCAGGCCAGAATGGGTTCAGGTTTCAGAATGGGGTTATACTCAGTTTCAAGTCTCCCTGCAGGTGTGTCTTAAAGATTAATAGACTTTCCTGTGAGGTCTCTATCTGCTGCGCTTTTCCTAACCTGCCCCGCAGGTGTCACCTGTCAGCTGGTCACTCCTGACTGGTGTAAGGAGGTGCAGCCCCTTTAGTTTCTATTTTGATTGTTTTCTCCCAGGCCCTTGGGTCTAAGATCTGAAGGGAAGACAGACACTAGAGCTTGTTCCCACCTCCTTCTTCTTATTGAAGCTATGCCCCCTATGGGATTATCTTCTGCATTTGAATTGCTCCTTTGTCTCTCTGACTCTGTAATCTCCACACCTGTCTGGATCAGAGTGCTGAAAACAGAAAATGGCTGAGGCTCTTTCCATTTAGCCACTCCGGTTGAGATAGAGAAAAAGGAAAAGAAAGCCCCCTTTCACAGCCAGTCCATGGGCCCCCAGTATTGCCCATTGGTCAGAGAGAGAACTTGTTCTCCTCTGCTCCCTTTCCTGGGGCACAGGAATTTTCTGGCTCTTTAAGGTCAGTCATCTCTAAAAGCCTCTGTCTACTTGTTGTGGGTTTTTCTGTTTATGTCTTGTATTCAGAAGTTCATATTTGTTAATTAAAACCCCAGTTCAAGCTGGGCTGAGCTAAATTCATTTGCTTAAGGACCGCTGGTCTCTCCCGCAGCGAGGTCCTGCAACTCAGCCTGCCATGGGGAGAGGGTCCTCCTGGCACAGTTCCACAGTTTTACTTACAGATTTTATGCTGTGATCTCAGGTATTCCTCCCAATCCAGGCTGGTGTACAATGTGTGGACAGTCACAGTTGTCTCCCAACAGTTGTTCCAGATTATTTACTAGTTATTCTTGGTTGTTTATTAGTTGTTCCAGGGGAGTAACTAAATTCAACACCTCTTATGCCACCATCTTGCCCCTCCTCCTGGTCAACTGATTTTTTGACAAGGCCCCCAAGTCCATTGAACTGGAAAAGAAAGGTCCCATTAATAAATGCTGCTGGGAGAACTCAATATCCTTATACAAAGGAATGAAAGAGGACCCCTATTTCACACTCTATACAAAAATTAACACAAAGTAGATCAAGGACCTTAATATAAGAGCCAATACCAAAAAACTCCTAGAAGAAAATATAGGGAAACATCTTCAAGACCTAGTGATAGGAGGTAGCTCCTTAGACCTTACACCCAAAGCACAGGCAACAAAAGAAAATATGGATAAATGGGAACTCTTCAAGAATGAACACATCTGTACCTCAAGAGACTGTGTGAAAAAGCTGAAGAGGCAGCCAACTCAATGGGAGAGAATATTTGGAAACCTTATATCTGAAAATATTATGATATCCAGTATATATAAAGAAATCCTACAGCTCAACAAGAGAAGACAAACAACATAATTATAAAATGGGCAAAAGATATTAATAGACATTTTTCCAAAGAGGAAATACAAGTGGTTAAAAAGCACATGAAAAGATATTCCTCTTCATTAGCTATTAGGGAAATACAAGTCAAAACCACAATGAGATATCCCACACCTATAAGAATGGCCACTGTTAAACAGGGAACTAAAATTGTTAGAGATGTGGAGAAATAGGGACACTTTTTCACTTCTCGTGGGAGTGTAAACTGATACACCTGCTGTGGAAGACAGTTTGGTGGTTCCTCAGAAAACTATTGAGTTGCCCTATGACTTGACAATTCTGCTACTTGTATATACCCAGAATATATGAAAGCAGTGACATGAACAGTTATTTGTACACCGATGTTCATAGCAGCATCATTCACAATTGCCAAAAGATGGAAACCATCCAACTCTCCATTAACAGGTAAGTGGATAAATAAAATGTGGTATAGACATACTATGGAACATTATTCAGCAGTGACAAGGAATGAGGTCCTGAAGCATGGAGGCAATGGTAGTTTGTTATTGGGATTATAAATAATAGTGCCATATTGTAGGTGAATTTGATTGAAAGGGGTTGTTTAAGGTCATATATGTCACCAATTAACACTACAAATATAAATAAGTTCTTGCATGAACTACCACAAATATAAGACACTAGCACAAAGATTCAATAATCGAGTGGTATATGAGGAAAATATCTACTGCATACTATGAACAATATTCAAAAGTAATTGAATTGTATACTTTGGATAGATTATATGTGACTATATTTCAATAACACCTACAGACTCAAAAAGTCAAACATATAAACGTAATGGCAAAACTAAGCATACTTTTATAATTATTCTTAAGAGTCACCCCCAGAGAACCTCTTTTGTTGCTCAGATGTGGCATCTCTCTCTCTAAGCCAACTCTGCAAATAAACACACTACTCTCACCCTACATGGGACATGACTTCCAAGGGTGTAAGTCTCCCTGGTAATGTGTGACATGACTCTGTACTATTACTTTAATAATCTTTCATCAATTGTAGCAAACATAACTACTGTTAAGATATAGTAGAATCACAAAAGAAGTTTTATCAACTGTAACAAATTTCCCACACCAATCCAAGTGAGGGTGAAAAGCTACCAAATAAATAGTATGCATCCTCCTAGAGTATCGGCTTTCCTCAAAGATTTAGAGAGAATAAATTTTCTTTATCATAAACCAAATATACTTACATAATAGAATAGGATATGTGAAAACAAACACATTAAAATAAATTTCCAGATTAAAAAAAAGAAAAGTGTGTCTGCTCTAATGGCTGCAGAATATACCCCTAAATAATTCATGATAGACTAGGTCACTTCCTTATGACTTTAAGATTACATCTTTATAAAGTACTGGGAAAAACTGGTTTCTAAATCCTTTTTGTAAAAGTTCTTCTACTTAAGGTTCTAACTAATTCTCAATCAAAGGAGATTTGTCTTTGTCAGTGTCAGTTTTGTTAAAGAAGTTCATATGCATACAGTAAAGATCCAAATTAATTCTCACATTATCCTTCATTTGTCTGTAACAATTCTTTGAAGAAAGAATTTACATTTAATATTGATGTATGTGTCTGCATAATAAACATGATGGCTTCTAGAGCACCTGGCTTTGAATTTCGTTGGAAGTGTGGTTAGCAACCTAAGACAATGTAGTCATCTGGTATCTTTTTACAGCTTCAAACTCATAGATTTGTAAGCCAACCACTTAGAAACCACTTATTTGTTTATTTATTTTAAAATAGAATTTTAAGCAACTTGAGGATGGAGTGTGTCTTTGCTATGGTCTCATCATCTTTAGAGCAAACCATTCACCACCAGACTTCACCCTCATTTTTCTCTCTCTTTTTTGCTCTCTCATTCTTTCTGACTCCCTCATTCTCTCTGTCTTTTCATGTGCATGTAGGTGTGTGTATATATAACCCATGAATGACCTGGAATTATCTCGCTCAGATGACCTGGAACTGGTGTGTTAGTGATGTTCGGTGGATCACTATTGTTTGTTGTTTCTGAAGTTCCAGCTTTATACCCTGTGATACATCCATTCTGATAAGAGGGCTTATTGAATAATTGAGAAGTATATTAGAATTTTATCTAGTCCAAATCATTTGCCCCTGTTTTCTACATATTTCTCAGTATTCTCCATGACAACTATTACTGCAATTTCCTCTTGGGATTATGGCATCACCTTTCTCTTCTCTGCTCAAGAACTGAAGCCTGTCCTCCTAAACACAGGTCTTAAACACCTTCTCAGGTGCTGGCTGCCCTCTGGGACTTTAGAGCATCCCCCACATAAATTCCCTGAAATACTACTGTAGGTCCTACTCATATTGACAGGAATATCATGGAGCTTCATGTTGAACACTTCTGCAGAGACTAAAATTCAGCAGACTTTATACAACAAAAATGTTGTTTATTGTCCATCCAGCTGGGCCCTTTCTGCCTTATCAAAAGTAAATATACAATAGAAAAAAAAAATCAGTGAAAACAGAAACTGGTTCTTTGTAAAGGTCTATAAAATTGATGAACTTCTAGCAAGGCTAACCAAGAAAAATAGAGAGAAGACACAAATTGCTAATATCAGAAATGAAATAGGGACCATCAATAATGATACAATGGCTATTAAAGGAATAAGAGAGGAAAAACTGTATGCTCACAAATGTGGTAACTTAGATGAAATGGACACATTCCTTGAAAGACACAATCTACCAAACTTACACAAGGAGAAATAGATATTTTGATCAGGCTTCTATTAAAGAAAGTCAATCAATAATTAATAACATTTAATTGTATGGTTAAACAGTCATGTTACATCTATACAATGAATGTTATTCAGCAATAAAATAAATGAGCTATCAAACTGTGAAAAAGCACAGAGGAACCTTAAATCCATAATCACTAAGTGAAAGAGGCCAGTCTGAAAAGTTTAAATACTGTATGATTCCAACTATATGACACTATGTAAAAGGTAAAACTATAGAAACAGGAAAAATGATCAATGATTGCTATGGTTTGGGGTGGAGTGTGGTGGGAGGGAAGGGTTGAATAAGTGCAGGAGACTTTTAGGGCAGTGAAACTATTCTGCTTTATCATGTTGACAAATGTAATGTCATATGACATTACATATTTGTTATATGATATGTTATATATATGTTACATATGTTGTTATATATATAAAGCTACTTTTCTTCTATTTATGACCTTTTTAGAAAGTGAGAGCAGAAAAATATATGTACTGCCTTTGAGATTAAAAAAATGTAAAATCAGAATATGAGTATCTTTTAAGTATGGATGATCTTTATTTAAAAATTGGCAAATCAAAATTGTCTAAAATTGTCTTCTTTTTTGAGCATTACATTATAAATTACTTTTACTTATGCTTAAGGGAATGATTTAGAGAGCTAAATACAAAAACTCTATTGCTAAACCTAAAACTAATAAAAAGTTATAATTTGTTTATAATACAAATAATGTATTTTGACAATCTGATGGATATAAAGACATTTTAAAGTTATCTAGTTAAACTACTACATATATGACAGATTTGATTAAATCCGACCTGTTTAAGTTTAATATCACTGACCATTTCTTCCTGTTAAACAGAGATAAGTTTTATGTGAAAAATCTATGAGTAGTATGATTGGTTTCATTTCTTTAGGAAGATTCTTTTTTGGGTTTTGCTAATCTCTGGATAGCCGTATCCCTTTGTTCTGAGAAACCAAATAAAGGATGGTCTAAAGTAAGAAATAGTAGTCTGAGCTATCAATGTTGAAGGCATTTCCAGGGACCATCATAACTCTTTCTTTGTGGATTTTTTAAAAAATTAGTTGTTTTGCATCAGAATTGCCCTTAACTCTCTTCCATAACAACCTTCCAAGAACAGGAACATGCCATTTTGCAAAACTCAAACACTAGAAGGATTTAAACTTGAGCCTCTTTTCTGCTTGTTTCTGGCTTTCTCTGTTCACCACAGACAACAGCTTTCTTGATAGGAAATTGCTTTCACATTCACATAATTTTTAAAAAAAAAATGAAATAGGTTTAGTTTATTATAAGAATTCATAAAGAAAAGTGAGATAAAAGATTAATGATGGTTCATAAAATTTTAATTATTTTAGATATAACTAAAAGGAACTCCTGGATTTTAATTTTTTTTTAACTAAATAAATCTCATTTATTCCACCAACATCATTAATAAGAGAAGCGCTACTTTTGATATTTGAAATAGCAGTCCAACCTGTAGTAATTCTCTGCCATAATAAAAAATACAAAAGAAGCTTTATAAAGTAAAGAGCTTCTGATCATTATGAAATATAAACACTATGCAAAGTTTTGTTTATACACCAAAAGCATGAATTTGTCATTCCCTTTGACTGTTCCTCACTTACTTTCCTCAGAATGGAAACACCTGGGCTTGGTGCTGCAAAAGTCTAGGAGGCCATTTATGTCGGTTTTCGGCTAAGCCCAAGAAAGTCTTCAGTTTAGTCTTTCTATTATCCCTGATCCTATTATCTCTGATCATTAACTGTTCCTACCCTTATTCTTACAACTTTCCCCCCATTATCAGAAGGCAAAAGACTATAGCTGCTTAATGAATTTCAGGATGTCAAAGAAGTCAAAGTTTGCTCTGACCTCAAAAGGGAAAAATGGGACTTTTGACCTGATTCAGAAAATTATCACATTAAGAGACTGAAATCAGAGTCTGGGCAAAATAGCAGTGATGGATTTACATTACCTCAAATCTCCAACTCTCCTATGCCCCCAAATATAACCATCCAAAAGATCAAGTAGGTCAAAACAAAAATAGGAAGAAACAAAACCAATGAGTCCTGTATACTGACAAAGTACACTCACAAAGCCAAAATATTTGATATTGCCAGCTGCACAAGGGTAGGGGGAGAAGAGGACAGAGAGTTTAATGGCCCCGAGACCAGGAGACCCCAGAAACTGAGCTGCCAACAGGCCCTCACCTTACAGCCTAGGGACCTCACGCAGTGTGGAAAGCGTAATGCCCGATCAGAGAGCAGAGGCCTAATGGGCTTTGCAAACTCCAGGTCATGGTGAGTGCTGATGCTATAGAATATATCTTTGTTTGAAATATCCACAAGATATTTACAAATATTTCCTGCATCTCAAGGCACAAAAAAGCCTCAAAAGTTTTCAAAGAATAGAAATAATAGAAACAGCATTATTTGGATTTAATACAATAAACACTAGATGAAACAACATAAATAGAAAACACAAAACCTTATTCAATAAACCTAGAATAAATAAAAATACCAAATGAAATTACAATATTTCTTAAAAGTAATAGTGATTTCACAACTTATCAGACATTATGGTACACAGTAAAAAATAAATTTATGACAGAAGGTATTGATTTGAAATGAAAATAAATAAGTGAAATAAACACCTTACTGAAGTAAGAGAAAAACAAAACAAACAAAAAGTAGAAGAAATTATCTAGTAACTATAAATCAGTTATATACGTAAGTATAATCTAACTAAATGTTTATGGAGTTTATAAGAGGAAAACAGGAAAAAAACTGATGAAAAGTATCAAAGATTATCTATATGAGTGGAGATATATTCCATATTAATGGATTGGAAGACTTATAATTGTTAAAATGCCAATTCTTCCCAATTTTATCTATAGAAGCAATGAGATCCCAGTCAAAATCCCAGAAAGTTATTCTGTTGATATTGAGAAGCTGATTTTAAAATTAATGTGGAAAAGCAAAAGATCTAGAAGAACCAACACAATACTGAAAAAGTAATAAATTGTAAAAACTACTACTAGACTTCAAGAATTGCTACACAACCACAGTAATCAAGACCATGTGACATCAGCAAAGAACAGGCACATACATCAATGGAAGAGTGAAGAAATGGATCCACACAATAATGGTCACCTGATCTGTGACAAAGGAGCAAAGGCAATTCAATGGAGAAAGGACAGTCTTTTCAGCAGATGATACTGCGACAAGTGGATATCCTTATTCACAAATGTCAACCTAGACATATTCCTTATAACTTTCACAATGATTGACTCAAAATAGAACAATCATCTAAGTTTAAAGTGAAAAACTATGAAATTTACAGAAGAAAACATAGGAGAAAATCTAGGTGACCTTGGCTTGATGACTTTTTAGATACATTAGCAAAAGCACAGTCCTTGAAAGAGGGAAAACAAGATTAGTTGAGCCTTTCATGAAAAGCAAAAACTTATTTTTTAAATGATATATATTGTGAAAGACACTGTTAAGAGAATGAAAAGACATGCCATAAACTTGGAAAAATATTTGCAAAACATATATCTGATAATGAATTTGTATTAAAAATATGCCAAGAATTCCTAAAACTTAACAATGAGAAAACAAATGACCCAGTTAAAAAATGACCAAAGATCTGAATGGATACCTCCCCCAGAGAAGGAGAAGGGGGCCACCCCTTCTCACTGTCAGGGGGTGTGGAAGTCAGAATCCCCCTGGAGCTTCTGATGAGACCCTGATCTGGAGATCACAGACACATCTAGGTGCCATCTCTCAGCCCTCACCTACCACCCCCTCCTTTTCCATATGCAAAGAAGCATATAAAAAGAAATACTGCATCCTTTGTTATTGAGGAATTACAATTTTTTTTTAACTGAGATGTCCTTAACAGCCTTAGAAATCTGGTACCACCAATTGCTAATGAGGATGCATAGCAACTCTCTTTCTTTGCTGTCAGGAATACAAAATGTTAGATCCAGTTCGGAAGCCAGTTCCACATTGTCTTACACAGTTCAAAATAGCCTTAACGTACCCACCAATTCCACTCCCAGGTGTTTGCCCAACTGATTTGAAAATGTATGTCAATGCAAAATTCTGCAGGCGAATGTTTATAGAATCTTGATTTCTAATCATCAAAACAGGGAGCAATAAGTGAATGGTTTAAAAACTGTAGTTCATCTGTACAATGAAACATTCATTATTCAGCCACAGAAAGAAAGGAGCTATCAAGTCACTAAAAGACATGAATGAAACTTAAATGCATATCACTAGGTACAAGAAGGCTTTCTAAAAATGCTACATGTTTCCACTTGCATGATATTTTGAGAAAAGCAAAACTATAGAGACAGTAAAAACCACAGTGTTTGACAGGGTGGAGGGGTGGGGAAAGGGTTGTAAAGTTGAATAGGTGAAGGTGAAACTATTATGTATGATAATGTAATGGTGGATACATCACTTTATCCATTTTTCAAAAGCTACAGAACTTTACAGCCTAAAGTGCAATCTTAAATACATGAAACACTACAAAATCAATTAGGTTTGTGGAATTCCTGGGTGGAATGCTAATTGTGACAAAACAATATAACTGTATTACAAATGTATGACAACATCACTGATAAGAGTTGAGGGGAAATGTGCTGACTTAAGAAACTTTAGAAATCAGTAGAGTCTGTAAAACTAAAGACAACAGCAACTGTCCATATGCATTGCAGTCTTGTAAGGTCATCAAAAATATGGACCTTACAATATGGTTTCTTAAAAATCCTCTCAGCCAAAGGAAGGCTTAAGAAACATGATGACTAAGTGTAATGAGGTATCCCAGAAGGACTCCTGGAACAGATAAAGACCATCTAAATAAAAGTATGGTTGTTAGTTATATAATGCATGAATATTGATTGATTATCTGTCACAAATGTACCATACTAATGCAAGATATTAATAATAGGAGAAACTGGGTGTGGTGTATATGGGAACTCTTATACTATTTTCTCTTTTTTTTCTGTATATCTAAGTTGTTTTTTTTTTTTTTTTTAAATAAAGCTTATTTATTAAATGATACATTCTCATGACAACAACAAAAAATGTTCTACCACTTCCTTCTGGCTTCCATGATTACTCACCAGAAATCTGTCCTCATTCAAATTGCTTTTCATCTATATATGATGTGTCATTTCTCTCTCACTGCGCTCAATTTTTAAAATTTATCTTTAGTTTTCAGAACTTTGACTAAAATGTATCATAGTCTGGGTTTCTTTCTGTTTATCCTGTTTGGGTTTCATCCAGCTTCTTGACTGTATGTTTATCTTTGGCCAAATTTGGGAGGTTTGAAAGCATTATTTCTTCAACTACTTTTACAGTCATGCCCTCTTTCTCTTTTCCTTTTGGAACTCTGATGACATGAATATTAGATCTTCTTTCTCATCCTACAAATCCCTGAGACTGTTCATTTTTTTGTTTTGTTTTGAGACTGTTTTCTCTATTGTAATTTCTTATTGCTCCATCTTAGAGTTTACTGATGCTTTCTCTGTCTTTTCCTTTATGCTGTTGAGTCTATCCATTGCATTTTTTATTTTGGTTCTTGTATATTTTAGTTCCAAAATTTCCTTTTGACTATTCCTTATATCTTCTATATTTGGAGAGACTTGCTGAGACTTTCTGTTATTTATTTCCTTCAAGCATGTTCAGACTTGGTCATTGAAGCACATTTTTTGGTGGCTGCTTCAAACCCCTTTTCAATTTAATTCTAACACCTCTTGCATCTCAGTGTTGGTTTCTATGGACTATCTTCCTAATTCTTTTGGGACCTTCCTTGTTCTTGGTAGGAGTGATATTTTTTTCATTGACAACTGGTATTTTGGGGTTTAGAGTATGGGATTCTGGATCTTATTTAAACATTGTGTTTTAACTGGCCTTCTCTGACAGGCCTCAGCAGGAAAATGGGGGTTTCTTGCTCCTTTCTGTAAGGTGGGGGTGGGAGTCCAGATTCCCCTCTTGGGCTTCTGTTAGCACCATTGTTGGGGGACTGGGGGTACTAGATCCTGCCCGGCAGAGGTGGGGTATTCCATGCCCAGACAGGCCTGAGAACACCCGGCTGAGGGGCAGGGTTGTCCAGGTGCCCTGCCCCACTAAGTCCGTGGACCCCACCGACGTGGCAGGGGCACAACTTCTTGATCACTGGACAGCACTCAGGGTCCTCCCTCTGCTAGTTATCCTCAGACACCTCTCTCAGTGCCTGTGGATATTTAAAACAAGTACATGCCCAGGCAGGCAAGCAAGGAAACAAACACAGCCTTGACATTTACATAAATCAATGCCTAAACACTCCCATTATGAACACAGAACGTAGCTATCCATGGCTTCCTTCGAGATATTCCCCTCAAGCTTCCTGTTTATTTGCAGCATGTTTCAGACCCTTGGTTTAGGAAGGTATGAGAAAAAAATATAACTCAAATGTAAACCAACTGCCTTCCATATCATACAGTTGAACTCCATTTAAGAAGGTTGCAAATACTTAGAAGGTGCAATAGTTTTTTGTTTTGTTTTGTTTTACTTACTATTAACTGAATAGATTTTTGTCACTGTTTCTGAAAACTGTTTTGAGAGAAAAAAAGTCAAGTCTTATTTCACATTTATTGGTCAGTTAATATGAAATATGGTATAAAAAGGAAATGGTGATATCTTATGCAATTTAAATTATCAGGAACAGAAATGAAAATAAATAATCAATGGTAAATATGTTTTTATTTAAAATATAATTTAGTAAATAATATCTACATTTTCCTTTCTTCATAGGCACACACAAATCAATGCTTACTATTTAACAGGTAATTTTAAAGCAATATGTATTTAGTCAATTTTAACAATGATCCAAGTTGATGAAAAGAGTATCTGTTCATACGTAGCAAAGTGAGATGCTATTATAGCCCAAGAACAGGTCTTTTTAATAAATAATAAAAATACTGCTATTTTCTACAAATTATCTTTATTTTCCAGATAAGAAAACTAATGCTGGAAGAAATTACATTACATTCCCAAGAGCATTCATTCCCAGATTGCCTGGATCCAAAGTCCACGTTCTTTCTATTCTAACACATTTCTGTTTGTCCAAGGACATTTCTCTATTAAGATACCAGCCTACAACTTCTCTGAGGGCAGTTATTGAAAATATTTGGCTATTTGGCTGTAGAGCCAAAATGGAAAAAAAAAAAAAAAAAAATTCACTAGCTGTAATTACCTTTCATTTGTATTGTCATAATGAGTCTAAAGAAAGCTAATATTATCACAGTAAGACCTTGATTTTGCAAAGAGACACAAAAATTTTATTATTCTCCTTAACTTTAATCTTATCTATCATTCACTTTGCATTTAAAATTATGCATTGAAAAGATTGATTTGATTATGTGCTTTTCATTGTTGAAATTCAGTTTTATTTTCATTTTAATGACAATAATTATAGCTAAAATTTATAGAGTGCTTATAATGTGCTAATCATGTCCTAAATTTGTATTATGTTTTCCACTTAATTCTCACTGGAACTCTTTTAGAAATGCAATATAATTATGCCATTTAACAGATGGGGAAATGGAAATACAGATAAATTAAGTAACTTGGCCAAGGTCACAAACCAAGTAGAAAAATCTTTGCATCAAGACCGTGAACCCAATTAGTAACCACAAAACTATATATTGTAAACTCTAGCTCCTAATGGGGCACACAAGTCACTCAGTCAGCTGGAACCTACCTACCTTTCCATTCTTGTGCATCTCTATGCCTTACTATTACTTCTTCCTCCTCCCAAAATGAACACTTTACATCACTCCTCACTACCCCCTCTTCCAGGCTAATTCTTATACATTTGTGAAAAGGTAGCTCAAATATCAGTTACTCTGAGAAAATATTCATCATCCCAATTTCTCCCAAAGTCTTGGTGAAATGTCCCTCTATGTCACCAATTGGCATTCAGGGCATGTATCACATTTATTACACTCCATTAACACATCCATTACATGCCTTTCTTCCCCATTTGGCATGGAGACCCCTTGGAGCAGTTTCCAGCCATTGCTTCTATGCTTGTTTTCTTGTGTGCTGACAAGCTATCTCTTGAATGAGCACAGTGATTAACTTTTCAAACTATCTGGAACTATAGAACTGTGAGAGGGGCTGTAATAACTTCAAAAGGGTGTTTATATTTTTTCTGTGAGAATCAAAGAATAATCACTTACATTTGTGTGGACCTAGAAGATACTGGCTTTGCTATTTTGGAAGCACAGAATGCTTAACAGAAACTAGCTGTAAAACACACACGTGCACTCATATATTGTTTTCCAATATGACTCTTTTCTCCCATGTACCCTAGTTCAAGTATGAAGTGCAATTCAAGAGAAGGAAGCATTGTCAGTAGAATGTCTACACATTTCTAATGTCCTTCAGAATAACGCAGTTGGTGTGCACGAGGGTTCCTGCTAATGGTTCATCTGCTTCTTTCTTGAATGCTACCCAGTATTATTCAACACAGTAATTTACTTCTTTTTTCCAGTTTTATTTCACAAATGATCCCATTGTTTTGTTTCCAGCCTTCCTCCAATTACTCTTTGCCCCGTAAAGCTGCTGTTCAATGTGAAATTGTATCATTTGTGATCCATTTCCTTGAACATGATTATATTTCAGTGATTGTGGGGGCAGAGGCTTATAGTCTAGCCCAATGTAACAGCAGTGTTATTTGAATAGCTTTCCTCCAAGGCCCAACTGCTGATGACTTACACTGCAGAATCCTCATTTTATAGTGCCTTTTCCAACACTAACCACAATTAACACATACAATCACTGATGTAAGATAAAATATAATAGTGTATTATTCAGTCCAAAAGTATGCCAGAATATAAATTTATGTAGTATTCAGCGGTCTTACTTTATGTCCAAAAATTTAAATTGGAAAATAGAAAGCATTGAGGAAGACAATCAATATCAGTGAAAAGAACAATACACTGCAATACAGAGCACAGATTAGAAAGAGTGATGGGTGAAGAAAAGACAGCCAGATTCCAGTTCCAGTTCTTACATTCTAATTCAGGTGTCATCTTAGGCATGTTATTTTTAACAATTAGTGTCTCAGCCCCCTCATCTCATATGTTAGGAGAAGGGATTAGACTCAATATATTGATTTGGAGCACTCTGTCAATGTAGACATTGGCTGGGGATTACCATTGCTTAACTATATTTCAGGAAACAATACATTTCTCAAATGAGAAAAATAAAATTCTCTAAAATGTTCAAAACTGGAAAGACTGTGTGTCAGAAGAATTAAAATCAGTACCTGTGGATTTGGAATATTGAAGATTATGCTTTATTTTGACATTTAAAAACACAGTCTTCACAAATCAGCATAAGAAATTTTAATAAAGTGAAAATTAGAATTCCAAATCCACTTATGAAGCAGAATAAAATCTGTACATACAATTAGCAAGGGACAAATTGACAATGTTGTTGAAACAATTGCCTCCCTAAAAATGTCATGGGTCCAGGTTGTTTAATGATTTGTTTCCTTTATTTTCAAGGAAACTATTTTTTCATGCAGATTACAGTGACACCAGCATTGAAGATTATTAAAATATTACTAATTCATCTATAAAGCTAGCATTATGTCTGCTACTAAAACATGACCACCAACAAAAAAGTAACTGTAAGTCAATCTTCATTATGAACATGGAACTTTTTTGAAGCTAGCATATAGGATACATCAGTCATAACTGCATTATTATATTATTCATTTTGAGAAAATTTGTCCTGCCTGACACACATCTTTCAACATAGCCAAGTTTTGCACTGTGCCCCACCAACTTCCCTCCGTCATGGCTCCCCCATCTGCTGCCAAGGTACAACTGGTTGGGAAGATGCCAGATCCAAGAACCATCAACCCTGACATTTGTCTGCAGTGTTGTTGGAAGAGATGAATGGGTACAGTCTGTTTTATACTTACAAAAGTTGAACATAGAAAAATGATGAAAAGTCAAATAGCTGCAATACTAAGATGAAAGATCATGGGACACACCTGAAATTTGGAGTCTATGTTGTGTAAGAGTAAACTAAATTACTGAGGAAAGCAGACTGGAGAGGAAAATAGAACTGACAGACAAGCAAAGAGTAATTAGAGACACTGTCTAAGCTCATGAAGGAGTTCAAATTCCAGTTCCAGTTCCTGGTTATCTTAAATATCAATGTAAGCTTGGTTGATTCACAAGAATTCCAATTAAATTAATGATCAATACAAATATGCTTAATAGCATTCCTATTATTAATTTAGTTACAGAATATCTGTATAAGATTACAAATCCCCGAGAAAATGTTGTGTATAAATATTGGAAAAGAGGTGTCTAAATCTTCATTACTGGTGTATGATGTGACTCAAATGAAGAGAATTTAGGATATATCAGGGATGTAAGTAAAGACATTTATAAAATAAATAATAAATCACAGTAGCACCCCCATATACTAGAAATAAACAGCACCAAAGCTAATTAAAATATTTTTGCATACTATAAAATATTATATTTATAAATAATATGAGTATAAAAGTATAAAGTACTTAGGAATGAAAGTAATGAGGAAACTGTATAAAAGTGAAGCCATATAAAAAGTTATCTACATAGTATTGTTGGAAATGATGAATGTTGCTAGACTGAGAAAATTAACATTACAATATCCACAACTATTACATAATAAAACATTGAAAAAATCTATGCAACTTTTGTTTGAAGAAATTAATCAAAAATTCATCTTGAGTAAAGAATAGTCTCTGGAAGAGATTACAAACCAACCCAGCTTGTTTATATTCTTCTTCAAATCCCACCCCAAGAATTACACTCTTGTGAGTGTGTTAGAAGTTACACACAAACAGCACAACCCTTGGTGAAGCAGAGAGATGGGTTCGGGTTTCAGTGGGAGGGCAGGAAGTGGGGTTTGTGGATAGAGGCACACAGAGAAGAGTATTGCATCTTTGCTATCCCCACATTCTTCTGGGGCTAGAAGGGAGAAACTCGAAAAGTTCACCAACCCTGCAACTCGCAGAAACAGTGGGAGAAAAGTCAAGCAGCAACTCAAGCAGGCAAACAAAAGAGGCTGTCTGGGGGAGAGAAGTGCAGAGATTAGAGAACTGTGAAGTTTCTTGGGGCCCAGAGACTTCTGGGGTGGCAAGAATACAAGCGGATTGTTTGAGCATAGCATGTAACACCGGGTGTTTTCTGCCATGAGGAAACTGAACTGGGGCAGTGTGCGCTAAGATCTGTTTCTCCAGGTAACTATCACTTGCTAATGAGGTGGAATTTCCAGGGGAATGAATGATTTTACAGACAAAATACTGACATTATTGGGGAGCAGACACACCCACAAAAAAAATCAGCAAAAGAATACTCTCCAAGATGAAGCAAAAGGCATTTTAAAATAAGGCTAAGAAAGATCTTGGAATAGGAGGAGATATTGGAAACAAAAGCAAGAAGAAACTGTTCTGAACTGGTGATAACTGGGCATACAGAATAAAATAACAATGACAAAAGATGTTTTAAAATTCTCAGTGAATGAATTGACTAGCAGAAGGTATAAATGACAAACTAATGAGGTAAAAGATTGGGTCAAGGAGACTTCACACATACTTACAGGACCAAATACAGAATTGGAAAGGAGGAAAAATTAAAATTCATGATAGAAAGAAGTAGGGATGTTTTTATTTGTGAAATATGAGTCTCTGAAGTAGAGAAAACAAAATTAATGATGAGGATAAATTTCCAGAATAAGAAAATAAGATCCCATGTTTAAAGGATCCTAGATTAGCAAAATTGAAAGGGGTTAAAAAGAAACCCTACAGCAACTGGGACACAGCAGCCTCTTCAATAAATGGTGTTTGGAGAACTGGATATCCATTTCCAAAAGAATGAAAGAGGAATCCTATCTCACACCTTATACAAAAATTAACTTGAAATGGATCAAAGACCTAAACATTAGCACCAAGACCACAAGACTCTTAGAAGAAAATGTAGGGCAATATCTTAAAGATCTTGTGAAAGGAGATGGTTTCTTAGACCTCACATCCAAGGCACGAGCAACCAAAGAACAAATAGACAAATGGGATCTCCTCAAAATTAAACACTTTTGTCCATAAAAGGACTTTGTCAGAAAAGTAAAAAGGCAGCCTATGCAATGGGAGATGATATTTGGAAACCACATATCAGATAAGGGTTTAATATCTCAACTATATAAAGGAATTCTACAACTAAATAACAGAAAGACAAACAATCCAATTAAAAAATGGGCAAAAGACATGGACAGACAGTTTTATGAAGAGGAAATACAAAAACATATGAAAAAATGCTCAATTTCACTGGCTATTAGGGAAATGCAAATCAAAACCACAATGAGATATCATCTCACACCTACCAGAATAGCCATTATCCAAAAAACAGAAAATGACAAGTGCTGGAGAGGATGTGGAGAAAGAGGCACACTTATTCATTGTTGGTGGGAATGTAGAGTGGTGCAACCACTCTGGAAGACAGTGTGGAGGTTCCTCAGGAAGCTAAATATAGATTTGCCATATGACCCAGCTATTCCATTGCTGGGTATATACTCAGAGGAACTGAAACTTAAGACACAAATAGACATTTGTAAACTGATGTTATTGCAGCATTATTCACAATTGCCAAGAGATGGAAACAGCCCAAATGTCCATCAACAGAAGAGTGGATAAACAAACTGTGGTTTATACACATGATGGAATATTATGCAGCTGTAAGACAGAACAAAGACATGGATCATATAATAACAAGGATGAACCTTGAGGACATTATGTTGAGTGAAGTTAGCCAGAAACAAAAGGACAGATACTGTATGGTCTCACTAATATGAGCAAACATTAAAGAACAAACTTTGAGAGTTAAAAGCTGACAACACAGGCTACCAGGAGATAGAAAAAGGGTAGAGATCAGGCATTTGATGCTGAAGGACTACAGAATGTTTAGCAGGATTGATTGTATAGATCCAGAAATAGATAGCATAATACTGTTTAATGGTAGCACAGTATTGTAAGTACACCGAACAAAGATATCTGTGAGTAAAGCTGAAAGAGTTTGGATAGGGGAATGCAAGACACCAGAGGTAAAGATAGACAATAAAGACTGGGACTGTATAACTTGGCAAAAACTGGAGTGGCCAATGACTGTTTCTAAATGTACAAATATAAACATGTTTTTGCATGTGGGAGAGCAAATGAATCTCAACCATGCAGAGTGTTGAAAAAGGGATAGTATTTGGGAAAAAAACATAAAGCAAACTGGAGTCCATAGTCAACATTTACATTGTAATATGCTTCCATTAAATGTAACAAAGGCAATATACCAATGCTAAGTGTATATGAGAGGGGGACATAAGGGAGGGATATGGGATTCTTGGTGGTGGTAGTGGTGGTGTTTTCTATCCTTACTATTATATTGTATTGTATGACATGTTATTTTTCTTTTTATCATGTTTTTTACTATCATAAAAAAAAAACAACCTTTTTTTTTTGTAGTAATCAATATGTTCAAGTGCTTATTGTGGTGATAAACGTACAACTTTATGATGATACCATGACCTACTGACTGTACACTGTGGATAAATGTATAGTATGTGAATATAACTATAAAATTGTAGGAAAAAATATATATAGGAGTAAAAGTGTTGGAGAAAACATGGAGAGGGGGATGTACCTATCTACTGTTGATGAGCAGGCAGAATGGTGTAGCCTTTCTGGAGGTTACTGTGGTGGTTCCACAAGAAGCTAAGTGTGTGGGGCCATAAGGTCCTGCAACCTCATTATGGGGTATGTCATTGGAAGACCTGAGAGCAGAGACATGAATGGACATTTGCCCACTGGTGTTCACTGAGGCAGTGTTCATGATTTGCAGTGGGTGGAGGTGGCCTAAGGGTGCACTGACTGAGGAACAGGATGGGGAACTGTGGTGAACACATACAATGGAATATTGAGCAACTATGAGGAGGACTGAAGCTGTGAGACCGCAATTAGGTGAATGGATCCTGTACACAGTATTTGAGTGAAGTACACCAGAAATAAAAGCAAACAGTATAATGCCTCACCAATAGGGACTAACAACAATATGTAAACTCAGAATTTAATCTTAGAACACAGCCTAACGGGGAAATGATTACTGTAATGGTCCCTAGATTGTAAGCTCTTCCAGCAGCCAAATCTATTCCTGAATTGTAATGGCTGTCTCCAAACTCTGAGATGCTGATCCCCTAGTGTATAACCTGATTGGTCTCTGGAACAATGCATATCTCTGAGACACCTGGAATTCAGAGCTAGAGCTCGGCAGATATGAATGTCAGTATTAGTGCATACAGCCACTGTTAAAAGAGAAAAAAAGAACCTGAAAAAGAGCCCAGACTTCAATTAGTGATATGAATGAAGCAGATCTGTCAAGACTAGGGCAAACCAGGCCAAAGGGTAAAGGTTGAAACTGACTGTTTTAAAACTTCGACTTCCATGTGAGACCAAGGGAAGAGATGTTTATTTGGTGCAAGATCTCTACTTTCTAAACAGTATAACTCTACAGTCCGTTTTTTGAAACACCACAATTACATGGAACTTTAATAGGAAGTGAGATATGGTAGGTTAGTACAGGTTAGAGTGAAATAGTAACACATCCCAAAGTAATTTGGGCAGACAATAAAAAAAATATTTACCCCCCCCCCCCAGGAGTTGGGGGCAAGTGTGGAACTGTTGGACTTCCTCACCTGGACTGATGATGATGTCACAAACATTAGGGCTGGTGGTTTGATGTGCTGAGCCCTCTCATGGGACTTGCCCTTATGAAGCTCATTACTGCAAAGGAGAAGCTAAACTTGCCTATAATTGTGCCTAAGAGTCTCCCCCTAAGTGCTTCTTTGTTGCTCAGATGTGGTCCTCTCTCTCTAGCTAAGCCAACTTGGCAGATGAACTCACTGCCTTCCCCCCTACATGGGACCTGACTCCCAGGGGTGTAAATCTCCCTGGCAATGCAGGATATGACTCAAAGGGATGAATCTAGACCCAGCATCATGATATTGCAAATATCTTCTTGACCAAAAGGGGGATGCAAAATGAGACGAAATAGTTTCAGTGGCTGAGAGATTTTAAATGGAGTCGAGAGGTCACTCTGGTGGACATACTTATGCACTATATAGATAACACCTCTTAGGTTTTAATGTATTGGAATAGCTAGAAGTAAATACCTGAAACTACCAAACTCCAACCCAGTAGTCTAGACTCCTGTAGATGACTGTATAACAATGTAGATTACAAGGGGTGACAGTGTGATTGTGAAAACCTTGTGGATCACACTCCCTTTATCTAGTGTATGGACAGATGAGTAGAAAAATGGGGACAAAAACTTAATGAAAAATGGGGTGGGATGGAGAGGATGATTTGGGTGTTTTTCACTTTTATTTTTTATTCTTATTCTGATTCTTTCTGGTGTAAGGAAAATGTTCAGAAATAGATTGTGGTGATGAATGCATAACTATATGATCGTACTGTGAACAGTTGATTGTACACCATGGATGACTGTATGGTATGTGAATATGTTTCAATAAAACTGAATTTATTAAAAAAAAACAAAACACTACAGCCAAACCCACTTGAGAAAAATTAAGAGCATAAATGAAAAAAGGAAAAGGTAACTTAAGTAAAAATAAAAGAAACTGGATTTCACAATTCTTAACAAAAATACTGTATAGAAGTAACCAAACTCATATAGCAATTAGTTTAAAATAAATGTGTAATTTAGAATATAAGAATAAAATTAATAACTGTTTAATTACCTACTGCTTATCAAATAATATATTGCCAATATTTTGAAACTAAGCTCATTGCAGATATTTATTGAAAACAGCAAAAGTACAGATGAGTAGTCACAATCTGGAAGTCTAAATATTTAAATATTAAAAAGCATGCTAATGGAATGCCACTTCCAAATGGCAGCTTAAAGAGCTCTACAACCTGATTTCTAGTGAAGCACGGATAACTAGTTGGGAGGTAGAGGGTGGATATTGGAGATTTAAAATCTCTGGAAATGATCTGAGCATGCAGCAAATGAAGAAATGTTGATTGAAGATAATCTGCTAATATTCTGAAGTACTTGACACATGACTTGCTCCCTTCCTCCACCCTTCCAGTTCCGTTTGACAGATGCCCCATTCTGGGTGATCAAAATCAGGCTGCTTCTCCTCTCAGATTGGAATCAGTGGACACCATATCTAACTGGAAGGGATAGGCTGCCAAGACTAAAGTCCTGGATAGTGCAGCCAAGAAGTAAAAGGCTCCCTTCTTCCACCTATTTCCCACTCATAGTCTGGAGGCTCTACTTCAGAGAAGAGACAGATTCTTCTCTCCCCAGCTCATTTTTAGGTGGGAGTTTCCATGTCCACAGAGGCTATTGCCCCAGTTCATTGGCTGGTGCAGAGGTTGAGAGATTTTGCCCAGGGGGAGAGAGAGTCCATAAGAACAAAGTGATATGAAACTCTCCCCAAGGGAATTGACCTTATATTAAACAGAGTGTTTGGAATTCAAGACTAAGGTAACTCTACAAAACAATGCAAATGTTGGCAGTAAGCAATTAAGTAGGGGCTGAAAATAAGAAAGCAGCAAACTAAACCTAGATAGCTTACCAGAGAGAATCAATGAAAAATCTATGGAGAAACAGCTAAGAAGACCCCTTCTAGAGTCAGAACAAAGGTCTAGCACCTAAGGGATGCTAGAAAACCCCCCTTACCCAAATTTAATTGTATTGAACCTTAGAACAATTTATGCCCCAGGACACTGCCAGAAACCAGAGAGCAAGCAGCCAGTTTTCATATACATGGCTACCTAGTTTCCACTATTATTAGGATTTTAAATTAGCAAAATTTTGACGTCTGTTTGGATTAATGAACCAATACTGATACATAGATACATTATTATTAAATTCCATATTTTATTCAGATTTCCTTAGTTTACCTAAAGCCCTTTTTCCATTCCAGGATCCCACATTCCATTTAGTTACCATGTCTCCTTAGCCTCCTCATGGCTGTGACAGTTTCTTAGACTTTTCTTGTTTTTTTCACAAACTTACTAGATTAAAGCACTTATGTACAGTGTCTCTTGCCTTTAATTTTATAGACTCGACTCATTCACAAATTTACTTACGAATTTACTTCTCTTTCCTTCCATTCCCTTCAAGGAGGTTGTTTCATATATTTGTCATTCAGTTCCTTTGCTTTCTCACATTCTGTATTTGATCATGGGATTCTGAAGACATTGTATATGATATTTTTAAAAAAAGTAAGCTGTCTACTAAAGGATCATTTTTTGTGCTGTAAATTGTAATTGGAAGAACAAATGGGTAAGATAATTTATCCACCATTACAGAATCATACAAAACAGTTTCAGCCTCTGCTTCACCTATTCAACCCTCCCTCCTTCCCAGACAGTACTCAGCAACCAGTGACCTTTTTACTGTCTCTATAGTCTTGTCTTTCCCAAAATATCATATAAGTGAAATCATACATTATGCAGCCTTTCAGATAGGCTTCTTCTCCTAAGCAGTATGCATTGAAGAGTCATCCAAGTCTTTTAGTGTCTTGATAGTTCATTTTTTTTAATCATTGAATGATTTTCATTGTATAGATGAACTACAGTTTTTTAACCATGCACCTATTGAAGTTCGTTTTGGTTGGTATAGTCTGCTGTTGGTGGGTGGAGTGTTCTATAGATGTCTGTTAGACCTTGTTTTAGTTTCCATGGCTGCTCAAGCAAATACCAATGGGTTGGCTTAGAAAATGGGAATTTACTAGCCCGTGGTTTTGAGGCTAGGATAATTTCAAGTTAAGGCATTATCAAGGCAAAGCTTTCTTCCCAAAGACTGGCATTCTGGGAATGACTGCAGGTAATCCTTGATTCTCAGCATCTCTGTCACATGGCAATGCACATGGCGGCCTCTCCTAGTCACTCCCTTGTCTTCTGGGTTTCACTGATGTTCAGCTTCTTGCTTCCCATGGCTGTCTCTCTGTCTGAATTTCATTCTGCTCATAAAGGACTCCATTAATAGGATTAAGACCCATCCTTGTTGAGTTTGGCTCAGCTTAACTGAGCAACATCATCAAAAATCCTCACTTATAATGAGTTCATACCCACAGGAATGGATTAAGTTTAAAAACATTTTTCGGGGGTCTATAGCTCCAAATACCACAGATCTAGTCGGTAGATAATATTGTGCAGGATTTATTTTTTGTTGATGATCTTATGTCTTGCTTTTCTATTATTGAAAGTGGTTTATTAAAGTTTCCAACCATAATTATTGACTTGTCTATTTCTTCCTTCATGTCCGTCAGTTTTTGCTTCATGTATTTTGTTACTCTGCTATTGGTTGTAAGTACATTTATAGCTGTTATATCTTCCTGATGGATTGATCCTTTTATCATTATAAAATGTCCCTCTTTATCTCTAATAACATTTTTTTTTAAAGTCTATTTTGTCTGATACTAGCATAGTCACTCCAATGTTCTATGGATGCAGTTTGCATATCCCTTCTCCTCCTTTTGTTCTCAATCAATTTATCTTTGACTATAAACTGTGTCTCTTGTATACAGCATATAGTTGCATCATATATTGTTTTAAAACTCTTTATGACAATGTCTGCCTATGACTGGGTGGATTGCTTAATCCATTCACATTGTGTTGTTATTGATACAGTTGGATTTATGTTTGTTATTTTATTTTTTACTTTGGGTTTTCTATGTCTCATGTCTTTTTGTTCCTATATTCCTTGTTTACTGCTTTCTTTTGCTTAAGTGTATTTTTAATGTGGCATTTGAAATTGGTTATTTCATACTATATTTTTAGTTATTTTTAATGATCGCTCTGGGGTTTACTATATATATCTTAACCTCTCAGAGACAGCTTCAGATCTATATTTTCTTAATTCCATTGACACGTAGAAATGTTATTCCTGTGTAGCTCTATTCCCTTTTACTCACTTTTGTGGTATTTTTTTTTATTCATATTACTTCTAATAATGTTACAAACCAACAACACAATGTTATAATTCCTTTACCATCTATCCTCTTTTCTTAACTCATTACAGCATTTATCCAAACCAACTCCTTGGTGCTGTTATTGGCAAATATACTATACATGCATTACATTTCTACATCTTGTATGCCCAACAATAGATTATATACATAATATGTTATACAATTGCTTTTTAAATTAGTTAAGAGAAGAAAGGAGAAAATATGTACTTATAGTGTTTATTAACTTTATTAATCTATTTGTTTTATCATGTGGACTCAAATTATTATCCAAGGTCACTTGCTTTCAGTCTGAATAATTTCCTTTAATTTCTTTTAAGGCAGGCCTGTAAGCAACACAGTCTCAATTTTAGCTTATCTAGGAATGTCCTTATTTTGCCTTCATTTCTGAAAGAAAGCTTTGCTGGATATGGGATTCTTAGTTGACAGATTTTTTTTTTCTTTGAGTACTTTGAATACGTCATTCCAATGTCTTCTGTCAACCTTTGTTTTTCAGCTGATATAGCTGCTAAACTTCTTGGTGTTTCCTTGCATGTTATGAATACTTTTTCTATTGTTGCTTTCAATATTTTCCTTTTATTGGGCTTTCAGTATTTTTCCTATATTATGTGTGCTTATTGGTCTTTTAGTGTTTATCCTACTTGGAATTTGTTGAGCTCCTGTGATGTGTAGGTTACCATTTTTCAATAAATTTTGAAATTATTCACCTATATTTTTCAAATATTTTTTCTTCTCCTTTCTCTCCTTCCTCTCCTCTGGTACTCCCTTTACCCATATTTGGATGTGATTCTTGGTATCCAGTATTTCTCTGGGTCTCTTTCCATTTATTCTTCTTTTGTTTTCTCTTAATTCTCCAGCTTGCATAATTTCTATTCATCTTCAAGTTTATTTATTCTTTCTTATGCCAGTTCAAATCTACTGTTGAGCCCCACTAGTTAATTTGTATTTCCATTTGTGGAAATTTGTGGAAATAAAACCCCAGAATTTCCATTTGGTTCTATATATAGTTTCTCTCTATTTATTGATATTTTTCTATTTGATGTGGCATCATACCCTCTTTCATGGATGGAACTGTGCCCTCCAAAAGTCAAGTTCAAGTCCTAATCACAGTCCTATGAATGCAAACATACTGGTAGATAGGATCTTTGAAGATGTTAATAGTTAAGATGAGGTCAAACTCTATTAGGATGGGGCCTAATCCAATATGATTATTGTCCTTATAAGGGCAGGATATTTGTGCACAGACAAGGAGACAGAGGCAGAGATGGCCATGTGATGGAGGCAAAGATTAACTTATGCCACCTCTCGCCAAGGAAAGCCAGGGGAGAGGCATGGAACAGGGAGAAGCACGCCCTGTTGACACCTCAGCCTTTGTCTAGACTCTAGCCCCATGAGATAATACATTTCTCCTGTTGAAGTCAGCTGCTCTGTGGTGCTTTGCTACTGCAGCCCTGAAAGACTAAGACATCTTCCTTTACTTCTTTAACCATTCATTCCTTTAGTTCTGTGAACATATTTACAATGGTTACTTTGAAATATTTTTATATTAAATTCAGTATCTGGTCATTGTCACAGACAATTTATGTTGCCTGATTTTATTATGGTGTATGGGTCATACCATCATGTTTATTTGCATGCCTTATATTTTTGTAAGAAAATATACATTTTATATTACATATTGTAGCAAATATAGGGCATGTTATTGTTTGCTTATTTGTTTAGTGATTGGGTAGCTCAATTAGTGAAGTCTGTTCCCTAAAAGCCAGAGTTAAGTCTCTAATGTTGCTCTTCAGGTGGTTTTGAGTTTGCCCTCAGTCATTCTGGGATGATATGGAACTGGCAGTTCTCTTTTCCACTCTTTCCCTGACCACCTTTAGCTGCTAAGCTCTATTAATTGTGAACCCACTGCCTTATTGTTTTCACAGTGCCATGGGGCATTACTTCCTCTACAATATAGCCTAATCTACTTATAGTTCCTTGGAAAGAATAGTTCTGAGGTCAATGTATGATACTTGTTCCGACTCTAGGAGAACAAAGCATCTAACTCCTTGTTTATCTCCTGCCAGTTAGCCAGCCTACAGTCTAGGATGTATTTTCATTAGATTCATAAATCTCCTCCAAGTTGTCTTTTCCACAACCCCAACTGTTCTTGAGAGCACCCTAGGCTTAAAATTATCCAAGCTCAGTTGCAAATGGAATCAGTTCCTCTGGGAAAATATTAGGAATTACCTGTTTTATGGCCTATAATGGGGGTTGATTCCTTGAGCTTTCTACTTGTCCATCCTTGCCAAATCTTCTCTTTTACTTTTGAAGGAAATTTTGTTACTGAGTGTATTAGTCAGGGTTCTCTAGGGAAACAGAACCAACAGAAATATCTGTAAATATGAGATTCTATAAAAGTGTCTCACACAACTGTGGGGATGCACTAGTCCAAATTCCAAAGGGCAGGATGCATGAGTCCAAATTCTGTAGGGCAGGCAGCAAACTGGTAACTCCAATGAAGGTCTTCGATGAACTCTGCAGGAGAAGCTGGCTGGCTGAAGAAGTGAATGTTGCCTCTCTTCTCCCTTAAAAGTCTTCAACTGATTGGATTAAGCCCAGCTGATTGAATTTTCTCATTCTAGAAGGTCATGCCCTTCATCGATGTAATTAGTCACAGATGCAGTCAAACCAGACTTCTTGTTTATTAACCAGCCATAAATGTCCTTGCAGTAATAGTTAGGCCAGTGCTTGCTCGACCAGACACCTGGGCACCATCACCTGGCCAAGTTGACACATGAACCTAGCCATCACACTGAGGAAGTGCTCACTGCCTGATGCACAGAGGCCAATACTATGATACTCGGATTTTGAGAAAAGAAAGGGCTTTATTGCAATGTCAACTGGCAAGGAGACAGGAGGTAAAGCTCAAATCTGTCTCTCCAAATTGCATTTAAATAGGCTTAAAAGCTCTATTTATGTTTTGAGGGGCTTGGGAGGACAGACTTCACATGTTTGGGTCAGTGAGCTTGTGCAGAATACTACATGCTAGTTCATACACTACATGATGTAAAAATGACATCCTCACTGTGCTCTGTGGGGTGGGTTTTTTGGGAGAAAGATTACTTAAGGTTATAATTGGCAGCAAGTTCACATACCTCTACCATGAATTCCAGTAACCTGATTGGGGCCAGTTCTTGCCCTTGTCAGGCAGTTATGGTTAAGAGGTTGTGGTAATTTATTGGAGAGGGCAAATTAAACAGCTTGTGATAAAGGAAGAGAAAAGAGGGAGTTAAAGCAATCTTTGATAAGGTTAGAGAAAAGAGGGAGTTTCCATGTTTCAGACCCCCCTTGACTTTTTGAATATTCCTCAATCTTAAGGGATTCAGGGCAATGACAGTCCTGGTTGCTTCATACTGATTAAGGGTGCATATTAGCATGTGAGGAATTTAGTCGCTTGGCTTGGAGCCCAAGGTACTTATGTGTTTCTGGTTGTCGTTCTTGGAGAGACTGGCACCTCTGAGTTTCAAGGCTTAACCAGCATAGGAGCAGTCTGGAAGTTTGAAGTCTCTGAGAAGTAAACTTAACAATTGAAAATTATAGGTTCAAATAAAAGAAGTAAAAGGATCATGATTAGGGGATTTGTAAGTGAAAATAGCCATGTCATATTGGGGAAAGAGTTTTTCATGTATCCCTAGATAGAGCCCACCAAAAGTATTGTAGATTCTAGGCAGATATGTGGCTTGTTTTTGGTGTCCAGATGTCCCTAGGGTTTTTAGGAATATTGTTGCTCGAGGCCTTGATGTTGTGGCAGGGATACCTGACTAAGACCTGCGTAAGAGTAACCTCCAGAATAACTTTCAGGCTCTATTTGAGTTTCTTAGTCACAGAAATGTTAATTTGCTTTGTTTCTTTTAACATACCCCCCTCTTTGATTAAGATATTTTCCCTGAAAGCAGTGCTGATCAACATTTGGTATATTAATCTCTCAGCATTAGGGAGGTTCATCCTTGGGATTCATGTCCCACATGGGGGTGGGGGGTGTGGAATAGTAAGTTAATTTGCAGAATTTGGCTTAGAGGGAGGCCACATCTGAGCAACAAGAAGTTTTCCAGGGGGTGACAGTTAGGCATTAATTATAATTAGGCTTAGTTTTGTTATTACAGGAATAAGTTTCGTAAATGCAAGCTTTAAGATAGAGGGCTTAACTTATTAAGGGGCTTAACTTATTAGCATATTTTCTTTTATGAGGCAAGGCTCATATATTTCAGAGTTTATTTTCATAGGTCTCCATTATAAGTTTAAATGAGGATCATTTATGTTTCCCAAAATGACTGGATTTTAGATTTAGACCGTTCAGTGTTCCTTGATTACAGTTTCAGTAATCTCTCTATTGCTTGAGAGAATAGCAGGAATTCCTCTGGTGGGGAAGTTTAATAGTTTTTAAGCTACTGTGAGGGCAATAGTTTTTTGACGAGGAAAAGCCTGTATGCATCCTGGAAACAGACATGTAAAAACAAGGCACATTTATATCCCATAGAACAATGAGGTTGTATAAAATCCATTTTAAGATGTCCAAAAGGGCCCTGTTGGGTGAGGCTCCTGACCTTGTCCCACCTTTACACTTTTATCAGGGTTATTATGTTAGTTGACAAGTAGAACATAATTTATACACCTGCCTAGCTTTGTGTTTAAAGTCCCTTTTTGCTGCAAATGAAGATCTGACTTGTAGCTGATGCATGCACTTTTTGAGAAACATCAGAGTAAAACAATGTAACTGAGAAGGAAATTTGGTTGTTTCTGTGACATGTAACTTTTTTTTCAAAAAAACCTAAAACCATGATCAACAATATCATATAGTTGCCTAATATAATGCCTATCGATATCAGGACATATCCTAGATAGAGAGAACATTGCCAAATTTCTAAGAATTTGATACAATCTCTAAATATTTATATGAATAATATTTTGCCCATATATATTCAACCAATAGGCGGCTAAAAACTGCCTTTAAATTTGACAACACTTCCCATACAACTCACAACATATGGAATGAAGCTAATTTTTTGTAACATCTCTCCTCCTACAAGGTGAAAGAACAAATTCTTTGTGATGGTTTGAAATAAAGAGATATTCTTTAGGGCTTGATTTTGGGAAGGCAAAGTGTCAAAAGTTGTCAGGTTTGAACACTATGTAAAACAGGAAATGGATTACTGTAAAACAATATTTGTTTATTTCACAAAATTGGCAATAAGAATAAATATGAGTTAATATGATTGTGAGTAAAAGACTTAGTTATTTTAAAAGTGTGGAGACTTGTTCTCAAGAACAATAAAGGATGATTACATCAATATAAACCTCAATGAGGCTACTATTCTGATATGACAAAATCTTTGTCAGATGCTTAAAAAATTTTATAAACTCTCACTAAGAACAGACTAATAATCCAAGAAAACGTCATCATTTTAACAGCAAATTAAATTATATTTTTGCCTGAATATATGGTTTGATATGAAAACTTTAAAAAATATTATAAATAACCTTATCAAATTTTAGATAACATTGACCATGAAAGATAAAATTTATTTCCACACACTTTCTATAACTGTCTATATCCATTTAAGTTTTGTCCTATACATTCTTACTTCTCATCCTGGGAAAAGCAGTCATTTTATTTTAGGATAAAATTATACTCCCTTTTCTTTTAACAAAGCATATCCTGCATACGTTACATACCTGCAGACCTTAAATTACCTAAAAGATCTTTGACACTGTCTCCAAACATCCTACAAAACACAATTATTCTTAAAATAAAGTTGGTCAAAATAATAATTTTCTTTCTCAATTTTCCTCAGGCTAATTTACATTTTTATCATTTTAAAAATCTGATAGATAAAATGCCAGCTTATTTTATCAGTAAACCCATATAAATTTAGGGAGAACATATCCATGTAGAATAAAATCGTATGCTTATATTGTACTTAACATTGATAGCTCAGTGGACATAGCTACTTTAGGGGATGGTTTCCATAAACATTTCTTTCCTCAGTTTATTCTTTATCAGTATTCTAGTGAGACATATTAGGAATAACTTCCCAAACCGTTTTCTGGAGGAAAGTAGGAAGGACTAGTTTATTATTAGGGTTAAGCTCTGATTTAATTGTAGGATTATAAAGGCAGCTAGCATTTTGTTGCATTTTTAAATTTTTCTTTATTGGAGGTCAAAACCCTCTTTGTTTTCATAACATCCTAAAATTATGAATAACCCTAAATGCATATTGATTATCAGGCTATGGAAAATATACTATTATTGTTTAATTTGCCTTAAGTATAATTGAAGAAAATGTTTTCATAACTCTCAAGGGTGTTTTCCTTTTACTTACTGGACTTTGGGAATTTGGCAGTTGGATTTTCTTCAATTACACTCATCCCAAGCTATAAACATGAGTTAATACCGATTTGTCTGCTGCAGCTAATGCCACAAATGTATGGAAAAAATAATTCTAAGTTGTGAATTCTCTCAGAATTCTACATCAAATGAGGACTCCACCTTACAGGATAAACCATGCAAAATAAAGCCTATTCTGCAACATTCTGAAACCACCCACTAGCTTGCAAAGGTCACATTCTTCCTTTCTCACTAAACTATTGCTTAAAAAACCTGCCAAAACCAGCCCTAACTGAAAAAGTATCTGACCCAAAGTCTGGGCATATGCAGAAGAAAAAACTTGAACTTTAAGTAACCTAATGACATCCAACCCACCAAATCTCTACGCAATCATTTTGTAAAGGATGCCATTTTCTGATCATGAGACATATGAATTAGCATGATGAGCATGTGCCCTGCTTAACTCCATCCAAAATCCAACTCCTATTACACAAGCTTCCAAATACAACCCCTGCACAGACCTCACAAAAACCCTCTACTTCTTCAGCTCAAGGAGACAGATTTGGAGTCACTCCCATCTTCTTTCTTGGTGGCCATGCACTAAACATTTACTCTTTCTTTCCCTGGTTCGTGGCATTGACTTCAGTGTGCACTGGGCAATGAGGCCTCTGCTCAGTAACAGGTTGTGGACATGAAGGGATTTTTAAGGTCCCTGGACTGCTTGCCCAAGGTCCTGCTGCCCCTGTGGGATGGGATCCTCCAATAACCAACCCTAAGCAGCCACCTAGACCAGTTTTTCCGGAGGCTAGATAATTGGGATTACTTCCTGCTTCCCCCAGCATTGCAGACCCTTCAGTGCAGTTCCATTTCGAGAGAAGAAATGGTTCCGGAACATGTCTTCTGGGTGAGTAACTTTGTATGAGCCCCTATTCTCTAGTCAAAGCTTGATTGCTAGGTTCAAGTCCCATAGCAATATCTGCTCTGTTCTGCCTTAAGAGGATTAATTCCCCATCTGAAATTGGGAGCAAGTCCCAAGATTTAAAAGAATATAGTTGCAGAAAGTGCTCACAATTTCTGATTCTGGTTCTGGGTAAGATTACAAGGATTAAAATTAGGCAGATCTAATCCAGGAAAACCTTTTGTTGACACCAGATAATTAGAACCATTGGAAATGTTAATTGTACAGTGGGACTGCAGTCCTTTAAAATGTATTTTGGATAACTGGCCTATGTTTAGCTATGAATCAGTGAAAAAGAAGAAAATTGTATTCTTTGTAACACCACTTGGCCACAGAATGAACTGGAATCTGGGGAATCATGGCCATAAAACAGATCTCTTAATTTTAATACCATATTACAATTAGACATGTACTGTAAAAGGGAAGAAACATGGGATGAGATTTCATATATGCAATCTTTTATGTCTTTATACCAAAATAAGAATTTGCAGAAGAAATGTAAAATCATGGTACAGAGGGAAGAAGCCCAATCAAAGAAGGGTAAAGTTGGAGAATCTAATCAACTAAAGCCCTGGTAAATCTGTATTGCAACATTCCAGTGCCGAGGATGATCTCTCTGTTGCCCGTAATCTCTCCCTCTGCTCCTCCACTGCGTTATGCAGGAGAATGGAGGGAGGCTGACTCATCCTCACCCCAGAATGGTTCAGAAGTAAACCTTCCTTTGCCATCTAGTCTGGGTGGAATGGCCTCCCCATCGCATACCTGTCAGGGTACCCAATTCGGCTGGAAATACCAAATCCCAAGCAGGGAAATTTCCACTTGGACAAGTCCCAGCAGAGGACTCGTACATTCTCCTTTTCCACCTCTGATTTGTATAACTGGGAAAGTAACATGCCTTCATACAGGGATGAGTTTAGGAGAAAGGAAAATCTCTTTACTTCTATCTTTGCTATTCATAATCCCACCTGGGTAGACACCTAGGCCATTTTAAACACCCTTTTTCACCTGAGGAATGTAGAATGGTCTTTGAAACAGCCTGACAGGAAGTTGATAGACTGCATGAGTTGCAGCCTATTAACCCGATTTGCACAGCGACCATCCTAGTCATCCTGGTGGCAGAGCCGCAAAAGGAACCTGAAGGAACCAGGAGACTGAGCCAGGTTAGGTCATGAGAAGGGGTGTATGTATTACAGTAGGAAAGCAGAAGGGGGTTCCCAGGCCTAAAAGTTTAAAGAAAGTGCAAGAGATACAGCGAGGGCCAAAGAAAACCCATCTGCTTTCCTTGAGAGAGCCTTTGGGGCCCACATGATATGTTGACTTAGGTCCAGAACATCCAGAAGACATGAGGCTGGTTAAAGTGACCTTCATCAGTCCAAGTGCTCTAGACTTAAGAAAGAAATTGCAAAACCTGGATGGGGCTAGGAATGCCTCTGACTCAGCTGAGTGAGGTTGCCTTCAAGGTCTGCAACAGCCAAGACCAGATCCAGGAGAAGAAGATGAAGTGCCAAGCTGCCCACTGGGGGCAGCCACCAGCCAGTGCCTTTCAGAACAAAGACCAGGAATCCCCATGAGCGCTGGTGAATACCAACAGTTAAGACCTCTTGGGCCCCTCCCACTAAATGAAAGAACTCCCACCCTCTAGGAACAAAGCGGTGTGCCTGTTGTAGGGGACAGTCACTATAAAAATGATTGCCCAAGTCATCCAAAAGGGGGGTATTCTAAAGTGGCTCTCAAGTCTGCCTTCAAAGTGCCTCAACTTGCAGAGAGCAGGAGTGATGAGGACTGGTTGGACCCAGGCACCTTTCAATCCAAAATCACACATCGCTATTTCCCACAAGGAGCCCTGGGTATCTGTGTTGGTGGAAAGAGGCCTAGAGACTTTCTAGTTGACACTGGAACAACTGAATCTGTTTTGAAGGAAAACCAAGGCTCTCTGTTGTCAAAAACTGTAGCTATTACTCAGGTTCTGGAGCTATTACTGGGGTTCTGGAGCTCTAACTCCAAAACCTTTCCTACAACCCCTTGACTGCCAGTTAGGGAAAAGCCATCTAAAACACACCTTTCTGTATATGCCAGGCTGTCCAATGCCATTGCTAGGGTAGAACTTGCTAACTAAAGTCAATGCTCAGGTAAACTTTTCCCTAGAAAAAGTAAACAAACATTGAAGTTGCCCCTGATCAGGAACGTGCACTTCAGGAGGCCTTGTTACATTCAGAAAAGGAAACTCAGCTATATGTCCCAGAAGACATCCTCTAAAAGATAAGTCCTGAAGTATGGGCTGACAGTTTGCCTGGGGGGGCCAAAACAGGTGTACCAATCCAGGTAAAACTTGAGCCTGTGAAAATTCCTCATCAGAATCAATACTTTATAAGGAGGGAGGCCAGGGAAGGTATAGAATTATTAATAAATTATTCTCTTCAGCATTGGCTAATTCAACTTTATTGGTCCCCATACAACATTCCTATTTTACCTGTTCAAAAGCCTGGTAAAATCCCATAATACCTAACCCTTATACCTTACTTACTACCTAATCTGGGGAACTCTGCTGGTCCACCGTTTTTGACCTAAAAGATGCTTTTCATTGAGCGCCACTGAGCCTGGAATTCCAGCAACTATTTGCCTTTGAATGGGATAATCCCAATACCAATATAAAACAGCAATACTGTGGGACGATGCTTCCACAAGAGTTTAAAAATGACCGTACACTGTTTGGGGAAACCTTGGTGAAAGATCTGAAGGAGCGACAGTTCCAAGACGGGATTTTACTGCAATATGTAGATGATATTTTAATTACCAGCACACTCAAGGAAGCCTCATATCTGAATGCTGTCCTGACTCTAAACTTTCTGGCAGCCTGAGGATATAAGGTATCTAAGAAAAAGGCCAAAATTTCACAGTCTGCTGTAAAATATCTAGGGTTCTAGTTATCAAGAGGACAGAGGAACTTATTACTGGGCAGGAGAGAAGTTTTAGCCAAAGTAGCTGAGCCATCCACCAGGAGACAGCTCCAAGGTTTTCTTGGAGTGGCAAAATTCTGCTGCATCTGGATTCCAAGTTTTGGACTCATAGACAAAACTCTGCATGAGGCATCAAAAGGAAGAAAAACAATGAACCTTTAGATTGGACTGTTGAATGCCAATAAGGATTCAATGCCATGAAAGAAAAAACCCCTAATGGCTCCAGCCCTAGACCTCCCAGACATCAAAAAACTTTCTGACCTGTTTGTGCATGAATGGGAAGGGTAGACTTGGAGGTTCTAATACAAACCTTGCTGGTACCCGAAGACCAGTTGCCTATTTCCCCAAATAGCTAAAAGTGGAAACGCAAAGATGTCCAGTACGCATATAGGCAGTTGCTCCCACCTGTGATTTTTACTGCAAGAAGCTGAACAGTTTGCCTTGGGGCAACTCACTACCATGCACACCCCTCACTTTGTACTGTCCCACCTAGAGTAGAAGTATAGAGGCTAATCTCTGGGGGGCTAGGCAAATATCAAGTCATACTATTAATTAGATAATCCACATGTAAAACTAAAGATTGTCTCTTCCTTAAACTCAGCCACATTGCTACTCAGTGCTCAGGAAGAACCTACCCATGACTGTATACAAATCATTGAAGAGGTTTGCTCCAGCCATCCTGACCCCATAGAAAAACTCCTGGAGGATCCAGTCCTGGAGATGTTTACTGATGGGGCCAAACCATGCAGAAAGTCATGGATCAAAGACTCTGAAAAGCTGGGTATGCCACAGCAACTCTACAAGAGATCCTCGAGGCTGAGGCTCTTCCTCTGAGTACATCTGCTCAAGAAGCAGAGCTTATAGCCCTCACCAGGGCCTTACAATTAGGAGACAAAATTGGGTCACCACATATACTGAATCCAAGTATGCTTTTTCAGTAGTCCATGCACATGGGGCCATTTGGAAGGAAAATGGCCTGTTGACATCAGGGTAAAGGGAAATAAAACATGCTGAAGTGATTTTAACCTTATTAGAAGCCATTATGCTGCTGCAGGAAGTCACATCAGTTCATTGCCCAGGACATCAGAAGAGACAGTTAGTAGCAAAGGGAAATAATCTTGCAAACAAACCAGCTAAACAGGCAGCTAAAACTCTAAAACCAGAGGTTATTGTGGCCCTAATACCAAGCCTGTACTTAGAACTATTTAAATCAAAATGCTCCTCAGATGGCATATATGGGGCTAAAGGATTGGGGTTCTTGACCCTGGAAATGGCAAGACAAACCATTCCAGGCAACTCAAGGAGGTCGTGTGTACAGTGAGGAGGGAATAATATTAACACCAGGAATAATACTATAATATAATGAAGAACATTATCGCTCGTTTGCACCAGTGGACTCATTATGGAATGGACACAATATATATGGTGGGTCAAACCATGCAGAAAACAATAAAAAGGAGATATAGGAATGCTTTGTTTGTGCTAAATACAACTCAAAGACTGGTCCTCCCTCTCTCAGTAAAGGAGTCCAGATGTGGGGAATGGAACTGGGAGAGGACTGGCAAATGGATTTTAAAGCTATGCCTAAAGCCCAAGGAAATTATAAGTATTTGCTTGTTTTTTGTGGCCACCATTTCTGGATGGGTTGAAGCCTTTCTTTGTAGAACTGAGAAAACCTAGAAGTAACTAAAGTATTATTAAAGGCAATTATTCCCCAATTTAGTCTGTCATACTCCATTCAAAGTGACAATGGAGGAGCAATTGCAAAAGTAACTCAAGAAGTATCTGGTACCTCGGGAATTCATTGGAAATTGCATGCATCATGGAGACTGCAATCTGTAGGAAAACCAAGAAAATGAACCATACCCTGAAGAAAACTTCAGTAATATCTGTCAAGAAACAAATTTAACTTGAGACAAGGCTTCAGTGGTTGCCTTGCTTAGGATAAGTGTGGCCCCCAGAAGCAGGCTCCTAATAAGCCCTTAGGAAATAGTGTATGGGAGACCTTTCCTTAGGACTAAGTTTTATTGTAGTCTAGAAAATGATCATGCTGTAAAGGAATGAGAAGCTGTAAAATGTGTACAATCTCTTGGGGCCTCTTTATCTGCCATCAACCAGCATGCCCTACTCCTGACTGCTGTGCCCCTATATTGCATCAGTCCAGGCAATAGGGTACTCCTTAAGAACTGAAAGAGGCAACATCCAAGTTGCCAATTAGGGGCCCAATGGGCCTCCTTGTTACTCATTCTGCTAATTTACATAGGGTCAGGCAATGGATGCACCATTCTGGGTAAAGATCACCCCGTGGATGCTGAGTGACCTGCCTCGACTGGTGTATGAAAACAGGACTGGATACAACCTTCATGGTTGAAAAGATGCCAAAATATTAGGAAGACCATCCACTGGCAGCTCACACCTCCCAGATCAAGACTTCTCCTCTCTATGTTATATCTGTGAACCTATTACAAGTCTAAAATTTCTTTCTAAGAAGAAATCTAAGATAAGTACTGTTTGAAATGATGCCTACTCATTAGTAATGATCTCTTTTATGTGCTTGTTTCCTCCTTATACTATTATCATTAATGACTTTATGCTTCCTGTCTTATGAGTCAACCATTTCAACTGTAGCCAATAATATTATAGCTGCCATTCTGTTCTTTGCTCCTTCAATAACCCTAGTCATTGTGCTCCCCTCCTTTTCTCTTCACTGTCTTCCTAAATGACTCTATCAGCCCTGCCCATTCTCAGTGGGCCCTAATGGTAATGTTTCTCTACAACAAGAACACTCCTATGCCATCTCTATGAATAAGTCAAATTGCTAGATTGTGGCCAACTCCCACTTTCTGGTGCTTTCTCTTCTACCCTGGCTGATCTCACCCCTCCAGAGAAAGGACTGGATAGTCCTACAAAACTTAATTAAAGAAGAACAAGGACCAATTGATGAACCTTAAAACTATGGACATAACTAATGCTGATGCAAATGACTGGCTGATTGATATGAATACCCTGGATAGACGGTCAATTTTTTCTGTAACATGACCCTCAAAATGGCCACACAATGGGAAAAACAATCACTTAAGGATAACAACAACTGTTAGGATCACTCCTAATATCCAGATCCAGGAGAAAGACATCTAAGCCAAACCCACACCTCCCCCATGTTCCCACACCTAGCCCTTCCTCTGTCACTGCCTTAACTGGTTCATTAATCCTAAATAAGGGGCTCAATCTGCCCAGCTATAAACAAGGCATACAAATGTTGAGCCATTAGAGAAAAACTAGGAATCCAATTTCTACAATATCCTGCAAGGCCGAAAGTAATCTTTTTAAATTGAAGGTTTTGGTCTTGGGAGGGGGGAAACTTATAACTTGGATTTGGCTAAGGTCTAGGAGAAAGCGCTCAGAGAGGGATAAGTGAGACAGAAAGAATGAAGTTAAAGGGTTTTGAATAGTATTTAAAAGAGGGTGGAGTTCAGATTTTATTTCTTTGACTGAAAAGATGGGGATATGTATGGTTTGTTGAATCTGATTTTAAGAGTTTTAAATGAGGGCAGTGGTATTTAAGACAGATAAGGCAGCTTTAGTATTTGTTATAAACTGTATGCCCTCATTTTTAATTGTTGCAATTTATCAGATCTATTTAGCTGCAAGATGTGATGTGGATAATCAGGAAAACCTCTGCCATTTCCCAGGGCAGCCCCAGCAGTCACACTGAAAGGCACTTTGCTTTCTTCAAGGGCAAAGAACATCGGGGGAGTGGGGGTGCTGGGGCTGCTGTTTATGGGAAGTTCCGGGCTGTTTCTTTTCTAATGTCCAGGTTGTTGTGGTAATTACAAATACCAGCACCCTGAACCCTGGTGCTTAGAGGGTTTATTGGGGCTTATTAAATTGCTCTTTTAGCCTGGGAGGATTTTTTTTTTCTCAGTTTTTTTCTCTCAAGCCTGTTAAACTTTTCATTTATGGGCTTGTCAAGTTCTGTAGTTTTCGGTACATTGCTGGATCTTTCTTCAGTCAATAATTTGGGAAAAACTTCAGGTATAACTTTATGAAATTCCTTAGCTACTTGAATGCTTTAGTCACTCTTCATTTTGAAAACCTATTTAATGGATTTGTTTTTCCAAATAGTTTTGTCTATCCAGATTTCAGCATGACCTTCACCAGCAGTTCTGTAAATTATTTGGTAAATATCTGAGTATCCAGGTTCATAACTTTGAATGATAAGATGGAGTATTTTTGCAAAACCGACTGAGATTTCAGTAGGAGTTGGGATATCTTAGCATTATAGAAGGGGAGCTAGGCTAAGCTACGACACAGGGGACGAAATAGTAAGAGTTTAAAGAGAGCTAGGGGCGGGGCAAGATGGCAGACTGGTGAGCTGTATGTTTTAGTTACTCCTCCAGGAAAGTAGGTAAAAAGCCAGGAACTGCGTGGACTGGACACCACAGAGCAATCTGTCTTTGGGCATACTTCATACAACACTCATGAAAACGTGGAACTGCTGAGATCAGCGAAATCTGTAAGTTTTTGCGGCCAGGGGACCCGCGCCCCTCCCTGCCAGGCTCAGTCCCGGGGGAGGAGGGGCTGTCAGCTCCAGGAAGGAGAAGGGAGAATTGCAGTGGCTGCTCTCATCGGAAACTCATTCTACTGATTCAAACTCCAACCATAGATAGACTGAGGCCAGACACCAGAGACTCTGAGAGCAGCCAGCCCAGCAGAGAGGAGACGGGCATAGAAGGAAAACAACACGAGAAGCTCCAAAGTAAAAGCAGAGGATTTTTGGAGTTCTGGTGAACACAGAAAGGGGAAGGGCGGAGATCAGGCCTTGAGGCGCATATGCAAATCCCGAAGCAAGGCTGATCTCTCTGCCCAGGGCACCTTTCCTTAATGGCCCTGGTTGCTTTGTCTATTAGCATTTCAATAACCCATTAGATCTCTGAGGAGGGCCGTTTTTTTTTTTTTTTTTTTTTTTTTTAAATCCTTTTTGCTTTTTCTAAAACAATTACTCTAAGAAGCTCAATACAGAAAGCTTCAAAGAATTGAAATTTGGGCACGTCAAGTCAAGAGCAGAAATAAGAGAGCTCTGAGACAAAAGGCAATAATCCAGTGGCTGAGAAAATTCACTAAACAACACAACTTCCCAAGAAAAGAGGGGTGTCCGCTCACAGCCACCATCCTGGTGGACAGGAAACACTCCTGCCCATCGCCAGCCCCATAGCCCAGAGCTGCCCCAGACAACCCAGTGTGACGGAAGTGCTTCAAATAACAGGCACACACCACAAAACTGGGCGTGGACATTAGCCTTCCCTGCAACCTCAGCTGAATGTCCCAGAGCTGGGAAGGGGGAGCAGTGTGAATTAACAGAGCCCCATTCAGCCATCATTTGAGCAGACTGGGAGCCTCCCAACACAGCCCAGCAGCCCAGAACTGCCCTGGGGGGACGGCACTCACCTGTGACATAGCACAGTCATCCCTCAACAGAGGACCCGGGGTGCACAGCCTGGAAGAGGGGCCCACTTGCAAGTCTCAGGAGCCATACGCCAATACCAAAGACTTGTGGGTCAGTGGCAGAGACAAACTGTGGCAGGACTGAACTGAAGGATTAGACTATTGCAGTAGCTTTAAAACTCTAGGATCATCAGGGAGATTTGATTGTTAGGGCCACCCCCCCTCCCCGACTGCCCAGAAACACGCCCCACATACAGGGCAGGCAACACCAACTACACACGCAAGCTTGGGACACCAATTGGGCCCCACAAGACTCACTCCCCCACTCACCAAAAAGGCTAAGCAGGGGAGATCTGGCTTGTGGAGAACAGGTGGCTCGTGGACGCCACCTGCTGGTTAGTTAGAGAAAGTGTTCTCCACGAAGCTGTAGATCTGATAAATTAGAGATAAGGACTTCAACTGGTCTACAAACCCTAAAAGAACCCTATCAAGGACAGCAAATGCCACGAGGCCAAAAACAACAGAAAATTATAAAGCATATGAAAAAACCAGACGATATGGATAACCCAAGCCCAAGCACCCAAATCAAAAGACCAGAAGAGACACACCTAGAGCAGCTACTCAAAGAACTAAAGATGAACAATGAGACCCTAGTACGGGATATGAAGGAAATCAAGAAGACCCTAGAAGAGCATAAAGAAGACATTGCAAGACTAAATAAAAAAATGGATGATCTTATGGAAATTAAAGAAACTGTTGACCAAATTAAAAAGATTCTGGACACTCATAGTACAAGACTAGAGGAAGTTGAACAACGAATCAGTGACCTGGAAGATGACAGAATGGAAAATGAAAGCATAAAAGAAAGAATGGGGAAAAAAATTGAAAAACTCGAAATGGACCTCAGGGATATGATAGATAATATGAAGCGTCCGAATATAAGACTCATTGGTGTCCCAGAAGGGGAAGAAAAGGGTAAAGGTCTAGGAAGAGTATTCAAAGAAATTGTTGGGGAAAACTTCCCAAATCTTCTAAACAACATAAATACACAAATCATAAATGCTCAGCGAACTCCAAATAGAATAAATCCAAAAAAACCCACTCCGAGACATATACTGATCACACTGTCAAACATAGAAGAGAAGGAGCAAGTTCTGAAAGCAGCAAGAGAAAAGCAATTCACCACATACAAAGGAAACAGCATAAGACTAAGTAGTGACTACTCAGCAGCCACCATGGAGGCGAGAAGGCAATGGCACGATATATTTAAAATTCTGAGAGAGAGGAATTTCCAGCCAAGAATACTTTATCCAGCAAAGCTCTCCTTCAAATTTGAGGGAGAGCTTAAATTTTTCACAGACAAAGAAATGCTGAGAGAATTTGCTAACAAGAGACCTGCCCTACTGGAGATACTAAAGGGAGCCCTACAGACAGAGAAACAAAGACAGGACAGAGAGACTTGGAGAAAGGTTCAGTACTAAAGAGATTCGGTATGGGTACAATAAAGGATATTAATAGAGAGAGGGAAAAATATGGCAAACATAATCCAAAGGATAAGATGGCCGATTCAAGAAATGCCTTCACGGTTTTAACGTTGAATGTAAATGGATTAAACTCCCCAATTAAAAGATATAGATTCGCAGAATGGATCAAAAAAAATGAACCATCAATATGTTGCATACAAGAGACTCATCTTAGACACAGGGACACAAAGAAATTGAAAGTGAAAGGATGGAAAAAAATATTTCATGCAAGCTACAGCCAAAAGAAAGCAGGTGTAGCAATATTAATCTCAGATAAAATAGACTTCAAATGCAGGGATGTTTTGAGAGACAAAGAAGGCCACTACATACTAATAAAAGGGGCAATTCAGCAAGAAGAAATAACAATCGTAAATGTCTATGCACCCAATCAAGGTGCCACAAAATACATGAGAGAAACATTGGCAAAACTAAAGGAAGCAATTGATGTTTCCACAATAATTGTGGGAGACTTCAACACATCACTCTCTCCTATAGATAGATCAACCAGACAGAAGACCAATAAGGAAATTGAAAACCTAAACAATCTGATAAATGAATTAGATTTAACAGACATCTACAGGACATTACATCCCAAATCACCAGGATACACATACTTTTCTAGTGCTCACGGAACTTTCTCCAGAATAGATCATATGCTGGGACATAAAACAAGCCTCAATAAATTTAAAAAGATTGAAATTATTCAAAGCACATTCTCTGACCACAATGGAATACAATTAGAAGTCAATAACCATCAGAGACTTAGAAAATTCACAAATACCTGGAGGTTAAACAACACACTCCTAAACAATCAGTGGGTTAAAGAAGAAATAGCAAGAGAAATTGCTAAATATATAGAGACGAATGAAAATGAGAACACAACATACCAAAACCTATGGGATGCAGCAAAAGCAGTGCTAAGGGGGAAATTTATAGCACTAAACGCATATATTAAAAAGGAAGAAAGAGCCAAAATCAAAGAACTAATGGATCAACTGAAGAAGCTAGAAAATGAACAGCAAACCAATCCTAAACCAAGTAGAAGAAAAGAAATAACAAGGATTAAAGCAGAAATAAATGACATAGAGAACAAAAAAACAATAGAAAGGATAAATATCACCAAAAGTTGGTTCTTTGAGAAGATCAACAAGATTGACAAACCCCTAGCTAGACTGACAAAATCAAAAAGAGAGAAGACCCATATAAACAAAATAATGAATGAAAAAGGTGACATAACTGCAGATCCTGAAGAAATTAAAAAAATTATAAGAGGATATTATGAACAACTGTATGGCAACAAACTGGATAATGTAGAAGAAATGGACAATTTCCTGGAAACATATGAACAACCTAGACTGACCAGAGAAGAAATAGAAGACCTCAACCAACCCATCACAAGCAAAGAGATCCAATCAGTCATCAAAAATCTTCCCACAAATAAATGCCCAGGGCCAGATGGCTTCACAGGGGAATTCTACCAAACTTTCCAGAAAGAACTGACACCAATCTTACTCAAACTCTTTCAAAACATTGAAAAAAATGGAACACTACCTAACTCATTTTATGAAGCTAACATCAATCTAATACCAAAACCAGGCAAAGATGCTACAAAAAAGGAAAACTACCGGCCAATCTCCCTAATGAATATAGATGCAAAAATCCTCAACAAAATACTTGCAAATCGAATCCAAAGACACATTAAAAAAATCATACACCATGACCAAGTGGGGTTCATTCCAGGCATGCAAGGATGGTTCAACATCAGAAAAACAATCAATGTATTACAACACATTAAAAACTCGAAAGGGAAAAATCAATTGATCATCTCAATAGATGCTGAAAAAGCATTTGACAAAATCCAACATCCCTTTTTGATAAAAACACTTCAAAAGGTAGGAATTGAAGGAAACTTCCTCAACATGATAAAGAGCATATATGAAAAACCCACAGCCAGCATAGTACTCAATGGTGAGAGACTGAAAGCCTTCCCTCTAAGATCAGGAACAAGACAAGGATGCCCGCTGTCACCACTGTTATTCAACATTGTGCTGGAAGTGCTAGCCAGGGCAATCCGGCAAGACAAAGAAATAAAAGGCATCCAAATTGGAAAAGAAGAAGTAAAACTGTCATTGTTTGCAGATGATATGATCTTATATCTAGAAAACCCTGAGAAATCAACGATACACCTACTAGAGCTAATAAACAAATTTAGCAAAGTAGCGGGATACAAGATTAATGCACATAAGTCAGTAATGTTTCTATATGCTAGAAATGAACAAACTGAAGAGACACTCAAGAAAAAGATACCATTTTCAATAGCAACTAAAAAAATCAAGTACCTAGGAATCAACTTAACCAAAGATGTAAAAGACCTATACAAAGAAAACTACATAACTCTACTAAAAGAAATAGAAGGGGACCTTAAAAGATGGAAAAATATTCCATGTTCATGGATAGGAAGGCTAAATGTCATTAAGATGTCAATTCTACCCAAACTCATCTACAGATTCAATGCAATCCCAATCAAAATTCCAACAACCTACTTTGCAGACTTGGAAAAGCTAGTTATCAAATTTATTTGGAAAGGGAAGATGCCTCGAATTGCTAAAGACACTCTAAAAAAGAAAAACGAAGTGGGAGGACTTACACTCCCTGACTTTGAAGCTTATTATAAAGCCACAGTTGCCAAGACAGCATGGTACTGGCACAAAGATAGACATATAGATCAATGGAATCGAATTGAGAATTCAGAGATAGACCCTCAGATCTATGGCCGACTGATCTTTGATAAGGCCCCCAAAGTCACCGAACTGAGCCATAATGGTCTTTTCAACAAATGGGGCTGGGAGAGTTGGATATCCATATCCAAAAGAATGAAAGAGGACCCCTACCTCACCCCCTACACAAAAATTAACTCAAAATGGACCAAAGATCTCAATATAAAAGAAAGTACCATAAAACTCCTAGAAGATAATGTAGGAAAACATCTTCAAGACCTTGTATTAGGAGGCCACTTCCTAGACTTTACACCCAAAGCACAAGCAACAAAAGAGAAAATAGATAAATGGGAACTCCTCAAGCTTAGAAGTTTCTGCACCTCAAAGGAATTTCTCAAAAAGGTAAAGAGGCAGCCAACTCAATGGGAAAAAATTTTTGGAAACCATGTATCTGACAAAAGACTGATATCTTGCATATACAAAGAAATCCTACAACTCAATGACAATAGTACAGACAGCCCAATTATAAAATGGGCAAAAGATATGAAAAGACAGTTCTCTGAAGAGGAAATACAAATGACCAAGAAACACATGAAAAAATGTTCAGCTTCACTAGCTATTAGAGAGATGCAAATTAAGACCACAATGAGATACCATCTAACACCGGTTAGAATGGCTGCCATTAAACAAACAGGAAACTACAAATGCTGGAGGGGATGTGGAGAAATTGGAACTCTTATTCATTGTTGGTGGGACTGTATAATGGTTCAGCCACTCTGGAAGTCAGTCTGGCAGTTCCTTAGAAAACTAGATATAGAGCTACCATTCGATCCAGCGATTGCACTCCTCGGTATATACCCGGAAGATCGGAAAGCAGTGACACGAACAGATATCTGCACGCCAATGTTCATAGCAGCATTATTCACAATTGCCAAGAGATGGAAACAACCCAAATGTCCTTCAACAGATGAGTGGATAAATAAAATGTGGTATATACACACGATGGAATACTACGCGGCAGTAAGAAGGAACGATCTGGTGAAACATATGACAACATGGATGAACCTTGAAGACATAATGCTGAGCGAAATAAGCCAGGCACAAAAAGAGAAATATTATATGCTACCACTAATGTGAACTTTGAAAAATGTAAAACAAATGGTTTATAATGTAGAAGGTAGGGGAACTAGCAGTAGAGAGCAATTAAGGAAGGGGGAACAATAATCCAGGAAGAACAGATAAGCTATTTAACGTTCTGGGGATGCCCAGAAATGACTATGGTCTGTTAATTTCTGATGGTTGTAGTAGGAACAAGTTCACTGAAATGTTGCTATATTATGTAACTTTCTTGGGGTAAAGTAGGAACATGTTGGAAGTTAAGCAGTTATCTTAGGTTAGTTGTCTTTTTCTTACTCCCTTGCTATGGTCTCTTTGAAATGCTCTGTTATTGTATGTTTGTTTTCTTTTTAACTTTTTTTTTCATACAGGTGATTTGAAAAAAGAAGGGAAAGTTAAAAAAAAAAAAAAAAAAAAGAAAAAAGACAAACAAGGGGAAAAAAAAAAAAAAAAAAAAAGATGTAGTGCCCCCTTGAGGAGCCTGTGGAGAATGCAGGGGTATTCGCCTACCCCACCTCCATGGTTGCTAACATGACCACAGACATAGGGGACTGGTGGTTTGATGGGTTGAGCCCTCTACCATAAGTTTTACCCTTGGGAAGACGGTTGCTGCAAAGGAGAGGCTAGGCCTCCCTGTATTTGTGCCTAAGAGTCTCCTCCTGAATGCCTCTTTGTTGCTCAGATGTGGCCCTCTCTCTCTGGCTAAGCCAACTTGAAAGGTGAAATCACTGCCCTCCCCCCTACGTGGGATCAGACACCCAGGGAAGTGAATCTCCCTGGCAACGTGGAATATGACTCCCAGGGAGGAATGTAGACCTGGCACCGTGGGACGGAGAACATCTTCTTGACCAAAAGGGGGATGTGAAAGGAAATGAAATAAGCTTCAGTGGCAGAGAGATTCCAAAAGGAGCCGAGAGGTCACTCTGGTGGGCACTCTTATGCACACTTTAGACAACCCTTTTTAGGTTCTAAAGAATTGGGGTAGCTGGTGGTGGATACCTGGAACTATCAAACTACAACCCAGAACCCATGAATCTCGAAGACAGTTGTATAAAAATGTAGCTTATGAGGGGTGACAATGGGATTGGGAAAGCCATAAGGACCAAACACCACTTTGTCTAGTTTATGGATGGATGTGTAGAAAAGTAGGGGAAGGAAACAAACAGACAAAGGTACCCAGTGTTCTTTTTTACTTCAATTGCTCTTTTTCACTCTAATTATTATTCTTGTTATTTTTGTGTGTGTGCTAATGAAGGTGTCAGGGATTGATTTAGGTGATGAATGTACAACTATGTAATGGTACTGTAAACAATCGAAAGTACAATTTGTTTTGTATGACTGCGTGGTATGTGAATATATCTCAATAAAATGATGATTTAAAAAAAAAAAAAAAAAAAAAAAAAAAAAAGAGTTTAAAGAATACTAGAAGTTTGTCTTTAATTTCTGGGACTCTAGATGTAGGAATTATATATAAATGCTTATTTATCATTAAATGAGTTGAATAGAGTGCTCCCAAAAATTTTTTTAGTTAATTTGATATTACCATCCAGACGTAGGAAAATATACATCAAACAAACAGAAAGACACAATTGGGAAGCCTATAGTGTCAATTAAAAATCTCTAGCCATGAATCAGATGCAAAAACACAGAAACATAAAACTTACTAGTTTAAACTATTATTTGTGCCTTTTCTATAAATTTTCATTCTGATACAAACACATGTAGGATTTAATTCTATTTCTCTTCTCTTTTATAATATAGATCTATTTATAATACAGTTTTATACTTAAGAAATAATTTCTATCCATTGTTACCCTTATTCCAATCTGTATGGGGCCAGACTGTGTTTCAAAAGAAGATCATTTTCTTCCTCTTCATCAGTTTCTAACTGAATATGCACCGATTATCCAAAACGCATTTCAAAGGACTGCAATCAGATGCCCTGTTAACATTCCCCATTGTCGTCAATATTTGGTACCTTAAGATTCTATGGTGGGTCTCAAAGCCACAACCCCAGGAGACAAACCTTGTAAGCTTACCCATATAAAAAAAAAAAAAAATGGGAGCATTTTTCCATGACTAGATTATCATATAAGTCTTGAGGCTTGGACTCAATAAACCATAGATTCTAGGGTGGGAGTTCAACCCACAATCCTAGCAGACAATATTATTTTCCTGTACCTGAAATGGAGAATTGAACCCCTAAGGGAATAATAGATTCTAAGTGGGACTCAAACCCAAAATCCTAGCAGACAAGGTTTCAACAAGAGAACTCATGTGATGTTACTCACTCAGAAGATGTCTGTTCCCAGAACTGTGTCTTTTCCAAAAATGGCAGGAAGTGCCAAAGGGCCTGAAGTGCTGGCCAGAGTGGAAGGGCCACAATCTTCAAACCTCTAGACAGAATCAGTCCAGGTAGCCACTTAGGGTCAGCAGGGGGTGGGGGTTAGGAGCAGGCAGTGTTTAGACCTGAGAAGTCCCATCTGGGTCACCAAACAATTACAAGCAAGGCTTTGTTGCGCAACATGTAGAGGTCAGTACTATGACATAAGTATTTTGAGAAAAGAAAGAGCTTTATTGCAAGGTGGACTGGCAAGGAGACAAGAGGTAAACCTCAAATCTGTCTCTCTGAATTGGGTTTAAATAGGACTTTTATATGTTTTGAGGAGCTTGGGAGGTCAGACTTCACATGTGTGGGTGGGTGAGCTTGCAAGGAAGCACTAAATGCGAGTTCATACATCACAATGTAAAAATGGCATCCTTAGTGTGCTCTGTGGGGATGGTTTTTGGAAGAAAGGTTATTTTATATTATACTTGGCACCAAGTAAATATGCCTTTGACTAGGAATTCATATAGACCAGTTGGGGCCAGTTCCTGTCCCTGTCAGGCAGTTTGTGGTTAAGAGGTTGTGGTAATTTAGTTTAAGCAGCTTGCAGTAAAGGTGGAGAGAGGAGGGAGTGTTCATTGTTTCAATTTCATTGGCTATAGAATTCTAGGCTACTTTTTTGAAAAAATATTTCATTCTCTTCTTTGCTGCATTTTATCTGAAAAGAAGTATTCTGTAATTGTTTTTCTTGATCCCAAATAGGTAAGATGATATGCCTAGGTGGATATACTTTGGTGTTTACCCTTCTTAGTGTTTGCTGAGCTTCCTGGGTCTATTGTTTGGTGTGCCATTGATTTTGGAAAGTTCTTAGCCATTGTTACTTAAAATATTTCTTCTGTTCTGTTCTCACTTTCTTCTCTTTCTGCTGTTTCAATAACAAGCTTGTGATACCTTTTGAAATTTTCCCACAGTTATTGGCTGTTCTGATCTGCATTTATTTTTTCATTCTTTTTCTCATTGGATTTCAGTTTGGGGATGTTTTGGCTGTGTTCATCAGCACTGATTCTCTCCTTGGTCATGTATAATCTGCTGATGTTCCAAGCAAAGGCATTCTTTATTTCTGCCACAGTGTTTTGTTTTTAACATCTACTTTTGTTCTTTCCTAGAGGTTCCATCTCTCTGCTTACATTGCCCATGTGTTTTTCCATATCATCCACTTTTCCATTACACTCCTTAACATATTAATCACATTTATTTTAAATTCTCTGAATAATTCCAAAATTTGCTTCACATCTGAGTCTGGTCTTTTTGCTTTGTCTCTCAGACTTTTTCTTTTGTTGTCTGTCATGACCTACATTTTTGTTGATAGCTGAATATATTGTATTGGCTAATAGGAACTGTGTTAAATAGGCCTTTAGTATTTGGATTAATATTAATCTGGCTAAGAGTTTGACTTTATATGGGAAAATATTTCCTGCAGCTGTAGTTTCCTATGTTTGCCTTGCTTTATTCTTTCTTCTTGACTTTGACTTCCTTAAATATTACTCTTCAGAGACACCATCTGTATCTTGCAGCTCTTTCCTCTGTAACCCACAGTACTGGAGCTCTACTGGTATAGTGGTAATGTGTGGGGGTGGAGGACCATTCCTTCGATTGAATCTCATCCTTTTAGTTGGCCTATGTTTCTGAGATGTGACCTTCACAAGAGCTCCTCTAGTGGTCTAGCTTCTTTTATCTCCATTTAGGTTTACGTGAAGTCTGCAGGAGGCTGGAGTGGTGGCAATACCTTTCTCAGTTTGGATAAGATTCTGGTAAAGACTTTTCCCTGGAGATTAGACCTTTGTTATAGAGACTGCTCTGGGCATATTTCACAATGATTAATTTCCCCGATCCTGGGAAGAGCCAAGAAGGATTTTCCTGGGTCTTCATCATAAGAACCTAGAAGTAAAGCTGCTCACAAAAGTGTTGGAACCCCCTCTAAGACTATGGACCCAAGAATTTCTCACTTCATGCTAGTCCATCCTCAAACTCTACCAATTTTTCTTTTTCTTTCTTTCTTTTTTTTTTTTTACCATCTGCCATCCATTTACTTAATTTCAGTACCAATATACATATACAATGGTTTCAGAATTGTTAATCATACCCTCATGGGAAAACACTTTATTAGCTAGAGTCCAGTGTTCCTGAACAGGTCCTTTTGTCTTTAGTCTTACAGACTCCATTCATTTCCAAAATTATTTAGGTCAGCACCTTTCTCTCCCCTTTCAGTGAGGTTATTTCATATATTTGTATTACAGTTAGATTCTTTTGTCACATACTGTCTCTCATCATGGGCCCACCCCTCAAAATTATTTTTTTAAAAATCTGCATACATTAAGGTTCACTCTTTGTGCTGTAAAGTTCTGTGGGTATTGAGAATGCACAGTGTTATGTATTCACCATCACAATACCATATAGAAGAGTTTCACTGCCCTAATAAATCTCCTGAGGTTTACCTATTTGACCCTCCCCACTCCCCAATCCTACTTTACCCCTCCTCCCCCCTCTCTGCAGCCACTGTTCTGTTTATCATCTCTACAGTTTTGCCTTTTCCAGAATATCATGTAATTGGAGTCATAAAATATGTATGTAGCCTTTTCAGACTGACTTCTTTCACTTAGCAGGATGCATTTAAGTTTCATCCGGAGAACCTAAGATGGTGGCTAGGTGAGACAGGGCAAAAAACACCTCCATGAGAAATACTAGATAAAAACCAGAAAGTGACCCAGAACACCAGTTTCAGTGATGCACCAGCTGGACAAGGTCTGCTAAAACCACAGGGACCATGCACTTGGTGAAACCAGGAGTCTGCATTCTGAAACGAGTGAGTAAGCCAGCTGAAAGTCCCGCGGCTGCACTGTGGTGTGGGGAAACCAGGGGTTGGTATTTGGAGATGGACCAGTTTTTTTTAAAAAAAACAAGGCCAGGAGCGGCTGCAGTTACAATGGTGAGAACCATGCAGTGAAGTACGGCAGGAGTGGGCTGTGCCAACCTCTCAGTGTCTGGCATGGAGGATAGCCTGCTGCTGATTCCCTCAGGCCAGGGGGGCAGAGGGGAGAGCCAAAAGGAGAAAGAAACCATGCTGCTTGCTGCCAGCTCCCCAGCGGGCTGGAGACACTCCTGCCTGGGGCCGTACGCACAGCCCAGAGCCGTGCCAGAAAATCCAATGTGACGGGGAGTGTATCCCATGGCACCATACACATGCCACAATATAGGCCATGGACAGTGGCCTTGGGTGCGTACACAGCTAGTTGTCCCAGAGCTGGGAAGGCAGAACTGTGTGAAAAGAGGAGGGGTTGAGAAACCCATTCAGCCATCTTTATATCAGGCTAGGAGCTCCCCTGAACGGCCCAGTGGCCCGGGGCTTCCCTTGAGGGATGGCGCACACTTGTGACGTAGCACAGCCTTCCCTCAGCAGAGGGCCTGGAAGATCACAGCTGAGAAAGGGGCCCGCTTGGAAAACCCAGGGATGCTACATCAATGCTGGTGACTTGTGGGTCAGAGGCAGAGAAAATCTGGGGCAAAACTGAAATGAGGGCTCAGACTCTTGCAACAGCCTTGAATCTCTGGGAACACCTGGGAGGTTTGAATATTAAAGCTGCCCTGCCTCCCTAACCACCCAGACACATGCCCCACATTCAGGGCAGACAGCACCAACAACACACCCAAACTGAGTTCACCAATTGAACCCCACAAGAATCATATCCCCACATGCCACAAAGACAAAGTTGAGGAGAGCTGACTTGAGAGGAATAGGTGACTCGCAGATGCCATCTGCTAGTTAGTTAGAGAAAGTGTACACCACCAAGTTGTAGTTCTGAAAACTTAGATTGGTATTTTTTACAACTTGAAAGAACCCTATCAAACAAAGCAAATGCCAAGAGGCCAAAACCAACAGAAAATCTTAAATCATATGATAAAACCAGATGATATGGAAAACCCAATCCCAAACACCCAAATCAAAATATCAGAAGAGACACAGTACTTGGTGCAATTAATCAAAGGACTACAATCAAAGAATGAGAGCATGGCAAAGGATATAAAGGACATGAAGAAGAACATCGCACAGGATATAAAGGACATAAAGAAGACTCTAGAAGAGCATAAAGAAGAAATTGCAAGAGTAAATAAAAAAACAGAAGATCTTATGGAAATAAAAGAAACTGTTGGTCAAATTAAAAAGACTCTGGATACTCATAATACAAGATTAGAGGAAGCTGAACAATGACTCAGTGTCCTAGAGGACCACAGAACAGAAAATGAAAGAACGAAAGAAAGAATGGAGAAAAAAATCAAAAAAATCAAAATGGATCTCAAGAATATGATAGATAAAACAAAACGTCCCAATTTAAGACTCATTGGTGTCCCAGAAGGGGAAGAGAAGGGCAAAGGTCTAGAAAGAGTAGTCAAAGAAATTGTTGGGGAAAACTTCCCAAACCTTCTACACAATATAAATGTACAAAGCATAAATGCCCAGCAAACTCCAAATAGAATAAACCCAAATAAACCCACTCCAAGACATATTCTGATCAGACTCTCAAATACTGAAGAGAAGGAGCAAGTTCAGAAAGCAGCAAGAGAAAAGCAATTCACCACATACAAAGGAAACAACATAAGTCTGAGTAGTGACTACTCAGCGGCCACCATGGAGGCGAGAAGGCAATGGCATGACGTATTTAAAATTCTGAGAGAGAAAAATTTCCAACCAAGAATACTTTATCCAGCAAAACTCTCCTTCAAATTTGAGGGCGGGCTTAAATTTTTAGCAGACAAACAAATGCTGAGAGATTTTGCCTTTAAAAGACCTGCCCTACTTCAGATCTACAGGGAGTCCTACAAAGAGAAACAAAGAAAGGAGAGATAGATATAGAGAATTTTAACAGACATATATAGAACCTTACATCCCAAATCACCAGGACACACATTTTTCTCTAGTGATCATGGATCTTTCTCCAGAATGGACCATATGCTGGGACATAAAGCAAGCCTCAATAAATTAAAAAAAAAAAAAAACAAAATAAAACAAAACAAAACAAAACAAAAAACAATTGAATATATTCAAAGCACATTCTCTGACCACAATGCAATACAAATAGAAGTCAGTAATTTTTGATTTGTAACTCCACTATTTACTTCCTACCTGATATAAAATACACAAACTCTAATGACAAAACAGTGGTTTGGGACTCAATGCAAAATATGTAATTTTTGACAAGAACTATATAAAGGTGGGGGAATGGAGGAGTATAGGAACATAGTTTACATGTCCTATTGAAATTAAGTTAGTATCAAAGAAAAACAAGGTTGTTATGGATTTAAGAGGTTAATTTTAAGTCCCACAGTAAACACAAAGAAATTATCAGAGAATTTGACCATAGAGATGAAAAGTAGAATATGGGTTACAAGAAGTGGGGGAAGGGGCAATGGGGAGTTAAGAAATGAGTGTATGGTTGCTGTTTGAGGTGAAGGGAAATTTCTAGTAATGGATTGTGGGAAGATGATAGCATTACAACATTCTAAAATGTGATTAATCCCACTAATGGAATGCTAGGGAGGGAGTGAAATGGGAAGATTTAGGCTGTATATATGTTCCTGCAATTGGGAAAAAAAAAAAAAAAGACAGTCTAAATAGGTGACAATTGAATGCCAGTGATGGTCCTGGATGGGATCTGAAGATGGAGGAGAGGAGGCTCAAAGGGACACAGTTGAGACATAAGGAAAAAAAAAAAAAAAGGAAATATAAAATGTAAGCTTTTTATCAATGCTGAATTTCTTGAACTTCTTAGCTGCACTTAATGGGATTGCATAAAAGAATGTTCTTGTTCATGGAAATTGTATATGTGAATTATAGTGTTTGTTCAAGGATGTGTGCAGCTAGCTCTCATATGTTCAGAAGACAGAGCAATAGATGACAGATGATAGATAGGGAGGGAGGGAGGGAAAGAGAAATGGTGGTGTGACAGCATGTTAAAGTTGGTGGATCTGGGTATCGGGGGAGGGGGTCAGGGTATGCTGGAGTTCTGTGTACGGGGTTTGTATTGTTTTTGCAACTGTTTCTATAACTTTGAATTTATTTCAAAATAAAATTAAAAAAAGATTCATCATGTTGCATGAATTAATTGTGCACTCCTTTTTATTGCAGAATAGTATTCAGTTGTATGAGTGTACCAGTCACCTACTGAAGGACATCTTGTTTATACATAAAGATCCTATAAACTTTTGCTTGCAGGTTTTTGTGTTGTTTTAAGGTTGCAGAACAGTTAGATAAATACCTAGGATCAAGATTGCTAGAGTGTATATGGTAAGACCATGTTTAGCTTTGTAAGAAACCGCCAGACTGTCTTCAAAAGTGGCTGCACCTTTTTGCTTTCCCATCAGTAGTGAATGAGGGTCCCTGTTTCTCAGCATTCGCACCAGCAGTTGGTATTGTCTGGTTTTGTTTGTTTGTTTGTTTGTTTGTTTTTAATTTTAGCCATTCTACTAGGTATGTGGTAATATCTCATCGTAGTTTTAATTTGTATTTTCCTAATGACAGATGACATTGAGCATCTTTTCAAATGCTTTTTTGCCATTTATATGTGTTCTTTGGTGGGGTGTCTGTTCAGCTATTTTGCCCACTTTTTAAATTGCTTTGTTTTCTTATTGAGTTTTAAAAGTTTTCAAAGTTCTTTTTCAGATAGATGTTTTGCAAATATTATTTTCCCAGCCTGTGGCTACTCTTTTGATTCTTGGAACAGTTCTCACTCATCTTTTTCTATTCTCTGTGGCTTAATTCCCTGAGTCTTCAAACTTGAGTCTTCATTCTTTAAAAACAGAAACCTGCTGTGCTTTTGCACATTATTTATAGGGCTGATTCCCACCTCAGCTGGTTTGTGAGCTCCTCTGGGCTGAAGCTGGTCCTTCTTTGGTTTTGTATCCTTGAAATGTGGTGCTTGGAAGTGTCTTCTGCCTACCTCCCTGCCATCTCCCCCTTTCTCTTTGTTTGTTGAAGTAAATAAATTTCTTCCACCAATTTTTATTACTTATTATTTAAGTGTTTTCACCCATAGATTTTTCCAGTAGCCTCTGCTCCAGTTAAATATATCTTGGCTGTGATCATCTCAATTTTCCTGTCTCATAACATTTTGAGGTGTTAGTTTAAGTTGCAACCCCAAGTTTCTGATAAGTTCAATAAAAGTCATTGACTTTCAGTTTTTTCACATGTATCTAGTTGTATAACTAGAGTGACAAATGTCATACTTTTTTCGTGGTGATGCTAAAACCAAAAGTCCCCTACATATAACTTTTAACATTAATTTTCTAAAATATTCAAAACCATCTAATTATAATTAATAAATATCAAGTCATATATACAATTGCCAAATAAAAATGAAATTTAAAGAAATTAAGTCATTTGAAGTATTTTTTTAATAAAAGTAACACTACTTGCAATTTCATTTTTCAATGTTTATCTGGTTGCCAATGTAAATGATGGATATCATGCTTCAGGCATATAAATCTAAAGCTACATATGTACATGCACATATTTAATAATAACATGAAATAATTGATATTGTAAAATGTTTTTCAGCCACCAGATTAAACTGCTGCAAATACCATGCTCATTTACACATACTTTTGGAACCATGGAAGTAAGTAATACCATAAATACTCTGGAACCACAAAAGTAAGTAATACTTAGGGAACCTCAAGTAGGAACTCAAATAAAATGGATGTTTGGATCTACTCAGTGAGGACGCTTTGCTTCGTGGAGACATGTTGCACTCATATATCTTACAGGAATTATGTGTCATGTTAATTTCTTTTCTCTTACCCAAAACTTCTCTCCAAAATTCTCGATGTATTTAATTCAAACATTCATGGCATTCGGAAAAAAAATCTCCTTTTCTTTCAAGGATACATGGCAAGAGAGGTGGAGAAAGCATTCTTTGGGCTCAATTGGCTTCACCACAGGTTTCCTCGTTTAGGGTCATGAGCCTTTGCCGATGCTGAGTTCTGGATCCTGAGTGATGGAAGAGCCATCTGCTGTGTTATTTATAAATGTGTTCATTCATTCCTGACATGTGCTGTTCTAGCAAGCCTGGGGTCCACGGCAGAGACTCCACTCACATGGTTCTGAGTAGAATGTTGTTTGGAAAACTCTGTGTCCACCCCGTAGCACCTCTCCCTGATTTTAAGTATATTATTGATTCAAGTAGAATTGACATCTTTAGTCATATTTCTGATAATGTGATATGCCTCTCTATTTAGGTTTTCTGTGAAGTATTTCATTTGTTTTATATATTTTTACATGTTGGCCTTATAAACCACATTTCATTTATTACTATGCACATTCTTTAGTTTCCAGTATTTTAAATAATTATTTATTTTTGCATCTTCATAATCCTTTTTGCTGCTATTTAGCAATGCCACTCACAAGACTGAATTGATCTTATATCTGGCAACTTTGCTAAAGTTGGTTATTAATCAGGAGAATCTGAGGTTCTTTTGGGTTTTCCTTGTTGGTGTTTGTATATGAAAAGACATCCTTTCATTCTTTATATTTTTCTATTATTCATATTGTGGTGTGGATAGAACATCAGCTCCATATTGAAAAGCAGTGTTGAAATTAAGCATGTTTTTATGTTTCTGAAATTTCAGGGCTTTTTTTTTTTTTATTCTTGTCACTCTATCAGATATGTTATTTGCTATAGGTTTTTTGAAAATATAAAAAATCTGATTGAGGAAGTTCCCTCTAATTTCTAGATTAAACTTTAGCATCTTTTTCTCTTTTCTTTTCTTTTCTTTATTTTCTCCTTTTTAAATGATGAAAAGTAGTTGCATTTCATCAAATTATTATGTTTTAAATTTTAATAAGATGGTCAAGTGTTTTCTTCTTTAATTTCTTAAGGAGGAGATTTTTATTAATAGAATTTTTAATGATGAACTTACATTCCTTTTCTTTAATAAATCTAATGAGTTCATGAAGTATCGACTTTTTTATATATCATTGGATTCTCTTTGTTATTTTTTATTTAATTCCTTTGTACCTATGCATTTGAGTAAAATAGGTATGATGTTTTTCTCTTTCTTATACTCTCCTCTTCTAGTTTTTGTATCCAATTATACTAACCTCATGGAACGAGTATACTGAATTAGGGAGACTCCTTCATTATTACCTTGAATATTCTGTGTAGGGTGGAATAATTAGTGGAGATTACATGTTAAACTATCCTGACCTGTGGGCAGATGTTTATTTCTTTTTTTAAAGTGGAAAATACAGTCATTTTTAGTATATTCACAAGGTTGTACAGCTATCACCATATTAATTCCACAACATTTTCATCACCCCATTAGCTGTCATTCCCCATTTCTCCTTCCCTTTAAATGTCTTTTATTATTAGATAGTCTATTTTGTCTTAAGCTAGTCTTAGAAACTGTTATTAGAAAATTTTAAAATTTTATATAAATTTTCAAATTTATTGGTATCAAGGTTTGTTTCTGATAACTACAGCTTCTGACCCCTGTTTGTATATTTCTACTGAATATTGTTTCTGTTGATTTTAATTCATGTTTTCTTTCCTTCTTCTCCTGTGGGTGGTGAATTTTTATTGTTTGCAGAACAATATATTTTAAAAATGTTTAGGAGATAATTTTAAGTCTCCAATGACCATAGCTGCCTTCAAAGAGGATTTGCCCTTGCCTCTGTCTTCACCTCCAGTGGCTCCAGGATCATTCTAAGCTGATTCAGCCTTGGAGAAAACGTGAGGCTGAGCAGCACTCAGGTGAGGGTCTGCCAGCTGCAGGTGTACCCTTGCTCTTAGCAGGTGGCTCTTCAGAGTTCCCACATGTGCCAGTCTGGTTGCAAAGCTGTCATATTCCACCGGAAATGGAAAATCCAGTGGAAAAGTGGGGCCAAGCACACAGCCCACTTTCCTCTGTGCCCTCCTTCAGTGATCCTTCCTACATTCTCAGCTGTCATTTGTGCTCTATACTTGCTCAGTCTCTCTGTGTGTACGTGTGTGTGTGTGTGTGTGTGTGTGCGTGCGCACGCAAGTGTGTGGTGGAGAGGGCACCATCATTCTCAGAAGTGGAAGTCCTGGCATTAAGTGGACCAAACGACAATTTGGTGTTAAGGTTTGGTTTTTTGATCCCATATGTAACTCTCTCTATTTTTAACTCTTTAGCTTTGTTGATTGTCTCTATGCTACCTTTGCTTTCCATTTCATTAATTTTAATTTTCTTTATTTCATACCTCCTATTGCACCTTCCTTAACATTCAAATTAATTTTCAATCTTGTGTTTTCCCAAATAAATGCATTAAATATCATATATTTCTCTTCATCCTACATATTTTCATATTTAATATTTTTCTTCTTTCAACTTTGCCTAACTTTGTATATATTACCATAATGATTTCAACTTTTGACTACAAGTTATGTAGACAATTTTTTGAAATTTCCAGATGCATGGGGTTTTTAGTGATTTTCTTTGCTACTGATTTTTAACTTAATTGTATTGTGGTCAGAAAATACAGTATAAGTGATACCAATTCTTTTTATACAGACTTACTTTGAAAGGAATATGTCTTCTCTAATAATCTAGTGCAGTAAACAGTCTATTCTGCCACAACATGTGTGAAACAAATTCAATCATATATGACTCCTCAATAGGGAAGTTAGTATAGAGCAGACATTGCATTGATTTATCCACCATATATCATAAGCAAGAGGTGGCAGAGAGATAAATTCTAATTGGAGATGGAAAAATCTTCAACTTTGTTACTACATGGCAGCAAAATCACTTCAGCATTTATCTTAAGAAATTTAGGAACAAGCACCTGCACTCAGGGCTTCCTTCCCAAAGAGACACACCTGTCTCCAGCAGGGCATGGCTCTTTTTTGTCTCCCACACCCATCCTAAAGGAGCCAGTTGACTCCCGCTCTCTTCCATCTGCCTTGTCTCATCACACTCCAGGCCTGCTACAAACAGTGCTTTTCCATCATGTCCACTCTATTGTTTTTGTACATTTTTAGTAACTGCTGTGGTAGCATCTATTTACATTAATATGTCTGAAGGGGCATGTTCTGGTTTGCTAATGTTGCCATTGTGCAAAATACAAGATAGGGACTGGCTTTTATAAAGAGGATTAATTCAGTTACAATTTTAAAGTTCTAAGGCCACATGAGTGTCCAAACTAAGGCATCAACAAGAAGATACCATCACCGAAGGAAGGCCAGTGGCATCCAGAACATCTCTGTCAGCTGGGAAGTCACGTGGCTGGTGTCTGCTGGTCCTTTGCTCCCAGGTTGTTTCAAAATGGCTTTCTCCAAAATGTGTCTCTCAGATTCTCTCTCTCAGCTCCTGTACATCCTTGCTTCTTTCTCCCAGTGCATTTCTTTCTGAGCATGTGGGGGTCCTCTCTTAGCTTCTCTGGGGCAAACTGTGGTCTTCATCTCCTAGCTTAGCATCTCCAAATGTCCTTCTGTCTGCATCTCTAAGCATCTCGAAGCATCAGCATCTGTGTCGGTTCTTGAGCTGTCTTAAGTACTCCAGTGAACCAATCAAGACCCACCCTGAATGCACTGGGTCTATACTTCCATGGAAATAATTTAACCAAAGGTCTCACTCAGATCTCCATGGAAACACTCAATCAAAAGGCTCCACCCAATAAGATTGGGTTAAAATACTGTGGCTCTTCTGGGGTTCATTAACAGTTTCAAACCACTGGCACAGGGCAGTCCAAACATTTCTCCCAAGTTCTAATTACTTTTTTTTGTTTATTGGTTTTGTCACAAAGCTACATGGTTTTGTAAGGTCCAACCCAACTTTTTTTCTCATAAGCCTAATACTTTTGCATATATTTTTATAAAACACACTTTTTTCAGGAAGCATATAACATTTTAGAGGAACATTATCTACATGTGCTTCTTTTTCATCCTGTAGTTTGTGTGGTTCAAATCTTCTATACACATACTACCAAGTTTAAATTCACATGTATTAAAATCTCTCCCAAAGATTTGTAGAAACGTCCTTTTCTCCTTGTAGTTCTTTTGCTTTGCGCTCTATATACTTTAAAGCTATATTACTATGCTCACGTTAGTTTAGAATTGTCACTTCTTCCTGGTGAATTGAATTTTCACATTTGCTGCATAGAAAGACTTTCAGTTTTAAGTTCATTTTTTTTTGTTTGTTTTATCAAATAAAATTGCACTACCTTTCTTTTGTATCATTTGTCTTTTTAGATGAATTAATTCATCTAGAACCTTTGTCCTTTTGTTTCTGGTGTTTGCTGCTTCTCTTTGCATTTGCTCATGATGGCTGGTATCCTGTATTATGTGGCATGGAGGACTGAGATTGTGATCAACAAATTTATCTATGAGAATTTTTGAGACTTTAATTTATGGTGGATTCCTTCATTTCTTGACAGCAGGTACCCAGAAAGAATTTACTCTTAAAGTAAATTCTATATAGCTTTTAGGAACTATAGGAGCAGAGTGGATTCTAGCCTACAAGGTACATTATCATTGGAAAGGCTTTGTTAAAGTTGTTTTTCTTTTCTCCACTTCGAGCCAAAGCATGACAATTTCCCATGCCTCAGTCCTTGGGTCCTTTCTTCTTTTCATGACTGTTTCTTTCCTTTTGAAAATCACCTTTAAGAGTCTGTTTTGGTGAGAGATTCTCATGCTGCTTTCCCACCTTGTGCAGGACCTGAGCTGTTTTCCCTTTGCCCCCCTGCAGCCCACTGAAATGGAGAGATTCAGACCATGGAGGATGGAGAATGCTTCACAGCAGCCAGCAGCTGCAGCGCTTTCTGATCTTCTGGTTTGTTGTTTAGTGTCTGAAGATTTCTCTCACTTTCTTGCTAACTCAACTCTGCATATAAAGAGGATATTTTTACCCCAAATTTTTATTAGTCATGTATTACCAAGGTTTTTCAGGAAATCAGTCTGCAATGTTGCTGGAATGAGTAGTCAGTATTTTGTTGCCTTTCATTTTAATCTTTGTGTTCCTATATTTTTGAATTTCCATAATAAAAACATGTTATTCTTATTATAGGAAACTATGATTATAAACCAAATAATACCTTTCAACTGAAGTCTTCACTATAATCCCTTATAATGAAAAAAATTGCGTGAAATAATGTAGTTGTGATTGTCAAGTACTTTATAAGTTCTTTTACCACTGAAGATGAATAGTTCTCTTTCATTTCCCTAAAAAACATAAAACACACGTACTTAGGAGCATTAAATAAATTTGAATATCTAGCATTACAATGAATATTCCCATACACTGGAATCAAATACAGTGGCATGTGAATGATATTTTCTGTGAAATTTTATAGAAGTTTTTATATTTTCCCTTCCATTAATACTTGGAATGGTTGAAGGGTGGTTAGAGGAAATCATAATACACACTGCTAAATATTCCTTTCAAGCTTTTATTCCTGTAATATCCTACATCCTTCCCTAACCTCATTATCTTCCAGAGGGATTGCTAGTAAGTACACTGTTGATGACGTTCAAAAGGAAGTATCATTACCATTTTATAAACACATTTGTATTCAGAGTCAAAATTTTAACTATTATGAAAAAAAGTAAGAAAAGAAAAACCATATACACAAATATTATGGCAGAGATTTAGCTCATACTGAAAAATTATTTGAGCACTTTACAAACTCTCCTTTCTCAAGATCTGAGGTGATTTGGTAGTTTTATTATATCTGTATTTATTCACAAAGCAGAAATTGTTGACACCAAATCACCAAAAGGAAAGAAAGTTCCAGAACTGAGCTGATGTACATTCTTTTTCCATGGCTCAGAATGATTCCAGTCTGTAGCCTTTTCATCTCATCCTCATACTCATCAATTCTCCCCTTAGCTTAATTGTCTGGTAACCACACAGTTCTAGAAATGAGAACAATGGGACTGAGTCACTTCTGAGGACTCTCTAGGTCACTGGAAAATCAGATGACCTTTCTTAATGTCAGATTTTGCAGGTATGAAATAGAGGTAATAACATAATTTGTGGTTGTCATGTTATATAAATCTGTATTAAATGTGAAAACAGTGCTTTGCAGAGTATAAAGGAATATTTAACATAATAGGTTTTACTTTTATATTTCTATTCTGGATCCTAGAATTACATGTTACATAGAGTTGGTCATGCAGGCTTCTTCTTGACTTTTTTTTACTATTAAAATCTGCTTTTGGCATATTTTCATAATATAAGTATTAGAAAAGAACATCAGCACATGGTCACTGCCTATTATGAAGTTACTTAGTAACAGTAAAGTTGGACAACTTGATTTTATTGCCAAGGTCAGCACATAGCATTTAAAAAAACTGATTCTGTCACAATAGATGCAAAATTCTGTAGCATTCTGGACAATCTTCCCAGTGACTGGAAAGAAGACTAACACTGCTTTATTAATTCTAAATTGTATATACTATATAATATTTAGGTTGATGTGATTTTATTAGACTTTTACTATGTGTGATCATATGTTAGCAATATGAAACAAGTTATAGTACATATTGGTTTACCAACCATTCTTAAATTAACAATGTTTAAATGTGTAAACATTTATGACCTAATGAGGGTTTACTTTTTTAAAATTGATACCTGTGGGACAAATAGAATCACAGACCTAAAAATTAACTTTCTTTGGTGTCAACATATTCATTCCATTAATGTTCAATACTAATAAACTTTTTAAAATATATCTTTCTTGTGTTTATATTTAGAATATTTTTATTTATGCAAGTTCAGTAAACATTTTTTTTTTTTTTCACTTTTACAAATAGCCACAGTAGTATATCTAGTGTGTTGCCCAGTCTCTGCCCTAAAAAAGCCTTATATTTTACTGGAAACCCTATTATGGGATGTATTTTGGAATGAGTACATTTAATGTGCTTTAAATTAAATCAGTAGTCTACATTTGCAGGTTAATTATTGGTATCTATCTATCTATCCCTTTCCTCTACTTATTGAAATTCCCCATGCACTAAAGAATTTCATCATCTAATTCGATATTCAAGTGTTATGACTCATGGATTGTATGCATATACTTTTAATTAAAGAAGAAGTTGCAATGACCTCAACCTAGAACCTAGAAAAAAACTTCCTTAATCTAGTAAACACTTAATCTAGTGAACACTATATCTGATAAAATCTGAAGCAAATTTGTCTAAGTAATTAAATAGATAAAACAGATTACAGGCAACTTCTTTCTTCCCCCAAGCCTATCTCCAATCTTGTAAGTTTAGATTTATTGAATTCCTTATTTTTCTTTCACCAATTTTGAGAAAATGGGTGTCACATATCTTTCATTCAGCAATGAAGAGATAGGAGTTCCGCCTTTGAAAAGAAATTGAGAAAAAATGATATATACCAAGTCCTAAAGCATGTTGACAGAGATCAATATGATTCAGAGAGGTGATTTACAGTGGTTCTTGAGTACTGTCATTTCCTTTCACAGCTTGAGAAAGCACTGACATGTAAAGACAAGAGAGGAGACCATCAGTGTAACTTTCCAAATCAGCTGACCTATCTAAAGAACTCAGTGGAATGACATCACCTGGCCATCTGTCAGTGCCAAAGAGTCAGGCATTTGTCAGGAGGGAAGTCACATCTTTCTATGAAAAAAAAAAAGTCTATTTTCTACATTTAATATTGGTCAGTGGATTGCCAATTTTATTTAAAAATAAATGTCCAGTCTAATGAAAATGGATACAATAATTCAATATTGCAATTAAACTGGATTTTACTCATAGGAAATTTTTTTGCCTTGAATCTTATGAAAACTGTAGCAAATTCCATGTAAATATTTACCTGTGATAAAATTTAGTTTAGCTCATATTCTCCTAAAAAATCCCTAGAAGGTTTCGAACAATATTGGATTCTGAGACTCAGAAGATGCATTTTTTTGCCAGTCATTTTGTATGAATGGAGACTATTTGGATTCAGTCAGTTTTTAGAAAACAGTTGGCTCTCCAGACTGAAAATAATTTTTAAGAGTAATAAAATATAATTTATTCCCTTTGTTTTGAATCTCATTGGTTCCTATCACTGTCATATTAAATATTAATTACAAAAAAATTTCAGGAAGTCCTAAACTGACTTCAACACTTAATATATGCCAATTCAAGAAGGACTGTAGTCATCACAACTATAATCCCTAGTTAAATAGCATAATATGATGATGAGTTGACAGTTTTAGATGAAAATTTTTTGTTATGATTATTGATCAGAACAATTATTAGCCTTTAATTCTATTTTTCTAGAAGAGCAATGGAACTAAAAATGAAAATCAATGAAAATCTTTCAAAATGTGATATCTCATATTGTTTTATTTGTAGTGGCAAATCCAAGCATACAGAGAAAGATTAAAAAGTTTACTTCTGTCTATTCTCCTTGCTCATCCTTCAGCCTGCAGTATCCAATATACAATGCTTTGTGTATCCTTCTTCAAACTACTTTTCTTATACTGTTACAAATATTGTTTATGTATAAAACCTACATAAACAAGTGGTGCTTTGTCCTTTACAGAATTTATTAAAGTTCTATATATATGGCCCTGTTCATTATAATAAAATATAGAAACATTGTTTCATTTATACATGCAGTAATGTTTGAGAAAGATACAAATTTTATATCAATTTCTAAAAGATATTTAGGCAGAGCACAGAGTATTTTATAAAGTATTACTTATTATAGCTTTTAATTTTTTTAAGCAAAAAAGTGGATACAATGTTTTGTTTTACATGAAGAATTACTCACATACCTGCTGAAGAGTACCCATCCTCCAAAGGTGTTAACCAATTACTCTGTTTCTCTCTTTGACAGATCAGTGTTTAAATTATAGAGGCCCAGCTGTTTGGACACTTGCGAGATGGGGTACCTGGGACAGAGGCCCCTTCCAGAAGTGGGCACAATTTGTGACACTGTGGTGCTCAGGCTGATTTCAGCAACACAGGAGCCACCTTTTGGTGACATCCAATAACAAAACAAATCCAGAAAATAGAATTCTGATCACTATAACCTGAAGTCCAATAGGAATAACTTTTTTTTTTTTTTTTTTTTTGGCTTCAAAAGCCACTGAAAGCACCACTGATGAAGTCAAATCAGGTCTCCGTAAAGCATTGGAGGTGGCTGCACAGAGGAGATGATTTCCCCTTTTTTCCATGATGTCAGTCTTCTATTGTTTTCTTAAGTTTTGTCAGTGGCAGGGGGGTGGTGCTGAATCATGCCACTAGTAATTTGTTTGCATTGGTGGACAATTGTTTTCTAATTTCGTTAAATGTCCACACTTGCTATTATCTATTTGCAGTCCACTCTGATTTTTATTTTAAGTGTTAAAGACATGGATGAACAAATCAGAAAGTTTTGACTGGCCACAAAAACAAAGGAGATAATGGGATATATGCTTAGTATTGCATCAGGTCATGACAATTTCATTGCACAAATAACATTGAGGAAATGTTCAGTAGTAGAACACAGGAAACAATTTTGCAAAGAAGAGATTCCCTTGAGCTGATTTCCCCAGTGCCCAGAAATTACAAAACAAAACCCATGGTTCCCTCCATTCCCAAACAAGTTAGATTATTCTATCCAATCTGAAGTCATCTTCTCACTTAATTTTAGCTGTCCGTATGAAAACAAATGGAATAAAAGACTTGGAATTTCCAAATTGAAAATTCAATGCATATTTCATTCTTCCAAATGTTCAATGACAATACACTTTCGATTATTTTCAGACCAACTCAGAAATATTTTACTTATGCCAAAAATAAGTAGCATGTGGTATACCACAAGGCTACATAATTTTTAAGTGATTTCATCCATACTAATTCCATGCCGTTTGGATTTGCTTGCTACACTCAAGTTTTAATGACAAGAATATAATTTGGTAAGGAAAAGAAAAAAAAAAAACATTTGAAATAAATACCTCTACAGAATACTGCATGGGGAAATTCCAGTTCATATATTAAACTGTTGCTTTTCATGAGCACATGACAGTTTATTTCCTCCTAGAAACACCTATTGAGTGCCTTCTGTGCACAAAGCAAGCATGCAGAGATATCTGGGACTTTATACTTTGATAGGGAAGACAACACATCCATAAACCCTAGAGGCAAGGGAACACAGCACAGGAGCGCCTCAGGAAACTGACCCTAAATTCTAAGTTTAGAGGAAGAAGGGAAGTTGCTTCCGAATAGAGGTTATCGGCGAAACATCATTGAAATGCTCAGCATCATACAGGCAGGCCTAAATTGCTCTTTAGCTGCAGCCACACATTCTCTGGCAGAACAGTTTGAGAACAACCAAAACTCCCATTCAAACTGCTCTGCCTGATCTTGCAACACAGCTGCGCAAAGGAAGTGAATGGTCCCTTGAATCCCTGCCAAGGCCCCTGCTCACGCACAAACCCCGTCTCAACAGTTTCATCCAACAGCACTTTTAGAATGTGAATTTTTCTGCCACCCATTGTATAGACACAGCCTCTGTGAATAAGCTGCACGCTAGAGATGTGAATTAATTGCCTCAAGCCACTGTTGTACACTATGATGGAAAAAAAGAATGCTCATCATTTTCCCTATGATGAAGTATTATTAGATATTTTATTCCTTACTCTCTCCCTCTCTGACTAGAGAGCTATGATTCCTGGAGCACAAGGGCTACTTTTCATCTCTGTATCGAGTTCACACATCATGGACTCTCAGAGCCTGCTTAGTAAATGTCCAGTGTCTCCTACGTAGGGAGAAGTCATGTAAGATTTCCATATACCCGCACCTCAAGGCGAAATTCTCTGCTGTTCTAGAGAGTCACATTTCTCCTACAAGTGCGTTTTCATTACCCAAATTGGATATAATCCCTGCCATTCATTAGGAGATATAATCTGCACGTCTCCACTGCTGGATAAAATGGACTCCTATCGGAAAAGAATGAATACAGAACAGAGTTTCCCAGGCAACAGAGCTGCTTTGTTTTGCTGGTTTCTTTATCACACAATGAAGGTTAAAAGAGATAATATTCAAGAAATTGCTAAATATGTATGAATAAGTATGCTGATAAAGAAAAGTTAGTAATTTTGAGTGAAAGTGGGAAAATTGCAGAATTATTCTCAAAGGGTTTTATATTGCATAATAATACATTTATATTTATTAACAAATTATTAATGAAATGCTTACAGGAATTAGGAGTTTACTGCAGAGCACATATCCCAGTCTGTCTCTTATTATTTTTTTTTTTCTTTTCTTCTTTACTCTCTATTTTTCCTTAGAAGAATGTAAGTGCCTTGAGAAAAGAGGCCTTCTCAGTCTTGCTCAGAGCTGTATTCTCACCCTCTAGGAGTTCAACACAGAATAAGAGGAAATTTAAATTTTATTGTTGGGTATCTGACACCTCCTGAGGTGTAAATTCTTTTATCCCTTTGAAAAAATATTTTATTTTTGGAATTGCAACATTTTGTCAAAGAAAATAAAATCCACTTTTATAAATATTTAATATCCCTCTTTAAAAAGGAGGTGGAGCTTCTAACTTATTTCGTTGTTTCTTGTTTCATTTATCTTAGAACTCATTGTGGCTCTGGATTCAAGTCATTTGGCTTGGAATCTCAGCTGTGACCCTTACAGATGTGATATCATTTTGGTAGAGAGAAGAACACTGCCATTGATCAGTGGTGTTACTGTCAAGTTTAAAGGCACTGATTGGAGAATTACTTCAGTGCCTTGCACAAAATCTCCATATGATGTTGACCATTACTACTAACTGCAAATAATCATGTGGGAAAGGCAAACAAAATGTTTCTATGATAACACCAAAAGATCTAATAGAAATTAGTTCAAATGTCATATTAATGACTTTTGTTTTTATAGGCAGCCTATAAAGTGCAAGTAAAAATGCATTCTCTAAATATTTCCCTATTAAGAAATAATTTCTTAAATCCTCCTGATGGTGCTAAACAGTAAATCTTTGCACTAAGTCATAAAATTTACCTGGATTTTACCATGTCATAATAAAAAAGAAATCTTTTTATAGTGTCTGGAGTTAACCCATTTTTTCCTGATTACAATATAGTATGCATTTTTGGTCTGATTTTGTAACATCTAGTCTCCCCCCGGTGTTGTTAAACAACACTGATTCTAAATATGAAAGAAGCAATTGTAAGTTATTGATGCATAAAATACATTATTAAACAAGCCGCTTGCACTGCAGTAAGTTCTAGAGTGAAACATGACAACTAAGAGCAAAGTTACTTAGTGACTATGAAGAGGAGGTCTGGCTTCTAATCCAGTTCCAATCCAGTAATGCTACTTTTAAGAATTAAACTATCATAAAACTAATCTTGTTTTTAAGTATGTTGGTATAATTATGGTACTCTGTGATATTTAAGGAAACCCTGAGAGTCACAAACTGAAAAGTGGGAAACACTCTGCTTCCTAATTATTATCAAATCTGTTTTAGCAATGGTTAAAATATCTCTACTTGGTTTTAGGATTATGTAAACTGATTTTAAATGGAGTTACTTTTACAATTTTGTTTTTCTTAAATTAATATTTTAAAAAGTGTACTTGCAGTTTATTTGAAAGTTATCTATGTCAGAACAACTTGCCTGGCAAGAGAAAGCTCAATTACCTCTAAAAACACTGTCAGAAAGATCCACTGTGAGCATAATTCACACCCAGATAATCCAGTGTTGACTTAGTTCACTTTAGTGCCACATTCATTGGATAACCTAAGATATCAGTACTGAGCTATAATATGAAACAAAAAGAAATAATGAAATTAAAGACTCTTTGTCTGAGTACTCTAAATCTCACTTGCATATATTCTTTGAAGGTTGCAAAAAGTAGGTGGACATTAACCTCCCAAACTTGAGGAAAATCAAACATGTCTGTCCCCTGTTTTAATGCATTAGTAAATTGTTGGATTTAGGTAAAACTCTATGTCCATACCACAAATGAATCTACTTAATTTTTTTCAGGGAATATCATTGTATATTTTTCTTAACCTTATAAAACTGAAAGGTCACCAAGGCAGGGATGCCCTTTACAGAGATTATCAATAACTTAACTAAAATTATTAGGCTGAAAAATCATATATTTGTTGCAAAACTTACAATGACATTCCCTAGCTTTGTCTTGTCTTCACAATTCCTTATATAATTTCTTATTTTTGACTCAAAAAAATGCATGATTCTTCACTGCAAGTATTACCAGATTTTTTTCACAAGCAAATATGTTTCTTTTTTAAAAAAATCCATCAAATCACATGGAAACAGAAATACAAAGTGTGCCAGTATGGATAGACAATGTCCCCCTAAAAGCCATACTCTTTTAATGCAATCTTGTGGGGGCAGATTTATTAATCCTTAAGGTGTGACCTCTTGATTGAATATTTACATGGAGATTTGACCTCACCCATTCATGGTAGGTCTTGATTAGTTTTACTGGAGTCCTTTAAAGGGAGTTCCCAGAGAACAGAGAGACTAAAACTCCCTGGGACATACTGAGCCAGGAGACCCAGACGTTTGAGTTGTTAGCCCAGAGTTTGCTCCAGAGAAGCTAAGAGAGGACAAAATGCCCCAAAAGCAGATGAGAGAGACTTTTGGAGAGATGCCTGGGAGCTGATGCTGATGTTTGGAGACGTTTGGAGATGCTAGCCCAGAGTTTGCTCCAGAGAAGCTAAGGGAGACAAGCCCAGAGACATTTTGGGGAACACCGTGTTGAAACACAACCCAAGAGCAAAGGATCAGCAGACGCCAGCCTCATGCCTTCCCAACTGACATTGATGTTCCCGATGCATTGGCCGTTCTTCAGTGAAGATATCCTCGTTAATGCCTTAGTTTGGACACTTCTATGTCCTTAAAACTGTAAATTTGTAACCTAATAAATCCCCTTCATAAAAGTCAATCCATTTCTGGTATTTTGCATAATGGCAGCATTAGCAAACCGGAACATAAAGGATGGACTTTTGCACTGACTCCATCTGGGTGTTCATTCCCAGAGTTAACTGAGTGGCTGATACTCCACAGTTTTAATGCATGCTTTTCTGCAAACCAAGTGAAACCATAAAATAAATAGGCAAAATACCACTATTTTAAAAACACAACTCTCATTTCAGATTCAAAAAGTAAAGAGTTTGGCAGTCATCAGGCCCACAATTACAACAAGAAAAGAGCTGAACAAACTAAAAATCAATGACTTTTCTTGAATTCATCAGAAAACTGCAGTCTCAGTGCAAACTGTAGCCCCCAATTTGGGAGACACAGGTGAATATTAGCAAATCAAATCCAACAATGTATTAAAAATAATTCCACCCATAATCAAGTGGGATTTATTCCTGTTATACAGGCTGGTTAACATTTTGAAATCAATAAATGCATCTTAACACGTCCATAGGTTAATGATTACATGGCATATGGTCCGTTCAATGATAAAGAACAAGCATTTGACAAAATTCAACATCTATGCATGACAAACTCTCCCTATATTAGGAATAGAGGCAATTTTTCAACTTGGTAAATCTACAAATCAAAAACTATAGTTAATATGATACTTAAAGGTGAGACACCGATGACTGGGAACAAGGCAAAAATGTGCTCTCTCACAACTACTGTTCAACATTTTACTGAAAGTCTTAGCTAATGAAGTAAGACAAAAAAGGTGAATAAGAAGTGTACAGATTAGAAAGAAAACTAAAACTCTCTTTAATCATGGATGATATGCTTATATTCATAGGAAATTCCAAAGAATCTGCAAAAAAATACTCTAAGAAACAGTAAGTGAGTATAGCAAGTTCAAAAGGTACAAGTTAATGTATAAAAGCCAATTGCTTTCTTATATCAGCAATGAAGAATTGGAATTTGAAATAAAAATGCTATTTATGTTAGTATCAAAAAAAGTTAAATACATAGATATATATTAAAAAAAAGTACAGGATCTATATGTAGAAAATTACAAAACTGTGATGAAAGAAATCAAACAAAATCTACATAAATGGAATGATAATCCTGTGTTTGTGGACTGGAAGACTCAGTATGGCTAAGGTGACAGTTCTTCCAAATTTATCTATAGGATTAACCTAATCTCAATAAAAATCTCTGTAAACTATTTAGTGGATCTCAAAATCTGGTATGAAAAGGAAAATTATCCAGAAGAGACACCATAGTGAAGAAGAACAAAGCTGGAAGATTCAGACTACCCAAATGTCAAGACTTTTTCTAGTTACAGCAACCAAGAGAATGTGACATTGGAAAAAGGATAGACATGCAGATCAATAAAATAAGAGAGCGCAGAAATAGACTCACACAGGTCTAGTCAGCTGATTGTTGACATAAGATCACAGACAACTAAGTGGAGAAAGTATACTTTTTAAATAAATGATGTTTGGGATAATTAGATACTCATATGTAAACACAGGAAAAAAAAAAAAAAATGAACCGAGACAGACTTTAAATCTTTCATAAAAATTACACAAAATAGAATATAACCCTAAATGTAAAATTCAAAGCTATAAAACTTCCAGAAAGAAACATAGATGAAAATGTATATGACTTGGGCTTTGCCGTAAGGTCCAACACTGAAAGCACAATCTGTGAAAGAACAATTGATAATTTGGACTTTATTAAAATTAGAAACTTCTGTTCTGAGAACAACACTGTCAAGCAAATGAAAGAAATGCCACCAATTGGAAAAACTTATTTGTGAAACACATATCTGCACCAGGACTATCATCCAAAATAATAAAGAAAGTTAAAATTCAGCAATAACATAACAAGCAGTAGAATCAAAAAATGTGCAAAAGATGCAAATGATCACCTCACCAAAGAAGATATACAGATGGCAAATATGCATATGTACATAACCATAATATCGTTTTGCCATTAGGGTTTTGAAAATTAAAACAAAAAAGAGATACAACTGCAAATCTCTTAGAATGGCTAAATTTGTTTTTAAAAGGCAAAAAAACACACCTAAAAGTATCAATTGGTGGTGAGTATGCCAAGCAACAGAAACTGCTCTCCATTGTGGTGGAATGCAAAATTAGACAGATCCTGTGGAAGAGGGGTTGGCATGAAGACAAACGTAGTTGTACTATGCTATTCATCAATTGTGCTTGCAGCTACATACCCAATTGATTGAAAATTGATGTTTACACAAAAACCATACACAAGCATTTATAGAAGCTCATAATCGCCAAAACCTGGAAGCAGCCAAGATTTTCTTCAACAGGTTAATGTACAAACAAACTGCAATACATCCATACAATGGAATAATAATGTAGCCATAAAAGGAAGTGAACTATCAACACATGATAAGACACCTGAGGAAGCTTAAAAGCGCGTTGCTAAGTGGAAGAAGCCAGTTTGAAAAGGCTGCATATTGGATGATTTCAATTCCGTGGCATTCTTTGAAAGCAAAACTACTGATAAAAAGCCCAGTGGTTGCCCAGGAGAAGGAAGAAAGGAAGGAAAATTGCATAGGTGAAGAGGAATGAACTTGGATGCAAATTTTAAAGATATACCTTAAAGGAAGTTGTGGGATTCCAGAAAGGAATGCAGACTGTAACAAAATAATCTAACTATATTACAAACATATAAAACTACCTTACTTAAGGGGTTGGGGAGAAAGGTGCTGGCCCAGGTAACTCCAGAAATTGGGTTTTCTGTAACTTCCTCCTGTTTTTCTGTAACCTCGACTCCAATGGTGAAAAACCTCACTCCACTCATTTAATTGTTCAATTTCAGTAAACATGTATATCAGTATCAAAATTGTTAATCCATATCCTATGGGGAACTACTTTATCAACTAGTTGCAAAACATCTACAATACAAACAATACAAAATAAAATAATAAAATCTTAACCTCAACCCCATTCACTTTGTCCCCCAGTTCGTAAGGGTAAAGTTAGACTAATAACCCTGCTTTCTATTCGCAACCTTAATTCACTTATTTTCATATTCCGTGATAAAAAAGTGAAATCCCAATCATTTATTATAACAAAAATAGCATGGAAATTTCTGGGAATAACCCAGAAAGTAAGCTTTAAACTACATTATTTATTCTATGAACATGGGCTCTGCCCTCAACTATTACAAGCCGCTAGTTTCCAACTTGAGAGGCCGTCAATGGTATATTGGTTCCATCCACGTTTCTCCTTTAAGCATGCTAATCGATATGTGTCAATGTAGCCCAAAGCATTAGAGAAAACCCTAAGGCTTAAAATGAAAAATGAGAAGTCTGCTATAAACATGGACCCTCCCTCCCACTTGGAGAAAAAAAAATTGCTTGTAGACACTGCATTCAACAGTAAACTGGATATATTTGTTTACATCAACCATGATCCTCTTTGGGTTTTGTCTGTTTTTCTTTTTTTCCTAGCCCTAATCTGCATTAAATATCTTCAACAAAAAGTCTTCTTTGAATATTGCATGAAGCCTTCCCCTTCTTTTTCAGAGACCCATTTGGTCTCCATTTCCTTCATTTTATCCTGAAATTGACTTTTCAGCATCCTTCATGCTTGGACTTTTCTTGTTCAAGTGCTTTCAAGTCTTTCTACTGTTATGTTCTGGTGGCTCCAAATTGACTAAATAGGATAAGGGTTGCCTTAGTGGGTGCACTGTTCAAAAAATGCCTGGAAAGAGCAGGCCACATTTGAAGAGATGGCACAGAAGCCACAGCTGCTCATCTTATCATGTAGATTTTTGTTTGCTACTTTCCCAAGTTTTAACCCAAGTCTGCGGACTGAGTCTCAGTGCATTAATGCTCCAATTCTGAGGAAGTGAAGGGTTCTGCTATGATCATTTACTTTCCATGCAGCCCAAGTTATTACAACTTTTCACTTTTCTGGTCGCACAATCATAAGGAATTTCAAATATTTTAGAAGCATATACACAGTATTTTGGTTAAGAATAGAGACTTTGACGTTCAACTGCCTCACTTAACATCCAGTTTCCCATCCTTGCTGAATGTGGCCCTGAGGAAACTACTTTTATTTTTGGTGCCTTAGTTTCCTCATGGTAAAATGTAGACACTAATGGGAACTGTCATGGGGTGGTTTGAAGATTCAATGAGTAGATGTATCTGAAGCACTTACAAGAGGGCCTGGCACAAAGCACGCACCATGAAAAGATTTGCTGTTATGTCCCACACCCCTTCCTAATACAGCCATGTAGGCAAGTTAAATAGTTACAACATTCAGACTCTCAAAGGAAAAAACAATTTATTGGGAAAGTGGTAAACCATGGAGAGGTAGCTGCAACAACTGTCTATCTCTATCACCCTACTATTCTCCAAAGCTCTATTATAATATGGAACAGATTCCCCTAACCTTGAGTATTTATTCTTGTAATTGAGTTAAGAATCAATGCCCCCCATGCATGTGACTGATGAAACTGAAATCACACAAGCAGTCTGGAAAATATACAAAGCGTTTCCCCTTCTTGCATGAAAGAAGGCACACTGGAAGAGGACTAGAATGGGTTTTGGGTGAGCATTCTCTATTTCAACCACAAAGCATCCAAGAGCAGCTCATAGAGAAATCTGTGCACTGCAGCAGGAGCACCTAGCGACCTGCATGCAGCACTTTCAGTTTCCCAACAGTTTCTGTAATCACCAGTGGGTCCAGTTATTCTGGTCCCATATGTCCCAGGGATGCACCCTCAAAAATGCAGCTCCACACTCATCACGTGATTCGGTTTAGTATGAGCACATCAGAAGTGGGTCTGAACCCATTATGTTTTGACTGCTTTATCTAAACTAAACAAACCAAAGTGGTTTGCAAAACACTCAAAGGAGAACAAGAAAATTCTACTGAATAGAAGAAAGTGTTACCTGTTTCCTTCACCCAAGAAAGACCATCTCAAACCTACTGATGATTAAGAGTCTCTCGACTCCCACTTCCCAGGTGAGATGATCATAACCACATTCAGTAAGAAATCTCTCTATAAACATTTGACATGCAATTTGTAAATGTATTCCACAAACATTTCAGCAGTGTACAGTTTGCTAAACCACAATGCATGATGCAAGGAATAAAAATTGCCACTCAACATAAAAAAAAAATCTTTCCTCCTTACTGAGAGAGACTCTAAAACTAGTTCTCTCAGTTCCCTGCTTTGATGATAGGAACCCTGTGTTAATCTTTATAAAAGCCCCCTGTAATTAAGTTCCTTCCTCCCCATTGGAGGAGATAACACTATACTGTTATCTTTAACCTCTCCCAGCTGGGCTAACCCTTCTGACAAAGGGAGGATCAAACTTGTATAGTAAACAGACTTCCAGGCCTTGATCAAAGGTTCTCTCACCAAACGTTTACCCCCATGCATCTTAGTTACATTTTTAGCAAACCCAGATTGGAAACTTTTAATTGAACTCTCTACTTTTTCTCATTTCCTGAAGAATCCATAAATGTCATCTTCCTGATTTTCCTCTATTCCTCCCCAATTCTTTTGATCCAAATAACATGTATAAATCCAGTTCTTGCAGTCCTTTGGGGAGGCAGGTCTTAGATGGTGAGGTCACTGTCTTGGCTGGCTATTAAATCACTTTCCTTAGCAACCAAACCAGTGTGAGGAGACATTTGCACCATGCCAGGCAAGGACTGAAAGACCCTCCAGGTCCCCTTCAATACTTCCACATTAAGCTGGGCAATACTATATTCATTTTCCATTAATAACACTTTTGGTAAAGCAAAAGCACTCAACTGAAAGATCAAGACACCAAATCACTGTTGCAATTATTTGCAAGTAAATTATGAAGAATCTTTTATTTAATATCTCTTTAGACAAGAGCCACAGAAGTTAAGATTGCTAAGGGGGTCTGGAAGTTCATTAGGTTTACACTGATAGGTATTTTATCTGCCTTAAGGAGTTCTTCAGAACTTTTATTAACTTGTTTATTTTCCTACCTAAAATCAACTCCTGTCGCTCTGCTTGCCTGGTCTGCGATCACCAACAGGTAGGTACATTTTACAAGAATATATGTGCATGTATGTGTGTGCATTACATGTTCACACATATGTATAAGTAATCAGATGGACTTTGCACACAAAACAGTGGTGATTTGTGCACGGACCGGAAGTGTGAGTAAACCTTCTGCAACTGATGTCAATAAAGAAAACAAATATAGAAATAAGTAATCCTTTGTGCCAAAGCAGACTTTCTGCTAACATCCATTCTTTCAGAAAATAAACCGGGTAGCATCATCTTTTCATTAAGAGAAACTCCCTTGCTCTCTCTTTCTCTCTTTTTGTATATGGGCTACGGAAACCCATTATCAGCATTCTCATCTCTACTTGCCAGCTATGGACCCAAACAACTTTTTCTCATTCCTTTTACTCTCTTCTAAATGGAATGAAATTTTTTTAAAAACATAGAAGCTATTTTGACCCAAATTACCGCCTCCCCCCAAAGAACGGATAGATTCTTTAACCAAACAAGACTTGAGGTCTAGGGAGAGTAGAGACAGCTCAAACAAGAGGGAAAAGATAGTTTGAAGGCAGTGTCTAAAAATGTTCTAGATTCGCTCTGAATCATCAGGAATATTTCATTTTTTAACATGTGTATTTCAGTTTATATATAAATTATATCATAAAACTTTCACAGTAACTCCATATCCTCATTAATTACAAGATCATTTTACAGATAATTCAAGAAGATTAGCCATAAAATGGCAAATCGGTATGTTCTACTTAGGCTTTCTGACCACTACTTCAGTGCATTATCCTTAACACTAGATAAATACTACATAAAAAACTTTACTGGATATTGGTCAACTCTGGTAAGGTGTTCGAAGACTTTACACAATTGTGATTCCCTAGGAAAATTCCACAAACTGTGACAGTCTGAAATGCTAAGGACATTATTAAAGAGTAGGAATGTTTGTATTTAACTAAAAGAACTTGTGAAAGTAACTTCAGTTAAAGCACCTTTAGGTATTTGGATGGATAAAGATCTATGGGCAAATGTTTGATATTAAAACCTCCTCTCAAGATGGAAGTGGACCACACATTTATTTAAAATTAACGTTTTATTAAAATATGTTTGTTTGCTGGTAAATTCTGGACATTTAGGAAGAAATCACTCACACTTATTCTACATGTGCTTTTGTTTATAATTGAGCTTATTTTCTGATTTACATCTTTTTATTATTCATTCACTATTATGCCTTTTTGAAATTTAATTAATGTGCTAATTTAAAACCTGTGAGAAGCTAATTTATTAAGTGTTGATTCAGTGGAATTATTAGAGGCAAATATGAGATACAAGGTTTTTTTTTCCTAACTCCAATTGGACTTGTCAGAGAACTTGCTTTTGAGGAATGCAAATCATTTTACTAAAACATTTTTCTGTTTTTAAAACTATCATGGGAAAATGTAGAAGATAGATACTATTATTTTATTTCAAATTTAGATTCAGTGTGTTCTGATTCACAGAAACACAGATATTTACTTTCAATAAGATATTTGTATAGTACTTGTATAATAAATTATAAAGAACAACAACAAAAAAAACCTCAAAGTCTGTGAGTTTCATTCTCTTCACTGTTTTTCATTCATATAGAACCTGCACCAAAGAGACTAGAAGAAAATAGTAATAAGTGACAAAGGTAAGTAGAAAGGACTAGAACTCTTGACTTCAACAATGTTCTTACTCTCAAATGTCTCTGCCTCAAAAATGGACCCATAAACAGGCAGACAGACTTTCCCACACAAACATACAAAATACATTAAAACAAGGAAGTAGTAATGAAGGGTGATGTCTCGTTCTGGTCGGCCTCACCCTCTTTTCCAAGCACTGTAACTTCTCCGTGGTGGCTGTGAGTCCAGGCCAGATGCTCTCCTTAAACAGTCATACTCCGTTTCTGTGGAGATCGCTGTCCCTTTTCATGGGAGGCCATTTCACATCACGCAGGATGCCAATGACGTCTCCACTTTTCTGGTAATGCCACTTGCACCAAACCTCTCATGCAAGGCCACCAGGATCACAGCTTGCTTCCTTGTTTTATTCCACAAGGCTTTCACCATATGTTGGTCATGATATGGTAGGAGAGGGGCAAGGAGGAGGGATTGGAGGTTAGTTAACTGTATATACGTATGGTTTAAGGCATTTTCAACTACAGTTGATTACAGCAACCCATGTGAAAAAAAAAACAGGATACCCGGCAGAATAAAAATTCAACCTGGAAGATTAAGTTGGAAGCACTTCACAGCATACTAATGCAGTACCTTTGCACTGACGTTCTGCAGAGTAAACTATCCAAGTGGAGAGGTGTCTCCTTCCTCAGTGCTTTCTTGGGGATGAGAAAAAGAATGGAGAAATAATGCACTGCACTGGATGCAAGCAGCTTTTTCTCACCGCAGGGCAGCTTATAAAACAGCTCACTAAGCCTTTGATTTAAGAAACAAAACCACACACATGTCCTCAATTAAGAGCTCTCTTATTCAAATGCAAATATGCATCCAGAATCCCTGGCTGTGGCTCATTTCTGGTATCCCTAAGACTTTCACTAATAGTCTTGAAACAAAACCATGATTTGGACACTGAGGTTAGGAATAGTTCCTTTTCACACGCAGAATTAAAGTCTCTCTAGAACCATAGGGACATTTTTCCAAGTTTGAATATTTATGCCATCTTCTGGTCTTCAAACACGGTGTTTCCTGACAGTGATAGTTTCCTCATCGTCATTTATAGTATTTATATAACACCAGTAATAATATAATATATTTGCATTAATTGCAGTTGACAATTAATATTTCATCTGTTTATTCCCTCTGCCTCCAGAATCTGTGATCTTTGTTCAAATGATACAGGATCTACATAGGAGCAAGTTGTAGTGCCTTAGGGAGACTTAGCACTTAAAGGAGCACTCCAGAAAATTCTTTGGTGACAGAAGTACTCAAATTCTAATTTATTTAATTTGAAATACTAATGTATACTATTGCACTGTCCTAGAGCAGTTCATACACCCATGCAGTCTGTATGAATCTATATAAATCATTTTACCTTCTTCAGTCTCAATATATTTCTCCCTCACCTTCTTTATACCTTTCTGCCTCCTGAAATACAAAGGATATTGAAGATAATATCACAGAAAATACTGTTTGGCCTTTTGTAAACCATTAAGTAAGATTTTATCTTAAGCATAAAATATCTGGACGTGCATATTTATTTTTTTCTTCCTTTTCCCTCTTCTACCCAAGTCTCAAGATTCTTTCAGTGAACCACTGAAGTAATATGGAATATTTTCTCACATCTGTTCTGCTTGATATGCTCAAAAGAATCAAGATCCATAGTTCTTCTACATGAAAGTAACTATCAAAGAAAAGTCATGACCAAACAGAAATTGAACACCTAAAGCAAGAAGTTCACCCCCTTTGAGTGCTGAGCAGCCCCTCATTTTCACTTGAGAGTTCCCATTGCACATCTCTGTTTCTCTGCCTACCACCCCCATAAACTATTTGGAGGGCACAGTATGGACCTTCCCCCCACACACTCTGCTTCATGCTTTTCCCACAGGATGGGACTTATTTTAGATCTGCATTCCTGGAGAAACAGATTCTTCTACTTTCAGGCTTGTTTGAAAACTTTTACATGACATCAAAGAGAAACACATTTTGAAATGGTGGCTGCCACTAGCCCGGAAGAGCCTTTCCAGTAACCTTCCAGGAGTGGGTCTCCTTGATTGATTGGAAGGGTGCTCAGTATCAAGGGCAAGAAGTGTCCTCAGAGTTTGCATTTTTCTGAGATACATTAAAAATGAATTTACCCTCTGACTTGCGTAAAATTTGTCAATTGAAAAGGTCCAATATTATTAGTGCTAAAACACCTTGGGAGTTATGTCATCCAACAAATTATCCCACAGATGAATGCCACTGCATTATCTCTTTCATTTTTGGGTTCTGTTGTTTTGCTTAGGCAGTAGCAATAGCTGGTAGCCATTGCTTGCTTGACTGAACAACTGTACACCAGCCAAGTCGACACATGAAATTAACCATAACATTCTGTAACAAATTACCACAAAAATTCACAGCTTAACAAAAATTCATGTTTACTGTCCTTGGTGTCTGCAAATCAAGAATCTGTCCCTGGTTCACAGGGTCCTGTCCAGAGTTGCTCACAGGCTGCAATCCAGGTGTTTGCCAGGGATGGGGTCTTGTGTGAAGCTCACAGAACTGTTTCCTCCCCATTTGTTTCTAAGTCCCTCACTCTGGACCACTCTCTTTAGGTATGTAAAACAAGTTCAAGAGGGGATCAACTAATTTAAAATATTTAAAACCACAAAAGTGAGTCAATTCCCATAACAAATCTCATTATATGTGTTTGGAACTCAGTAGCTGACTAATTCAAGAGCTATGCATCCTTGCATACCCCACATATATTTTGTAAGCATACTAGAGAGCCATCAACTTGGGGAAGCCATTTAGTCATCATTGGAGAAATCAAGGTCACCAATTATCCCCTTCAATCAGAAAACTCAAATTGTTCTTTATTTAGCAAAACAAACAAACAAACAAAAAAACAAAAAACAATTGTAATACTTTTAAAATGTAAGAAAAAAACATAAAGAAGTTTCATAGTAATAAATGCTTATGATGGAAAAAAGCCACATACACACAAGCCTGTTTCCTGGTAGAACCCTGGCTAATATATATAGCAAAAGATTACTAAAACAAAGTCCTAAAATAAAATTATAGACAAAGTTGTACTGCCATGACAAGCAACAGAAATTTACTGCTAATAACTGGGGTTGCATAAAATAATATAGGAACTCAAAATCAAAGGTTCAAATATACATTTCTTTGTCTTGGAATGCTAAATCCAATAGTTTTCTATTTCTAAACAACTTTCACCTGCTTGGATATTCCATCTTTCTTGGTTATTTCTTTGAAGAACTTATCTACTGGAATCTTACCACATTTTAGCAACAGATAATATTTTAAAGTAGACAGCATCAAGATTTGCTTTCCACTTTAAAAAATTAATATTCTATTTTTGTTTACCTAAAGAATGGTACACATCGAGACTTTTTCTTTCATTGTCTAAGTACATGCAGCAAATTCAATAGGCAAAGTTGTGTGTTCACATTTTAAGGGAACAAGAGAAAAGAGATTATAACCAGGCAATTATCCAAAAGAAATTTTAATTAAACATATTGTGGAAATTTAAGACAGCCAATTGGATACTTGTACATTTTGTTTGTTGAGAGAAACTAGCGAACTTTAGCTTATGAAGTAAAATATGTTTCCATTTCTCCTAACTCATTCATATATATGGTGGACATTCATAACCATATGTAATAGAGACAACTGTAGGAAATAAAGTTTCCAGTGGTTTCAAAACAATATCATTTGTTATGCTTTAGAAGTAATTTCTCCTAAGCCATTTCTGAAATCTGGTTTCTAAATTTAGTTAAATATAAAATGTGCAGAATTTCATTTGGAAACAAATCCTACTTTCAGACAGGATTGTGGACTTTTCCTCAATAATGTCACACAACCTCCTCTTAGAACAGAATTTCATTAGTGCCATCTTGTTTGTCTTTAATTCATTAAGTGATGCAACTCGTACTGTACATTCTTAAAAGACCCTCATTAAATTTTAGCAATTATTATATTTTTGTTACTAAGACAATGTTGTAATCCTATCTTACAGACTCAGATCATAGAAACTTAGAATTCTGTGATAAAGCTTGGAATGGGGACATGTGTCCCCTTCTGAACACCAATAGCACTGAGATTGGAGCCACTATCTATGTAATCAACTAAACTATGTATGCTTGGCCAAGGAAATTTTTATATTTATATTTAAAGATGGAAGACAGAATCCTCAAAGGCCCTAAGGAAGCACTTAAAGTAATCACCCTAGTTGGACATGGAGAAGAAGTAAGTTTCCAAATAGCAAAGAAGACTCCAAATAATAGAGAAAATTGCCTAAGTAGAAATGATGATTTAGTATTTTTAAAAAATATTAAATGGACAAACTTGAATTTTTGATCACTGTCAGTTTATAGGTAATTGAGACATGGCACAGAGATGGCTCATTAGCTAATGTGATAAAGTAAAATAAATGGACACATTATTAAGAGAAAGATATGATCTAATTTATATATATATTTTTCCATCAGTGTTTGATCCATGCCGGTGCCTATAGGGGAGATTCCTTTGTGGTGGTTTGAAGCTGCACGTACCCCTGAAAAAACATGTTCTTAAATCTAATCCACTCCTGTGGATTTGAACACATTGTAAGTAGTTCCTTCGATGAGGTTACTTGACTTAAGGTGTGACTCATCTCAATCAGGATGGATCTTAATCCTATTGCTGGAGTCCTTTATAAGAGAATGTAAATTCAGAGAGAAAAATAGAAAAAAGTCATGAAAGCAAGAGAAGCAGGAAGCTGAAAGCAAGGGAACCCATAAGAGAGGAGAGAGACCAGCAGACACCTCCATGTGCCTTGCCATGTGGCAGAGGAGCCCAGGATCCCCGGCAGCCAGTCTTTGGAAAGAAAGCATTGCCTTGATAATGCCTTGATTTGCACATTTTCTCTTCCTCAAAACTGCAAGCTAATACATTCGCATTGTTCAAGCCAAACCATTCCATGGTTTGTGCTTTAAGGAGCCAGGAAACTAAAACTTCCTTAATTCTCAAGCAAAGTATAAATAGCATGTAAAATGGACGGGGGCTGACACCCTTATTTTATAGATGCAATAGCCAAGGTTCCAAGAGGACAATACATTTCTCAAACTCATAAAGCTGATGAGTCACTGAGCCAGGGACTCTAACAACCTCTGGTTTTGTTCTTTAAAAAAGAAATAGATGGAACATTTTTAAAAGCAAAAATTTTTGAGCTATCTTCTGCTGCATTCAGAGTGACTGCCAGACAAGCTGAAAGCTTTCCTTTGGGCATGCTATGCCCAGGACTTTGATGGATGGCCCTAGGTAGACAGAGCTGTGCTTAGCCTTCTCTGTGATTCTATGACTCCATGCAATGGGGAAATGCCAAAAAGTAAAAATACTATATTGAAATTTGAAAATGCTTGCCTTTTATTATCTTGTCATAACATGTTAATTTTCTGAGAGGACAAGCATTCAATGGTAATTTGTATCTCTGTTTTCACATCATTCTGTATTAAAGATATGGGCTTCCAGGATAATTTATAGTTAATTAACCAAAGACTGCAAGGTAAGTGATTTGCCAAATTGTTTCAAATTGTGCTCATGTGAATTAACCGAACAATATTGACTCATCTTGGCATACTGGTACAACCTATGCCAATATCCTGATGTTTCAAAATTTACCAACAATTTGCTGAAACTCATTCTACTTTTATCCTACAATGTTGATTCTGATGAAACAAATTCATACTAAAATAATTTGTAAAATAAAATATGAGTTTTGTTACCATCCTCAAATAGCTAAATAAAATGTGCATAGTTTGAAGTCAGAGAAATCTTTGTTTCTTGGGAAAACACAGCCTAATGTATATTAAAAAAAACATAGATATGTTTGACAAAAGTCCCATAAATCTATGAGCTTTAAAAAGATTGTGTATTTGTTATGTATGGCAAAACAGATATAAACAGAAAAGGACTAAAAAGCTTAATTTTAAAATCAAGAACAGTTAGATAACAAATAATAAACTACTTATCTGGGAAATGCTATAATGTAGGATTGTTTATTGGCAAAGAAGAGAAAGCTGTTTGTAGTGAAATTGCAACATTCTATCTGAGTCCAATCTACTCTTATTATGTTCTCATTCTATCTTTTTCCTTTGGATTCCTTGCCACCTTTCTTCATGTCCTGAAAGAGTGAACAGATCGCTGCCTCCTCAGTTGGATCCAGTTATACTACTTTGCCAATAGCTCCTGTCCCCAAATGACCAGACATGTCTTATCAGTGTCTGTGTAGGATCTTGCTGGGTTTGTCAACAGGAAGTGAGAAAATGGCCTGTGGAGCTTCTGCAAGATAATGCAAGAAGCTTTATTGAAATAATATACAGTTAAAAGGCTCTGTCTGACAAGTCCTTAAAGAAAAATAGAGAATTTGTTACTATGCCTTTTTGTAGGTTTTCTAACAGAAGACTCCTTTGATTTATGATGTGCTAATTAGTTATAACCAATTCTTTTTTATCTTAAAGAGAAAGATTTCAAATCAACTGCAGCTATGAATTTTGAACTGATTGAGAATTGTCATACCCCTACCAATGTTATTAATTTTATCAACAACAGACCTGAATCAGTTATCTCTTTTTATATACAGAAATATTGACATTAATTTAACAGAGCAGGTAGGATGTTGCAGCAGCCATCTGAGTTTGTGACTTAGAAATACAGCTTCTGGAGATGATCCAAAATACTCCACTTTATTTTTTAATTTGACATGCTGAATAAAAATAAATCTTAACTCTTACTGTAACAGTAGAAAACATGGAAAATGAGTCTTACCACCTTCCTGTCTGACTTGGTCTCCTCAGTCCAGGGAGACGATGACTGTTAGACCCAGTTACCAGCAGAATTTTATACTAGATACATCATCTTATTCAATGAAAACCAAAACTGTGCTTGGAAGAATCAGAAGCAGAAGTCTTTCCTTTTCCTGTGAAGATTCACTTACAAATCACTAAACTCTGATCTCATTAAAGGAGTGATTTCTGGCTGATTCGTTTGTGATTCTGAAGGCCAGTACAGAAGTCAGCAAATAGTAGGGCTTCAATATATATTTGTTGAACGAATGAATCAATGAATGCTCCAAATGACTGCTATTGATAATGCAATTTGGAATACCCATTATATAAGCAAATACATTGTTCACAAAATGCTGACCTTTACTCAAATGTACTCTAAAGGAGAACTAATTTATGAGAATTTAATTTAGGTTAGAGTTTAGGATTAGGATTCAAAGAATTTCAGTTCTTGGATCTACTGTTGAAATCAATTTAAAATTATTTCACTTTTTAGATTTATACTTTTTGTAAAGATGCTGTATTTCATGTATAACATATTCAATATACATACTTATATAAATTTCATCTCTTCTGGAATATGTTAAATGTTATCTCCTGTTATAGAAATTCCATACACTACTTAGCTGCAATGGAATTAAATAGGAATTCTACCTACCATGTAGTGTACATCATACACTAGGGTCTAAATATTGTTAATTCCCGTCATACATAGGGCTGTAGCCATGAAACAATTTTAGCCACAACAAATTAAGAAACAAAACATATTTAGCAGTGGTCAGTCACTGTAAGATCACTTTATAATTTGCTTTCCAATTTCAAGCATCTGTTTCTTTCTTTATCTGGTGGTTCTCAAAGCATGGTCCCTGCATCAGAAGCATCAGTATCACCTGGGAACTAATTAGAAATGGCAATTCTCAGGCTCTTCTCCAGACCTACCAAATTACATCATTAAATTTATAGTATCTCTATTTCCTTGATTATCTTTCTGGAGTCCAGTATCTTGGAATTGTCAAAATTTCCATTTCAAGGACCTATGCAGTGCCTTTTTCAGCATCATGGTATTTTACACAGCATTGCTTCAGATCCTGGTATTCATTTCATAGCAAATGAACTGTGGCAATTGGTCCAGGCTCATGGAATTCACTGAAACAATTGCATCCTGAATTTATGCCTCTGGCTCTCTACAATTTCTATTTTATTAAGAATATCATCTCCTTAGTAAGACTACTGTAAAATTAAATATGATTTAAAAATATAACATTTTCCAAGATACTTTGGAAACTATAAAGTTAAATAAAGACATGTTTGGACCTCAGTAGTTTACTAATTCAAGAACTGTGCATCCTTGCATAGCCTGCCTACATATATTTTCTAAGCATACTAGAGAGAGCCATCAACTTGGGAAAGCCATTTAGTCATCATTGGAGAAATCAAGGTCACTAATTATCCCCTTCAGTCAGAAAACTCAAATTGTTCTTTATTTAGCAAAAAAAAAAAAAAAAAAGAAAAAAAAGTAATACTTTTAAAATGTAAGAAAAAACATAAAGAAGTTTCATAGCAATAAGTGTTGATGATGGAAAAAAGCCAATAATTCCTAAATTCCACAAACATATATTATTTTATATATATATATATATACACACACACACACACACATACTACTCTGACATAGGGATATCTTTTTTTTCTTTTTTTTTCCTCAAAATTTACAACCAACCAAAACATTTTTACTTTGGGACTCCAAAGTATGTTGGTAAACATATTTAAAAAACAATATGAATTCCATTGAATGCATGGGGCATAGAGGAGGATATTTACCTTGGATGGAAAGGGCTGGGGCAGGTACTAAGCAGTCGCAGTTCACTTTAATAAGAATGTTTTCAGTGCAAGGGTGGATGAAAACCTGGTTGTAGCAGGTCACAGAGTGAATGACACGTGGAGATTTGAAAACATGGAATACTTATAACTGCTTCAAAGACTTTTGCTTTTAGAGGAATGGAATTTTCAGGCAAAACTAGAGGTATCTGTGGAGTTAAAAGAGGAATTTTAAAAATCAACATAACCATGTTTGTGTTCTCCTGGAAATATTCTAGAAGAGAGTCTCAAACTGGTAATACAGGATAAATATGATGCAATTTCAGAAGCAAAGGCCTTAGGCTGGAAAAGGAAAATGTATTCCAATGTGCAAGCGAAGAGTTTTGGCTAAGAAAGGTATATATGCATTCTGTGCTTTAGTAGTATGGGTATAGATGCATATAGTTTCGTAGATTTATTGATGAGTAAATAAGGTAATTCCTTCCTACTGTTTTTACTGTTGGAATAAATTAATAGCAGGAATATGAGACATAATGAGAAGGGAGATGTTTGCTGAAAGTCTGAGAAGAAAGAAGATAAAATCAGCTTTCTTGGAGCAAATTATTCAGGATATGGAGTATCACTGAGAAATGATATTTAAGACCCAGTTGAGCATTGGAGTAAAAAACTAAAAGAGGACTCATCAGCATAGGTGTATGTTTTCCTTCAGTCATATTCTGCTGCCTGGTGAGCAGGTAGAAATCTGGTATAACTCTGGTTAAGATTTCCCATTAGAATATGAGAAAAGGACAGAAAGGCAAAAGAACAGAGTATGTGCAAAATAGTGACTATACTAACATATCATGGGATACAGGTTATAAAAGTGGGGCATGAGGGCAAAAAGGACACTGGAAAGGTAAGTAAAAAGGCTGATGACCTCCCCACTACGTGGGATCAGACACCCAGGGGAGTGAATCTCCCTGGCAACGTGGAATATGACCCCCGGGGAGGAATGTAGACCTGGCATCGTGGGACGGAGAACATCTTCTTGACCAAAAGGGGGATGTGAAAGGAAATGAAATAAGCTTCAGTGGCAGAGAGATTCCAAAAGGAGCCAAGAGGTCACTCTGGTGGGCACTCTTATGTACACTTTAGATAACCCTTTTTAGGTTCTAAAGAATTGGGGTAGCTGGTGGTGGATACCTGAAACTATCAAACTACAACCCAGAACCCATGAATCTCGAAGACAGTTGTATAAAAATGTAGCTTATGAGGGGTGACAATGGGATTGGGAAAGCCATAAGGACCACACTCCACTTTGTCTAGTTTATGGATGGATGAGTAGAAAAATAGGGGAAGGAAACAAACAGACAAAGGTACCCAGTGGTCTTTTTTACTTCAATTGCTCTTTTTCACTCTAATTATTATTCTTGTTATTCTTGTGTGTGTGCTAATGAAGGTGTCAGGGATTGATTTGGGTGATGAATGTACCACTATGTAATGGTACTGTAAACAATCGAAAGTACGATTTGTTTTGTATGACTGCGTGGTATGTGAATATATCTCAATAAAATGAAGATTAAAAAAAAAAAAAAAGTAGGTTGGGGTGATTAAGTTGTAACTATGTGATGGTACTGTGAACAACTGATTGTACACCATAGATGATTGTATGGTATGTGAATATATCTCATTAAAACTGAATTTAATTAAAAAAAAAGGCTGATGAGTTTGAAGTCATTAACAGATTTTGGAATAGAATAACTGAAGTAGAGGAGTTGGAGAATGGGACATAGAGGCTGAAAACTGAGAATTTGGAGGTGGTACAGTAATAGACAATGCTGTAATTTAGGGAAGAGGCATGGGAATGGCTACCTCTGGAAGAGTATACAAACAGCTGAAAGGGAAAAGGCCACAGTGCCAAATCATTCCTCTACATGGATGTGGAACATAACCGCTGGGGAATAATGTAAAGGAATATAGTTAACCAGATGCTGAAATCTTGATTAAATGACCAGAGAACAGACACGTCATCATTGTGCAGAGTGAGCAGTAAAACCTGATGGAATGCACAACAAAGGAGCAGCAGTTTATGAGCAAAGAAAGAGAAGTTTTCAGTTAGTCAAGGGGAGCAATGAGGGCACAAACCCATCTCCAGACTTTGTGGTTCTGGGGAGGAGGCAGCCAACTTTGAGAAACCTGGGAAGGAAGCATTGTCCCTGAGAGATTTCCAGATTGAAATTAGGACAAGAAGGTGAAGGAAAAATTTACTGGAGAACTTGAACAGATAGAGAAGATTTTGCTGGTGGCAAACAACAGAGGGAATAGTTGTAGTGTTTCAGAGAACAGGGAAGCATATGAAATGGGATCAGACTAGGGGTGAGAGCCATAAGGAGCACGTCATGCTAGGAGGCAATTTTCAGTTGGCCACCATTGGGTATGAAGCACTGACCATCCAGTTTCTCAGGACAGAGCTTCCAAGGAAAAGGGGAGAGGAATGCATCCACTGGCTCTAATCTCCCAGTGGTCAAAGATCTGCCTTTGGAAACTTATTTCCTGGGCACTTCTTTCTGTGATGGCTCAACCTCAATAGGAGTTTCCAGGCAGGAGATTAGAGTTGAGTGATATGGCTGCAGTAATGAGGTAAAGAGCTGTTGATTTGTGCTTGCACAAAATTAGTCAAAGTCCAAAAGAGACTTGACTAATGCACTAGTGGCTAAAGTTGGTACAAGTAACAAAATCCCAAAATATAGTATTTATTTTTGAAAATTGTTTCCTGTTACAGATGGTGCAACCTATTTTACTAATATATTGGACCATCTGTGTCTTAGTTTCCCAGAGCTGCTCTGACAAATGTGGCAGAATAGATTGCCTTAAACAACAAGCATTTATTGTCTCATGGTTTTGAAGGCCAGAAATCCAACCTCGAGGTTTCAACAGGCCGTGCTTTCTCCCAGACATTTGTGGGTTTCTGGAGCTGGCTTGCTGCAATCCTTGGGGTTCCTTGGCTTGCATCTCTGGGTCCATCACATGGTGTCCTCCTGTGGCATTTTCTGGCTTCTGGCTTCTGGCTTCTTTTTATAAGGCCTCCAGTATTACAGATTAAGGCCACCCTTTTTCAGTTTGGCCATACCAAAATAGGATCTTAAAGATCCTATTCACAAAGGAGTCCCCAGTTTAACTAAGAATACATCTTCTAAGGGTTCTCTTTACAAATAGGTTCACACAATTGGCACATGGATTAGGATTAAGAGCATGTCTTCTTTTGGAATACATGATTCAATTTATCACAATTTGTAAACAAAATCATACAATATGTAACATCTATCCACCTTTTGCATAATTCCCTCTTCCATTCCATCTTAACTAATTATATGTTATTTAATTAAAGACTCATTCCTTAGAGTTGTCATATGCTGCAGTATTAAAATGTTATGAGATGGAGATAATATTGGATTGGTTGACAAAATATTTAATTGATCTACTACTATCCCAAATGCTTAAGTTTGGAGAAAATATGCAATTGTGAATAACAGAAACTGCCATGCATATATCAAAAGTCAGATGTTAAACTAACATTTAAAAATGTTAAGTATTTAAATGTCAGGTATTATTATATGTTCATTTTTCTCTGTGTCTTCAACTTCTAAGCATTCAGACTTGGAGTCTTACTTTGAAAGTGCCATTCTCTTCTAAAATAGAAAATTTCATACTTTTGATCTCACGTTAAATCTTTGGTCCTTATTCAGAAGTCCCCACATGTTCCATTGAGTTCAGACATTATATACTGTTACATACAGTTATGGAATAAGATAGAAAATTTATTAATTAAATAGCATAATAATCCTGGGTATTGTGTCATGGGATTATTTACAAGTAAACTGAATTTCTTTATTTGGCCAGTTGTCATATTCTCAAACTATAGATTAGTTTCCAGTGTTATTTAAAGAAATGTTCTCAAACCCAAATGGACAAACAAGAAATAATATGCAGAAAATCCCAAATTGGACTTTTTAAGACTAAAAGGCAATGTTACATTTCCAAAGCACCCCACATTTTTATGTAGCACGATCCCTCACCAAAAGACCTAAAAGATGAAATTATAAATCATTTCATTATCTTAAATCATTTTTACATATGCACTAGTTTTAAAAACAGAAGGAATCTTAATCACTGTCCATTGCACTGGTGCTGTTTTTTTCAACCACGTGCCTTCCCAGCTGTCAGGTATTCCGGACGCCATCAGCCATTTTTCTTTGAAGATATCCTCTTGTTGATGCCTTAGTTTGAACACCTTTATGACCTTAGTTGTAACCGATAAACCACCTTTATAAAAGCCAACCCATTTCTGGTATTTTGCATAATGGTAACATTAGCAAACCATTACAGATTTTGGTACAAGAGAAGTGGGGTGCTGCTGAGTTTGGAAATACCAAACGTGTTGAACAGCTTTTTATATCGATATGGGGAAGAGTCTGGAAGAATTGTGAGGAGTTTTATGGAAAAGACCTAGACTGCTTTGAAGAGACTGTTGGTAGAAATAAGGACTTCAAGGGTACTTCTGATGAGACCTTAAACAGAAATGAAGAATGTGTCATTAACAGTAGGAAGAAAGGTGACCCTTGTTTTCAAGTGGCAGAAAACTTGAGAAAATTGAATCCTGGTGTCAGAAGGAAGGCAGAATTTGAAAGTGATAAGCTGGAATACTTAGCTGAAGAGATCTCCAAGCTAAATATGGAAAATGCAGTCTGGCCTCTCCTTGCAGCTTATAGTAATACATGAGAGAAAAGAGATAAGCTGAGAACTGAACACTTGGGCACAAAGAATCCAGAAATTGATGGTCTGGAAAATTCTGGGCTTCCAAAAAGTGAAACCCCAGAGGCTAGAGCCCCACATGAGGATTTAATGAAACCTAGAACAAGCTAGGCATTTCAGTACAAGCCAGGATTGGAGATGGAGTTATCCAGAAAGGATTTGTGGAAAGTCCTAATGCTTAATGGTTTTGACACCTGTATGCTGCATGCAAAGCCAAAAAATTTTTTGTGAGATCTATATAGATGGAACCACTGCCAGTTCTGGACTGGAGGGGATGGAGAAGGGACAAATTGAGAGAAGGATGACTTCAAAGGCAGAACCATAGAGACCAAGGGCTGAAGCCCAGAAATCTCAAACAAGAAGAGCAGAGCAGCTCATGCCCACGGAAAGGGTGAGTTTGCCCCAGAGGTTGAGGGTGGGCCTTCCACCTCCATGCTTAGGAAGAGTGCTGTCACCCCAGGCCCCAGAGATGGTGAAGCACATTCCCTGGAGGTTGAGGAGAGCCTGGCCACTACCCCACTGTTCTGAAGGAGTTGGGTGTGAGCCCTGGAGATGGAACAGAGTCCAGGTGCCACTCTGATGTTTGAGCAGGGTGGGGCCAAGAAGGTGGTCTCCCCAATGCATGGATATGTTGGAGACTCACACCAGTGTTTAGAGAGAAAAGTGCTGCCCTGAGGCCCTTGAAAAAGGTTATACTCCTGCTCTCTCAAGCCCCAATGATAAAGTGCCATTCGACAGATGACTGTCAGACTCTGAAATCTAATGGAGTTTGCCCTGTAGGTTTTTGGAACTGTTTCAATTCCATGACTTCCATTTTCCTTTCAGATTCTCCCTATGGCAATGGGAATGTTTACTGTATGTCTGTCCCTCCTTTCTATATTGGCAGCAGATAAATTGTTCTGAGTTTCACAAGTCCACAGCCAGAGGAGAATTGTGCTTTAGGACAAACCACATCTGTAACTCATTTTGATAAGACTTTGTATTTATCTATATTGTGATTGAAAGAAAGCATTTTGCATATGGAAAGCACATGTATTTCTGGGTTCCAGGGTGTGGAAATGTGTTGATTTGGATATATTATGTCCACCAAAAGCCATGTTATTTGATGAAATCTTGTGGGCAGATTTATTAGCCTTTTTGATTAGGGTGGAAACTTTTGATTGAGTGTTTCCATGGAGATGTGACCCACCCAACTCTGGGTGATACTTTTGATTAGTTATTTCCACAGAGGTGTAGCCCCAGCCATTCAGGGTGGGTCTTGATTAGTTCAGTTGAGTATTTAAGAGAGAAGCTAAGAGCTGACACAGATGATTTCTGACACTTCGAGATGCTTGGAGATGCTGATAGAAGATGCTAAGCTAAGAGATGAAGCCCAGAGTTTTCCCAAGAGAAGCTAAGAGAGACCCAGAAACATTTTGAAACACAATCTAGGAGCAAAGAAACAGCAAGCCATGTGCCCTCCCAGCTGACGGATGTTCCAGATGCCATCAGCCATTCTTCAGTGAAGGTATCCTCATGTTGATGCCTTAGTTTGGACACCTTTATGGCCTTAGGACTGTAAATCTGTTACCAAATAAACCCCCTTTATAAAAGCTAATCCATTTCTTGTATTTTGCATAATGGCAGTATTAGCAAACCAGAACAAAGGATTATACACATTGGATTAAGTTGATTTCTCAGAAGATTTGGGAAGTCAAGCAAAGGGGTCCACAACCTTACTCACAAGCACTTCTATCTATCCCTCACTTTAGTTGCCATTCTCCAGGGTTTCTCTCATTTTGTCCTGCAGCTATGATACAGTGACTAGCCTTGGAGGAGATAGAATTTAGGGGAATGCTTTTTAGAAAGGTTTTCTTGTTGTTTCCTCTATCAAAAAGTGTCTAATGACAACCTAAAGATTTTTATGTGAATTTGATATCCTCTTCTTCACAGACAGAGAGATATATGGACATGCTTTTAGTCCTGAAAGGCTGCAAATGGCCTTTACCTGGAGAGAATTCTCCAACCTCTAGACTGAATTTTATTGAGTAGGAAGAAATGCGCTTGCCAAGATCAAAGCAGATAAAATAATCTTTCCATGAAGGAAAACACTGCAAAGGGCTTCCATAAATCCACTCAAATGGACTGTGGGGCAGAGAGGATTGCCAACAGAGAAATTTCTTTCAGCTATGGGAAGATTTTTCTCAACTATGGGAGAAAGTCATTGCTATGCCAGAAGTGTTCCAATCAATCCATCAATTATCTGGAGATGTTTATTGGGAATGTAGACTATGTGTAGGCATGATGGTAGATCTGGGAGTGTCAAAGATAAACTAGAGTTTCTGTTCTTAAACTCTCATGGAAACAGAAAATAAGCAAGCAAACAAAGAAAATACGCAGACACATCTCTGTTTTGAGGCCAGGGAAACAGCACCTGTCTTAATGCTCTGGCCAGCAGCTACATCTTCCTTTCCTACAGACAGCTTATTCAATCATGTCCAGTCAGCAGGGCCAATGGACAGATGGGCACAGAAAGAAAGTACTTAGAAAGTTGATCAGGATATGAAGTTAGTACAGGGCTTAAAGCTGTGCTTGTATACATCTGATTGTTATGTCATTTTGGCCGTAATAGACAACATATTCAGCAAAAATAGAGGGAAGTTATACCAGTAAAGGCAATGCCTCTATAATCACAAAAATCCATGAAGGACCAGGGATTTGAATGACAATTATGGTGGCAAAGGGGCCAAGAGAATTTGCCTGCTAAGAGAAGGTACCCAGAATAACACAAAGAGGTGGCAGGCCAGGGAAGGTCCACAGGAGCAGATGCATCAAAAATTCCCCAGAGCAAAAAAAAAAAAAAAAAAAAAAAAAAAAAGAAAAAAACAGCAATACCATAAGACTTATCCATTAAAAGTATTGGGTGTTATAATGTTAACTCATTGCCAGGTAATGTGGCTGCAGATGCCCTAGTGAAATTCCACAACTTAACAGCAATGATGCATGAGGCAACTGAATGGCTGCATCAGTAAACTGAGCACCAAGGTTACCAGACCCCGTGGAAGCTGGTGCAGCAGTTTCAGCTCCCAACAAGAGTTAAAAGAGCTAGAGGATGCTAGCTCCTTCTGCTCACTTCACCGGCCCAGAATGCTTCCTCACCAACTTGGACCCATCAGCCGAGACCAGATTCCTCTCACCTGATTTCAAGTAGACCCTACTGCTCCCCTTCCGCTGTCCAAAGGGGCAAAATACATCTTCACTACTATAGATACAGCTATGGGACTACTGCTGGCCTTCCCAGGGGTCAAGGCCAACTAGTGAGCTACCATATGTAGCTTAAAAAGCATATTCCAGGGTCCCCACATACATGGACAGTGATAGGGGGACCCCCTTCACTGGGCACTTAACACTTAACCCAACCTGGGCTACAGAACATAATGTCCTTTGGACTTTTCTCTTGCCCTATAATCCCATAGCAACTGGGTTTATTGAAAGAATGTATGGCCTTTTAAAGGATGATAGAAACTCCTTACAACAGTGGAACTCCAGACCCAAAGCAGTGGCTCCAGCTCCTGTGGAAATGGTAACTGTGGGGCCCAGGCAGGCCTTACAAATTCAAATAAGGGAGGCCAGCTGCCCTCAAGCTGCAGTGAAGGAACAATAATAATCTGCTCTGGCCTGTGCCACAAACACTAGAAATTGGGGAAGATAAGGTCAATTGCCTGTGGTTCTGGCCCATGCAGCCAAGCTGGTTGAGAATCCTAAGCCCATGGGGTATATACTGTGACAAAAGTTATTTCTATTTCCCCACCTGGGGCACCCATCCCTCAAGGAACTGTATGCGTAACTTTGCAGCCCCAAACTAACTGTAGATCTGACCCCTAAGGGCTCCCTGCAGGGGGAAGGAAATACGGCATTTAAAAAGCCTCACCTGGAACTCATCTATCCTCTAATGAAAACTCAGCTTATATATTGTTCCTACATGTGCTATTAATTCTTGTTTAAAAAAACTGTATAATGCCTTAACTAAAGTGTTATATTTAGCATTATTCTAACAAGTTGTAATTTCAGTAGTAATTGTATGCTGTAGAATGTCTGCATGAAAATAGTTTTCAAAATTATTTTGGTAACTTAAGTATAAGAGGTATAAAGAATGTTTTGTACAAAAAGGATAAGGAAAGTAGTTTTGTCCTAAATGGTTGTTTCAGAATGGAAAAGAGAAAATGTAGGACAAAAACCTAGATGGTTATAGAAAGTTTGCAGAAAGGGAAATTTATTTCTGTGGACAAAGTTAGGAAATGGTAAACACACAAAACAAAACAACAACAAAAAAACTAGATATAGAATAAAGCAGACTGCCTGATAGTTTTATCCTTTAGCTATTTTAGCCCCAGGTGTACCTGTGCTTTAATTAATACTCAATGTTGTGTGTATGTACCCAATAACTCACAAAATGTAACACAAGCTCTTGATCACATGCCAGATCATATTGAATATTTATCTAATAAACCTTTGTCCAAATGGTTTAATTCTTTAACTTGGCCATGGTGCCACAGGGATTACTGTCCATATGCACTGGTTTACTTGTACTCTGCTGTTCACCGTATTGTTGTGGATTATGGATGCAATGTCTGTCCTGTGGTCAATGCACATCACTGCATGGGGGTGGACTGTGGGAGCCCCTGACCCCCAAGTGTCTTGAAGACTTTACACAGCAGTTTGCTTGACCTAGGGCAGCTGAGGTTTGACCTATTCTCCTTGTAATATCAGATGCTAACTGTAATCTATACCCGAAACTACCTCCTCCCTGAGACTCCCTGAGATACTGTTATCTCTATAATCCTCCCCTCCTCCCTGTTGATTACAGTCAACCCCTCCCTACATTGCAGGACCTCTGCTCCCCACCTTATGCTCTCATACCCATTGGAGTGTCAAGCCCTTATAAGCAGCTTATTCATCCCCCGCAAAGTGCAGACTATTTCCATGTCATGCTCTGAACTGGCTGCCATTCAGAGCAGTTCCTGAATCTATCCAGAGAAGCTCCTGATTTCAGGGCAACATGGCTCGACTTCCCCACCCTTCAGGTAAGCCCTATAATAAAAGCTCATATCTCAGGGAAAAAAAAAAAAAATGTTGGGTGTTGTATTGTGTCAAGCTTGTTCTGGCAATGAGAAAATGCCCAACAAGTCTGAGATTGCCTCTGGCCAATTAGGGAGGACATATGTGCAGGAGGAAGGGGCAGGCAGCTGAGCTGGACAGCTGCTGATACATTGTTCATCTCATTTTCTCTTGCTTTTGGGGCTACTCTTCTTTCCATATGGCAAAATTCCAGCTACAGATCTGAGTATGAATAAAACATGGGAGGCAAATACTTATACTTAAGAAAGAGCAGGGATATTTGAAATGTAACCAGAGATAAGTTTTAAATAACAAAACCACTAACTTCTTTATGTGAGTGCCAAGAAGATGCTTTGAGAATGGAAACAGCCAACCTCAGGTGAAGTTATATATCCCTTTACAACTTTCTTTCTCCATTTCTCCATCTCCCATATCCAACTTTTATTTGGTCTTCAATCTGGATTCACAGTATATGAAACTCTGAAACCAATACGCAGTAGGCTTTAAAAATGGCAAAATGAAAGAATTCAGGGGCAAACTTAACACTAGAAATTTCTAAGGAGATAATAAATGGTCTCTTGCAGAACAAAACTTTTTCCATTTATGCTTAGCACAGCAGTTCCACTTCTACCCTTTGCCATCTGTGGCCTTCAGTTGTTTTTTCCACACAGACTTCAAAATGAAGGACTGAGAAACCAAGGACTCACAGGTCTGGGAGAAATATTGCTGTCTGTCTGGCCCAGGGCTGTTGATGAGGAACAGAGAGAAGGAAAGGCAGGGGCACAGAAGCTGAGTCCTGTGTCACTTGCCTCTCTTTCAACCCAAATGTTCTTTTTTTCTCCCTTTTGCCTGTGGGACTTCTGTCTGAGACTTGAGTTGAAGAAAAGATCTAACTATGAAGACACATCTGTCTATGAAAAATCACTTGAAAACCACAGATATAATCCAGCACTTCCAGTATAAGACATGGTGTTTATGGACTAGCAAATATTTTTGCTTCTGAATTTTCTGTCTTTGAAAAATGAGAATATAATATTTAATTTGAAGGATAAAAAAACTACCTGAGTTCAGGTGGTTAAGGATCAAAATCAAGTGGGGATAAGAGAGTTGATCTCTTAGTAAATCATGTCTGTCTGTTATACCTGCACAAATTATACATCTGTGTAATTTATATGATCATTGGAACTATTAGAAATATATCACAATGTGTCATTCCAAGTCTAGTAGAATATTTAGTAATTGTTTGTAATCCTATGTGCCCCTGAACTTTACCATAATTCTCAAGATCCCAACTTGAGAACCCTTTAATAGGCAATTTACTTAGGTGTATCCAGTTTTAAAATTCTATCATTTTCATAACACACAGACATGTACTCAAGAATCCTTGCCCTTATTATATTACATTTAAGTAGGATTTTATCCAACAATATGTCCACAGTACGCTTTTATGTATTAGCACCCCTTTTGACTAAAACCCAGTCCTTGCCCTACCAGGCATCAGAAGCACTCAAAAATACTGTGGCATTTAAGTAAGAGTGGATTTGGTGATGTCAACCTTACTCTTTTCCCCAAGGTTCTCTTCTTTCCAACCGAGAGTATATATGATTTCTTCCAAAGTTACCCCTTTCCTAGCACCAAGCCAGGAACTACTTTGATGTTGTCTCATGTTCCCTTTCTAAAAGTATATTCAATTAACTTCATGAGATTTATCACTTTTTTGCCCTTTGTTCTGAATAAATAGAAGAGAATGTGACAGGTCCCCAGTCTCTGGTGAATTGAAGCTAATTGGTACCCATCTTTGCCAAGGCCTGTGTTTTGATGGTTGCATGTCCCCTCCTCCAGGACTTCACAGATCAGTGAGGGGTATGTCAATAGGTCCACATGTTGAAGACGGAGGAGAGGAGTCACTGGCCCCTTACCTGATCAAACTTCTGAAAATTTTATATTTCTCATTCTTCTTAATGATGCTCATTGAAGGAATAACCAAAACCCCACATATTGCTTAAATGAGCATAGTGGAAAGACATATCCAAATGCAGTCCAACAACTATAAACATTGGCATATGTTCTGAGTGCTCCCGTCCTCCCCACACTAGGAGATTTTAAATATTGTCATTGTTCCAGAATAGATTAAGAGGTTTCAAGAAGTTAATATCATGGAACATAATTGCCTGATAGAAAGGCAAAGAAATTATTTTTTTCATTTATTCATTCATGGTGACTTTATTGAAAAGTAATGGTCTTACTTGAATTTGGATAGAGCAATGCTTTCCTCTTGTGGCAGTCACTTCTCTGGCAATCTCGGCATTCTGGAGAACAATCTAGACCCAGAAAGTAAAACAAAAAAGTCTGATGAATTTTCAAAATAGAAGCATTAGTCTATACACTACAATTCATTCTCCTTATTGGTAAGGAAAGCACAAAATCCATTCCATTTACACTTATTATGCAATTTTACCATGTTGCCAAGTCATCTTCTATGAGCAGAACTTCTAAAAGTCTTGAAAACATCAAGATTCATTGTGAATCAATACACACCCTTGAGTGTGGGCATACATTAAGACTTTGATAGATTTCACTCCCTTGATAAGGTTCCATTAGATAACAAAGGTGAAGGGATTTTGCAGATGTCATTTCCCAAATCAGTTGATTTGGAGTTGGCCAAAAGGGAGATTATCCTTGGTGGCTAGACTTGATCATGTGGGTGCTATTAAAAATTCAAACCACAGAGATTTCAAACTGGAAGACTTCTCCTATTGGTTTTGTAGAAGGAAGCAGTGTGTTAGGATGCCAAGTCATCTGGAAGGTGGCTGCTAGGTACTGAGAGCAATCACTGACTGGCATTCACCAAGAAAATGGGGACCTCAGTCCTACAAATGCAAATATACCAACACCATGAGTGGGTTTGGAGAAAGAACTTGAGCTCCAGATGAGAATGCTGTGATTGCAGCCATGTGAGACCTTGAGCAGAGAATCCAGTTACCCTGTTCCAGGTCCTATGATGCATGGAGACTGTGTGTGGAAACTTGAAGCTGTATTTATCCCAGAAAAGCATGTTCTTAAAGGTAACCCATTCTTCTGTGTATGGACCCATTGTAAGTAGGGTCTTTTGGTGAGTAGGCTCTCAGCTTAAGTTGAGATGTGGCTCACCTCAGTCAGGGTCGGTCTTAATCCTCTTACTGGAGTCCTTTACAAGAGGACAAAAGACAGAGAGAAGACACAAAAAAATGTCCCAGAGAAGCTGAGAGATGAAATTCAGAGAAGCTGAAAGTGAGAAAAGCCAGAGAAGCTGAGAAAGGAAGCCACTGCAGCCAGAAGCTAGAAGCAACGGAGCCCAGGAGAGATGGGAGCAACCAGAAGATGTTATCATGTGCTTGGCTGTATGACAGAGGAGCTGAGGATCACTGGTAGTTGGTCTTTGGGAAGAAGGTATCATCCTGTTGACGCCTTGATTTGGATATTTTCAGGGCCTAAAAACTATACACTTGTAAGTTAATAAATCCCCATTGTAAAAGCCAACCTGTTTCTGGTATATTGCATTATGTCAGCTTTGTTAGACTAAAACACTGTGAGCTAATAAATGGGAGGCATTTTAAACCACTAAGTTTGTTGAAATGTTTTATGCAGCAGTAGAAAACTAATGCATGAGGCACACATGCATGGCACACAACACAGCTTTTAAATTGATAAAGAATTCAGAATTAATCATTGTGGTCAAAATATTCACTCAATTGTAATTATCATCAGTATGTGTCAAGGACATAAATTTAAGATTTTGCAAGGTGCATCCTTAGTTGTTTTTTATGGGCTAGTTATTTTAGCTTAATCCCATTTTTTCCATTTCTTTGTTCCATAGTTTTGTGATCTGAGATTTTATTTCTGGTATAGTAAACACACATCAAACATCTCCAATAAAAAATATTACCCATGTCGAAAGACGCATGTTAAGGTGTGAGAGTAGGAACATCCATTAAAGAACAAGATGATATCCTCACTGAAGGTGGTTCACATCTGCTTTCTCAAGTCACAAAAGGGAGTGAGTATTAAAACTATGCTACATTCAGGAGACCGCCATTTTCACAGCCTCCAGTCTCAAATAGCACCAGGTATGAAAAGATAGAAAAGGAAAGGAGACTCCACAGGCTAGAAGTCTGAGCCTATGTCTTTGTTCCCAAATTTACCAGCTTCAATTCCACAACCCCATTGATTTTTCCTTTTTAACACTTGGGTGCACTGTCAAGGCTTTTGGGAAACACTGTGTGTAAAACAAAGAACCACGATAAAAGCTAAAAGCTAAACAATTTGAAAAACAAAAGAAAAGTCCACTACAGACAGTGAAGTAAGTGAAAACTAAAGAAAGTTTATTAATATATTACTTAACAAAGAAAATAAGAGGAAGGAAGGGCTTGACATATCTGCCAACAGGGTTCTATGAGGCACAAATGAAAACCCAGGGTCTCAGCGCCATATCCTTTCTAGCAGGACTGCCTTCTCTCCTCCTTTCTTTTTTTTATTTTTTTTCTTCTTTTTCTCTCTCTTCCTTTCTGAGCCTTCAGAGGTTTGTTTCATGCTGAGTGCCAAAGGCTGTGAGCTCTACCTAAGTGGAAGTAATAAGCAGAAATGCTTCTCATCCAGGTTGTTCAGAACCAAAGTTGGTCTCCATTTATTGATTTAGGAATTTAATGGGAACATTGTAACTATGAAATTTAAGAGTACACCTGCAATTTAAAAATGTTTCTGACTTCAGCTCTTCAGGGTGTCTCTTTTAATATAGATACAGTCATGCTATATGCATGTCCTAAAATGGCTTTTCATAAGGTAATTATTATTCCTTGAAAACCTCTAAAACATAAACATCACTAAGGAAAAAAAATCATGCATAAATGACAAATATGGAAACTTAACTGACCCTTCTTAGGGCCATGGGGTACAGAGTCAGCAGGAATGTAGAGATTCTAGGCTTGAATCTACCATTAACAGATCACCTCAGATTTACACAGTGGGTGCTGAGTCCACCTGAGGTTTCCCAGGGGAACTGGGACTTACTGACAGGACTGAAAGAAATAAGTGTTCATCTCACTACATGAGCCTTGCATCCCATTACTGGATGGCACCTTTGCATGCTATTGATCCATATTTTTAAAATTCTTTAATTATATTATGAGTAGCATTACTATAATTAAAATATTTTGGAGCATTACTTATTTCTTTCAAAAATTTAAAATAACCACCCTACATGATATATTATTCGATAAGGCAATTCACTATTAAAAGTACTACTTCAGTTGTTTCCACACAGGTTTTCATCATACATTTTGGAAGACAAAATCAACATTATTCTTCCAGAGAGTAAATTCTGATGTGTTTTCAAAATACATCTCTTTTCTTATTGTCATTGTTCCATTTAAAAAAAAGTAAGAGTTTCACAGGTTAGAGAAGTTTTTAAATGGAATGTTTGTCAGTAAGTGAAAAATACATAAGTGTTGGCATCTCAAAAAAAAAATCCGACATGGTTGATGTCAGGAAAACTATAGTCAGTTTTCCTCTTGCCCAAGTTAATGCCAGCACCCTGGTAGAGTTAACAAGAGACATGTGTCCACTGAATATCAGAGTCTTTTGTTACAAATAACAGTGTCTCATGACACAAAGGCAACCTCAAATTAAATTTCCCATTAGCAACTAAAATCATGCATATAGATGGGTCAGGATTTGCGTGCAGGGGCTGGCTGTGGAGATGGCTTTCTCAGGCTCTATCCATGCTGCAGGGAGGAGGATAGGGATTTTATTCATGTTAACTCAAGGGTTTTTTTCTTCCATTTTAAAAATTAATTATTTTTATATTTTCATAATATTTATGGAGCCATTATAACCACTCAGTGATGTCGTATGGGTTTTCTTACATCTAGAATTGCATTTTGCTAGATTATTGTGCCGGGGAGTATCTCATTTGTCAACGTTGTCTCAGAATGATGGAGAAATGCAGCTGGGGAGAAATCATATCTTGCTAAACTGTCACAGATGGTCAAAATGTCGCCACTCCTCACTCCCCCAATGGCCACACTCCTTTGCAGCATGTCCTAACAGGAGCATCTGGCTATGAATCCCTGGACCTGATGCTGGATTTCCTCAATAGAAAGCAGCAGAAGGGAAGGCACACAGGCCCAGCCCGATGCCCAGGGAGCTCTGTGCACTTCCACTCCCTCCAGATCCATTGAGGGGCCATGAGCACAGCTGGCTGCATAATAAGGGCTCACATGGAGGGGTATTTGAGAGAGCACTGGGTATTTGCTCCAGGTATTTGCCCCAGGTATTTGAGAGAGCTCTGTTGAAATCAGCAGAGCTTACTTGACCTGTAGCTAATCATAGAAGCAAATGAGAGTCCACACAGAAGCTTCTGGACTGACCCACACATCCTAGGGCCTTAATATCTACTCTTTGTTTCAAGCCGCTGAATTTTGGGGTAGTTAGGCATCAACTACCAAATGATACAACTAAGTGACAGAACTGGGATAACATTGCAGTTCCATATTTAGGAGACAAGTTCATGGATGACATATTTCTCTGTCATTTACATTGAGATTCTTAAGCAATAGTTTCAGATATTCATCCCCTTATTGTATTCTGAGGATGTCCTCTATAAACTTACAGAGAGGTACAGAATGTTGTTCTGTCTTCTGTTTGCACTTCTATTACTTCCATGACAATATAAACTTGTATACAAAAACTACAAAAATCAAAAGTCATCATCAATGTCCTTCACTATATTGAAATGTCTTTCACCTAAATTGATCTCTTATTCCCCGAAATGGATGCAGTCATTTAGGAAACCGTTTGGTAGTTCCTCAAAATAAGAGGTGTCTGTTGTTCCATTGTGTGTACAGAGTTGCGCAAGGATGCACACATGGGTTTTAGAAGCAAAAAGTTAAAAGAAAAATTAAGTCCCTTAAGGAGATGTATGTTTTAATACCACTTTGATAAATTTAAACCAGAAGAACATTAAATGCTATATTGTTAAGACTCCCATAATTTTCAAAAAGTAAGGAAACTGATTGGGGAGGAGGGAGCTCCAGGACTCAGTCCTTCCACCAAAACAACCATTACATGGACAGGAACTGTCTGAAACAACTATTTTGAAACTCTAAGGGCCAGAAGAACATCATACAGCATCCAGGGAAGAGCAGGAGGAAGAGGTTGATAAGTTATGTGAAAGAACTGTAAATTGCTCTCTCTAAACAGTAGACACTGGCACCCATCCCACATTTTTATGGCCGGTTGCCACAGGCTCCAACCCCTGGCTAGCTCGCTGGTGACAGAATGGGGCATAAAAATCCTCCTCCCCAAGACCAGGGGTGGGCACAGCCAATCACTGGTTATGGCTTTCTATTGTGAATTCAGATTGCTGGGTGCCCAGAGCTGAGGGCAGCTATTGTTTCAACCTACCTCGGACAAAGTCAGTGGCAGTCATTGTTCAACCCTCCCCAGACAGAGGCATAGATGGCAGAAATTTAAAGACACTGGGCTTCCTCAGGGCTGTGGGGATAGTTTGTGAAAGGCTGCATTTGCTGGGCAGGCCAGGAAAGCTCTGTTTTGTGGAGCCACCTGAGAACCTCCTAGTGCCCTTTCATAATCCCCCTCACAGGGAAATTTGAGGCTGGTGTGTGCCCCCTTGTGGGTCCTTGGCCCTATTATAGCTGGAAAAGACTGACTTGGAAAAGTCATCCAGGGCACTCTTCATTCCAGAATGTGCCCTCCTGGCAAAAGCAGCTTGAGACAATGAGAAAAGTATAAGCAACTATAGGGGTGGACAAGCTGGGACAATAGACTGCTGACTTCAAACACCCAGGAGAGGGAGGTTTGTCTCCTAGGAAATGGGTGACCAAACTCCTGTAAACAGGGAAATGCCAAAGCAAGTAAAAAAACAAAAGCTCAGGACTAAATAGAGGCCAAAAAAGACAGGTAAAACTCTGCACACTGTCGTTATCCTGGGAAGACCTTCCTGATAGGAGTGCTAGCGCTCAAGAAAATCTCTGACTTATCACCAACTTGTTGCAAAATCAAGAAATAGACATCTCAGGGAATAAATCCAAGAGTTAACATTTTAAAATATTAAAATGTACATTGTGCAACCAAGAATACAAGGCAAACGCAGAAACAGTAAATAATGGCCCATCCAAAGGAAAAGTATAAAAATCCAGAAAACATGAACAAAGACAAGACTGTGGACATACTGAACAAAACCTTTAAACAAATTATCTTAGAAATAGTCAAGGAGATGAAGGAAAATACAGAGAAAGAACTAAAGCATATCAGGAAACAATGAATGAGCAATGTAAGAGTCTAAAAAAAGAGTTAGAAATTTTAAAAGGGAATCAAACAGAACAACTGGAGTTGAAGACTGCAATAACTGAAATGAAAATGCCCAGGAAGGTTTCAACAGCAGATCGGGATAAAAGAGAAATATGCACCTCATCATATATAGATCACACTATCAAATGCAAAGGTCAAGGAGAGAGTTCTTAAGGCTGCAAGAGAAAAGTAATGTGTTACATACAAAGGAATCTCAATAAGATTGAGTGCCAATTTCTCACCAGAAACCATGGAGGCATGAAGGCACTGGGTTGAAATACTTAAAGTACTGAAAGAAAACAAGTGCTAGACAAGAATTTTATATCTAGTGAGACTTTCTTTCAAAAATGTGGGAGAGATTAAGACATTCCTTCATAAACAAAAACTAAGGGAGTTCATTGCCACAGATCTCCCCCAGGCAATGCTAAAGGGGGTTCTTGAGACTGAAAGGGGTGGACATTTGACAGTGGTTCAAAGCAGCATAAAGAAATAAAGACCTGTGGTAAATGTAACCATTTGAGTAATTATAAATATCAGTTTATTTTATTATATTGTTTGGTATATAACTCCACTTCTAAATTCCTACAGGTGCTAAAATGAAAATACATAAAAAGTAGTGATAAATCTATGCTTTTAGACATACAATGTAGAAAGATATAAACGGTAACAAGTAAAAAAAAATGGGGGAAGACAGAGGAGAATAGGAAAAGTATATGTGTATGTGTGTATGTTATTGAAATCAAGTTGATATCAAACCAAAAATGACTGTTATATGTTTAGGATTTTAAATTTTAACCCCATGATAATAGATGAAAAAATATCCCCATGGAAATGAGAAGGCATACAATATGGTACAACAAAAAATAAATATAAATGTAGGCATTAATGGAAGTGAGGGACAAAAAGTTATAACATTTTCAAAGGTTAAATAGAAAAATGGCAGATAAAAGCCCCATATTTTCATTTTAACTCTCTAGTCAAAAGGCAGAGTTTGGAAGAATGGATTAAAAATCATGACCCAACTCCATGCTGTCTGCAAGAGACTCACCTTAAATACAAAGGCACAAGTGAATAGAGGGTAAAAGATGGAAAAATATGTACCATGCAAGTAGTAGTCAAGAGAACTGGGGAGGCTATGCTAATTTTGGATAAAATAAACTTCAAGTTAAAAACACTTATGATGGACAAAGATAGTCATTTTATACTCATAAGAGGGATAATTCAACAGGAAGATGTAAAAATTATTAATATATATGCACATAACAGCAAAGACCCAAATATATGGAGCAAACACAGACAGATTTGAAAGGAGAAATTGATGGTTCTACATTAATCATAGGAGATTTTAATAAACCACTCTCAATAATGGATAGAGCATCTGGTCAGAAGATCAAGAAGGAAGTACAGGACTTGAATGATACACTAAATCAAGAACTAACAGATATATATAGAATACTGCACCCAACAAAAACAGAATACACATTCTTCTTGAGTGCACAGTGATCATTCTCCATGATAGGCCATATGTTGGGTCACAAACAAGTCTCAATAAATTCAAAAAATATTGATATCATATAATGTATACTGTCCAATCATAATGAAATGAAGTTAGAGATCAGTAACAGAAGGAGAAATGGAAAATTCACAAATATGTGGAAATTAAACAACATACTCTTAAACAACCAATGGATTAAGGAGGAAATCAGAAGTGAAATTAAGAAATATCTTGAGTCAAATGAAAATACAACATACCAAAATTTATGCTATGCAGTGAAGGCAGTGGTGAAAGAGAAATTTAAAGCTCTAAATGCCCACATTAAAAAAGAACAAAGACTTCATATCAGAGAACTAACATCAAAACTGGAAGAACTAGAAAAAGAAGAGCAAATTAAACTCAACTGAACAGAAGGGAGGAAATAAAGAATAGAATGGAGATAAATGAAATAGAAAACAAACAAATAAAAAACAACAGGGAGAATAAAAAAAAACAAAAGTTGGTTCTTTGAAAGATCAAAAAAAAAAGATAAACTTTAGCTATACAGACAAAGAAAAAGTGAGAGAGCATACTATGAACAACTATATGCCAATAAATTAGATAACCTAGATGAAATGAACAAATTCTTAGAAACACACAAACTACCTACACTGACTCAAGAGGAAATATAGGATCTCAACAAACCAAATACTAGTAAAGAGATCAAAACCTCCCAACCAGGAAAAGCCCAGGTACAGATAGCTTCACAGGGGGAGTCTATCAAATATTCCAAGCTACTTAACTCCAATTCTGCTCAAAGTCTTCCAAAAAATTGAAGAAGAGGGAACTCACTAATTCATTCTACAAGGCTAACATCACCCTCATATCAAAGCCAGATAAAGAAACATGAGGACAGAAAACCCCATACCAATATAGCTTATGAATATAGGTGCAAAAATCCTTACAAAATACCAGCAAAGAAGAATCCAACAGCATATTAAAATAATCACACATCATGACCAAGTGGGAGTTATCCCTGACATGCAAAGGTGGTTCAACATATGAAAATCAATTAATGTAATATGCTTCATTAACAAAATGAAGAGAAAAATCACATGATCATCACAATTGATGAAAAAAAGTCATTTGAAAAAAACGAACAAACAAACAACAAAAAAACACCCTTTCTTGATAAGAACACTTAGAACACTAGGAATAGAAGGAAACTTCAACATGATAAATGGCATATTTGAAAAACCCACAGCGACTCGGGCAAGATGGCGGCATAGAGAGGAGTGGAAGCTAAGTAGTCCCCCTGGAACAACTACAAAAAAACAGAAACAACTAGTAAATAATCCAGAATAACTGCGGGGGGACAAACGAGACCATCCGCACATCATACACCAACCTGAATTGGGAGGAATGCCCAAGAACACAGCATAAAATCTGTAAGTAAAACCTGCGGAACCAGGTCGGGAGACCCCCTCCCCCATAGCCCGAGCTGCGGAGCCTCGTGGTGCCAGAGAGAAGCTCTCTCCCAGCAAGCAAATACAGCTCAGCTGAGCTCCAACTGGGGTTTTAAGTAGCGAGTGTGAACTGCTCACTACAGGTACGAATCTCCAAAAAACAGACAGAGGCTTTGGGTGATGACTGACTTTGGAGAGCCGGAGGGTCGCCTTGACTGGGTCTGAAGGGGACTATCTGTTTCTTTTTCGGCTCAGTGGAGAAAGCCCCAGTCATTTTCAGTTTCCAGGGCTTTGACTCATGGAAGGGTGGAGACAGCACAAGCAGAGAGCGAGACCATTGAAATGCTAATGACCTCCACCTGGGGGGTCTGTCTTCTCTAGGAGGAAAGGGGTGGGGCCATTTCCATTCAGAACCAGACCCCAGAGCCTGGGGGAACACGGCCATACCTCCTCACACCAGTCAAGAATTATAGGCTAACAGGCGTCACCTGCTGGGCAGAAAAGCACAGTGACCCGAGGCATCAAAGGGTGGAGCAATTTTCTAAGACACACCCGCAGGGAAACCAGATACTGAATATTTCTTCCCTCTGGGACCTGAGCCTGTTCTGGTCTGGGAAAACCTGATTTGGATAACCAAGGAAACCATGCCTAGACAACAGAAAATTAAAACCTACACTAAGAAAAACAACGTTATGGCCCAGTCAAAGGAACAAACGTACACTTCAACTGAGATACAGGAATTTAAACAACTAATGCTAAATCAATTCAAAAAGTTTAGAGAAGATATTGCAAAAGAGATAGAGGCTGTAAAGGAAGCACTGGGCATGTATACGGCAGAAATCAAAAGTTCAAAAAACCTACTAGTAGAATCTATGGAAATGAAAGGCACAACACAAGAGATGAAAGACACAATGGAAACATACAACAGCAGCTCTCAAGAGGCAGAAGAAAACACTCAGGAACTGGAGAACAAAACACCTGAAAGCCTACACGCAAAGGAGCAGATGGAGAAAAGAATGAAAAAATATGAGCAACGTCTCCAGGAACTCAAGGATGAAACAAAGTACAATAATGTACGTATCATTGGTGTCCCAGAAGGAGAAGAGAAGGGAAAGGGGGCAGAAGCAATAATAGAGAAAATAATTAATGAAAATTTCCCATGTCTTATGAAAGACATAAAATTACAGATCCAAGAAGCGCAGCGTACTCCGAACAGAAGAGATATGAATGGACCTACGCCAAGACACTTAATAATCAGATTATCAAATGTCAAAGACAAAGAGAGAATCCTGAAAGCAGCAAGAGAAAAGTGATCCATTACATACAAAGGAAGCTTAATAAGACTATGTGCGGATCTCTCAGCAGAAACCATGGAGGCAAGAAGGAAGTGGTGTGATATATTTAAGATACTGAAAGAGAAAAACCGCCAACCAAGAATCCTGTATCCAGCAAAGCTGTCCTTCAAATATGAGGGGGAGCTCAAAATATTTTCTGACAAACAGACAATGAGAGACTTTGTGAACAAGACATCTGTCCTACAGGAAATACTAAAGGGAGCACTACAGGGTGATAGAAGACAGGAGTGTGTGGTTTGGAACACAATTTGGGGAGATGGTAGCACAACAATGTAAGTACACTGAACAAAGGTAACTATGAATACGGTTGAGAGAGGAAGGTGGGGAGCATGTGGGACACCACAAGAAAGGAGGAAAGATAAAGACTGGGACTGTGTAACTTGGTGTAATCTAGAGTATTCAACAATTGTGATAAAATGTACAAATATGCTCTTTTACGAGGGAGAACAAGCAAATGTCAACCTTGCAAGGTGTTAAAAATGGGGAGGCATTGGGGGAGGGATGCAATCAGCATAAACTAGAGACTGTAACTAATAGAATCATTGTATTATGCTTCCTTTAATGTACAAAGGTGATATACCAAGGTGAATGCAGATAAGAGGGGGGGATAGGGGAGGCATGTTAGACACTTCACATTGGTGGTATTGTCTGATTCTTTATTCTACATTGATTTAAGGTTATTTTTCCTTTTGCTGCTTCCTAGCTGTCTTTTTTTTTCTCTTTCTTTTGCCTCTCTACCTTCTTTGACTCTCCCTCCTGCCTTGTGGAAGAAATGTAGATGCTCTTATATAGATAATGGTGAAGGTGGTGAACACATAAATGTATGACCATGCAGAAAACCATTGATTATTTACTTGGGGTGGAATGCATGGTGAGTGAACAAAGCCATATCAAAAAAAATAGGTTGATGACAAAACCTTGAGGGCAATATACTGAGTGAAATAAGCCAGGCACATTAGGACAATTATTGCAGGGTCTCACTGATAGGAACTAATTATAATATGTAAACTCATAGACATGAAATATAAGGTACCAAGATACAGGATGAGGCTTAAGAATGGGGAGTGGTTGCTTAGTATGAGCAGAATGTTCAATTAGGATGAACTTAAATGTTTGGAAATGAACAGGGGTGTCAGTAGCAAGATGTGAGAATAACTAACAGCGCCGAATGGTGTGTGAATGAGGTGGAAAGGGGAAGCTCAGAGTCATATATGTCACCAGAAGGAAAGTTGGAGGTCAAAAGATGGGAATGTATAAAACTGAATCCTATGGTGGGCAATGTCCATGATCAACTGTACAAATACTAGAAATCACTTCATGAACCAGAACAAATGTATGACAATACAATTAGAAGTTAATAATAGAGGGGCATATAGGGAAGAACTATATACCTATTACAAACTATGTACTACAGTTGGTAGTATTTCAACATTTTTTCATAAAAAGTAACAAATGTACTGTATCAATACTACAAGTCAACAATTGAGGGGGGTTGGTTAGGGATAGGGGAGGATTAGAGTTTCCTTTTCTTTTTTTCTTTTTTCATCTTTCACTTTATTTCTTGTCTGGAGTAATGAAAAGTTTCTAAAAATTGAACAAAATTTATGTGTGATGGATGCACAGCTGTATGAGGGTACCCAGGGGCAAGTGATTGTACACTTTAGATCTTTGGATAATTGTATGGTATCTGAACAATCTCAATAAAGAAGAAGAAGAAGAAAAAAAAAACCCACAGTGAAGATCCTACTCAATGGAGGAAGATTGAAAGCATTCCCTCTAAGATCAGGAAAAAAGACAAGGATGTCCACTATCACCACTGTTATTCAACATTGTACTGGAAAGTGCTTGCCAGAGCAATTAGGCAAGAAAAAAATAACATTCAAATTGTAAAGGAAGAAGTAAAGTTTTCCCTATATACAGATGATATGATCCCATATACAGAAAACCCTGAAAATCCACAACAAAGCTCCTCCAGCCAATAAGTGAATTCAGCAAAGTGATGGGGTGCAAAAATCAGTAGTGTTTCTATACACAAGCAATGAACAATCAGAAGAAGAAATTGAGAAAATAATTTGAGTCACAATAACAACTTGAAAATCAAATATCTAGGAATAAATCTAACCAAGGATGTAAATTACTTGTACACAGAAAATTATAACATATTACTAAAAGAAATTAGACATAAATAAATGGAAGGACATTCTGTGTTCATGGATTGCAAGACTAAATATCATTAAGATGTAAATTCTACCCATAGCAATTTATAGATTGAATCCAATCCCAAACAAATTTCCAACACCCTTCTTTACATAAATGGAAAAGCCAATCATCAGATTTATATGGAAGAGTAAGGGGCCCCGAATAGCTAAAGCTATATGAAAAAGAAGAATGAAGTTGGAGGAGTCATACTTCCTTGACCTTAAAACTTAATAAGAAGCCTCGGTAATCAAAACAGCATGGTACTAGCACAAGGGCAGACATATAAACCAATGGAATAAAATTGAGAGCCCAGAAGTCAACCCACATATTTATGGCCAACTGATTTTGGACAAGGTGGCAAAGACCACTCAACTGGGAAAGAATAATTTTGTTGAGAAATGGTGCTGAGGAATCTGTATCTCCATTTGTGAAAAGAAGGAAGTAGGTCCTCACCACACACCATGTACATAAATCAACTCAACATGGATCAAAGACCTTAACTTATAAGCTAGAACTATCAAACTCCTGGAATAAAACATAGGGAAGCATGGGCAAAAAACTTGATTCGACATTTCTCCAAAAAAGATAAGCAAATGATCAGAAGGCACATGAAAAGATGCTCAACAACATTAGTCATCAGAGAAATTCATCTCAAAACCACAATGAGATACCCTTTCACACCCACTAGAATGGCTGCTATTTTAAAAAACAGTAAATAACAAGTGTTGGAGAGGATGCAGAGAAATAGGAACACTCATTCATTGCTGGTGGTAATGTAAAATTGTGCAGCTGCTGTGGAAGACAGTTTGGCAGTTCCTCAGAAAGGAAAGCATAGAACTACCATATAACTTAGCAATCCCTCTACTAGGTATATACCCAAAAGATTTGAAAGCAAGGACTTGAACAGATATTTGCCACTAATGTTCATAGCAGCATTGTTCACACTTGCCAAAAGTTGAAAGCAAGCCAAGTGTCTATCAACTGAAGAATGGTTAAATAAAATGTGATATATACACAATGGAATATTATTCAGCCATAAAAAGGAATGAAGTCCTTATACATGTGACAACATGGACAAACAATGTTCAGTGAAATAAGCCAGACACAAAATGTAAAAGATTGTATGATCTCACCGATTTCAAACAGCTAGGGTCAGAATCTACAATATAGGTTACCAGGGGATGGGGAGGGTTTAGGGAAAGGAGAGTTAAGGCTTAAAATGTACAAGTTTCCTATTTGGTATGATGGAAATATTTTGGTAATAGATGGTGGTGATAGCAGCACAATATGGTGAACACAATTAACAGCAGTGAAATTCATATCTGAATATGATTAAAAGGAAAAAATTTATATTGTGTGTATGTAATGGAATAAATATTTTTAAAATAAATTCATGGAACTATACTACACAGTGAACCCTGGGTTATTCCATGGACTTTAACTGATAGTATAATTATAAAGAAGTGTTATCATCAATTATAGCAAGTATTCCACACCAATGCAAGATGTTGGTGGTGGGGTAGTATATGGGAATCCTGTATGTTATGCACGATTGTTCTGTAAATGCATAACATCTCTAATAAAGAAAAAATATTGTAAAAAGTAAGGGAACAGATTAGATTTCTGAGATAAGGTATCCTAACCTTACTTTTCCCTGTTCCTCTCCTGTATATACAGTGAAATTCCTTGGAAATTCAAATAACAATCATAAAGTGACTCTAAAAAAAAAAAAAAAAGAGGAAAGAAAAGGGCAGACTGAGTAGAGGTTCCAAGACATCAGGAGCAGCATTGTGTTGATTTCCCTGGGTTGTGTTTATAGCTCCCATATTTCACACACTCAGTGCTGAAGTGTTCTGCAACCCAAAACTACCCACAGGGGTAGGCAAAAGAAAACATCAAGCAAATATCCACAGCAACAGGAAAGATACAGAAGAACTGAACAACACAATCAACCAAAAGGATCTAATAGACATTTATAAAACACTTAACCATAATGATCCTTTTAGGAGTTCATGGAACAAAAATTAAGGCACATCAAATGCTGAGTCATAAACAAATGTTAAAAATTTAAAATAATCAAAATAATATTGGAATCAAACCAGACACGAATAATAAAAGACAACATGAAAATCTTCAAATGTAGAATTAACCAACAAAATTCTAAATCATCCATGATTCTAAGAAAAAGACACAAAATAATAAAATAGTATGTTAAATTGATTGAAAACAAAAATATAGCATATAAAAATGTATATGATACACCTAAAGATGTCCTGGGGGAATTTATAGAATGAAATGCTTACATTAGAAAAGAGGAAACATATCAAATTACTAATCTAAGTTCCAACCTCAAGAAACTAGATAAAGAGCAAAATAAACCTAAAGCAAACAAAAAGAAGAAATGTTAAAAACAATAACAGAGGTCAATGAAATTGTAAGTAAGAAAACCATAGAGAAAATTAATGAAGCAAAATGATACTTCTTCAAAAATCAATAAAATTGATAACCTATTAGCTAAACTGACAAAGATTAAAAATATGCAAAATCAACAATGTGAGAGATGAAATAGGTATTATCACAACAGCTTCTTCAGGCATCAAAAGATATTAAGAGTAAACCACAAACGACTTTCCACTCATAAATTCAACAAATTTGAAAAAAATAAACCAATGTTCTCAGAAACCAAAGCTCAGCCAAGATGAAATAGATAAACTGAAAAGTCCTATAACCATTAAAGAAATTGAATTCATAGTTAAAAACTATAGAAAAGTAATCTCCATGCCCAGACGGTTTCACTGGAGAGTCTTACTAATTATTTAAAGAAAAATTTTCATGAATGAGCACATCCAAACTCATTTGAGGAGGTCAGAATTACCCTGAAATCCAAATACAACAAATACACACACACAAGAATACTAAAGAACAATATCTTTCATATACATAGAGGTAAAAATCCTCAAAAAGATAGAATACCAATTTCAACAACATACACAAAGAATTATGCACCATGACCAAGTAGGATTAATTGAAGGATTGTAAGGCTAATTCAATATTTGAAAATCAATCAACGCAATCCATCGTCAATATGGTTACCTAAGAGAAAAATTACATGATTATATCAATTGATATAGAAATGGATTTGAGAAAATTCAACACCAATTCAGAATAAAAAGTTTCAACAAACTAGAAATAGAAGTGAACTTAAACTCATAAGGAGCATCTGTGATAAACTTACTGCTAACATTATACTTAATGGTGAAATAGAGAATACCTCTAAGATGCAGAAACAGAAAAGGGTATCCACTCTGACATAGTTCTTTAAGTTCCAGTCAGCACAATAAGGCATAGAAAAGAAATACGAGAATTGTAAGGGAAGAAATAAAACAGTCTATATTTTTAGAACATGTGGCTGTCTTTATTAATAAAGAGGAAACCAAAAACAAACAAACAAACAAAACAAACAAAAAAACAGTAAAGAAAAGAAAAGAAAAGCAGTATCATTTACAATCACTCCAAAGGGTATGAGATATGGAGGTCCACCAAACATTTCCAAGACCTGTACATTGATAGTTACAAATGTGGATGAAAGCAATCAAAGAGGACCTAAACAAAAGAAGAGATATACCATTTTCAAGGATTGGAAAAATCAACTTAATAAAATATCAATTTTCCCCAAATTAATCTAAAAATGTAATTGGGTCCCTATCAAAATCTTAGCCAGTTTTCTTTTGTTGTTGTTGCTGTTAACACAGATAACCTTACTCTAAAATTTAATTGGAAAGTAAAAGTCCCTAGAATGGCAAAAAAATTTTGATAAAGAGGAAACAGATGGAAGGAATCATTCTTTTTGATATTAGGGCTTACTGCATAGCTACACTATTTGAGACAGTGTGGAGGGAGAAGTACATAGACCAGTGGAACAAAAAAAGAAACCAGAAATTAACCTACACAAATATAACCAATTAATGTTTGGAAAAGGAGCTACAGGAATTCAATGGAGAATGGCTGGACTTACCAACAATTCATGCATCCACTGGATATCTGTAGCAAAGAATAAAGAGAATCTTACCCTAAAACCCACACATTAAGTAACAATTAACTAAAACTGAATCATAGACTTAAAAGTAAAACATAAACTTACAAATGTTTTAGAAACAGAGCATAGAAAATCTCAGGGACAATAAAACTAGGCAAAAAATTCTTAGAATTCTATCCAAAAATTATGATCCATAAAATAAAAACTTGAAGAATTGGACCTCATCAAAATTAAAGACTGTTTCTCTCCTAAAGACGCTTTTAAGGTGAGGGAAAGAAACAAGTTTTACCCTGCAAGAGACATTTGAAAATCATATATCTAAAGAATTTATATTTCCAATATATAAAAATTTTCAGAAGTCAACTTAAAAGAAACAATTAGACAATGGGCCAAAGACATGAAAAGACATTTCACTAAAGAGGATGTACATAAGGCAAGTAAGACATGAAAAGATGTTCAATATCATTAGCCATTAGAGAAATACAAATCAAAATCACCATGAGATATAACTGTACATCTCTTAGAAAAGAAACAAAAAAATAACATTGAATGCTGACAAAGATTTGGAGAACACAGATCACTCATACATTGCTCCTGTGGATGTGAAATTGTGGAGCTGCTCTGGAAAATCATTTGGCAATTTCTTTTAACATTAAAAATGTAATTACAATATGACCCAGCAATTGCAATTCTGAACACTTATCTCACAGATGTGAAAGCATATTTTCACTCAGAAACTTGTACGTGAATGCTGCAGCTTTATTTGTTATAGTCTAAGTTGGAAACTACACAAATGCCCTCCAATGGGTGAATGGTTAAATAAAATAAAATGTGATACGTCCATATCAGGGAAGGCTTCTCAGCAGTAAGAAAGAAACAACTATTGATAAATGAAAACTTCTACGAACCTTGGGGGATTTATGCTGATGAAAAATGTCAATATCAAAGGCTCAGATGCTATATGATTTCATTTATGCAATATTCATGAAGTAACATTTTGCTAGAGACAGTGGAAGCAGAGGCATGTCTGTAAACAGGCAGCAAAAGGGAGCTTTGTGGTGAGAATACCATTGATCTTGATTGTGGTGGAGGTTAAATGGGGCTACACATGTGGTCAACAACATACACAGATACACTAGCACATGTCTAACTGGGTGAAATCTGAATAAGCTTTGGATTGTACCAAGGTTAGTTTCCTGGTTTTGATACTGTACCACAGTTATGCAAGATGTTAGCCTTGTGGTAGAACAGGTGAAGTGTATAAGAGACTTAACTGAACATTTCTTTGCAACTTACAGTGAATCTATTTTGTTTCAAAATAAAAGTTTTATTTAAATCAAGGGAATGATAAATGCCAGTATCAAGTTGTGACTATGTCTTTGAGGAATGTGGAACGGAATAGAAGGCTGGCAAATAGGCAGGTGTAGCATTAGTTGCCATGTTCTAGTTCTTACACTGGGTGGTAGATTCACAAATGCCCATGGTATTTATATGATATAAATACACACATATTTTACTTATGTTTTTATCCATGTCAATGATTACATTAAAATAATTAAAACACAAGGAAAAGCAAGTATAATACTTCACATTGATGTATGCAGTTCTGTGTGTATTTCCTCATTTGAAGGTACATTACAGTTTTCCCAGAAAAGACTATGACATAAGGAAAAGAATGGCCTGTTCTTAATAGTATATCTGAAATTTTGTAGGCTTTTCTACATATAAGTGGCCTTAGGTTAGCAATCTAAAGCAGTTTTTGTTTGTTTGAAATATTTAGCAATCAAATTAATAGCTGGGGATTATATTTTTTTTCACAAATCCAGCCTTTCCCATATATGCATACTGTTTTGGGGGAAAGTAGGAAATATTAAACATTCTAGGAAATGGGTTAATGAATGTTTCACTTTCCTAAGATTTTTGAAATGACTTAAGGAAAAAATGCATTAAATTATATTGTTTTACATACCAAAGTTTAGGAGAAATAAAGTATGAGAAGCAAGCATGCAATATAAGAATATAATTTTAAATTTACATTCATTCATTAGGTTCTCACATGTTATAATACTTACCTAGAGTAATTTCAAAATTATTACATAAATTAATTAATGACTAACTTCCAGCTATTAAATTAAAATAAAACATGAATGAAACAAGTTTGTTTTATTTATTTACATATGTTCAGTGTCAAAAGACATCCATGTCATCAGAAAGAATGTGTTATGAAAAGTTTTACATACGCAAGACTGAAGATCTGAGTGACATACCAAAAAATCCATCAGAAATCAGACACTTTTATTTACTCAATTTCAAAGTATTTTCATTTAAAATAGTTGTGACTGCCTCTCAACTACAATTTTGACTTAAGGTCACCTAGCAATGCCTTTTAGTTATATGACAAATATGTACAGTCATACATGTTGATATTTTTGAGAAACACTGAGGTTTTCTAATCCTGAGTTTCTGTCACAATCTGAAAATTGTAGCTATAAATCACTGGAAAAGAAGAAAAAGAAGGGGAAAAATGGTCTGCAAACATTAGAAATGGTTTCCAAGCAGATAGTGTGCTAGATCAGGTAAATGGAATCCTTCATTGAGGAAGGAGGAAAACTAACCTATGCATTTTATTGGCTTTACTTAATTAAATTGAGCAAATTAAGTCAATTGTACTTCTTTCGTTAAACCAAGTTATATCTGTGTAGCTTATCAAAGCAGAATGTAACACACTATCCAATATGTTAAAAGGAACTGACACAAAGTTCTAGAATTTAAAAAAAAAAAAAAAAAGATGGAAACTGGGATAATTTACGGTAAAGATTTTTTCCCATTAAAAAATCAACTTAGTTTTTCTGGGTAATAGAGTTGCCATTTTTAAAATTCATACCACATATGAGATAAGCTAAAGGCAAATTCAAAAACCTGTAAATAAGGGATGACTCATCTTGCGGCCGGAATTCTGGAGAAATATTTAGAACAATATTTCAAGCAGCATGTGGGTTGCACATTTCAAAGAGCTATTTCCATTAATGAAATATTTGAGTCCTACTAGGATCCCAGCACTGTTCTGGGTCTGCTTATAAAGCAGAGCAGGAAAGCAGACAATGAACAAATGAATGAATTAAATCTATTTTATGACATGTGATATGTTATGAACCAAAGAGAATTGCAACTAAATATCCACTAGCAATTTAAAAGTTGTCCATTTGTAGTTTCCTTCAAAATCTACCTCCATTTAAAGATCTCTTGATTTTGCAGAACTAAACTATCATTTTGGCACGAGTATCTGATAGCTGTGGCTTTAATCTGCGAAGTTCCAGTAGATGGGCATGCCCACAGTATCTACTGCTCATGTCTGTCAATTTAAAATAATGTGTTCTCTGATCCCTTCAGAGTGTGATACAGGAATATGTTCATGTACAAAGTTGTGTAATTTTTTATCATGTCATCAATGATAAAGCAGCTGAATAGCAGCAGAGTAATATTCTCTTTAACCATTTTAAACTTGTATGTCAAAGAGCAGCTTTATGTTCATCTTAGGACAATATTTTAAGCATAATCAGAAAGTCCATGGCAATATATAGTACAAAGAAAATCTGTATTTTTCTATCGACATCTCTGAGATCAAAAAGTACTTTAAAAAGAAAAGAATATAGAGGGAAAAAAGAAAACACATGAGATGAGGGATCAAACCCACACATTTAAATCTTTCAGTTCAATAATTTGTAGTGCTAAATTGCTGCAACTCTAGAGATAAAATCATCTTGAAAAGGCAGGTTCCAATAAAGGCGATATTTCAGAACTCTCAAACGTATCATTTTGCCCTTTTGATTTTTTAACTGTAACAACAACAATCTGCCACTATAAAAGTTCATTTATAGCAATATTTTGAAAGGAGAATTGATTTCCTGTGTGACCAATGCACTGCCAGCAAGACAACACTCGCACAGCACAGACCTCAGAGAAAGCATGACCTGCCCACACCTTGGTTATTGAGTTCTAGCCTCCAAAACTGTAAAACAGTAAATGCCTGTTGTTTAAGCCGACCAATGTGTGGTATTTGTTACAGCAGTCCTGGAAAACTTAAGATAGTGTCCCATATAAAAGCCTTTATTCTCTATCTCCTGCTACTAAAGTTATCTAGATAAAAATGTATTTTTGTATAACAAACACATAATCTTTTAAAAGTTTTATGATTGTGTTATTCTTCAGCTTCAAGTCTTTTGATGGATCTCCATTACCTTCAGGATAATATCAGAATTACTTAGAATGAAATCCATTATCTGTAATGAAATATCTATGCCTTGCCTTTGCAATCTCATCTCCTCAATTTTAGTATTCTGAATTCAGTCATTAAATATAAAGTCCTCTCTTCACAACAATAGTATGTTTCATTGGCTGTTGCGACTTCCTGGATGTTTCTTTCCCTGAACCCATGGATCCTTATCCATCTGCCAGCTTTGTCCCATTTGTTCTTCATAGCTCCTCCAGAAAGTACTCACTCTAGTCTATGTTCCATGCCAAAGTGCTGCTCTCCCAAATAAATACTGTAGCTAACCTGTGCTTCTACAAGAGCCCAATAAGTATCAAATAAGGTAATACTGCGTAAGTGTGGGGAAAGCTTCAAAATGCATAAAATACATTAAAAAGTAATTGCAGGCTACACATATCACACAGAAAAATTTATATGCATATTGTTGTTCATGGAGATTTTGTAATATTTTGTTATTTTATTTACATTTCATTTGCCATGAAATGTAGAAATTAAATATTTTCCTAATCTGCAACATAAAATCAAAGAACAAAACAGAAGAGCATTGCGAGCCTCTAAGTGACAGTAAACCTTGAGTAATCTCTTAGAACCTTCAGAAAACTGAGAGGCTTTCTTGGAAGGATTTAATTGTTTCACAGCAATAGCATTTGTCCTCTGAAATTTGTCTCAAAAGTCAACAAAAGTTTGCCAGTTACCTTTAGAAAAACACTATTTTCTTTTGCATAAATGTTACAAAATTATTGAAAATCAAATTGCCGCAACAAAGTCTATGTGTCAGAAACTAAATTCAATCTCATAAGACTCTGCATGAGGAATAAATAGAATTAGTTCTTCAGACCCTAAAAATTAATACATTTTTCTCAAAGATTTGGAGCAAATTGCTAACTACTGCACTGGTAATTAAGTGCAATGCCCAGGAGCTTGTTTTTTGTTTGTTTGTTTGTTTGTTTTCTTTTTTTTTGTTTTCTTTTATTAGAGAAGTTGTAGGTTTACAGAAGAATCATGTATGAAATATAGGATCCCCATGCACCACCTTATTGTTAACACCTTGCATTGGCATGGTACATTTGATATGATTGATGAAAGCACATTTTTATAATTATGCTGTAACTGTAGTCCGTGGTTTAGCTTAGGGTTCACTGTGTAGTGCAGTCCATGGATTTGTCTTATTTATTAGAAAAACCAGAAAACACATCATTCAATGTGATGTTCTTACTAAATGTCAAACATTCAGTGTCTTCTACATTTTTGGTTCTGAATTAAAACTGGTCCCAGCCAGTTACTTGTTTTAAGCTTACTAGGTACATGTCCATCCTAAGCAATTGTGCATACTTTTAAGTAGTACACAGGAAGCTGCAGGAAACCTCTTGAATTCCTTGGTTCAATTTCTTTCTCCACCTTACTAGCTGTAATGTTAATTAATACGTAATTCAAGGATTGGTAAGAACAATCTGTCAGGATAAGTTTGAGGAGAGAATGAGAGAATGTCTGTGAAAATAACACAGAAACAAAGCTGAAGTCTATGGAATAAAAATGCCGGCAGTCAAATAATCATCACAGATGGCTTTTAGTTTCGAAGAAGCTTCAAAAAGATAACTTTTTATTCCTTTTAATGATCCACATTTAAAATAGTGAACATATTCTCTAGTTAAGCATGGTGCAACTTTAAAGATATATTTTCTTTTTTCTACTAAAAGAAATCCCTTTCAAATTACAGTAAAGAGTCAGGAAAAACTAAATAAAAATTTATAAAGAATAGAAGACAAAAGCAAAACACTGGAAATTGAAAAGCAAATGGGTGAATGGGTAAATTTACTTCCAAGGACAAAGAACATTTAAATGTGTTCTAAGATAGTAGTTGGAAATGATCAGAAATAAGTGCATTAATAAAGCGATCCAGTTAAGGTAATAAGTGTAGAAACCAGGCAAGTATTAAAGTAGGACCACATGTGAGACTGAAAATAGGAAGACTGGTTCATAGGTGAACTAAAGAGTTAAGTCCCTTACTGGTAGAACATATTTGTATCAGAAGATACCTGAAAAAAGTAATACTGAAAATATGTAAAAACCCTAGGAAAATCAATAAGAAAAAGACAAATAATATAAAAATGGACACAAGACAGTAACAGACATTTTAGAGAAGAAGAAACACAAAATGCCAATGATATCAAGAAGTGTCCTTGCTTTGGTTAATCAGGAAAAGGCAAATATAAACTTGTAGCATAATGTCATTCAAAGCCATCAAATTAGGAAAAATAAAATTAAATCATAGGAGAGAAACCAAGATGGCAGCTAGGTGAGACAGGGCTAAGGAACACCTCCGTGGAAAACACTAGATAAGGACCAGAGAGTGACCCAGAATACCGGTTACAGTGATGTGCCAGCTGGCTGAGATCTGCTAGTTCCCAGGGGCTGTATACTTGGTGAAACCGGGAGTCTGCATTCTGAAACGAGTGAGTAAGCTGGCTGGAAGTCCCACAGCCGCGCAGCCATCTGGGGAAGCCAGGGTTTGGCTTCTGGAGACCGACGGGCTCTTTTAATAAAAATAAATAAATAAATAATAAAAGGGAAAAACCCAGGAGTGGCTGCAGGTGCAATTGTGAGAACCAAGCAGTAAAACACAGCAAGATGGGGCTGGGCCGGCCTCTCGGTGTCTGGCCTGGAAGATAGCCCACTGCAGATATCCCTGGAGCTGGGGGAGTGGAGGGGAGAGCCAGAAGCCGAATGAAACCCCATGGCTAGCAGCTGGCTCCCCGGAGGGCTGGATAAACTCCTGCCTGGGGCCGTGCCCACAGCCCAGAGCCCAGCCAGTTGTCCCAGAGCTGGGAAGGAGGAACTGTGCGAGGAGGGGGGTGTGGAGATGCCCCGTTTGGCCATTTTTGCATCAGGCTGAAAGCGAGCCGGCTCGGCCCGGCGGCCCGGGGCTTCCCTTGAGGGATGGCGCGCACTGGTGACATAGCACAGCATTCCCTCGGCAGAGGTCCTGGAGGATTGTGGCTGGGCGGGACGACCCGCTCGGAGATCCCAGGGACACTACGCCAAGTCCAATGGTTTGTGGGACAGTGAGAGAGAGGGGCTGGGGCTGAAATGAAATGAAGGCTTGGACTCCTGCGGCGGCCTTGAATCTCCAGGAACCGGGGGGATTTGAATACTGAGGCTGTCCTTCCTCCCTGGCCACCCATACAAGCGCCCCGCATTCAGGGAGGACAGCTCCAGCAACACACCCAGGCTGAGTTCTCCAGCTGGACCCCACAAGAACCGTTTCCCTACATACCATGGGGACAAGGTGGAGAGGTATAGGTGACTCACAGACGCCATCTGCTGGTTAGTTAGAGAAAGTGTACATCACCAAACAGTGTTTCTGAAAAATTAGGGTTTTTTTTTTTGTTTTTTTGTTTTTTACAAATTGAAAGAACCCTGTCGAGCAGAGCAAATGCCAAGAGGCCAAAAACCTCAATGCATATGATAAAACCAGACAATATGGAGAATCCAACTCCAAACACACAAATCAAGTTATCAGAAGAAACAAAGTTCCTCGCAGAATTAATCGAAGAAATGCAATCAAGGAATGAAAACATGGCAAAGGATTTAAAGGACATCAAGAAGACCATAGCTCAGGATATAAGCTACATAAAGAAGACCCTAGAAGAGCATAAAGAAGACATTGCAAGAGTAAATAAAAAAATAGAAGATCTTATGGAAATAAAAGAAACTGTTGGCCAAATCAAAAAAGACTCTGGATATTCACAATACAAGACTAGAGGAAGCTGAACAGCATCTCAGTGTCCTAGAAATCCACAGAACAGAAAATGAAAGAACAAATGAAAGAATGGAGAAAAAAATTGAAATGGATCTCAGGGAAACGATAGATAAAATAAAACATACAAACCTAAGACTCATTGGTGTCCCAGAAGGGGAAGAGAAGGGCAAAGGTCTAGAAAGGGTATGCAAAGAAATTGTTGGGGAAAACTTCCCCAACCTTCTACACAATATCAATACACAAAGCATAAATGCCCAGTGAACTCCAAAAAGAATAAATCCAAATAAACCCACCCCAAGACATATTCTGATCAGACTCTCAAATACTGAAGAGAAGGAGCAAGTTCTGAAAGCAGCAAGAGAAAAGCAACTCACCACATACAAAGGAATCAACATAAGACTAAGGTGCGACTACTCAGCGGCCACCATGGAGGTGAGAAGGCAGTGGCATGACATATTTAAAATTCCGAGAGAGAAGAATTTCCAACCAAGAATACTTTATCCAGCAAAACTCTCCTTCAAATTTGAGGAAGAGCTTAAATTTTTCACAGACAAACAAATCCTAAGAGACTTTGCCAATAACAGACCTGCCCTACTTCAGATTCTAAAGGAAGCCCTACCAACAGAGAAACAACAGAAAGGAGAAAGAGATACAGAGAATTTTAACAGAAATATATAGTACCTTACATCCCAAAGCACCAGCACACTCATTTTCCTCTAGTGATCATGGATCTTTCTCCAGAATGGACCATAAGCTGGGACAAAAAACAAGCCTCAAGAAATCTAATAAAAAAAAAAATTGAATATACTCAAAGCACATTCTCCAACCACAATGAAATACAAATAGAAGTCCATAATTTTTGAACTGTAACTCCACTATTTACTTCCTACATGATATAAATTATACAAACTCTAATGACAAATCAGTGGTTTTGAACTCAGTGTAAAATATGTAATTATAGACAACTATATAAAGGTAGGAGAATGGAGGAGTATAGGAACATAGTTTATGTGTCCTATTGAAGTGAAGGTGGTATCAAAGAAAAACAAGATTTATATGGATTTAAAAGATTAATTTTAACCTCCACAGCAAACACAAAGAAATTATCAGAGAATATAACCATAGAGATGAAATGTAGAGTTTGGGTTAAGAGAAATGGGGGAAGGGGCAATGGGGAGTTAAGAAATGAGGGTGGAGTTGCTGTTTGAGGTGAAGGGAAATTTCTAGTAATGGATGGTGGGAAAGAGCATTACAACATTCTAAAGGTGATTAATCCCACTAATGGAAGACTAGGGAGGGGGTGGAATGGGAAGATCTAGGTTGTATATATGTTTCCACAACTAAAAAAAAAAATAAACAAATAAAAAAGACAGTCTAAATAGATGATGATTGAATGCCAAGGATGAACTTGGATGGGATTGGAGGATAAAGGACAGGTGGCTCAAAGGGACACAGTTGAGACATAGGTAAAGGAAATAAAGAATGTAAGCTTTGTATCATTGTTGAATCTTTTGTATTTCTTTGTATTTTGTAATTGTAATTTCTATGCAATTAATGGGATTGCATAAAAGAATGTTCTTGTTCATGGGAAGTGTATACGTGAATTATAGTGTATGTTCAAGGATGTGTGCAGCTAGCTCTCATATGTTCAGAAGACAGAGCAATAGATGATGGATGATAGGGAGGGAGGGAAAGAAATAGCGATGTGACAGCATGTTAAAGTTGGTGGATTGAGCTATCAGGGGAGGGGGGTCAGAGTATGATGGAATTCTTTGTATGGGGTTAGTATTGGTTTTTGCAACTGTTCCTATAACTGTGAATTTATTTCAAAATAAAAAAAAATTAAAAAATTAAAAAGATTAAATCATAGAAAAAGGATTTGTGACAAAGTGGAATGACTGATTTTTACATGCCAGCAGGAACATAAATTAGAAAAATCACTATGAAAAATAGTCTAGTGATATTTATTCAAGTTCAAGATGCCTATATTCCAAGTCCCAGCAATTGTATTCCTAGATACACACACATTAGAAAATATCTTGCACATGTGCACCAAAAAGGCATGCCAGAAAGTTTGATCACCAAAGCATTTTATACAGCAAAAATGTGAAGAGGAAAAAAACTGTATGGTCATGGAAGATCAATAAAGTATGTGATTGTTCAATAATAGTTTATGACATAAAATGAGTGAACTATAGCTATAAGGGAAAGCACAGATGCCCAGGAAAGCTGTGCAGACACTCAATAATTTCAGGTTGGAAAAATTGAGGAAACTTTGACTTCCTATCTGAAATGATTCATTTTGGAGTCTATTGACTTTCTAAAACAGAAATAGACTTCATTTCCCATTGACTTAGTTTCCCAATGGGTCAGCTTCACAATAGGAATTTATTGGCTCACAGTTTCAGTCACTAGAAGACTTCCTTCCTCCTGAGGGTGATAGCATTCTGGATTTCTGGCAGTCTTTGGGATTCCTTGGCTATCTCCAGGAACAGCCCATCCATCTCAGGACCTCTTTGCATCTTTGGCAACCCTGAGAGCTTCTGCCACAACAGATTACATCTATTGACATTGACTTTATCAAAAATTAAATCGAGACATTTAAACAATATTTACTTATTTTAAAATAACAATAAACCCATTCTCAACCTATTATTTTAATAATATTTCTCACAATAAAATAGGGAGAACAGTGTCACTGTTGTACATTTTTGGCAAATCTCTTCTATGTCTTGCTTAATCGAAGACAGTTCTCCTTTTGGTTCTGTGCTGGTTTGGATGCATTATGTCCCCCAAAACACTCTGGTCTTTAATGCAGTCTTGTGGGGGTGTATGTATTAGTGTTGATTAAGTTGGAGTCCTTTGATTGAGTGTTCACAGGGTGATATGACTCAATCAACTGTAAATGAAACACTTGATTAAATTATTTCCATGGTGATATGGACCCCACCCATTCAGGGTGGGGGTGGTCTTGATTTAATCACTGGAGTCCTATAAAAGAGCTTACAAACAGAAGCCCTCAGAGCAGCTGAGAGTGACATTTTGAAGAGCAGTGAAGAGAGACATTTTGGAGACAGCCATTGCTAGTCCAGAATTTGCCTGGGAGAAACTAAGTACACCTCCAGTCACTAGAGAGAAACATCCTGGGAGAAAGCCATTTTGAAGCCAGATCCCTGGAGCAGATGCCAGCCATGTGCCTTCCCAGTTAACAGGTTTTCCAGACACCATCGGTGTTCTTCAGTGAAAATACCCTATTGTTGATGCCTTTGTTTGGACACTTTTATGGCCTTAGGACTATAACTGTATAACCAAATAAACCCCCTTTATAAAACCCAATCCATTTCTTGTATTTTGCATAATGGCAGCATTAGCTAACCAGAACAGGTTCTGTATTCTATCTGTTGTGAAGTAGATATGCATTTCCTCGTATCTAAATTCACGTGAAAGCAAATTATTTTATCATAACAATGATCAAAGTCAATTGCTTTATTGAAGTAATTAATTCACTTCATTCATTTTTTAAGAAAATACCTAACAAATACCCAAGCCTGGATCAATATGCTTCATTTTTGCAGTTGTCCTATCACATAATAATAGAATTCTATGAACAAAAACAAAAACGAAAACAAAAAACACTTTCCCTTACTATGCTGGAGAAGTGTTGCATGCTTCCATTTCATCACATGGAATATTAAACGGGTATGCACTCAAGGGTGGAGATACAACACAATTAATTTTTGTGCTTCAGCAAGGACACCTTTCGTTTAGCATTCTTTTTATGGCTGTCGATGTATCAGGTGAAGAAAAATACAGTAGCTTCTAGCACAGTTTGGTGTCACTGCTTTGATCATGATAAGGTGCCAGCAGTTTTACCCACTATTGCTTTTGCACCATCAGTGAAAATTACAACCTAGTGAACAGACAAATAAGAACTTAGCATTCTTCTGAAAATAGTTTCTCAGGACTCCAAGTTCTGTGAACACCAATTTGACAAACACTGATAAAAGGCTCTCAGACACAAATGAGCTTATAATAGAGAAAAGAAGGAAGCTCTGATATAAACTGCAAGACAGAAAGTGATTATTGGTTTACCTGACATTTAAAAAAAAAATGTATATCCCAGCTCCCTCTGGAGTCATTTGTCTCCAGGTCACTGCACCTGCTCAACTTCTGATGGGGTCAAGTCAGACCAGTCATTCTATGGAACAAATTTCCAGTGTATTTTCTGCTCCCTCTCCCCTCAATTATTTTAAGACTCAAAATAATCTTTAGATTTAAGCTCAAAACAATTGAAATCACACATTCAAGACAAGAGTGGTTGTGTTTGAGTTAATATTTGAGATTTAAATCTTGGAATCTCTGCTTTGATGTGTTCAATGTTGGTAAATGAGTTCATTATCCTGAGCAAGGTAATTCAAAATTAAGTGAGGCATCCCAACTTAAATTTAGGAACTCTCTTTTTCCTTGAGACATATCATTCCTACATATATAGGAAATGAATAGATTTTATGTAAATTCAGATCTTCTATAGTTTCTAGAATTCCAACCATTGTCATTAAAATATCAAACCAGCCTTTGTTGCTTTGGCTCCACTGCAGTCCTTCCCTGAGAGCAGGAAAATCATTTTCTGATCAATAGAAGGGATCATCCAAAGATGTTCACTTAAAGGTCCACCATGGACCAGGCCTCCCAAACCAGAGGCACCTGTGATTGACCAACCAAACAAGAATTCCTGTGAGATAATAATCATGTGTCAGGACAATACACATTAACCTATAATGTCCCAGGGAACAGGGGCATACATTTGATCCCAAACCCACAATCACTTTTTTATTTTATCTGTCAAGGAACATTACTCTAGAAATGTTTGAAACAACTTACTTTTGCCCCCTTTGGTAAACCACCTTTATGACAGTCTCAATTCTGTGGAGTTGTTTATTTTCACTTATATGAAAGTGCCATTCAAGAAATGTACCAATGCTCCAAAGAAAGCAATTGACAGGACTCCTAGAGGTGTGAATCCTGTTGTTTCCTTTGCTAAATTGTTGAATTTTGTCTTCTTTCTTGTGATTATAAATAACCAATCCTAAATATCAATTTTTCAGCTTCAGGATAACACCCTGTTCCGGTTTGCTAATGCTGCCGTTATGCAAAACACCAGGAATAAATTGGCTTTTATAAAGGGGATTTATGTGGTTACAAAGTCACAGTCTTAAGGCCATGAAGTGTCCAAGATAAGGCATCAGCAACAGGGTACCTTCACTGGAGTATGGCCAATGGTGTCTGGAAAACCTCTGTTAGCTGGGAAGGCACATGGCCGGTGTCTGCTTGCTCCAAGGGTGTGTTTCAAAATGGCTTTCTCCAAAATGTCAGCTTTCAGTGGCTGTCTTTAAAATGTCTCTCAGCTGCAGCTTCTCTCAAGTCCTTGTTTCTGAGCTTTTCTAGAGCTCCAGTGATTAAATCAAGACTCAAGTTCAATGGGCCGGGCCACACCTCCATGGAAACAATCCCATCAACAGACCACACCCGAATCAAAGGTGTTACTAGTCACATCTCCATGGAAACAATCAAAAGGTTCCAACCTAATCAGCACGATACTTATATGCATTTATATAATCAGATCTAGCTTACAGAGTCATCAAATAAACCTTGAATAAATAAAACTTGAATAAAGGTTTTTATTGAGGCTCTACTTTACACAAAATAAAATGCTCAGATTTGAAGGGCAAAGTTCAATGAGTTTTCACAAATGTATGTATAGACATATAACTACTACTCTTATCAAGATATATAACATTTCCATAACTTCAGAAATTTCTGCCATGCCCATTCCCAATCACCTGGGCCCCTGCACAATCGCTCTTTTGATTTTTATCGTCATAATTTAGTTTTTTTCTAGTACAGAAAGTAAATGAAATCATGCAGTATGTACACTTTTCTGTCTGCCAGCTTTAGCTCAAAGAATGATTTTGAGGTTCACTCACATTTTTAAGTGCATCAGTCATAAATTCTTAGCATTGCTGGGTGGTATCCCACTGTTTCAATATCATGCAATTTGATTATGCACTCACCTGTTAGTGGGTATTTGGATGATTTCAGCTTTAACTTTACATATAAAGCTACTATGAACATGGTACAAGTCTTTTTGTGAACATTTGCTTTCAATTCTCTTGGGAATGGTTATACCACTTTACCTTCCACACAGCAATGCTTCAGAGTTTAGTTGCTCCACACCCTTGAGAATTAGTGTGGTCCGTCTCTTTCATTTTAGTCATCCTATTGTAACATGGCAGCTCAGGATGGTGTAATTTGCATTTGCCTGAGTTATAATGAAGTCGATCATCTTTTCCTGCACTCATTTAAGATTTGTATGTCTTTAGTGGTGTATCTGAAGTTCCTGATCAGACCCTTTGCACACTTTTAATTGGGTTATTTGTCTTCTCGTTAATGATATCTATTATTCCTGATACATTTCATTGTGTACACAGATGCCCCAGTGCATATGTACACACACTCTGTTACTATCGTTGGGTTCAAAACGCCTTTGTGATACTTTACCGCCACATCAGCCCAGTCATCATGGCTCAGAGTCTGGCTGCTGCCAGGAGATAGGGTGCTCTGAGTGATTTAGAGGGAGCATCAACTTCTATCACCCGACCATCTCATGCTTGACTGCCCCACCGAAAATGCCCACCTGAGACGCCAAGAAAGGCTGCAACCCAGGGCTTCCTCTGTTCCTCTCTTCCCCTTTGCAGTTGCTGCGAGTGGGGTTTGCTCGCACATGGCCTTATGTGGAGCTCTCTGTACTTCTCTGGGAACTGTGCATAACCAACAAAATCTATCTTGTTTCAAAACCTCTCCTCTCCTTGTCTCCCCACCCGACTTTCCTTACCTAAATAATTTAAGTCTTGAATTTGGTAAAACACACACGTACACTCACAGACACGCACACACAGACATTCACACATACATTTTTCTCTCAGGGGTTTATCTTTTTGCTTTCCACATGATAATTATGAAACGAATTATAAATGCTTCATTTTTTAATATAAAAGCAATCTCATATTTTGGAGTAAATCTAGTTGGTCATAATATGCTATCCTTTTTTGTATTGCTGAATTAGATCTGCCAATATTTTTTAAACAATTTCAGCATTCATGCTCATAAGTGACAATGGTTAGTAATTTTAGTAATTTTCCATTCTGTTATTGTCCTTGCCAGGTGTTAGATTCAGAGCTAGGCTGGCTTCATAAAACTGTTTCCCACCCCTTTTCTGGAAAGTTTGTGTAAGGTTTGTATAATTACTGCCTTCCACATTTAGTGGGCTTGACCACTCAGGCATTCTGGAATGGGGATTTTGTGTGTACAGTACAGGGAGGGCATTTTTTAATCTCAATTTCCATATCTTTAAGAAATATGTTGCCATTTAGCTTTTCTCTTTTAATTAATGTTTTAGATGGTTGTATTTGTCAATAAAGATTTTCATTTCACTTATTTATTAATTTAAATTTATTTATGTGAAATTTTTGCCGTAATGTTGTTTTATCATTCCCTTATTAGATTGTCGTAACTCTACTATCAATAGTGATATTCCATATATCATTCTTGATACTTGTAGTTTGTGGTTTTTCTCTTTTTTCCTTTTAGTATTCTAGCTTTAAATAAATAAAAACAATATTAAAATGATAACAATAATAATAAAAGCTGTAGTTTTATTAATCTAATCAAAGAAACAACTTTGTCTTTTTTATTTCCTTTTGTCTGCATTGTACATTATTGACCAGTTCTTGTATCTATTATTTCACTTCTTCAACTACACTGAATTAGATTACATCTTTTATATAGCTATTTTATATGAAGGCTTAGATTGTTGATCATAAATCATTCTTCTTTTCTAACATAAAATTTTAAAGTTTATACATTTCCCTCTAAGCACTGTTTAAGCTGCATTTCACAAAGTTTGATATACTCAATAGTTTGAAGTTATTTTTTGTTTCCCCCTTGTGAATTCTTCTTTGGCCCATGACTCATTTAGAAACATTTTGCTTATTTTCCAAATATTCGGGGGGAATTTCTAAGTATCATGGTATTATTTCTTATTTAATTCTGTTGTGTTCAGAGAATATAATCTGCATTATTCAATCCTTTGGAATTTATTGAGACATTCTTTGGCCATATAATCAGCTATGGTGAATGCCCTATGATCACTCAAAAAGGATGTGTTCATCTCAGTGTTATATACCTGTTCATTATATCAAGACAATTGGTGATGATATTCTCTTTTTATTGGGACAACATTCTATCAGTTACTGAGAGAAGGATATTTCCAAGTATCTATAACCTATTCTGGAGTTTTAGCTTACCTCTTTCTATTATAAACTGAGTGGTGCCTATGGACTAAAATATGCATTCTTAATTTGATCTCCCTTAATTTAAAATTTATCATTTCATATTTAATGAAAGAACTTTATATTCATATAATTCCAGTTACCTTAATTCAATTTTTGTGCTGTTGTAGTCATATATTTTAGTATTATATCAATTATAAACCTGCATTAAATCGTTATTTTTCTTTTGAACAGTCAATTAATTCTTCAAGCATTTTAAAAGAAATAATGATATATTTACCATTTCGTTATTGTTCATTAATTCTTAAAGAGCTACATTTCTATCTGGTACCATAGCCTTCAGCCTGAAAATATTCCATTAGCATTGTTCGCAGTGTATATGTGCCAGCAACCTATTTTCTGAGTTTTATTGATCTAAAAATACATTTCTTGTTTACTTTTGAAGGAAAAATTTTGGTTTGCAGACTTTTATTTTTCTTTTGGTACTTTTTTCATTATCTTCTGTCCTCCATTATTTGTATGAAAAATCAAGGATTGTATATACACACGATGGAATACTACGTGGCAGTAAGAAGGAACGATCTCATGAAACATATGACAACATGGATGAACCTTGAAGACATAATGCTGAGCGAAATAAGCCAGGCACAAAAAGAGAAATATTATATGCTACCACTAATGTGAACTTTGAAAAATGTAAAACAAATGGTTTATAATGTAGAATGTAGGGGAACTAGCAATAGAGAGCAATTAAGGAAGGGGGAACAGTAATCCAAGAAGAACAGATAAGCTATTTAATGTTCTGGGGATGCCCAGGAATGACTATGGTCTGTTAATTTCTGATGGATATAGTAGGAACAAGTTCACAGAAATGTTGCTATATTATGTAACTTTCTTGGGGTAAAGTAGGAACATGTTGGAAGTTAAGCAGTTATCTTAGGTTAGTTGTCTTTTTCTTACTCCCTTGTTATGGTTGCTTTGAAATGTTCTTGTATTGTATGGTTTTTTTTTATTTTTTGTTATTGTTTTTAATTTTTCATACAGTTGATTTAGGAAAAAAAAAGTTTTTTTTAAAAAAAAAAACAAGGAAAAACATATGCAGAGCCCCCTTGAGGAGCTGCTGGAGGATGCAGGGGTGTTGGGATTTGCCACCTATGTGCTCACAGACATAGGGGACTGGTGGTTTGATGGGTTGAGCCCTCTACCACAGGTTTTACCCTTGGCAAGACCGTGGCTGCAAAGGAGAGGCTAGGCCTCCCTATGGTTGTGCCTAAGAGCCTCCTCCTGAATGCCTCTTTGTTGCTCAGATGTGGCCCTGTCTCTCTAGCTAAGCCAACTTGAAAGGTGAAATCACTGCCCTCCCCACTACGTGGGATCAGACACCCAGGGGAGTGAATCTCCCTGGCAGCGTGGAATATGACTCCCGGGGAGGAATGTAGACCCGGTATCGTGGGACGGAGAACGTCTTCTTGACCAAAAGGGGGATGTGAAAGGAAATGAAATAAGCTTCAGTGGCAGAGAGATTCCAAAAGGAGCCGAGAGGTCACTCTGGTGGGCACTCTTACGCACACTTTAGACAACCCTTTTTAGGTTCCAAAGAATTGGGGTAGCTGGGGGTGGATACCTGAAACTATCAAACTACAACCCAGAACCCATGAATCTCGAAGACAGGTGTATAAAAATGTAGCTTTTGAGGGGTGACAATGGGATTGGGAAAGCCATAAGGACCACACTCCCCTTTGTCTAGTTTATGGATGGATGAGTAGAAAAATAGGGGAAGGAAACAAACAGACAGACAAAGGTACCCAGTGTTCTTTTTTACTTCAATTGCTCTTTTTCACTCTAATTATTATTCTTGTTATTTTTGTGTGTGTGCTAATGAAGGTGTCAGGGATTGATTTAGGTGATGAATGTACAACTATGTAATGGTACTGTGAACAATCGAATGTACGATTTGTTTTGTATGACTGCGTGGTATGTGAATATACCTCAATAAAATGAAGATAAAAAAAAAGATCACATCAAAAAAAAAAAAAACAAGAAAAAAGAAAAATCAAGGAATATTTCCATCCTTGTTTCCTTGTATATGTGTCTTGTTTTCTCTACCAGCTTTAATTTTTATTGTCACTTTTAATAGCATTATTGAGATATAATAAGCCTCAGACAATAAACTGAACATATTTTAAATGCACAATTTTATAAATATTGAAAAATCGATAACTTATGATATACGTATGGGACTGTGGGACAATATACAAAATCCCCAATATTTATTCATGCCCCTTTCCACCGCTTCCCTCTGACTCATTTGTCTTTCCTTACACATCTCCAGCATCTCCAAATAGCCATCATTTTCTTTCTTTCACTATAGATTACTTTGTGTTTTCTAGAAATTTGTTAGAATGAAATTACAATTTTTACTTTTTTACATGTGGCTTCCTTTACTCAGCAAAAGTAGTCTGAGATTCACCAATGTTGTTTTGGTATTAATAGTTCATTCTTTTAATTTCTGAGTAATAGTAAAGTATACAAATATACCACTATTTGATTATCCACTCACCAGTTGATAGGCATTTGGTTTGTTTCCAGGTTTGGATTATTACAACTAAAGGTGCTATGATCATTTTTTACAAGATTTGTTTGGACAAATGCTTTCATTTCTCTAGGATAAATACCTAAAAATGGAATGGATGAATCAAACGGTAAATGTACATTTAACTATTTAAGAAACTACCAAGGTGACATCAAAAGTGTTTGCACCACTTTCCATTCCCAATGACAGTGTTGGAGATTTCCATTTGCTCCAAATTGTTGCCAATAATTGATATGTCTGGTCTCTCTAATATTAGCCATTCCAGTTGGAATGCAGTGGTATCTCATCGTGGTTTTAATCTGCATTTCCCCAATGATGTGTGATACTGAGCATCTTTTCATGGAACTTTTTGCAATTTTTATATGTTCTTTGGTGCAGTATCTTTTCAAATCTTTTGTTCCATTTCTCTGTTTTTTATTATTATGTTTTGAGAGTTCCTTATGTATTTTGGAAAGAGGTCCTTTCTCAGAGATATGATTGGCAAACATACGTGGCTTGCCTTTTCACCTCTTAACAGTTTTCAAATAAAATCTGTTTATTTTTATGAAGCCCAATTTATCAATACTACCTTTCATAAATTGTGCTTTTGGTGTCATAATTATGAAATCTTTACCTATTCCAAAGCCACAAACTATTTCCCCTATGTTTTATTCTAGAAGATTTATAGTTTAGATTTTACATTAGGTCTCTGACTCATTTTGAGTTAATTTTTGTATATGATGAGAGATGGATTAAGGTTCATTCTGTGTACTTCTGAATATCCCGTTATCGCATTACCTTTTGCTGAAGAGACAACCCTTCCTACAATGAATTGTCTTTACAACACTGCAGAAAACCAACTGATCATGTGAGAGATCCATTCCTGGATTCTTTTCTGTTCCATGGATCTACTTCTCTAACTTTGCACCAGTTTCCCATTGCCTTGATTTCTGTAGCTTTAATTTAAAGCCTTGATATCAGGCAGTACTGCAAATTTACTTCTCTTTTTTCAAAGTTTTGTTGGCTATTTTACATCTTTTGCATTTCCAACACAATGTAGAATCTGTCTTGACAACTTCTACAAAAAATGTCTGATAGGATTTTGACTGGCTTTGCTCTGAATGTAGAGATCAATTTGGGGAGAACTGACATCTTAACAATGCTGTACCTCAATATATGAAGAAGGTATAACTAATAATGAAGGTCTTTTTAATTTATTTTAGTAACATTTGGTGGTTTTCAATGTTCTAGTTTTGCACGTCTTTTATCCAATGCAATTTTCAGCATTTTATAATTTTGATGATGTTACAATTGTTCCTTGTTAAATTTCAGTTTCAAATTGTTTGTTGCTAGTACATAGAAATTCAAGTGCTCATTGCATAATGACTTAGCATCCTTTAAATTTCATGAATTCATTTATTCTAGAAACTTCTTTTGTATTATGTGGACTTTTTCACATAAACAATCATGTCATCTGTGAATGAAAAGAGTTGTAATTTTTCTTTCCAATTTTATGGCATTTATTTCTTTCACTTTTCTTATTATGCAAGATAAAACGTCCAGTGCAATGTTGAATAGCAGTGATGAGAGCAAACATCCTTGCCCTGTTCCTTATCTTAGGGGGAGGCAATCAGTTTTCCCCCATTAAGTGTGATGTTAGCTATGGAAATTTTGTAGATGGCCTTTACAGATTGAGGGAGTTCACTTGTATTTATAGTGTGCGTGTGCTAAAGTAAGAGTTTTTCTCTTTCTTTTTCTCTTTCTCTCTCTCTCTTTTTTTTTTTTTTTTTTGTTAAATCATGAATGGATAGTGATTTTTTCAAAAGCTTTTTTCTGCGTCTATTGGCATAACCATATGTTTTTCTTTTTTTCGTTTTTTTTTTTTCTTTTATTAAGCCTATTAATTTCACGTGTTTCATTGATTTACCTTCCATTGTTAAGCCAACTTTACATTCTTGGAATAAATCCCCCTTGATTATAATGGATCACCCTTTTAATGAAATACTTGGTTTTGATTTGCTAGAGTTTTTCTCTGCTTTCAATCTTTGTTTCTATATTTTTACCTCATATTAATATAGATAAAATAACTTTAAATATAATTTTCCTACTAATTCTTATACCTGTATCATTGCTAGGTTGGCTTCAACTGGTTGAATTTTTTCATTATTTGGCTCTCATTTTCCTGTTTCTTTACTGCCTGGAAATTTTTGAAGGATATCAGTCACAGAGAATTTTATCTCACTAAGATTCAGAATTTTTTTTTTTTATTTCTACAAATTATCTTGTGTTTTCTCCCTGGATGCCACGGAAGATACCTGCAAACAATTTGACATTTTTCACACTTGTTTGTTTTTTTTTAACATTTTGTTTTGTTTATTTGATGCTTACTTAGGTGATTTAAGTGAGATTAGAGGAGGCGTCAGTCTAGGGCTAAGTTTGTCCCATTTCTGAGTGTCATAACTTTCTGAGTCCTCTGTTCAAAGGTCCATGAATTAGAAGGCTGTTGTCATTTTGCTGGAGAGCACACCAGCTGGGCTCACACTGTGTGGCTCAGGCCAGCTTTCCGTTCCCTCCAGTCATTTAGTTCCTTCTCTCCCTGACCTTGGGAACTTTTCTCACATACATGCAATGATCAACACTCCGCCTAAGACTAAGGACCAACACCTTTTTGCAGACTCTGGAGTTCTCTCTGTGCAGCTCTCTGCTACTCTGCTTTGTGAACTGCAGCCTCCCTGTTCTCCTCGGACTCCCAATTCTGTCTCCCCTACTCATGAACCTGCAGCTCTATCTGGGAACTCTCCAAGCAACATTCCGGAGGCTTAGCTTGCTTGTTTTCCTCTCTGGGATCACTGATCTGGCTCTACCTCATGTTCACCATCTGAAAACTGCTGTTCCATCTATTTTCACCCTGATTTTAGTTGTTTCAAGCATAATGGTAAATCTGGTCTCTGTTAATTCATCCTCCCTAAAAGGAAAACTAACTCCTTCACAAGATGTTTTTAGGTTAAATTGTTAATTAAATTTTAATTTTGGAATAACTTTCACTTCACACAAAAGTTTCGAAATAGTACAGAGAATGTCCCTGTAATCTGCAACCAATTTCCCTTGAAGTTAATATATTACATAACCATGTTGTTCACATTGATACACTACTTCTAACTAAACACTGATTTCACTCAGGTATCACCCTTTTTTTAAAAAATTCAGTTTTATTGGGATATATTCGCATATCATACAATCATCCATGGTGTACAATCAGCTGTTCACAGTACCATCATATAGTTATGCAAGCATCACCCCAATCTATTTTTGAACATTTTCCTTACACCAGAAAGAATCAGAATAAGAATAAAAAATAAAATTAAAAAAGAACACCCATATCATCCCCCCATCCCACCCTATTTTTCATTTAGTTTTTGTCCCCAGTTTTCTGCTCATCCATCCACACACTGGATAAAGGGAGTGCGATCCACAAGGTTTTCACAATCACACTATCACCCCTTGTAATCTACATTGTTATACAATCGTCCTCAAGAGTCAAGGCTACTTTTCATCCTTTTTACATTAATGTCATTTTACTTTCAAGATTTCAATCCAGGACACCACATTATGTTTAATCATGAGGTCTCCTTATTCACTTATCTGTGATAGTTTTTCAGCATTTCCTTATTTCCTGTGACCTTAAGAGTTTTGATCAGTACTGGTCAGTATCTCATAATTTGGTTGTGTCTGATGCATTCTCATGATTATAGTGGGATTATGGATTTGAAGGAAAGAATACCCCAGAAGTGAAATGTCCCTCTAATTTCAGTATTTCAGGGGGTGCCTGATTGTCAACACAACTTATTGTAGGTGATGTTTACCTTGATCACGTGGTTAAGGTGGTGCCTGCCAGATTTATCAACTGGTACTGTATTCATTGGCAGTCTCAAATTCCAGCACACACAAAAGAGGAGCCTAGTTAAGCTCTATTTCCTGGAAGGGGAGTTATCTACCTACCTTATTTGGATTCTTCTGCAAGGAAGATTTTTTGGTTCACTCCATTTATCTTCTCAATTATTTATTTATAATAGTATATTTATATATTACTTACATATTACTTACATCAGTATATTTATGTTATATTTTGAGTTATAGTCTAAGTTTGTATTGATTTATTGTGTTACACATTTTTTTTTCCAGCTTTGACTATTGGGAGTTCTTCAAGGTTGGATTCTGTTTACTTTTGACATGACCCCATCTCCATTTTTTTTTTCAGGACTTTCCTACTTTCTAGTAGTAAAAGATGCATCAGGCTTTATCTTTGATTTTCCCTGTCCCAGCTCTAAAATTACCCTTATTTCAAGGAGCCCTGGTTCATTTCACTAGAGGTGTCATTTAGAAAACACAGTGCGGACATTGAGAGTGCTCATTACTTCTGGGTTATCACCACTTCAAGGCCCTCTCAGCAGACAGGGCTAGGAAATATTTGTATAAATCCTGAGTTATGTATGCATGCACACCTATAATTTCTGTGTCTTTCTGGGCATGTGTTATCAAATGAATGTGAGCTCATATCAACATCTCCAACTCCAATCCAGCACCAGGAGATTCACTGTAACTCCCCCAAACCCCTTCTTTGCTGATTTTTAACCTTTTCTCTTGACAGTGAGAAACTTGACTCTCATTATCTAACTTAGGTAGCGCCTGACCTCCTACTCATCACTTTAGCATCACCCTACTTTATTTTCCTCATAGAAATTAACACTACCTGGAATTATCCTCTTCATTTGTATGTTTCCAAGTTAATTGTTTTCCCCAGCTACCCTGCTTCTATAGCTAGAGCTACAATGAATACTAAACCTATTTTTAAAATAAATGAGGTGACTCCATTAGTGACGTGTGTGCATTTCAAGTTTATATATTCATACACCTCACATAGCACACCTTGAGGTAGCAGTGTTCACACTTATGGTTGAAGCATAGCTGACAAAATTTTCTAAGCTAACATTTCTCACCAGAATACTGGAAATAAACAGATGTGGCTACAGCACTCTCTTATCACTTTCAAACAAAGCTGGTGTTATAGACTACACAGAACTTTGCTCTCTCTCTCCAGGGTACAGCTTGGCTAGAAGTTAGAAGGCCACCTTCTGCTGATGTCTCCTTGTTAGCCATCCCAGTTACCTCATGATGTCATTAACGAGAATTCAAAATTATAATACTGGTTAATGTATATCATGAAACTGCAAATTCACAGCAGAAAGTAACTGAAATCCAAGTCCTTATCTAGGAAATCAGTCTTAAATTTTACTCCCCATTATCCAAAAGGTAAAGTATATTTTTGGTGGAGGTTTTACTTAGGAATATGGCATATTTCCATTCTTGTAACTACAATAAAATACATCCCCACATAAAACCAGACCAACAGAGTTGTAGCCTTAACATTTCCTATTGGCCATTCCTAAATTATTTTCACAAATTATTTGCTAAGTGATTCTTAAAGAATTTGCCTCTAAACACGTCATACATATTGAATATTTAAAAGTAGGAGAACACCTGACATAGCTTGGTGTAAAAGTGTCCATCAAGACAGTTTTCAAGTACTGTGTCTAATGTGAGTCTTTGATGTACAGAATCAGTTTCTGCTGTATCAGTGACTGCTTGTCACCCTATTTAGGTATAACTTTCTAGAGTCTTCCTATCCACTACTAAAATGTGATTTTATTCCCCTTTCCCAGTATTTCGATGTCAAGGTAGAAAAAGGAACAATCACAACTTTGCACTCAATAAATAATTTAGTAATATGAAAACTATCAAGGCAAAACATGAAAACTAAGAAGGATATTTTGCCTTATGCATAAAGTGATATTATTATGAGATAGTGAAATTCAGAAGCACATAAATAAATTTCCTAGCAGATGAAATGTTCTAGCAGACTGAAGCAGCTTAGCAATTTAATGTCAGTGTTTTAGAAATGGGAGACACTATGGCTGAAGACATTATTTTTAAACTGTGCTTGTTTTTGCAAAAATTTCAGTGGCAAGTTTTAACATAATGATACCCATCAACCTCTGTGTATATATTTATCATGCTTTTATAGAATAAAAATGTAAGTCATCAGAGAATTTTGCTTGTTTATTGTCAATTTCATTAACAAAGCATATCTCTTCCCAAACAAACCTGAAAATAATGTTACTGGCATTCATTCTTTCTGGTTATCTTTTTTTAAAAAAATAAATAAAATGGCTTCAATTATTTAGCTAACAATATCTCATTTACCCAAAAGATTCAAAGAAAGACAAACTTTTCATATTTGCTATGAGCATCCATTGTGAATCTTTCTTCAATTTTCTTTTCTATTCTTGCAATATTCTTCATTCATAACTCTTTTGTAAAGTTTATGCCATTGTTAATGTAAAATATATTGCATCCTTCTCTTTCAGGACCACCTGAGCTTATGCAGGAGATAAAGAATGGAATTGACTCTTTTGTCCCCACATTCTTGCAAAACACTTGTCATGAGGTAAGTGCAAAATATATATTGTTTTTCTTTTATTAAGTAAATTTGGAAATATTTTAAAAACTATGCTATATTTATGAAATAGAATATTATGAAGCCATAAGGAAAACACTGAGGCAAATACATAAATACTCACAATTATAGTGACCCAGAAAAATATAGCCATAGTGCATAATGTGGAAAAAAGCAAATTACAGGACAATAAATATAGCATGATCTGGTTTTGTAATACTAGTAGTAGACATAGATAATGGATGGGCATCTGTATGTGTCTCATAACAACTGAGAAATACTAAAACATACATGTCCACACATGCATGCATATGTGAAATATTTTTATTTCTTTTTATTTTAATATTAATTATGAAAATATGTTATTGTGCATTATGAAACCTTAATTAGATCACCTAATGAGATTAGTTACTGGCTCTTTCTCCTTCCCTAACTCTTTCTTTGTAGAGCCACATAGTAGATTTTTGATACAACTTATTGTAATGTAATAGTTTATTTGTGAATTTTTACCCTCCACTAACCTATGGATTCTCTAAAGTGGATTTATACCATTCTTTTTTTGTGTGTATACTTTGACCATCATACAGTTCTTGATGTTTTCTGTACCCAAGATGTTTGATTTTAAATGGGTAAATAACTACCTGAGAATCTAGTTAACTGACCTTCTTGATATAAACCTAATTCTGTGTAAATTCATACCCCCTACTGGAAAAACAAGAAACTGCAAACATTCAGGTAAGTTTCATTCATTAATAGACAAATTGTTGGAAACATTTTTCAAATTTAAAGTTAATTGCATTTTCCCCTTACAAATTTCTCCAAATTCTTACATTAGTTAAAAAGATGAGTTTCCAGTAAAAGGGGTTTATTTTTTCCTATAACCTTAACAAAAATATAGCAATCAAGAGTATGTAAAAACAAGGTAAATAAGCTTCACTATTGGAATGCTAGTGGAAAGGGATAATATTGGCATTATAATTAATTCTCTTATCTTTTCTTGGGTTATGGAATAATTAATATTGAGAGTGGGAGATAAGGGAATTATCAGCATCAAATCAATATATAAGATCAATATGAGAAGAGAAAAGATGTAGACAGTTATGAATATATATTTATTATCTGTAGGTGAAATGGTGTTAGTATAAAACCCAGGAGCAATAAGATGAATAAGATATGCATATTATTCATTGTGTATGTCCTTATAAAGAGAGTGGTATAAGTTCTTATATAGAGTAACACCATTGTATACTTTCCAAGGTCCTGTAGTTGGTAAAATTTACCAAGGTTTTATTAATAACATAACCAAAGTGATTGGAATGTGACATTTTGGTGTTAAAGAGAATCTATCTCACATACCAAATCATCACGGTTTGCTTCCGTAAACTAAATTGTAAGTAACATACATCAAGTCCAAAACTGGCCCCAACCATTGCTAGTTATGTGTTCTTGGGCAAATGCTTAACTTCCCACAGCTTTGTCATCCGTGACATAAGAATGATAATAATAAGAAACTCTTAGGGTTGCTATAAGAAATATACACATTGATCCGCATAAAGTGTTTAGAAATGCCTGGCACACGGCAGTAAACAATCAGTAAATGTTAACTGCTGCAGTTGTTAGGTGCCATGCACACATGAAGCTATGACCAAATCCAAACACATGGATTTTCTTGTATCTTTATATCTGTCTTTCTATCTATATAAATGTATAGATATAATATGTTATAAATTGTTACCTATTCAGAATCAATTAACCTGACTGATTCATTGTGCTTCACTAAATACAAGTATTTAAAACTTGTAGATATTAAAAGGGAGGGCACTTATCCAGAATGTGGGCAGAAGGATACAGAAACAAACAACTTCAGTATAACCTTCAAATAAAATGAAAAATTCTGTTGAAAATATACCCTTTAGTTGCTTAAATGAATATAACATTTCATATGCCAAACAGCAATATAAAGACTTGAATTTAAAACATATATTCTAGCATGTCAACAGTAACTCAAACAAAACATATATCAGGTACAAGTATTATTCAAAAAATGAATTAAAAGGAAATAATTTCAGCAAAGACTAATGTTAAAAAAATTAAAATTACTTTTCTCATGTAAGGCATATACCTGAGGGCACTGTGGCTAAATTTGCTTATATTTTAGATTAACTTGGTTAATGTATTAAATACGTTATCATCTCCATAATGGAACATATTACTTAAAGGAAATGCAGCGTAAAATGACAAATCCATGAGAATCTATTGAGAGTTTTCTTGCAAAATGAAGGGGCAAAATTATTCAGAAAAACTCTTCCTAGCATAGCATTATTAAAATGCTGAATAAAACATTCAAGTGAATTTGTTGAAAACTAAGGAGATACCCTGAAACAGAAATTTCACAAAGGGCAAGTTAACATGTATGTGAGGTCTTGAACTGTCATTTTCCCTAATGACATGTGACAATCCCAAAGGCCTGGAGCCAGGGTTTTAGTGCCTAATATATTCATAAAGTATCTAAAAGGTCTGGAGTCCACACCAAGAGGTAGATTGAATAAAGACCTCAAAATAATGCCTGAATGCCTGCAGAGCAACAGTCTAGGTGGATAAACTTTATTAAACCTGTCCCATTTATGGAAGATGATGAACTGGAATATTAATCAAACAAATGTACCTCCTGATAATTTCTAAGTATAATTTTACATTAACTTGGATTTGGAAGTGCAAATCACACTCTCTATATTGCCCGAAAACTGAAAGCTAATATTTTAATGGAAAGAGCCCATGTGTACCTAGCAAAGGCACACAAGATCTCCGCAGAAGTCATGTTAGCTCAAAGAATATCAGAAAAGATAGGCTAGTTTATTTCAGGATAAAAATATCCCCTCCACCAAATCTCACTGGCTTAAAACAACAGAGGTTTGTGGTTATTGTCCATGATGTAGTTCCATTATAGTTAAGCTGCGATTTTGCTGTATTGTCTTCACTCTGGAACTCAAGCTACTGACCTTCAACTATCTGGATGGTTTCAGATTGAAGTAGAGAGACCGAAGAGAACACTGTGAATGCATACTGGCTGTAAAGCTTTCTGAAACCTTCATATTTCATTTACAAAAAGCAACCACCTGAACACACTAATTTTTATTGGATGGGGAAGGTAAGCTACACAGAATATAGTGAACAACTATTTTGACTACAAAATGACTCTCTCAGAATTCTAAGGATAAAGGTCCAAGGAAAATTAGAACACAATAAAAAATAATAACAAATGGAAAGATAAAATATCTATTAAGATGTGGCTGTATAAATAACAGCAATCTGTAGCTATTCACTACATTGGAAATTATACAGAATCCAAACTGTAAATACCACCAAAATTATAATCAGATGCAAAATGACTAGGTATAATTTGTTTAAAGAAATGAAAGGTGAAATTTAAAAGATAAGGTAAGAATCTAAACTTGCCAAAATTTATCAGATGGGTTTGAATATAAAACAATAAGTTATAAAAAGTAAAATGTATAATAATCTAATATTAATTAAATTTTAAAGAGTAGAATCCATGAATTAGGTAGATCTTAAACAAAGGTAGAATAAAAGGAAAATGTGTAAATTATGAGAGATTAAGGACAATACAAATCTAGCCTGAGTTCTAAAGGATGATAATAGAAGGAATTGACCATAAGCATTATATGATAAGGTAATAATGGGACATTTTCAAAAACAGATGAAGGAGATTGAGTCACAGATTCAAGAAAATCATCATATCTCGAGAAGTATAATGGAAAGAGATGGTATTTGAAGAGATAACGGTCAATAGTTTTCCAGAATTGTTGAAATCATCAATCTTCAGATTCAGGGAAATTAAGACATATGAATAATTCTAAAAATATCAATACCTAAAATACAGTGAAACTTTACAAAGTTTTGTATGTTTTTACATACTGCAAAGGAAGTATTACAATAAGTCACAGAGAAGAAACAAGTTATCATCCCGATAAAAACAGCAATGTGACTGAGAGCTTCTTTCCAATGGAAACTATGGAAGCCATAAAAGGGGAATTTAACATTGGAGTACTGAGAGAAAATAATTGTCAACTCTGATTATCCAGAGAAAGTAATTTCAACAAGTACAAAAACAAATAATATCTTTATTAAAAACAAAGATTATGAGAATGCATTTTCAAACGATCTTCATTAAAATATACACTACTGTTCTGGAATTTTAATAAAAATGAAAATATATCCTGTTCTGCTTTTGCATAGAATGTAGAAATCTACAAGACAATGTCATTCTCACGCTAATGATAATAAAAAGCTGGATAATCTAAAAAGTCATAACTTTACTTGAGCACATAAGAAAAAAGTGATAAAGCTCTCCAAAAACAAAAACAAAAATGAGGACACATGAACTTTCAGCAGCACAAGTGGTCACCCTATAAATAGGATGTAGTGTAAAAGGTGGAAATAAGAAAGAAGAGATAAAATATTTCACCAGACAGATGGAGACAATAAAAGTCTAATAGAAATACTGAAATGAACAAAAAAACATTTCAAAGATGAAGATTTACTTTATTGGGCTCATCAGTGGGAAGAATCATTGAAGTTGAAGGTAGTTGAATAGAAATTATCCACATGGTAACACAAACAATAAAATTATTTTTTAAAAAACATTACTACAGTGAATCAAAGGGTTATAGGACAGTATCAAATGGTCTAACAAATGTGTAATTAAAGTCCAACAAGGAGAAAAAGAAAGAACAGGGAAAAATAAATATTTGAAGACAAAATGGGTAAGTTTTCCCAAATTAATGAAGCAAAACAAACAACATCAAGGGACTCTCAAGCCTAATAATAATAATAATAATAATAATAATAATAATAATAATAATAAATTAAATAAGAGACATGGGGGGTCAAAATATATCCAGAAAGCTAAGTTTAGAAATATAGCAAGCTTCTTGCCAGAAAATAAGCAAACCAAAAAAATATACAGAGAGAAAGGAAAAAAGGACCTGTGAATGCTCATTGGCTGTAAAACCTTCAGCTAAACTTGTATTTCATTGACAAAAAAGCAACTATCTGAATATATATAATTTTTAATGGATAGGGAATGTTGAAGTGCAGAAATAAAAAATAACCAAAGATCCCATAACCAGCAGAAATATTCTACAAAAATATTTAGAGCATGGCAAGATGTCTTCTCTCACCCCTCTTATTCAATATTGTACTGGGAATTCTAGACAATGCAATGAGGCAAGGAAAGGAAATAAAAACGGCTATAAATTATAATTATTTGCAAATAACATAATCATACAAGTTGATCCCAAAGAATACACCAAAGAATCTGCTGAAATTAACAAATGAATTTAGCATTATTGCTGTATACAAGTTAAATAAACAAAAAAAGTATTTCTAAATAGTAACTATTAAAAATTAGAAATTAGAATAGAATGCCATTTATAATTAAAAAACATGAAAATGTAAGGATAAATCTAAGGCCATATATGCAAGATTCCTATAAAATTTTGATGTAAGTTATTGAAGAGTACTAACATAAATAGACATATACCATGTTCATGGATCTAAAGACCCAATAATGTTAAGATGCCAACTCTCCTGAGATTGGAAACTCTCAAACTGTTTCTAAAATGAATATTGAAAAGCAAGGGACCTAAAATTTGCTAAGACATTTTTTAAAAAGAAGAAATTTGTATTTCTCATACAAATTTGAAGACTTTCCTCTAAAGTTCAAGTAATACAATAATAAATTCAGTGTGATACTGGCATAACAAGATATGGATATATCAGTGGAACAGAATAAGGAATACAGAGACAGATACATACATACATAATCAATTGATTTTCAACAAGAGTGAAAATATAATTCACTAGAGTAAGACTATCTTTTCAAAAAATTGTTTGGGAAAAGCTACACATTTACATGCAAGAAAAGAATAAATAAATAACCCCTACCATTATCTTGCATCAAATATTAACTGGAAATTGATGACACTCAAATAAAAACTTAAAAACTGCAAAACATCTAGAAGGAATCATAGTAGAAAAAATTTTGTTACATTGGATTAGACAAAGATTTCTTAGAAAGCATACAAAAATATCAAACTATAAAATAAAAATAATAAATTGGTCTTCCTCAAAAAATCTGATCTTTGAAATACAGCATTAAGATAATGTGAAGATAAACCACAGACCATGGGAAATGTTTGTTATACATAAATCCCATAAAGAATTTGTGAGATATATAATATAGTAATCATTATAAGCTAACAATAATGAGAAAAATGATTTAAAAGTGGGTGAATTTTTTGAACCAATGTTTTGCATTGATAAATACGCACGTGAAGAATAAGGATATTAGAAACAAAGAATAATAACATGCAAAAATACCCCTTCATATATGGCAAATAAGCACGTGAAAAGAGGTCCACTAAGAAAAGATGTTCATTAGTCATTGGAGAAATACTAATTAAAAGCAAAATATGATGCCCCTACATACCTACTACAATTGCTAATGTTAAAAGATAGAAATGAGACAAATAAGAAACACGTAATACAAAAAAGGGCTGGAGAGGATGAAGAATTAAAACTCTCACCCATTGGTGGTGGGAATGCAGCAGTTCCCTTATATAGTTAAGTACACGCTTGCCATATGCCCCAGCCAGCACTCCAGCTCCTAGTTATGTAAACAAGAGAAATGAAGACAAATATCCTTATACAGACCTTCGCAGACATGTGGGTAGCAGCCTAATCCACAATCACCTACATCTGAAAACATCCCAGACATCCATCAACTGGTTCAATACATCCAGTTTGGTACCTCCATACAGAGTTTGCAATTCTGGGGTTCTGGGGAAGGGCATTTATAACAAGTTCCCAGATGATGTTAAAGTGGTTGGTTTAGAAATCAGATCTCACACCATTGATTTAGAACGTAATCACTTAACTGTCTAGATGGTCCCCCTCCCCTCCCCCGCCCAAACTACTACTTCATAATGATACGAATGTACACTATTGTTTGTACAGGGATGGTTGGGATGAAAGCAACCTCCCTGCAACCTAAATGTTTTGAAGGATGACACATGCATAAAGATGGGGTAAACATAAATGTGATAAAATATGAACTAGATGTTTTAAAACACCTTCCCTGGCCAAGATGGTGTTTTGTTTTGTTTTGTTTTGTTTTAATCTTATACTTGTGTGCATGCACAGACACATCAGTTAACTAAGATGAGCAAGGACAGGAAATTTGGCTGAGGTTGGGGAAATCACTTGTACCACTTCATTACACTCAGAAGACTGCAAATGTGGTTACAACTAGGACTAGTGCAGCCCTGCATGTGAGAATCTTGGCTCTCTCCATGAACTTTCTCCTGAGCTACCTTGACAAGAGCTGTTTCATACTTCTTGATGATCCCAGCATTGCATACAACAAAGATTTGCTGAATAGATGCTTATTGATTGATGATTTCTGATAATCTGCACTGGGACTTTATGGAACAATATATTAGCTTAAAACCATCATGCAGTGAGTAACACTTTACTCCAGTGTCTGTAATAATTTTTTAATTGTTCTCTTTTCCATATGTAAGAAAAATACAAAGCTTTCTGTTACATTGAAAAAATGTCAGATATCAACTGAATTTGGAAAAGCTGATCCAAAGTGAGAGCTATTACTGAGCTATTAGAGTTTCTCAGGATTAAGAACCACTATGAATCTTCCTGCAAGCTGTCTCATCTCCTTTAGATCCTATAGTTCACTCTTGCCTTGGTTGCTTTGCCATCTTGCCAGATATCTAGGGAGTGCACAGTGGGCAAAGGACAGATAATTAGGCCTTTCCCAAAGAGCAGCACTGTGGAGTCAGACAAGGCAATTCTGGAATCCTAGAAGTTGGGTTCTTCCTTTCCCTTGCTGAACTTCCCATGAACAGGCTACACCATAACATGTTTAATGAGTCTTCTCCAGTCCTTCATGCCTTCAGTAATGGATGCTGTGATGGCTAAGTTCAAGTGTCAACCTGGTGAGTTTAAGGTGTCCAGTTGACTGGTCAAGCAAGCTCTGCCCTGTGAGGGTATTTCATAAATGGATCTGCATGTACAATCAGTTGATTGCATCTACAACTGATTGCAGCTACAGTCAACAAAGGAGATCGTCCTTAGCAATGAGGGGAGTCTTCTCACCCAATCAGAGATCTTAAAGGCAAAAATGAGAATTTCAGTAGTCAGAGAGAAGAACCTCTGTCTCTACTTCAGCCAGACAGATTCTAGGGAACTCAACATCACCTTCATCAGAGTTTACAACTTGTGGCCTGCCCTACAGATTTTGGACTTGCTAATCTTCATTGTCCCATAATCAATTCAATCTCCCTCTCTCTCTCTCTCTCTCTCTCTCTCTCTTTCTCCTATATATCTACATATCTGCAGTCAGTTCTGTTTATCTGAAGAACCACGACTAATACAGGTGCTTAAGAAAATAATTGGGAGCCATTTTATCATATTTTGGGGATTTTAGCAGAGTCAAAAGTAAGCATTCTGTTTTCTAGGTCAATGACATTCTCATATATTGCAGCCCTTCTGAGAGGGCTATTCATCAGTATGTGTTAAAGCCTGAAACATTTATACACTTTGGTTTTTTTGATTCAGTACACATTTAAGGTTTATCTTAAGGAAATAAGACATATAAATAGATATCATGCTTATGAATATCCAAAGCAATGTTATAGTAAAATAAAAACAAACTACTTGTCCAAATCCTAAACTGTGGTATTAACCATCAATAAAATATGTGGCTGCCATTAAAATTTCAATGATGTATTTTCCACTACTACATTGCCAAAAGTAGATTATAAAATAAGATATTCAGTCTGATTCCAATTTTTTCAAAATATGAGTGTAAATCTCCACAGAATTTATACATTTATTTACTTATATTTGCATTTTCTACATATACACATTTATACAGAAAAATATTAAAAATAGAGATGTGAACAGAAAAATACTAGAAATAGAGATGTGAAATGGTAACAATGTGTGTGCAGCAGGATTGACTGTGACTTTTATTCTATTTCCCACTGTTTTTCTGTCATTTCTAAATTTTCAGAATGAAAATTGAGTGGATTTATTGTCACATTAATTTTATTAAAAAATGTAAAAAGGCCTTAGATACTTCCTGTATCAGCCAGTCATGGCTTATAATTTTTAATTGCTCACAGAATCTGAAATAGCACTATCGACATTATGAAAAACAGCCTAACTCTTCTCCTAGTAATGTGGAGTCTGTCTGTCTAAAACAGATACCTATTTTTTAGCAAAAACCCACAAATGGCTGCATATAGCACCTATCAGGAAACTTCAAGGAAGTTTTCCCAGTAGGGTCCCTATATTTTCATGGATGCCATCCTGATTTACTTCAGTTGCTGGCTATCTGGACAGGTACTTTCAATGCTTCCATTATCTGTGGAAAAATGTTATGAAGTTCCTGTGTGTGTGTGTGTGTGTGTGTGTGCGTGTGTGTGTGTGAGACCCAAATGTCTGTATTCCCAGAATGTTAATAAAACTCCAACTGATATATTTTTAAGGTTTGCATAAAATCGTAAGTTATGGGCATCTGTAAAGAAGATGTTTCCCTACCAGATAGCCTTCTTAGCTTTGGGCAACATAAATAAACTTAGGCAGCAAAGGCATTTATTGGAAATATATTGGCTAGATCCCATGATGAACAGAGAAATTCCAGAGAATCGCATTCAGGAAGCTGACTGTAGCTGAGAGAGGTAAGCAGGCTGGCACATTTCCACAGGAAAATTGACTGAGAGCCACCACTGACCTCTCTCCACAAGACACTTACTGTGCTCTGGCTCCCGCCAGCACCTCCACCCCTGGCTGCTAGGAACTGCGATGCAGCCTGTCTTCACAGAGTCTCGACTTAGCCTGCATCTTTAGCACCCACTCCAGAGGCAGAATCCTAGCAAGGAGCATGTGCTGGGTGGAGCCTCGGCCATAAGCGGCCATCAGGAGTCTTGGAAAGACATAGGGACATGCCTGCCCCACTCGGTTTCTACAACCGGAAGTGAGGCCCTGGCTCCCACCTGCTGTCTTCCTCCAGGGAAGTAGCATGTTTCAACGGGCAGCCCAAAATGATGAAATCAACCACATTGAAGTATTAGAAAAAACACATTTAAAAAGAAAACAAAAATGGCTAAGAATATCTTTTTTGTTCAATTCCATTAAGTTTAGAAGGTAAGCCAGGTCTTAAGGGTTCAGTGGCTAAGAGATTTCAAATAGAGTCAAGAGCTATCTTGGAGGTTACTCCTATGCAAGCTTCACCTAGATAGGCCAAATGACCACAGTATGACAAGCCCAAGTCAACAGTAGTCCTGAAAACCTTAAAGAATACCTGGATGCCTATCTGAGACTCTATAAAAGTTTCACTCACTAAGTTTATTCTTCAGAAACTTAAATCCTCCAGAGAACTCCTATGCCAGCTAAGTGCCAAAACCCAGAGGCAACAGCCTCTTCAAAATTTGCTCTCTAACTACTTGTTAAATTGCACTTGGAAAGTTTTCACTTCTATCTATATATATGTTACATTCTACAATAAAAAAAATATGACCAAAAAAATTGTTAAGGAAAGCTGAGCAGTTTCACATATTGTGTATATTCATTGCCTTGGTTTAGTGGATCTTTCAGGCATGATATCTTAAAAGTTTCAAGACCTGATTATTTCAAAAAGAGAACAGCTACAAACTCTCTGTGAAAAGAGATGTGTATGGTAGTGATGCATGTATGTAAAAAATATATTATTATATTGTTAATTATATGAAATATAATGCAGTAAATCTATTTGAGCTTTCACTGTATTATTAGGCTTGCTCTTAGCAGTAAAATAAATTTAAATGTTTCCATGACACATTCAATAAACATTTATCATTTAAGCCTTTCCATAATTAAGTATTAAGGACCAATTAGCTATCAATGCTTGTGATTAGTTTTAGGTGTACAGATTCAGTAGAAATAGTTCTTGTCCCATGGGATTTACAATCTATAGACATTTTTAAAAAATCACCAATGTCATCTAAAATAGAGGGATTCTGCACAAGAGTTTTATTAAGATATAGAGACATGCACTCTGTATAGGAAAAGGTCATCTAATTTTTTGTATTCTAAATAGAAATTATTATTGCTAATATGCTTGTGAATGAATGAAAAAAATGTACCTAAGTATGACGTATGAGTACAAAAAATGAGCAGTTTTGCTTACGTGAGTTTGGGCAGGCCTCATGAAGAAAGTGATATTTGAACTGGACATTAAGAAGTTAATAGCATTTTTCCAAGTAGAAAAGAGAGAAAAGGAGAAAAGTACAGGCAACAGCCACACTCTGAGGAAAATCAGGTGAATATGAAATAACTTGGTGTATTTGGAGAATGGTGAGAACTCAGCCCTCCCTGGGGCTAAGAATGCACAATAAAAGGGAATATTTTGGATCCATTTGGCATGTGAAAGCCTTCTTTGAATGCCAAGCTAGATTGTTACGATTTATTCTCCAGGAAATGGATAGATGTTAAAGGTTTTACAGCAGAGATTTGAAGTGATCAGATTTGTCTTACGCTATTTCTCTCATCTCATTCTGTCTTGAACAATAATTAAAACCCATGAAACAGCTCTTGTTAGGTTGATAATGCCTCTCCCATGGCTAATTCTAGTGGTCAATTCTCAGTCCTCCTCTATCTGGCCTGCCCGTGGTGGGGAGACCCAAAGCCGACCTCATGATCCTCACCTCCAGATGCTCACGCCTTTGTTTAATTCTCTCCAACCCATGAATTCTGGAAGGCACCAAGGCTCTTCTATGCACACTCCCTTCCAAGGTGAGTTCATCAGCCTCACCACGTTGAACGTGATCTCCAAGGTGACGATGCCTCGGCACACGGAGCAGACCCCTGCTTCAGGTCTCCTTTCAAATCCCTTTCCCAAACACCATCACAGTTTACTCACCATAACCTCCTTCAAGTCTCTACCAACCAGGCCACTCCCATTGAGACTTTCCCTGATGACCCTCTGCAAAATAACTACCATCTCTCTCTTGGCAAGGTTTGTTTTAATTCGATAGTACTCACCACAATTTAATATGCTGCATATCTACATGTTTGCATTACAGGCTAATTTTTGACTGTCTCCTCTTACTAGAAAATCAGTGCTGAGTCAATGTTTTGTTTGCTGCTGCATTCTCACACCTACATGGGTGCATGGGTGCATAGTAAACACAATATGACTAATTGCTGAATGAACAAGAGAGTGTTTTAAAATGCCATGACATTGGTCCAAAGAGATGGTGGGAGCTCAGACATTGACGTCTGCAATGAAAGGAAGATGAAAGGGCACATTGAGGATACTGTCTCATATTAGGACTCCTTTTATGCTCTCACCTGCACTAACTCAAAGCCTTTCATCTCATCTTTGAGCTTTCAGACTCTTCCCCATTCATTCTGTCCTCCATGCTGATTGGGAGAAATTCTTAATCCCAGTAACTATTGCTGTGTTGGAGACCATGTTTCAGCTCCTTAGACAGCATAGAAGGTCCTCCATGGTCACTGTCATGCTAGTCCACAGGCTGAAGCTGTTCTGAGTGACTTATTTTTCCCTGAGAGTGTTAGGGTGTTTCTTGTGGCTGCACATATGCCCCTTTCAGATGAGCACTGCAGGGTGCTGGATGCTTTGCACCCTTTCCTCCTGGGGAAACCTGCTCTGTGTTCAGCAGGCAGGTCAGAGTGTCTGTTCTAATACCTCTCCTGGCTGAGATCTGCCCTGTGTTGTGGCTCCAACTGCAGTTCCCTTCATGCCCTGGACCTTGCATATCCTTCTTCCTATATGTTGCCATGGTTTGCTGCTTCATGGTTATTTAATCTGAGTTCCTGAGCGCAGGTGTAAGTCATAGTTATCTGTGTCCCTCATAGCTCAGACCTAATATATCATTCTACAAACATCAAATGAATGCTCCAGTAACCAAATAGAAACATGGCTGTGGAGCTTAATGAAAGGAGCAAGGAGAGAGGGGAAGACCAAGGAGGATGAGTGAGGAAGATGAGCAGAAAGTGAGGGAGAAAAGACAACGGAAACGAGAGGAGAGAGGGAGTCCAGTGGAAATTTTATGAAGCTTATGGATCAGTCCTCACAGAAGCTGTACATTTAAAAAGAAAAGAATAAAGAAAGTGTAAAACATAAAGAAAGTCAGGCCAAAAATTCAGGAAAGAAATCACGATTGACCAGGGTGGTAGAATTTATGATTGGAGATACTAATTTTTAACCAAAAGCTTCAAAGAAAAATATTCCTATAACTGAAACATATGGAAGTTAATTTGGGAATTAAGTGATGATTGCAGATTTTGAGACAGTTCTAGAAACTTTATAATCTAGACACTAAAACAACACTTATTTGTAATGGGTAATAGTACTGCACTCAATGGAAACATTACTGGCCATACAAAAATTATGAGAAATTGTCATTCTTAGATTGAGGAGTGCAGGCTTTCTTTTATATAAATTTCTTAAATTTAATTTTATTGAGATTGTTAACATACCATACAATTATCCAAAGATCCAAAGTGCACAATCAATTGCCCATGGTACCATCATACAGCTGCGCATCCACCTCCATATTTTTTTGTTCAATTTTAGAATATTTTCATTACTCCAGAGAAGAAATAAAGACACAAAAAAAGAAAACTCAAATCCTCCCGTATCCCTAATCACCCCCCCTCCATTATTGATTCCTAGTTTTGGTATAGTACATTTGTTACTGTTGATGAGAGAATGTTAAAATAATATTAACTGTAGTACATAGTCTGCAATAGGCACATTTTCCCCTATATACCCCTCTATTATTAACATCTAGTTGTAGTTCCATACATTTGTTCTAGTTCATGAAAGAGATTTCTAATATTTGTACAGTTAATCATGGACATTGTCCACCACAAGATTCACTGTTTTATACATTCCCATCTTTTAACCTCCAGCTTTCCTTCTGGTGACATACGTGACTCTAATCTTCCCCTTCCCACCACATTCACACACCATTCAGCACTGTTCATTATTCTCACAATGTGCTACCATCACCTCTGTCCATTTCCAAATGTTTAAGTTCACACTAGTTGAACATTTTGCTCATAATAAGCAACTGCTCCCCATTCTTTAGCCTCGTTCTATATCCTGGTAAGTTATATTTCGTGTCTATGAGTTTACATATTATAATTATTTCATATCAGTGAGACCCTGCAATATTTGTCCTTCCTTATGTGTCTGACTTATTTCACTCAATGTAGTGCCCTCAAGGTTTCTTCATCAACCCATTTTTTAAGACAGTTTTGTTCATCCAACAGAGTTTCCGTCCTAAGTAAACAATCGATGGTTCCCTGCATAGTCACAAATTTATGTATTCACCACCATCACCACTGTCTGTATAAGGACATCTCCATTTCTTCCACAAAAAAGGAGAAATAGTCAAAGTGGGTAGAGAGACAAAAGAAAAAGAAAAAAAAATGACAGCTAAAAAGCTACAAAAAGAAAGATAGAATTAAACTAAAGTAGAATAAAAGAGTCACACAACATCACCAATGCCAGGAGTCCCACACCCCTGCCCCACGTCCCCCTCTTACAGGCATCTAGCTTTGGTACACTGTTCATGCTACATTAAAGGAAGCATAATACAATGTTTCTGTAAACTACAGTCTCCATTCTGCACTGACTGCATTTTTCCCCCAATACCACCCCATCTTCACCACCTTCCAAGGCTGACATTCATTTGTTCTCCCTCATGTAAAAATATATTTGTACATTTTATCTCAATTGTTGAGCACTCTAGGTGTCACTGAGTTATACAGTCCCAGTCTTTATCTTTCCTCTTTCCTTCTGGTGTCCCACATGCTCCCAGCCTTCCTCTTTCAACCATACTCACTGTCATCTTTGTTCAGTGTACTTACATTGCTGTGCTACCATCTCCCAAAATTGTGTTCCTGACTCACTCCTGTCTTCTCCTATCAGTCTGTAGTGCTCCCTTTAGTACTTCCTGTAGAGCAGGTGTCTTGTTCACAAATTCTCTTATTGTCTGTTTGTAAGAGAATATTTTAAGCTCCCCCTCATATTTGAAGGACAGCTTTGCTGGATATAGGATTCTTGGTTGGCAGTTTTCTCTTTCAGTATCTTAAATATATCACACCACTTCCTTCTTGCCTCCATGGTTTCTACTGAGAGATCCACACATAAGTCTTATTAAGCTTGCTTTGTATGTGATGGATCACTTTTCTCTTGCTGCTTTCAGGATTCTCTCTTTGTCTTTGACATTTGATAATCTGATTATTAAGCATCTTTGTGTAAGTCTATTCAGATTTATTCTGTTTGGGGTATGCTGTGCTTCTTGAATCTGTAATTTTATGTCTTTAATAAGAGATGGCAAATTTTCATCATTTCCTCTATTATTGTGTGTGCCCTTTTTCCCTTCTCCTCTGCCTCTGGGACACCCATGACATATATATTCATGTGCCTCATGTCCTCATTCAATTCCCTGAGATGTTGCTCATATTTTTCCAATCTTTTCCCTATCTGTTCTTTTGTGTGTAGGATTTCAGGTGTCTTGTTCTCCAGTTCCTGAGTGTTTTCTTCTGCCTCTTGAGATCTGCTGTTGTATATCTCCACTGTGTTTTTTTTATCTTTTGTGTTGTGCCTTTCATTTCCATAGATTCTGCCAGTTGCTTTTTCAAACTATTGATTTCCACCCTATGTTCACCCAGTGTTTTCTTTATAGCCTTCATCTCTTTGCCATATCTTCCCTGAACTCATTGATTTGGTTTTTTTATTTGATTTGGCATATTTCTTTGAAAATCTTTAATTGATTGTTTCACTAAAGTGAAACAATATCTCAACTGTATCTTGATTGAGTTGTAAGTTTATTCCTTTGACAGGGCCATATCTTTGTTTTTCCTAGTGTAGATTGTAGTTTTCTGTTGTCTAGGCATCTGGCTTCCTTGGTTACCCCAACTGGATTTTCCCAGACCAGAACGGGTTCAGATCTCAGAATGGGGTTGTATGCAGTTTAAAGTCTCCTGAAGGTGTGTCTTAGAGATTAATAGACTTTCCTGTGAGGTCTCTAGCCACTGTGCTTTTCCTAACCTGCCAGGCAGGTGGTGCCTGTCAGCTTGTTGCTCCTCACTGGTGTAAGGAGATGTGGCCCCTTCAGTTTCTGTTTTGGCTGCTTTCCCCCATGCTCTGGGGTCTGGTTCTGAAGGGAAGACCAGTAGTGTAAGCTGGGTCCCACCTCCTTCCTCTTATGGAAGATACACCCCCTTGGGAGTTTTCATCTGCATTTGAATAGCTTCTTTGTCTCTCTGACTCTGGTATCTCCACTTCTGTCTGGGTCAGAGTGCTGCAAACTGAAAATGGCTGGGGCTCTCTCCACTAAGCCCCTCAGGTTGAGAGAGAGAAGAAGGGAAAGAAAGCCTCTTTCAGAGCCAGTCCACGGCCCCCCAGTTTCACTCATCAGCCAGAGGTAAACTTGGTCGTCTAGGCTACCCATCCCTGGGACAGATGAGTCTTCTGGTTCTTTAAGGTTGGTCATCACCAAAAGCCTCTGTCGGCTTGTTGGGGGCTTCAAGCTTGTATTCAGCAGTCCACATTTGTTAATTAAAACCCCAGTTGTCGCTGGGCTAAGCTACATTCACTTGCTCAGAGAGTGCTGCTTTCTACCACAGCGAGGTTTTGCAGCTCAGCCTGCTGTGGTAGGAGGGGGGCCCCAGTGCAGTTTTGCAGCTTTTACATACAGATTCTATGCTGTGATCTCAGGCATTCCTCCCAATCCAGGTTGGTGTACGATGTGTGGGCAGTCACAGTTGTTCCCCAGCTGTTATTCCAAATTATTTACTAGTTGATTCTGGTTGTTCATTAGTTGCTCCAGAGAACTAACTAAATTCTACTCCTCTCTATACTGCCATTTTTCCCCTCTTCTTCATGCAAATTTTTGATGCATGGTATTTGTTTTAGTTCTGTAGGATGTTTAAAGCAAATATCATGAAATGAGTCAGGTTTAAACTATGGGAGTTTATTCATTTATAGTTTGAGAATGTGAAAATGTCCAATCAAGGCATCATGAAGGCAATGCTTTCTTCCTGAAGACTGTGTGGTTCTGGGGCAGGCTGCCAGTGATCTGGGACTCCTCTGCCACATGGCAAGGCACATGGTGACATCTGCTGGTCTCTCCCTTCTCTTCAGGTTTCATTGCTTTCAGCTTCTTGCTTCCCTGGCTTTCTCTCTCTACTTGTCTGTATCTCACTGTCTTATAAAAGACCCCAGTAAGAGGATTAAGACCCACTCTGAGCCATGCCTTAACTGAAGTAACCTCCTCAAAGTGTCCCATCTAAATAGGCTCACACCTACAGGAATGCATTAGCTTTATGAACATGATTTTCTGGGGTACATATGCTTTCAAACCACCATAGTATTTAATCCATCACCTATATGTTTAAATTGAAGACATTTTCCTTTCACATATTTTAAGGGAAGTCAGTAGTACATGCAGTCCAAAACTCAATAGGAAAATGCAATAAATATTTTAGGAGGAAAAATGATAAATCTAATCATATAAAACAGTAATATTTTCAGCACTTCCAGGGGAATGATTTAGGATGGAGATGTGCATTAGATATGAATAAAATCATTTCAAAAATAGCAATAACTATTGCACCTCATTTGTGCAGGTAATGTGTTTTGAATGCAAAGCTTGGATGATACATAAGATGATGTCAAAAGGGAAAGTTAATGGGGCTAGGTAAGACGGTGAGTATAATTAAATTTCAGACTGTGTTATCCATATGCAATAATTTGTCTGGTGGCTTGCAATTGTAATATTCACAAACAGTAGACACAATGATAAAAGATTCTTTAGAAAATCTAGATCATCTAAGTGGAACATAATGACCCAAATTGTTTTCAAACTATTTTTTACTTTAATTTTGCTTCTGTGAGGTAGCTTCATCACCTAAAAATTTTTGATAATTATGCAGGCTATGTAATTTGGGTTGGTGATAGATTATTCTATTACCCAAAAATAAAAGACAAGAAGAAAAAATGTGTCCATTAAGATAATCTCATCCCAATAAAAATGCTTTGGATGAACTTTCATCTCTGGAACAAATGCCCTTCTGATGTGAACTTGCATATTAAATGTTGAAACAAAACTCATTCATGATCCAATTACCTAATACAAAATTCACCTTTAAAATAGTAAATACTATTTCCATAATATATTCTTTGAGAATTGTTTAGACTCTAGACACTGAAAATACTTGAATGGTTAAATTAAAATGCATTCAATTACGGTTATAGATGTGTGCATTTCTCCTTTTTGCTTACTCAAACTCTAGTTTTAAAAGACTATGTTTAAGAAATGCAAATCCCTAATCACTGAGTTTAACAGGTAATTATGCGCATTTATTCAAGCCAAACCTTGTAAAAATTGATTAGATGGAGTAAAACACAATCCAACACAGGCATCCTGGCAAAAGTTTACAGGTAATTAGTACTACAGCAACTTTTAGAATTGTTGCGATGTAATTTTAATGAAGTGTAACACATACATAAAGATACATAAATATACATAAAGATACATCTTGGTCAATGTTCACAAAGAATAAAGAGTAACTAGAACCCAGCTTAAGAAACTGAGTATTATCAACACCTCTGAAACCCTCATTGCCCCCTCCTGTCAGTACCTGCCCAAAAGATATCCCATTTTTAAATTGTGTATAAATAGACTCAAACAGTATGAAAACTTTGATTCTGCATTAATTTTAACAGAATGTGAAGACTCCCTTTTCCAAATTTCCAATATTTCCTTTATATTTTTCTTTTGCTTAAATAGGAACATAATAAAGAAAACCAAATAAAATCCTGACATGCCATGTAAAGTTCAACTAATTAGAAAGCATCCTACACCCATGAACAGACATATGAACCACAATGAAATAGTTCTTGCTTTCTATTACTCATTCACATACCTGCCACGTATTAATCAGAGCTCTGAATATTCAAAATTTCTCAGATGGCAAGTACACAAACGGCACTAACATATCAATTTAAATAATGGTAAATGCCTGCAAATATGAAAATAAATATGAAGGACTATTGTTCAGTTTCATTCTTTTATGTGATATTTTATTTATTGATTTGTTGATTTATTGTCCTATGATAAATGTTATTCTAGGGCTTTTAAAATTTTGATTGAGAATCATATTCAAATATGAATGCACATAAAATAAAAGCAGACTTCCTTCTGAAAGCTTTGAGAATAGTAAATTAAAGGGGCAGAATGAGCATGAATTAGATCAAGTCACTTGCAGAATTCTTTCTTGTTGACTGGGGTAGGGATTTGAAGGAGCTTAGCTTTGCCCACACTGCAGCCAGGCAGGAGAGCAGCACTGTGGCTCCCAGAGAAGTTCATTTCCAGGAGGGATCCATGAAGTTACTTCCCACTGAAGTCACAGAAAACAACCAACTCAGGATCAGATCTATGCTGTAGTTTTACTTTCTATCTATTTGATCTGTCTTTCCTTGTAAAGAACATGAAAGAGGACTGAAAAATTGTCTTTACAAACTTGGAAAGAGTATTTTCAGAGTTGGATTCATTTTTTATAGTAAGTTTGAATCATTTGAGGTCTCCTGCTGTACTCTGAACCCCAGTTCTTCCAGGCACCACATGCTATCAATTATTCCCTTTCTCTGTTTTTTTTTAATTCCTCAATTATATTTTTCTCCTAAAATACATGCATATATATTGGCATCTTTTACTTTTTAAAAAATGAAAAATAAAAAAAAATGCTCTGCTGTGAACATTACCAGTATAAAAATTAAGACACACACACACACACACACACACACACACACACACAAACACACACACAGAATTCTACATTACTATGAATGAGCCCTAATGTAAACTAGGGACTATGGTTAATAGTATCATCATAATTATATTGTTTCATCCACCGTAACAAAGTTGTCACCCTAATGTAAAATGCTAATAATAGGGAAACCCAGGCATGAGATGAACTCTTGTATTTTCTGTATGGTTAATGTTAGTAGGTATCTGAATGTTGGGTAAAATTCACCATCTCCTTCACTTTTGAAGGGTAGTTTCTCTGGATAGAGATTTTGGATTAGTGAGGATTTTGGTTTTGTCTTGTTTTGTTTTCTTTCGTCTCTTTAAATATTTCCTTCAACTCTCTTCTAATGTGCATAATTTCTGGAAAGAAGTACAATATAACTATATAACTATTATTTTTGTTCCTCTATAGGTAAGGTGCTCTCCCCCTCCCCCCAAACTGGCTGATTTCAAGACTTTTTCTTTGTCTCTTATTTTCTGCAACTTGAATATGGTATGTCTAGGGATACAGTTTACTTGCTCTCCCTGCTTGGTGTTCTCCAAGCTTCCTAGATCTTTGTTTTGGGTTCTGTCATTAATTTTGTTTTCTGTAGTTCTAGTTGTCAGAAGCTAAAATTTGTTTTTGTTTCTCCTTGTTTTTGTCTCTCTTTGTCTTTGCATTTCTCTAAAGACTCCTTCTTAAATAGTGTCTGAGTATTGCAGTTCTTTTGTGCTATAATTCTGGAATACTGTTCATGGGATGTTAAGATATGGGGGGTCAAGAAACCTTCTATTTTCCTATGTTTTCCTATGATTAGGTCTGAGTCTTTTAGTGAGCTCCTGTCCTGGGGCTGTGACCCTCACAAGTATTTCCAGCTTCCTCAGGTAGCTGAGATAAGAATGCTAGAGGAGAATGGAGTTGGATATTTCCCTTTCCCCATCCCAGTTAGGCTCTTAGAAAATCCACATTTTTAGGTCCTAGTGAAATAGTTTCCCTTTAGTGCAAGCTTTTGTTAAGGAGAACAAAATAATCTGGGCGTATTTAAAAGTTGGTAATTTTTGCCCTCTTCCAGAGGAATCCATGAGGGAATTTTCTCCGATCTTCACAGTGAGAACCTGGTGAAGTTCCTGGAGGTAAAACTCCCTAACAGATTTGGGGGGTCTCCCCTAAGGGACCCCAAGCTAGCCCACACTCCCCTGAAGCAATTAGTACATTACTCTTTAAGTATTCCCACCCAATGCTGGCTCCAGCTGTGTTTTCTGTTGCTGTTGTTCACCCATCCTTTGAATCTTCCCCTCTCTCCAGGTTTCAAGGTGGTGGCTGGCCCTGTGGCCTCAAATCACTGACAGATATAAGAAGAGTGTAGATTTTCAGATTTTTAAGCTTTTTTTTCTTCATGTGAGAATGGGAGTGACAACTTTCAAGCTTTTTACATTCTGGACAAAAAACTGGCAGTCTTTCTTAGCATTTTGAGGATATTATTTTCTGTTTCTAGCTTCCATTTTCATAATTGTAAAAGACTATCTTTTCTCTATGGCTACTTGTAATTTTTTTCTATTTCCTTTAGCATTCTAGAGTCTACTATAAATTAGTCTTTGAATATATTTATTTTTTTTATATATGTGGTTCCTGAATCTAAAAATTGGTGTCTTTCCTCCATTAAGATATATCTGTTACTATCTCCCCAAATATTGTTTCTCTCTCATTCTCATTACTCTCATTACTCCAATTAACTCTCTGTGAGAACACCTTAGTTTTGCATCTTTGTCTCTTTACCTCTCAACTTCAATTTCTATATTTCTAGTGCTATATTCAGGATATTTAACCTGGTTATATTTTATAGATTATTAATGCTGTGATAATCTGTTCATTATCTTCAACATCGTATAAACTCAGAACTTTGATTTTTTTTTCATATCTAGGCATTCAATTTTTTCTTTCCAAAATTTGTATGAACGTTTTTTTACAGTATCTTAGATATTATTGGAAATGTTGAATTTCAATTACATTTCCTTAAATATGACTTTTTATTTCATATTTTATATATGCTCACTCACACATCTCACTTGGCATATGTTGTTGTCTTGTGTTTGGGTTTTCTTTTGGCCTTCAGTAACAGAGGTTTTTTTCCTGCTGTATTTTGCAATTGTTGATTATATGCTGTGATATCATTTTTGCTTGTTCTTACTCTATTAAAAACTTGTGAGATTTGAGTTGAAGGCAGTTTCTCCATAACACAGTTGGGGCAACTTTCAAGCCTGAATAATTTCTCCACTTGGGAAAGTATAATTTTAAATTTCAGTGACTGGCAAAGGCAAATCTACAGGTAAATTGTTACGAGTGATACTGTTTTACCTTTCTCAGAAGCCAAGCCAAGACAATCAGAGCCACCTGTTCCAAAGGTTTAGACAGATATGTTTTTTTTCTGGATTTTTGGGCTTTAAACTGAAGTTTCAGTTTTAATTTATTCAAGCCCTTGTCTTCTGCCTCCTAGTTGGGCAGTAAAACTGACTTTATCTTTTCATGCATTATCCCTTGAAAAAGAGCTATCTCAGCCATTCTTTATGTCCATCAAAGTGCTCAGGGTTCTGTATGGGTAGCTCCCCATAGGCTGAATTAACTGTATAAAACTATGTGATAGGATGAGATTTTTATTTTGGTTTATTCAGTCCTGTGCCCCCAATAACTCATATAATGCTTGGTGCATGGTAGTCACTGGCAAATATTTGTTGCATGAATAAAGAAGTAAGTTTAGTGCTATAAGGTAAGATACTTGAGATTTCAGAGAATAAATTTACAAATTTTATCTTTATGAAATTATATTTTGCCTCTTGATATTGGTCATGTTGAGTCACTTAGATTGGGAAAGAAGGGGGTGAAGTGACCCCAAGACCCATAACAACAAGTTCCTTTTGGCGTGCACACCCAGCCCCCACACACCCAGCCCCAATCAGGTCAGTCAGGAACCAATGAAAAGTGCAGCTTATCAATTCCTCATCAGCCCTTGATTGAGGGCTCGACTTTTCCAAGCACTCCCGGGGCTCTCTGGCATCAAAGCCAATTTTTAGCTACGTTGGATTTTGATTAATTTGATTATCTTTCTGACTGATGTAACCAAGCATGAGAGTTAAAGGGATGTACAAGTTACTAATGGAGACATCAATGCAGTGTGCATTTATAAGTTATGCATACATAATGCTCTCTCTCTATATATATGATATTGTGAGTTCTTTAATGTAAGGGATGGACATATAGTAAACTGGTGAAAATTCCATTTAAAAGTATTGTAATAATAATTAGTACTAATGTTATTGAACACTAACAATGAGCTGAGCTTGTAGTAAGAACTTAAGTATGTTATCTCATTTTAATTGTCAGCATCACAGAAGACATGTTCAATTATTTTTTCCACTTACAGAGGGGAGATACAAAAAACTTAACCTGCCCCAACTCATATCAAAACTAAGCCATGGTATTGGAAACAGAATGTAGACTTACCTTCTCAGAGCATTATGCATTGGATCAATTTAAAAGGACATTTGAGTGGGTAAGTTTGAAAATAATAGAAATACTTACTGTTTTTAAGACCTGTGAATTTTAGCACTTTTGCTATAGACATGCATGGATCCTTCAAAAGTGCTTTCTATAAACTGATATTGCATTAAATTTTGCAACCTCTTTCTACAGGGTTATAGCTAAAGGAAGATGCTCTTGTTCTGAACAAAACAATACAACTTGAAAAATAGTTGTTCACTTATTCCTTAATCCCAAAATTCATTTCATTTACTCTGGACTCAGTTCATGCCTTCACTTTCACTCACATTTGCTATTAATAAACAAGGGAGATAAAATTTAAAAATCAGAACTGAACATAAGATAATGAATAGTTTCTCCATGCAAAATCTTTTTTCTCTAATGTTAGCTAGGTTTGTTGGTTTCCATTAGTCATTAAAGGGTAATTAGAGTTCTCCATTAGAGATTGAATATGTGGCACTATCCAGTTTAAATGATTCAAGATTTGATTCCTTCATTTGTTTGCAATAAAAAGCGATTCTTTGGCTCCTTCCCCCATTCTAATGACCAGTTTAGCATGATAATGATGCACATAAATTTACAAACCACCTATTGAATACTGAAGTGATGCTGGAAGGTTTGTTTAAATGCAGTGGTGTGTGACAGTACAAATGCAATCACATTCAGAACATCAAAATAATTGGACTTACAAACTTTTCATGCCTTATAAAAAAGGATACTTAAAGATAATCCAATAAAAATAAATGAAAAACACATTTTCTATACTGAAGAAGATGATTCTAGTTGTATACTTTTAGATCAAAGATTTCATAGATTGAGGTAACACTAGAAATATAAAGATATTATATTTGGGATGTAGTGGTATGAGGTGTTATTTAAAAAAGCTAATTAAAATAGCAATAAAATTGATAGAAAGCAAACCATACATCTTCAGTGTTTCAATCCCTTCAAAGCTGGCTCTGGACTGGGAGGCCTCTCGCTGTATTACAGGGCAAAGAGGCTGTAGGATTCAGAATCCCTGAGGAACCTCATAGCTAGCTGGTCCTGTCCCTTTTTCTACTGCCCTGGGAGGTGGGAATTGTCAGTCTGAAGAAAACAACCTGCAGTGGTCATCTGATGTACTCCAACCCTCACCTAAGTGATTCCAAATGATTAAATCTGGTCCACTAATTGTTCAGTATTGCTTATTAATTCTATAAATTCATTATGACTTCATGGTCCCTCTAATATCCCCCAAATGCATTTCAACATGATATCATTCCCACTTTACTACTTTTAAAAGAAACCACAACTAACTTCCAAAGGACCTCCCTCACCTTACGTTCTGAAGAGGGATCATTGCACTTGCCTCACTGCTGCTTCTAGAAAGCCATGCCTCTACCTCTAGGAATCCTCTTCTTTCTTTTCTTAACTATTAATCACACACTGGATCAAGACACTCTCATTCTCTGTGATAGGAGACCTCAAATTCCTCTCCATTCAATGCTCTCTTCTTATTTACCATGCAACTTAACTATGGTTATGGTGTCCAGTTGTTTGGCCAAGCAAACTCTTGGCTTGATTATTACTATGAGGGTTTTTCCTAGATGGATTTGCATCTATAATCAGTTGGTTGCATCTACTCTACATTTGATTGCATCTACAATCAACAAAGGAGACAGCCCTCAGCAATGAGGGGGATCTCCCCCCCAATCAGGTGTACTCTTAAAGTCACAACTGAGGATTTTGGAAATCAAAAAGAAGAATTTCTGCCCCCACTTCAGCCAACAAGCTTCTCCTGGGGAATTCAATTTCACCTTCAATGGATTTTCCAACTTGAAGCCTGCCCTACAGAATTTGGACTTGCCAATCCCTGTGGCTGTCTAAGCCAGTTCCTATAATAAATCACTGTTAGTGCTGTTTCTCTGGAGAATCCTAACACTATGCTAATTTCTGTTCCTGATCACATGGTTCCTAAACCACTCTAACTTTTGTGGCCTCTCATTTGACAAACCCCAGAAGTAACTGAGATATTGTTATTATTTCATACTCCTAAGGACAAAACTTTTGCTTCTTCCCTTCTGCAGAATCTCATCTCAACCTCCTTGGAAACTTTGGCCTTCTCTGAGTCCTGTATTCCAACCACTTTTGTTTGTTCTCATTTGACTTTCTGTCTGGCCTGGATGTCAGTTTAAGCCATGTCTTCACTGATAATGATGATTCACACATGCTTCTTCCTCTTTACTCCAGACATGCCATCTTGACCATCACAACATTGAGGTTTGTATTATATAAGAAAAAAAATTTCTTAAACTCTATCTTCTCAATTTTAATTTCCATCAGTTCTAAACTTTATTGAAAGAATATACTAATCTTATTTCATCTATGTTTTCACTACTGCTTCACTATTTCTTATTAACCTATTTTAATTAAAACTGTACATCCACCTCAATAACTCCAAGCAAAACTCATTTTCCTGCTATTCAAACTTACATCTTCTCCTTTGTGTAATTGTTGTAAATCAATTCACAAAACTGTACAGTCTGATAGAAACAATTTAACTTGGCCATTCTCACTTATTTGATCTGAGATCCTTGGAGAGTTAGTCATGCGGCTCTTTCAAAATTTAAAATCACTGTCATCATTACTAGGCAAATTAGACAAGGGACATCCTTGAATATTCTTCTTGTTTCTCATTGCACCTTCACTGCACACCCCTCAGGGTGTGGTCTTTTGCCCTTAGGCTCACGGATTCAAGATGGTGGCTGTAACCCCAGCCATGAAGTTGTCAGCAGGGAGTTCAAAGCCTGGCAGCAAGGGGATGTCAGGGCTGCCAGAGACAGCTCCTCTTAGCATCGTCTGTTATTTGTGTTATACCCTGTTAGCCAGAACTGTGTCACATGCTCTCTTCCAGACCCACCATTATCACAGGAAATTGTATGACTATGTTTGGTTAGAAAAGATTTATTATTAATTCACTGGGCTTAGGTATATTGTCATGTAAACAAACTAGGGCTTCCACTGGTAAAGAAGAAGGGTATTTGAGTTGAAATGAGGGGTTATTTTGGGGTAGGAAATTTAAAGAATCTGCTTAAATGTTACTTCAGTATATATACCTTTTGGCTTCCTAATGACATAAAGGAATTTTAAAAGGGGCTTAATGAAAATTAGCAATCGTTGAATATTATGATGATGATGACTATCATCTAGATTTACTTTCTAATCCTATGCCACACCCTCTAAAATGTTCTAAAAACGAGCATTAAAAGCAGAGTCAAAATATTCCATGTGCTTCCATGACTCAGTATTTTTTTGTTGCTTTTCCTGGCTGCCCTCTCATTTTTCCAGATATTTCTAGATGAATATCTAAGGAGTGATAGCTTCTAATTATAGAACTGTGAATACTTACTATAAATCACAAATAGCAAAAAGATTTACTAACATTTAGTGATTGCTCTAATGTGTGAAAAATACTGTGAAGCACATTTATATGAATGCTCTATTTTAACACAGACCTGTAGTATAAACTGTTTATGAATAAGGAAACTCACCATCACTGAAGGTTTACAAAATCTGCCTGAGGCAAGACAGGGAAAAGATGGCAGATATGGATCCAAAATCAAATCCTGGCTTAAATCTGGAATCCATACTTATATAAGTTTATATATGATATCTCATTTCATTCTTGGAACAACGATAGAAAGTTGAAAGTTACTAGCTGCGTTTCCCACATCAGGAAATGGTAAATATCACAGAAATGTTAAATATCACAGCTATTGAAGAGCAGAAATGAGGGTGTCTGGCAAGAAAAGCTGTCTTTAACTTAGCTTTTAAGAGGCTGCTTAAATGTTACTCCTTAAATCTCTCCATGGTGAAATACATCTTTTCATGCTATGATCCTGTTTAGTATCCCATATAAAGGTAATCATCGCACTGTACAATGGACACATGTCACGCTGCATGATGGGCACTGTTCCAGTTTGCTAATGCTGCTGTTATGCAAAACACCAGAAATGGATTGGCTTTTATAAAGGGGGTTTATTTGGTTACAGAGTTCCAGTCTTAAGGCCATAAAGGGTCCAAGGTAAAGCATCAGCAATGGGGTACCTTCACTGAAGGATGGAAAAACCTCTGTTAGCTCAGAAGGCACGTGACTGGCATCCACTTGCTCTTAGGTTGCATTTCCAAAGTGTTGCTCTTGGGACATTTTGCCCTCTCACAGCTGCAGCTCCTCTTCAAAATGTCACTCTCAGTTGCTCTGAGCTCCTTCTGTTTGTCAGCTCATTTATATGGCTCCATTGATTTAACTCAGACCCACCCTGAATGGGGGGGGTAACACCTCCATGGAAATTATCCAAAGATCTTATCCACAGTTGATTGAATCACATCTCCATGGAAGCACTCAAAGGATTCCAATCTAGTCAACACAAGTACTTCTGCCCACACAGGATTGTGTCAAAGATAACGGTATTTTGGGGGACATAATACATTCCAACTGGCATGGGCACACACTACACTGTACAATGAGGACTTAGCACACTGTCAATGGGCTCTTATCACACTCAGTGATGGGAACTTAACATACCATATAACAGGCACTTATCATGCTGTATGATGGGCACACAGTTCACTGTGCAATGGGAAGTTAGCACACTGTAAAATGGGCATTTTTCATGCAGTACAATGGTAACTTGGCACATCTTACAATGGGCATTTATCATATTTATGATGGGCATACAGTAAACTGTGCAGTGGGAACTTAGCACCCTTTACTATGGGCACTTATCACACTGTATGATGAACACAGAGTACACTATATCATGGGAACTTAGCACCCTGTATGAAGGGTACTTAGCACACTGTATGGTGGGTACTTAGACACTGTATAATGGGACACTTAACATGCCATACATGAGCACTTAGCACCCTGTATGATGGGTATTTAGCACACTGTATGATGGGTACTCGCACACTGTGCAATGGGCACTTAGCAAGTTTTATGATGGGCATTTAGCGTACGGTAAATCTCATGATATTACCTTCCAAGTTGTCCAGATGAGCCCATGGAAACCTGTTTGCATCTTATTTATCCTCCTATCCAGAGAAACTTTCACAATACTTACAACAGAGCATGTACTCAATAATTGTCTCAATGAATCTAAAAAGCATTCATATTTTATTTCCTTTGCACTGAAAAATACACCCTCTAGTACTACCTTTTAAAATTTAGTAGACATTAATTAAATAAATAATTGAGTTATACAATGTGATGCACACTGGTAAAATTTTTAGAAAAGCAACCTTATGCCTATAAAATGCATAATTATGCATATGTAAAAAAAATTAAAAGAGTGATGAATGATATTGGACCAAAATAACTTCCTCCTTCATTTAGCTAATGCATTTTTAGAATAATCATTCATGTATCTTCAGACTCTTTTAAAGGATAGATAAACAAATGATGGTCACAACTATATTTAGAACATAATAGCTTCAAGTGAGAGTTTAGACTCAAAGCCTTAATTTAAAATTACATTTAGAGGAAGGAATTGATTACTGAGTATTTGACATTATGAACACATTTGCTAGCTCACCAGTCCATCTACCATCCAAATGAGACTTCTGCAATTTGTTCTTACTCACATAATCTCTTAAGTAGTCTAAGCCAAAAAAAAAAAAAAAAAAAAAAAACAAAATCTGACTTACAAATATAAACACTTCAACACCTGTTTAGTAAAAGCAACCATCTGAGAGTTTTCAGATATGTCTAAATCCTCAGAAGAGTAATTATATTACTATTTAAGAGATGTTATGAAAATAGGATAACATATATTCAATATAAGCAACCATCTACCAACAAGAATTTTGTTCCAGTTACCAACCCTTTGACATAGCAGATATTTAGAAAATTCTATGAAATAATTAATCACAACCTTAAGAATAAATCCCATTCTCACATTTCCTCTGGTCTACACTCCATTTTTAGGAATAAGAGCATTTGGAAAGAGCCAGTTCCTTTAGAAATTTGGCAGTGATTTTCTCCATCACTGCCTAGCACAAATGGATGGAAGGAAAGCCTTTTGGAAGTAATTTGGCATGTGAATAGGGTAATTTTCTGCCTTATTTACCAATAATTTGAAGCTATATCAATAATTTATAAGAAGCTGATTAAAAATGAAGACTCTATGTGTGTCCATTCATGTATTTAGGGTCACATTGCTTTTTAGCACCTTATGCTTAAATGTCAATTTTACTAACATGTAGTGTTAAATTCACTAAACAATTGTTTTGGGGTGTTTTATAGGCATTAGACATTACTACTATTTCACATGCTCTATGAAAACCTCTTAAAAATTCTTTGTTACATCCATCATTTAGCAGAAATGGTATTCATAGAGTAAGATGTTTTTACACTAAGAAAAATAATCTAAGTTCTCTGTATTATATTTATTCTTATTTAACTGTTTGGAAAATAAAATCCACTTTGGTAATGAGATGTTTAAGTTTGAGAACAGGGCCTACCTCTTACTACCTATGAGACTTTAGAACAATTACTTAAGGAGATATGTGGTAAGCTTTTAGCATTTTTAGCTATGTCATTGTATATTACATGGCAATTCATGTAACCTCATAAATTACTATACCACTGTGCCAGTTTGGATGTATTATGTCCCCCAAAACACCATTATCTTTGATGCAATCTTGTGTGGGCAGACATATTAGTGTTGATTAGATTGTAATTCTTTGAGTGTTTCCATGGAGATGCGACCTGCCCAACTGTAGGTGATAACACTGACTGGATAGTTTCCATGGAGGTGTGGCCCTGCCCATTCAGGGTGGGGTTTGATTAGTTTACTGGAGCACTGTATAAGCTCAGACAGAAGGAGCGAGCTTGCTACAGCCAAGAGGGACACTTGGAAGAATGCACAGGAGCTGAGAGAGTAGCTGCAGATGAGACAGTTTGAAGATAGCCGTTGAAAGCAGACTTTTGCTCCAGAGAAGCTAAGAGAGGACAAACGCCCCAAGAGCAACTAAAAGTGACATTTTTGAGGAGCTGCAGCCTGGAGAGGACCGTATTCGGAGAAAGCCCTTTTGAAACCAGAACTCCAGAGCAGACACCAGCCACGTGCCTTCCCAGCTAACAGAGGTTTTCCGGACGCCATTGGCCATCCTCCAGTGAAGGTACCTGATTGTTGACGCCTTATCTTGGACTGTTTATGGCCTTATGATTGTAACTTTGTGACCAAATAAAACCCCTTTATAAAAGCTGATCCATTTCTGGTGTTTTGCAAAAAGGCAGCATTAGCAAACCAGAACAACCATAAAAGCCTGTTTCAGAAATATCTTGATCTAAATTGTTTGTGGAGCTTGTCAAACATACATTTTCCCAGGTCCCATCCTGGAAGGTTCTGATCCATGAGTCTGTATGTGGTCTGGAAATGTGCATTTAAGTGATGCTCTGGTGATTCTGAGTAGGAAAGACTAAGAAATTCTGTTATACCCACCTCTGGAAACTGCTTTCTATTAGTGTTCTCAGCTCGCATTTCCGGTTTCTATGTTTCTATCACCATGGGGTGACAAGGTCTAGCAGATGCTAACCCCCAATTTTACCATCACTATGAACAGCTCTACAGAGCTGTTTTCCTAGAAGGTTCTCCTTCTTTGGCTTCTTGATAACACCATTTCTCAGTAGGAAAACAACAATGATAAAACAGTGCTTTTGACATACCTAAAAAGTAAGTTCTGGATTAAAAATAATGATGACAAATGGGGAATTATAAAGGGAATCTCTGAGAATCTGAAAGTCCATAGTTTATAGTATATATGAAAAGGTATTACATTTTCACCCTTTAATACTAACATGCTCTGAATGATCTATTCACTTTACATTGTTTAGCAGTAAAGGATGGAAATATGCAATTTTGGCTGGGGTTGCTGTAGTCCCTGTATCTGCTCATCATTAAGAATTCATGCAACACCTGTTCAGATCTTCATTTCTCCTGAAACAGCAAACTAATTCATTTTCTTAAATTAACTGTCTAACAATTTAAATACCTATGCTTTCATACACCAATGTAATAGTGTCAGGTTTCATTGATCAGCACAATTATTACCATGAGCTGACAGTCTTTTATGTTAGCATCTCCAGCACCTTGATAAAAATTGGCAAGTTAGATTTTAGATGAACTGATGACTCTCCAAGGCATGTGGCACCCACAGTTTGTGTATCTAGGATTTTATATTGCAGTGATCTTATCTTCCATTTCACTCTTGATGACTTTTTCTTGCCTCTTGCTTCCACATAGTTCTATAGTCTTCACCAGAATTCTGGGAGCCTCCAATCCAAGGGATGTTCAACTTTAGCATGTCAAAGGCAGTCAATAATTTTTTTTTAAGTAAATATGCCACCATTTTCACTTTATAAGCAAAGAGATTGGGCCTTCCTGTCTGCTCATTGACGTGCTTGTCCTGCAGGGACTCGCACAATTCAATCTCCTATGCACAGCACTCCTGGCATAGTATTTCACCCAGTAGCCTCTGAGTCTCTTTAATCCCCCTGATCACTTCTCACCTCCCTCAACTGATCCCTGATACTTTCTAGTCCTTCACCTGATGCCAATCGTCATTGCCTCTGTCACCCCTCAATGGAAGATGGCAATAACCTCTTAACTGATCTACTGGCTTCCAGCTCACCCTCTCTAATTAGTCTTTGAAATTGTTCCAGAATGGTCTTTTTAAATATAAATTGGATCATCATTCCCCTTTTCAAATGTCTTCAAACTCTACTAGTGGCCTTGAGGATCAAAATCTCTGCATATACTTGCTGCTCGGCTGCTCGCCCCTGTTTTCTTGCACACATCGGCAATGGAAACCTGTTTTAGTTCCAGAAGGTACCTTGGTCCTGCTCTTTGTCTGCCACTCCCACGCCTTCCCCTCATGACCTCTGCAGGCCTGGGAGCATATTGATACTTCTGCCTGGAGTCAGCCAAGAAATGTTTACCCATATTTTCATTTGCTTTCAAATGGACAGAAATCCAGGGAAAACGGGGCACACACTAACAAGGATGAGTATCTCTCTTGATTTAGAAAAAAATAGTTAACAAAGAAATGTTGGTTAAAGAAGATGAAAAATCCTTGTCTGCACAGAATGTGGGGCACAGCCTGTAAGGTGTGTGTCTGTGTGGGAGGGGAGGCTCGAAGCACTGTAAGAAAGATAATGGTCAAAGTTGGACGTGTCGTTGAGCGTGCAGGTGAGGGCCCAGCATGGACACGCCTGCCTGGGACTAACTTCAATTAACACAATTCCCATCCCAAGATTTTTATGAACAAATGTACCATGACTATAAGCTTTCCTATTTAGGAAACTTAAACTTAAGTTTTCAAGTTGATACAAATAGTCTTGCTTATGTTTGCTTTCCATTCTCGATTAGGTTTAAGCTCAAACATGACATGATTTTCATGATCCAACATTCCAGCTATTATTTTTTGTATAGCCACTATATCCTGGTTTAAATTCTGTACAAATTCAGCAAATAGCTTTGCTGGTTTCCTAAGTACCAATTACTCTAAAATATTCATCATAATATAACTAAAGTAATGCATTATTCTTTTGATTGTATCATGTTTCTTCTCACACCTACCTAACAGGCTCCATCACCTTCCAAATTGCAAAATATTATTTCTGGAAGGTGCCTTTTAAATTCTATTCTGCTCTTCTCTCTTCTATCTACCTGCCATGATGTGAGTTTTTGTGCAGCTTTCCTAACTCAGCCCCCCTAAATTCCCTCTTCCATCTCAAATCTTCCCAACTATAGGTGGCAGGGAGTAATCCACTCTTGTATTTGCTGAGAATTAAAAGTTTAAAGACTCTAGAATGTGCGTAGTTTCTGTGCATTGTAGAACTTCAAGGGAGCTTACAGACCATTCAGCATTTTATTTTACAGGTAAACAAAGACCCAGAGGTTGCAACTAACCTAAATTCATACAAATAATAAATGGCATATTTGAGTCAGAAGCCAAAGTTAGTCTTCAAGCATCCAGTACAATGATTTTCTTGAGCCCATTCAAAGAAGCCATTGCTGTATTTAGAGGCACTGAAATAAGGAAAATAACGATACAGAAGGACCACTCTTTTGTATATCGTAAGTGCACATTTATTAGCAATAAAAACAAGGCATTCTAATAGTATTAGGTAAAAATAATTCTAATGTTGAAAATGGGTGTCGACTTGATGAGAAAAGGAGACGCATCTGGCTGATGTTTTGAAGAGGCTATTGCCTTTGAGTTTGGGGACTTAGCTGGCATAGGAGTTCCCTGAAGGATTTACGTTTCCAATGAACAAACTCAGTGAATGAAATTTTTATAGAGTCTCAGATAGAGATTTGAATATTCTTTAAGGTTTCCAGGACTACTGTTGACTTGGGCTTATCATACTGTGGTCATCTGGTATATCGAAGTGAAACTTACATAGAAGTTAGGGTGGTCACTGCCTAGACATCCCTGCAGATCAGGAAGGTGATTACACCAGAGGAAGGGGTAGCAACATACAAGATCGAATTTGACAAAGTACTATGAATACTGAATCTGTATATAATTTTCTTTTTCTTACTTGCTAGGGTATTAGAATAGCTAGAAGGAAAGAATTGAAATGGTGAAACTGTAACCACAGCATCCTTTGAAATTTGTTCTATAGCTGCTTGTTAAATTGTCATTTGAAAGCTATCACCTGTTTGTATATGTGTTATATTTCACAATAAGGAAATAACTGAAACTATGGTACTGTAACTCGTGACAACTTTGGAAATTTCCCATACAACTGCTTGTTAAATCATACTTTGAAAGATATTATCTTTTTGTATATATGTTATATTTCACATTAAGGAAATAACTGAAACTGTGGAAATATAACCCATAATATTCTTTGAAATTTGCTCTCTAAGTACTTGGTAAACCGCACTTGGAAAGTTACCACTTCTATGTGTATATGTTATATTCTATAATAAAAAATATGATTTAAACAATAATGCTCATGAATAAATATTTTTTCTCTCACTGTCTAGCTCAGTTTGATGTGTCCATGGAGCATGGAGTATGAGCAGAAAGAAAATGACAGTGACTCGCTGTGAATAAATTAGTGAGCACAACTTACAGGCCCCATTTCAGGGTTTCCTGCAGGTCATGTAATCCTAGCTATGCTCACATGAATTTATGCAAAGCTGCTTTGTAAGCACCATCAGATGTCTCATATAATGCACTCATCCCAAAGTTACATGGTTTGCTCCTTTAATAGATTCCTCAGCATTTCTTTCAGAGTGTAATACAAGCTAAGAACCTTACATGCTTTCATTTCAACAAAATGAAATATGGAGTCAAACATGAAAAAAAAAAGGATCTGGAAATTAAAATGTGATTAATAGAAACTGGGTTCAGAAGAACAAAAGTCACAGCGGTAGGTGTATTGGTAGTAATTTTGGCAGTAGCTCCTAGTGTAGTAGCAGCTAACAAATAAATACTTGAGCGTTTACTAAGAAATGGGCATTGTCCAGAGCCCTTAAGAGTATTGACTCATTCACTTTTCCTCACACAACACTGCAGAGCAGGTAGGTACTGTTACATTTGAACAGAAAAGAAAGTGAAGGCAAAGAGCTGCCCAGAAGCTGTCCAAGGCCACACATTTGCTAAGTGGCAATGTTTCGAATGTAACCCAGGCAGGCTGGCTCCAGAATCTGTGCTCTTAGCTTCTTTGGCTCTAATGGGGATCAACCGAATTTTCATGCCCCAAACTAATGACAAGCAACTTCCAATAGGAAATGAGGGACATTTCTATAATTCTAACATTTCTGAACCAGATCCATAGAGGCAGGGAGCACAGGGCTTTCCAAGCACTGCAGTCTCCTGGAAGATAAGGCAAGTATTTGAGATTAATGAACTTTGGGCTATTTTAAGAGGATTAATATTTATTGAAGATCCACATATTCTGACTCCAAAGTTTCTTAGCTGTGAGCTTTTGAGCAGGTTGTTTAACTTCCCTATGTCTAGTTGCCTCACCTAAAAAGAGGATATTAATTGTACTTACATTGTAAACTTGTTATTAGGACTGAATCAATACATACAAGGGCTTGGCTAAAAAAAAAAAAAAAAAAGATAGCTAGCTGGCTCCTTTTTACAGTTTACCTCATTTAATTATCACTATGTTTCATAGATGAATACTGAATGCAAATGGAGAATTAGTAAGTAACTTGAAAAAGTCACCCACATAACAAATACTTGCAGTAGGATTTGAATCACTGTCTCTTGAACTCTTAAATCCCGTGTTGTTCCACTACACTGTACTGTGCCCTGTTGGATTGCAGTGTTCCATTGCTGGAGTCCGGTAAGTTCTTTATAAATGACATCCATGACCCCATCTGCTCACCCTGGGTACTTGAATCATACAAACAGCCTCTCTGAGCACAGCCATGTTTCTGACCCCACTCTAGGGGTCCAACACAGCAGTAGCCCCAGCAAGGTCAATCTCAGTGTTGTTCTGAATTTTTTCTAATTACAGCTGAAGAAAAGAATGTGAGCAGTGGTAGTGGGAAAATAGAAAACTGGGCGCTTTTACTGGCTATATCTTTCTACCAAGTAGGAAAAGCCAGTGAGAGACACAATGGCTAACTCAGAGAGAAATCCAGAACTGAGAAATGTTTAGAATCATTGTTATGATTCTCATTGTTTCTGAGGCCCAGCTGTGTCCCTCCACACCCAGCAGTTTGGTGGTTTAACTCTTCATTAGTTTTCATGAGACAACATACACCTCGATTTTCCCTGAGCTAGTTAGAGGGAAAATTCTGTCACTCAGTGAGAAAACTGTGGGGCTGTGTCAGAGTCTCATAATGGAGGCTCTAGATTGTATTACTCTATGTCTAACCTTCATAATTTAAAGAGGTTAACTTTTATTTGTTTTCTAAATACATGGTTTTAATATCTATTTAATTGCAACTCTTTAGAATAACAAAAGCTAACAGTTTCATGTCATTTGAAAAACTGTAGCATCTGTAGAATTTAAGAATGAATGTCTGTTAAATAAACTGTTGAGGGAATTTAAAGGAAACAACTATTTCAAATGCTCAAAAAGTTACATATTTCCTAAAATAATAGGCTCTCTGATTTTCTACCAACCATTCCAGGATTCCCTGGAGGCTGTATGGAACAGGGCAAAGAATAGGGATTTCAGTCAGACTCCTTGGTTATTCCAGCTCAGCAATTTATTAGTTATGCAGCCTTGAGTGAATTACTAACATCTTCTTTGCTTCTATTTTCTTATGCATTATGTGGAGGTACTAAAAGTTCTTAGCTCCTTTCCTCATTGTAGGGTTTACATCATTGCATAGGCATACCTTGAATTATTGCACTTTACTGCACTTTGCAGACATTGCATTTTTTACAAATTGAAGGTCTGTGGCAGTCTTGTGTTGAGCAAGTCTAGCAGTGCCATTTTTCCAACAGCATGTGCTCGCTTCAGATGTATTTGTCACATTTTGGAAAGTCAAAAGGTTTCGAACCTTTTCATTATTATTTTATCTGTTATGGTGATCTGTGATCAGTGATCTTTGATGTTATGATTGCAATCAGTTCTTATGAATGATCCAAGGAAAGCGGTTTCTTGAAATAAAATCTACTCCTGGTGAAGATACTGTGAACATTGCTGAAATGACAACAAAGAATTTAGAATACTATATAAATTTAATTGATAAAGTAGTAGCAGAATTTGAGAGGATTCACTCCAGATTTGAAAGAAGTTCTACTGTGTGTAAAATGCTGTCATGCTACAGTGAAAACGTTCATGAAAGGAAGAGTCAAACAATGTTACAAGCTACACTGTTGCCTTATTTTAAGAAACTGCCACAGCCACTCCAGCCTTCAGCAGCCACCATCCTGATCAGTCAGCAGCCATCAACTTGGAGGCAAGATCCTCCACCAGCAAAAAGATTATGGCTCACTGAAAGCTCAGATAATGGTTAACATTTTTTAGCAAAAGGTGTGCTTAAATTAAGGTGCATGCATTGTGTTTTTAAACATAATGCTATTGCACACTTAATACATGCAGTTTAGTATAAATATAAATTTATATGCACTGAGAAACCAAAAAAAATCATCTGACTTGCTTTATTGTGATATTCACTTTATCATGGTGGTCTGAACCAAAACCCCAGTACTTCCAAGGTATGCCAGAGTATAGGCAAAAAAAAACTCAAAGCACTGAAAAGAGGGCTTGGTCCTTGTTAAATCTCAATTCATAAACAATTATTTGAAATAAAGCATTGTAAACTATGAATGAAATCAAAAGCAGAGGGAGTAAACTGTTGTTTCTCGGGGCCATTACTTCTTCCTTGATGGAGCCATGGTTTTTATGCATTAGTTTGGAGCTCATTGATAATGGAATTCTAGTGGCTCAGACTCCTGTAGTAGACTTTCCAGAGCAATGAGAGAATTCACAGCTGACCTGCAAATCACACTTTGAAGTTGCAGATGTACAACCTGACCTTTTAGCTATCAAATAGATTTCTTTTTATCCAGAAATTTTAAAAATATCATAGCAAGAAAGTATTTTATGTAAAATGCAACCTAAAGAATGCAGCACACTAATTTTTTTCTGAGAGTCTGCATCTCTCTTCTTTCTCCAATCCTGACATTCACCTAGCTCCTATCAAGTCATGGTATACTCAGCATGCTCAGATTTGCTAATAAAAAACCTGACACATACTTATTAGCTTATAAGGCAAAAGCAAAACAGAATATGATTTCAGATCCAGTATTTAAAAGAAAATAAAAATGAATAAGGGTAATATTATCTCCTGCCATGATTATGTGTTACTTGACCAGGCTTTGGTGTCCAATTGTTTGATCAAGCAAGCACTTGCCTGATTGATGCTGTGAGGATATTTTATGGATTTAAATCATCAGTATATTGATGGCATCTATAGCAGATTACATCTACAATCAACTAAGGAGATTACCTTCAACAATGAAAGAAGTCTCACCCCATCAGCTGAAGGGCTTAAACAGAGAACTGATGGAGGATTTCAGTAGTTGTAAGAAGAAGAATTTCCATCTCTATTTCAGCCAGTCAGCTTCTCCCAGGGAATTCATTGGAAACCTTCATCAGAGTTCTCAGCTTGTGGCCTGCCCTATGGAATATGACTTGGCCATCCTAACAGTTGTGTGAGCCAATATTATGTATATTTTGTTGGTTCTGTTTCCCTGGAGAACCCTGACTAATACAGATGTGATAGCAGAAGTGGTTCTTGAGAAGTAGAATCTTAAGGATGATATTTATGAGTTGGCTCTGGGGATATGGGAATTGGTTCTCTAATCTAATTAGATTCAAAGGCACTAATGACTCTATTTTCAATGTTCAAGATGACACTGATAGAATATAGAGTGAATTGGCAATAGAGATACACAAAACATCACCACTGGCTATGGATACTCAAATGCTCATAAGAGGAAAGGCTCTGGGTAAGAGTGTATTTGAGCCTTAATAGAGATTTATGGAGTTAGAAATTATAGTTATGTTAGTTGGTTGTTCCAAAATATGCTGGACACAGTTGCTGAAGAAAGAGATGAGCAAAAGGCTTCAAATTCCAAGTTTAAGTGCCCATGAAGGACATGAGGCTCATAGACTTGAGACTTCAGAACACTAGACTCAGAGTCTGACTGTGTAAGTATCTGAATTATAACGTAATTTGAATTCCCAACCTTGCACATGCCTGATGGTAAAGTGAGGACACTGAATAGAAGAGAATGGAATCCTGGAAATTGGAATGGGGAAATACGGATTGATAATGATAACTGGGAACACTGAATTCATAGATTCTTCTGAGTTGTCTTTGCCAGATAAAACTGTAATGGTCTTCCCTGAGGAATCTGTCACTTGTCCTCCAGGCAGCCCTGAAGAATCGTCCTCCCACCCACCACCTGAAGAGACTAACCCTGCTGTAGCTGATGCAGATGTCATTGCCTCCCCTGAGGAAACAGTCATTGCACATCTGCCTGGAAAGATGAATCCTGTTTCACCCAGTGAAACTGCAATGGAATACCTTGAAGGAGTTGGCTAGCAAAACACTGCTAATTCCTCTCACGGCTTATCCCCACCCATCTTTTCTTCCAAATCTATAGCTAAATTAAAGTCCCAGCAGGCCCAAAATGTGAGGAGCAAAGTGTGACTCCAAAACAACTGCATGATAGTTCCAATTTATATAGACAGAAATCAGGGGGAATATGTGTGGGAGTGGATATTAAGGGAGTGGGATAATAGTAGAAGGAATATAAAGTTGGATCAAGCTGAATTTATTGATATGGGCCCAGTAAGGAGAATCTGGATTCAATGTTTCAGCTTAAGGGGTTAGAAAGGGTGTTAACAGTTTCTTGGGTTGTTGGCTGAAGCATGGGCCAAAAAGGTGGCCAACATTGCTTGAAGTCAAAATGCCAGGACTGCCCTGTTATAATATAGATGGGGGGGGGTACAAAGGCTTAGAGAGATTGCAGTGTTACAGTGGGTTTATCATGGAAGACTGGATCACACACCCCAGGAATGTCCAGACAACACATCTTTTACCAGAACTGTGAGGAATAAATTAGTGAGACTAGCTCCATCATCCCTGAAGAGCTCTGTGGTTGCCCTTCTCTGTAGGTCAGATATTACTGTGGAAACTGCGGCCAGTGAATTTGGATCCTTAAACACAATGGATTCCAGGTTGTCAGGGGCTAAGTGACAACACTTAATCGACAAAGACAGGGTGGGTATGGCTACGATAATGGAAGCAGAGTCAAAGCAGTAATCAGTAAAATTCAACTTGCAGAAACCTATGGCATTGGCTAGTAGATCATGAAGTACCCAGAAGTGAAATAGATGGGGAGTCTACTAAACTTTTACTTGATCTCTATAAGCAGAAGTGAACAAAAGTCTAACTTGAATCACAAAAAGAGAGTCATGACTCCTTAATCAATTCCCAGATTTGAGACAGTTTACAGACCCAGAGCCCCTTGAAAGAAGGGAGGGTTGGGTATCCTTGAGGAAGGATCCCCCTTCACTGCCAAAAATTTATACTGTTAATCTTCCTCCCAGCCTTCCACAAGACCTGCAGCCTTTTACCAGGGTAATTGTGCACTGGGGAAAAGGAAATAATCAGATATTTGGGGGATTATTAGACACTGGCTCAAAAGTGACATTAATTCCAGGAGATCCAAAATGTCACTCTGGCCCACCAGTTAGAATAGGGGCTTATAGAGGTCAGGTGATTGATGGAGTTTTAGCTCAGGGTCTTCTCACAGTGGATCTAGTTGGTCCCTGCACCCATTCTGTGGTTATTTCCCCAGTTCTGGAATGCATAATTGGAATAGACATACTCAGCATCTGGCAGAATTCCCACATTGTTTTTCTGACTAGTGAACTGAGAGCTGTTACGGGAGGAAAGGCCAAGTGGAAGCCACTAGAACTGCCTATACTTAACAAAACAGTACATCAAAAGCAATACCACACTTCTGGAGGGATTGCATAGATTAGTGCCACTGTCAAAGACTTGAAAGATGCAGGAGTGGTGATTCCCACACATACCAATTCAATCATCCTGTTTGGCCTGTGCAGAAAACAGAAGGTCTTGGAGGATGGGTAATAGTAAGCTTAACCAAGTGGTGGGTCCAATTGTAGCTGCTGTTCCAGATGTGGTATCATTGCTTGAGCAACTCAGCACATCTCCTGGTACGTGGTATGCAGCTATTGATCTGGCAAATGCTTTTTCCTTAAGAGCTATTAGTAAGGACCACCGGAAACAGTTTGCATTCAGCTAGCAAAGCCACCAGTATACATTCACTGTGTTACCTCAGGAGTATATCAACTCCCCAGTTTATGTCATAATCTGGTCTGCATGGAACTTGATCATTTCTCCCTTCCACAATACATCACACTGGTCCATTATATTGATTAAATCATGTTGATTGGACCAAGTGGGCAAGAAGTATAGACTTATTGGTAAGACATTTCTGTGTCAGGGGGTGGGAGATAAATCCAACTAAAATTCAGGGGTCTTCCACCTAATTGAAATTCTAGGTGTCCAGTCAAATGGGGCATGTCAAGATATCCCTTCAAAGGTGAAGGATAAACTGTTGTATCTAGCCCCTTCTACAACTAAAAAAGACAAAATCCATACTTGGTCTCTGGATTTTTGAGTCAACATATTCATATTTGGATGCACTACTCTGGCCCATTTGCTAAGTTACCCTAAAAGCTGCTAGTTTTAGTAGGGAATGGAACAAGAAGAGGCTTTGCTACAGGTCCAGGATGCTGAACAAGATATGCTCAAAGCCAAGGCTTGGAACTGGCACACCATCTCTTCTGCATACTATTGAGAAAACAAGACACATAAAGCAGCCCAGACACAGGAGGCAGGGAAATAGGTTCCACTTCATGATAAGAGGAGCTGTGAAGTGACATTGTAAACAGTCATAGATACACAGAGAAGTGGAGAATTGGGTACATGATTTTCCCCCAAATTCTGTCACATATGGTTTTTGCATTTGCAGCATCTCAATTTCCATTATGGGATTTATCTTCCCATATATGCCATAGTCACGGGAACTGTGACCCAATCTGGGCCAAAGAGAATCCTGCCCTGAATTTATATATTGACACTTGAAAAGAGAGATCTTTCCTTTCTCCCCCCATTGCAGATGCTAAGCTTGGAAAATGTGGGTCAGGGACTGCCAGGGCTTTCCTTTTTACCAGTCTGCAAAAGTGAAACTGACAGAGTAAGGATGACATCATTTCAGAACCAGGCTCAGCCAAGCCTGAAACTAGATTGATCACCAAGGCTTTTCAGTTAAACGAGCCAATAACTGCCCCTTCTCCCCTGCACACACACATTTTTAAAAATTCTTAAGCTCTTTGAGTTGGATTTCTAACCCTGACTGACTGACGTATTCACAGAGGAGGTGACATTTGAGCTGAATTCAAAATGAATTGGAAAAAATAGGAAAAGGAAGAAGAAACGAGACAAGAAATTAAAAATTAAAAAGGAGGTGCTTACGTCATGTTCCTACTATAATTTTAAATATTTTCCAGAAAGATCTTCCTTGAAGCTAAAATGGCATTTTCAGCTTTGCTTGTAAGAAAACTGAGGGCTTGGGAATTCTTGCTTGGCTTACATTAACAAAGGTTGCAAAACCTTTGATTTTAATATGGACTTTGCACCTTTCAGGGCACACTGAAATAAAACAATATGAAGTCAGCAAATATGAGAGGACATTTCTGAGCTTAGTGACAGTTCAGTGAGCTGAGGAAAGATCTTGCTGAATGTATCACAAAATGAAGTTTTTCTCATGGTGGGACAGGAAATCTATGAATTCATTATTTTTTCTTTGAAATAAACTTTTTAATGAAAACTTTGAATTTCCAGGTGATATTAGCCAAGTTATTTTGATTATTAAAAAATACATAATTATTGCATGAATTTGAAAAATACAGAAAACTGTATGTATTCACTCAATGCCCCTCCCACCTTCCCAAGACCTCCCTGTTAGCTGTATTGTATATTTCCTTCCAGAATTTTCTTTTCTTTTTTGACCCATCATCCTGTGCTTGAGTTTCAGCTCTCTGGCAAATGGCACAATGCTTAAGGACACATGCTTTGGGTGCCCACACACCTGGGTTCTCATTCAGCCTCTGCCGTGATTGGCTAAGTGGTGCTCAACAAACAGGTTCTTTAACCTCCCTGTGCCTTGGCTTCTTCATCTCTAAAATGGAGTAAAGACAACACCTGCCTCAGGGGGATGTTCTGAAGATTATTTGCATACAGAGATTAAGACTGGGCCTGGTCCACAGTGAGCCTCCATAATTAAGAGCTGTTATTATCTGTATCCCAGCTTCCTGACTCCTGTGGCAAATCATAAGTTTCTCTCCTGGTTCTTACCTCATTGTATTTTAACTGTATTTTTTACAGTCTTGTCTTCTCTCAAGACCATGAACCCTTTAATATAAGAAAGTCAGTCTTATTTTGCTTTCTAGCCCCAGTGTATAGTATGTGCAGGGCATCTGGTGCATTCCATATTATTTGCTAAATATGTGATGAGAATTCTGCTTTCTTCACTTAAAGTTATACCCCATAAACATTTTCTCAGGCTGACTTCTACAGTTCACCGTTACTCACTTATTCATGTCTTCATTCATTAAATATTTGTTGAACACCAATTGAATATTACCAGTTGGTCCAGGTGCTGGGTATATGCTACAGGGAATGGAAGAAATTTAAATTCCTGTCATCATGGAGTGGACATTCGAGAAGAGGGAGACAGACAATAAATAACACAATGGGTTAGTAAAATAGATGGTACGTTAGAAGATCGTAGGTGCTGTAAATAAATAAAGCAGGGAAAGGTGGAAGGTAGGGTGGTCATGGAAGACCTCTGGAGAAGGTGTCCTTTCTCATTTGCATGGCTGTAGATTCTGCTAGGCAGCTGCATCAGTCACCCCACTCACCCCAGTGTGGGGGCTCTTTTCACACTATCCATTGATGCACAATTTATCCAGTGTGTTTTAATCAAGGGCATGGAGAAGATCTGGAGATTCTGGGTCCAGCATTTCAGCAGAGCCTTACAAAAAAAGGTAAGTGTTTAAAAAAATAAAAGTGTTGGCATGCTAGCAACTTAACATAACCAACAAGACAGACACATTTTTAAAGCATATAAATGCTACATGGGGGTGCATACGTGAGGGGTATGCTATGTAAAGATATACAAGAGGCTATATTAAAAATTATGAATTTGAAAACTCAGAGTAAGGTGGGCAATGACCTAAGATGAAGAAGTTGGTGAGAGTTTTATTCCATGTTATTATAATCCTTTTCAACCTGAAATTAATTATTCTTTAAAATCACAAGCAAAGTAAACAAAAGGGCAAGTAAGAATCCCAGAAATATAAGAGCTAAGACTGGAGCCAGGGGAAAAATCAGAACAAGTGAGAAGTCAGGAAGAATGACCAATTTTATGCTGAAGCTGATTTTGGAAGTAACATCTAAATCAATAATCTCATTCCACAGATAAGGTTATAGAGCAAAGCATGTCAGAATAAATTGTACTTCTCAGAGTCATGGTGAATATTATACTAATAAGGAAAGTCATTTGTAAAGTGTAAAATGCTAGACAGGATTAGTTATACTGTTTCAGAGAACAGGCTCTGGAATGAGACATCCTAAATTTAATCATTTATTAGCAAGTCAACTATTGAAAGTCACTTATTTTTACCCATATTGTATTTCCTTTTAAATTAAAATAGGGATAAAATGGTGTGTATCTCATATGATTAAATAATACCAGATTAAAAACACTTAAAAAGTGTCATATACATAGTAAATATTTAATATTACTGATTGTTTTTACAATGCTGAATGGGGGCGCACTTTGCATGACCTCAGTATTGGGCTAGGATGATTGGATCATGATTCCCTCTGAAATAAAATTTTGTCTAGTGAATATAGTTGGCCTTAGATGATTCTACTGTAGACCAACTGCTTCAATGAAGAGTTGGAGACAGTGTTTAATCATGGGGCCAAAATCACAACGCTTGTTACTATGACTCAGGACTAGAAAACACATTTTCTATTATTAATTTGAGCTCTTAAAGCTTTTCCATATTGATTATTGCATAGGTTCATCAGGAACAATGTTCAATGGTTACTTAATCAACCATCAGTTATGCACAAACTATTGGCAACCTCTTTGCTTAGATACATAAATTATTCCTACTAGACAACTGTGGCATGGATGATTGCTAAGGTACTAGGGCAAAACAGGGCATTAGACAAGATTTTCATTAATGCCTCAGGCTTTCTAGCATTAACACAGATATGTTAATAACTTAAATGTCTTGGTGATTCAAGAATTAAATTATTTTATATATGTGAATATGTTTCAAAAACTGAAAAGTGCTATGTACAGGTCATTTTCTAGAGCAAAGCCATTTAAAAACTTATACTCATTCTAATCCAAGAACAAGATATGAGATATGAGACTCACTTTTCCCTGCTCCTACCCTCTAAGTACAACTAAATACCCTGCATATTATTCAGTGGATAAGGATAAAAGGAGGGAAATGTGGAAAAAATGAGATGGACTGGCTAGGAACTGCAGCAACTGAGGGAAAATGACATGATGAGTTTCCTGTTTTTTCTTTTGAACATTCACATACTCCATTCTGGACACTGGAAAGATCTGCAACCAAGGAAACATCTAAAGACAAATGAAAGCCTGCTTTCTCTGGACAGAAGGCTGGAGAGTGTATACCCAGCAAAGACCTGGTGGGAAGGCCCAATCTGCTAATAACTGAGATCTGTGGGTAGACTGTTCTGTCACTAGCAGCAAAAACAGACCCCATCCAGTAGCATAAAAAATCCAGAGCATCACCTTCTATCCTCCTTTCCCATCAGCATGCAGTCCAGGGAAGTCCCTTCCTCCATCACAGAGAGGCACTGGCAAGGATTTAGCCAGAGACCCAGTAAAACCATAAGAATAACGCAGACCAGAATAATATTGCAAGGGCTCAGAAAAGTAAACAGAAATTTGAATCAGAGCAGAGAAAGAAGGCAAGAGCCTATATGCTAAACCTAAACCAGGTAGATGTCTGCTAAAACATAAGCTTAAAAAGGATCAAGACTCTCCTAACAAAATGCTCAGGATACAATAAAAAGTCAGCCATCAAACCAAGAGAAAGGAAAACCAAATTTGAATGAGAAAGGACAGTCAATTGACACAAATATCAAGATGAATCAGAAATCAGGATTAGCTGACAAAAATTTGAAAGTAGCTCTCACAGAAATGCTTAAAGAGTGAATTACAAATTCTGTAGAAACTAATGATAAAAATAGAAAGCATCAGCAAAGCGACAGAAGTTATAAATAGAACCAATATGATTATATAACTAAAAAAATACAGTAACCAAAATAAAAACCTCTGAACTCCAGAGTAATCTGAGTTGACCAAGGACAGTGTGCCATTTTGGATGTATTATGTTCCCCAAATGCCATGTTCTTTGATTCAGTCTTGTGGGGGTAGATGTATTAGTGTTGATTAGATTGGAATCCTTTGAGTGTTTCCATGGAGATGTGATTCAATCAGCTGTGAGTGAAACATTTGATTGGAGGTGTTACTCCATTCATTCAGGGTGGGTGTTAATTGGATCACTGGAGTCATATAAAGGAATTCACAGACAGAAGGACCTCAGAGCAACTGAGAGTGACATTTTGAAGAGGAGGTGCAGCTAAGAGAGGACAAAACACCCCAAGAGCAATATATTGGAGAATGCCATTTTGAAATGCCACCTAGAGCAAGGGGACACCAGCTACATGACTTTTGAGCTAACAGAGGTTTTTCTGGATGCCAATGGCCATTCTTCTGTGAAGGTACTCAATTGCTGATGCCTTACCTTGGAAACTTTATAGCCATAAGACTATAACTGTGTAACCAAATAAACTCCCTTTATAAAAGCCAATCCATTTCTGGTGTTTTGCAGAACAGTGGCATTAAGAAACCAGAACAGACAGAATCAGTGAACCTGAAGTCAGATTAATAGAATTTGTTCAATCTAAATAGCTGAGAGGAAGCAAATTGAACAGAATCCCAGGGACCTGTGGTAAAAACAAACCAACATGCATATAATCAGAATCTCAGAAGGGGAAGAGGAGGTGTGGCACTGTAAAAAACGCCAAGAAATAATGGTTGAAAACTTCCAAAATTTGGCAAAATATAGAGCTTACAAATTCAAGAAGCTGAAACAACTAAAATAGGTTAAACTCAAAGAATCCACACCAAAATACACCATAATTAAATTTCTGATTTAGCAATGAAGAAAAATTGCTAAATATGGCCATAGAAAAGTGAGGCATAACCTAAAAAGAGCACACACTTGAATGAAAGCAGAATTCTCCCCTGAAACCATGGAGGGCAGATAGAAGTGCCACAATATTTTTTCAAAGGCTGGAAGGAAAGGACAGTCTATCCCTCTCCTCCTCCCCAAAGACCTAAATCCAGTGAAACTATCCTTCAGGAATGAAGGTGAAATAAAGACATTCTCAGGCAAAAGAAAGTTATGAGTATTTGTTGCCAGTAGACCTGCCTTGAATGAATGGCTAAAGGAAGTTCTAAGAAGGAGAAGAAAAAGAAGAAGAAAATGATGAGAGAAAAGGCTAAGAATTTCAGAATGGAAAGAATAAAAAAGATTGAGCAAACTCTTTTCTACATGGGATGTGACTCCCAGGGTTGTAAATCTCCCTGGCAACATGGGATATGACTCCTGGGGATGAATCTGGACCTGATATCATGAGATTGAGAACATCTTCTTGACCAAAAAGGGGATGCAAAATGAAACAAAATTAAGTTTCAATGGTTGAGAGATTCCAAATGGAGTCAAGAGGTCACTCTGGTGGGCATTCTTATACACTATATAGTTAACCCATTTTAGGTTTAAATGCACTGAAATATCTAGAAGTAAATACCTGAAACTATCAAACTGCAACCCAGTAGCCGTGACTCTTGTAGATGATTGTACAGCAATGTAGCTTACAAATAGGGTGGGAAGCGGGGGGGATAATTTGGGTGCTCTTCTCTACTTTTATTTTTTATTGTTATTTTCACTTTTTTTCTGGTACAAGGAAAATGTTCAAAAACAGATTGGAATGATACATGGACAACCAAATGATAGTACTGTGAATAATTGATTGTACACTTTGGATGACTGTATGATATGTGACTATATCTCAATAAAATTGAATTAAGAGAAGAGATTGGGCAAAAATAAAAGTGAACAGAATAGTAGTTTATCCCTCATCTCATGAGTATCTCTAATCACATTTTAAGTTTGAAGCAAAATTTCTAAAAGCATCTAACATGATATTCAATCTGTGAAGAGAAAATACTTAATAATACCATATTTACAGGAAGAAAGGATAAGGACACCTAAACAGAAGTAATGAAGTGAAGTGCCTACATTACACTCTACATGGTAAAATGTTGAGAATAGTCTGTGATAAATTGTGTATGTATATTAGGATATCTAGAGAGACCACTAAGAAACCCACACCAAGTGATAAACTTTAAACTTTATAAAGAAATCAAATTGGTCTCCAAATGTTCCAGAGAAATGCTGGGGAAAAAAGAGGAACTAGATGCAGAGAGAACAACAGAAAATAAATAATAAAATGGCAGAGTTAAGCCCTAAGGTGTCAATATTTATTGCAAATCCAAATTTTCTAAAACATCAATTAAAAGAAAGAGTATGGCAGAATGGATAAAAAAAAAAAAATGGCCCAATAGTCTATAAGAAACACTTAAAAAATGGCATAGATTGACTGAAAGTAAAAGGATGGAAAAGAAGTATCTTATAAACACTAACACAAAAAGTAAAAGTGGCTGTAAGTTAAAGTACACCTTAAAATCAAAGAAAATTACTAGGGATAAAGATGAATATTATAGGATGATAAAAGGTTCAATCCACTAACAAGATACAGCAGCCTTAAATGTACGTATATACCAAACACTACTTCAAAATCCATGAGACAAAAACTGGTGGATTTGAAAAGAGAAATAGACAAATTCACTGTTATTTTGGCACTTCAACACCTCACTCCCCCAAATTGATAGAACTACTAGAAAGAAATCAGGAAAGATACAAAAGTACTGACCACCACCACCATCAATAAGAGTATCATAGAAAAGTCATCCAACAATATCAGGGTAAATATTCTTCCCCAGTGAGGCCTGGACCATTCACCAAGAACTGTATTTTTGGCCACTTAGGTTTGTTTTAACAAGCATTTACAAATTTAAAAGAATTAAAATCATACAGAGTATGTTCTCTGGCCATAATGAAAACAAATAATAGAAAAACAGCAGGAAAATCTCTAAATATCTAGAAATTAAACAACACACATAATAATATATGTGTCAAAGAAGAAGTTGCAAAGGAAATAAAAATGCTTAAAACTGGATGAAAATGAAAGTACAACATAACAAAACTAGTGAGATACAACTAAACAAGTGCTGAAAGGAAAATATATGGCAATAAAGGGTTACATTACAAAAGGTAAAATTCTAAAATCAGTAATCTAATTTCCTACTACTAAAAATTAGAAAAGGAAGAGCAAAATACACCCCAAATATTAGCAGTCAAAAAGAAACAATAAAGATAAGAGAATAAATAAATAAATTTGAAAGCAAGAAAAAGAAAGAAAATAAATGAAACAATTGTTGGTTCTGGGAGGAAAGTCAACACATTTAATAAGCCTCTAGCAAGATTGACAAGGATACAAAGAGAAGAGGCTAATCACCAACATCAGTAATGAAATAGGGGATACACAGCAGAACCAGAAGCCATGAAAAGGATAATAGAGGAATGCTACAAACCACTTTATACTCGTATTCATCAACTTGGAAAAAATGGACCAACTCTTTGTAAACCATAACCGTCAAAACTCAACAAGGTGAAAGAGATAACTGGAATATCTCCATAAATATAAAAGAAATTGAATTTGTATTTAAAACTCTCTTGAAAAGTAAATCACTAGGCCCAGGTAGTTTCACTGGAAAATTTTACCAAATATTCAAAGAAGAATAAACATCAATTTTTCTCCATTTCTCTCTAATAGAAAATCGAATAGGCTTAAAGTCTTCCCAACTCATTTTATGAGGTCATTATCACCCTGATAGCAAAAACAGATGAAAAGACAACAAAAGAGAAAACTACAAATCGATATCAGTCCTGAACTTATAAACAAAATGTTAAAAATTGAGTAGTAAACTGAATTCAACAATGTATAAAAAGGATAAAACACCATGACTGTGTGGGATTTATTCCAAGCATGCAAAGCTAGTTCAGTATTTGAAAATCAATCAGACATGGTGTAGCATACCATCAATTTAAAGAAGAAAAGTCATAACTACATGCATTTGAAACTGTAAAACATTTCATAAAAGTCCCACACCCATTCATTATAAAAACCCTCAGAAAATTTGGAATAGAGGGAAAATACCTCAAGTTGTTCAAGAGCATTTGCAAAAAACATACAGCTAACATCATTCTTATTGTGATGAAAAAATGTATTTTCTCTAGGATTAGAAACAAGGCAAGGGTTTCCACTCTTACCACTCTGAATAAATGTGGTACTGGGAGTTCTAGTCACCAACATAAGGCAACAGAAATGAAATTCATACAGAACAGGAAAAAATGAATAAAATTTTCCCTGTATGCAGATATCATGATTGTCTATGTAGAAAATTGCAAGAAGTCTCCAAAAATCTCCTAGAACTGGTAAGTGACTTCAGAAATGTCATAGTATAAAAGATCAACCCACAAAAGAAATGGAATTGCTATATATGGACAGCAAACAAGGGCAACCTGGAATAAAAGTATACCATTTACTACTGCTCCACATAAAATTACATACTTAAATATGAACCTAAGAAAAGTTGCTCAGGATCTGTATGCTGAAAATTACAAACAACTATGAAAGAAATCAAAGACCTAAACACGTTTGTGTATTGAAAAATTCAACACAGTAAAGATGTTAATTCTCCCTAAATTGATCTACAAGTTTAATATAATTCCTATCAAAAACTAACAAAGGTTTTTTTAGGCATAGACATGCTTATTCTAAATTAAATGAAAAGGCAATGGCCAAAGAAAAGGCAAAACATTTGTTTCTTTATTAGAGAAGTTGTAGATTAACATAACAATTGTGCAATAAACACAAGATTCCCATATGCCATCCTATTATTAACCCCTTGCATTGGTATGGAATATTTATACTTATGTCTGGCTTATTTCAATCAACATGATGTATTCAAAGTTCATCCATGTTGTCTCATGTATCAGGACCTCATTCCTTTTTATGGCTGAATGATACTCCATTGCATGTATATATCACATTTTGTTTATCCAGTCTTTGGTTGATGGACATTTGCATCACTTCCATCTTTTGGCAATTGTGAACAATGCCACTATGAACATTGATGTATAAATCTGTTCTTCTAGTATTGTGATTGCTGAGTTATATAGGAATTCTATACTTAGCTTTCTGAGGAACCACCAAACTGTTTTCCTCAGAGCTGCACCATTTAACATTCCCACGACCAATAAATTAATGTTCCTATATCTCTGCATCCTCTCCTTCATATTAAATCTTTATCAGATTCCTACTTTGTAGGGAGAAACAACAGGCATCCACTACCCTTAGCTTGAACTTCACCTTCCCTGAGAAGTCTACCATAGCCCACACCGTCCCCTGACCTGTTAAAATTAATTGCTCCTGAGAATTCTTACAACTCGACAATAAGACAGCAAACAACCTATTAAGAAAAAGGACAACACATCTAGAGCAAATGTTTCACAAAAGAAGATGTAAGCATGGTCAAAAGCACTTGATAAGATGCTCAATATCATTAGTCATTAGGGAAATGCAAATAAAAATCACAATGGAATACCACCGTGCATCCATTAGAATGGGCAAAATTAGAAAGTCTGATCATACCAAATGGTGGCAATGATGTGGAGCGACTCTCATACACTGATGGTGGGAAAATGCATTTTGGAAACAGCTTAGCAGCTTCTTGAAAATTTAAACATGTACCTACTATATGATATGACCCAGCCATTCCACTCCTAGGCATTTGCCCAAGAGAAAATAAAACATTTGTCCATCCAAAGACTTGTACACAAATATTCAGAGCAGCTTTACCTGTAAACAACCTCAAAAGTCCATCAACAGGTGAGTGGATAAACAAACTGCAATATATCCATACACTGGGCTGCTACTCAGCAATGAAAAGAAACAAGTTATTGATACAAGTTATTGATACAAGTGAAGGAAGCCAAGAAAAAAATGAGTACATAGTGTATGATTCCATTTATATAAATTCTAGAAAACGCAAATTAATTTATAGTGACAGAAAATAGGTCTGGGGTGGAAGGGATAAGGAACGGAGAGATAAAATGTGGCACATGGAAACTTCTGGGGTAATGGATATGTTCACAATCTTAGTTGTGGTGATGGTTTCTCTAGTGAAGACATATGTCAAAACTGATCAAATTGTATCCTTTAAATAAGGGCCAATTAGTGAACTTCAATTACGTCTCAACAAAGTTGGGGAAAATCTGAATCATAAGGAAACAAAAATATATTTCCATATTTGGAAGAATACATACCAAACAGTTAATAACAGTTACCTTAAGGGAGTGGGAAAGGGGACGAGAATTGTCACTTGGGAATATACATACATTAGGCTATTATTCAGCAATAAAAAGGAATGAAGTTCTGATACATGCTGCAACATGGATGAGCCTTGAAGACATTATGTTGAGTGAAATAAGCCAGACACAAAAGGACAAATATTGTATGAGTCCACTTATATGAAATATCTAGAATGAGAAAATCCCGTAGATACAGAAAGTAGATTACAGGTTATCAGAAGCTGCTGGGGGTGGTGAGGATGGAGTTATTGCTTAATGGTTACTGAGTTTCTTTTTGGGTGATGAAAGTATTGGTAGTGGATGGTGGTGATGAAAGCACAAAGTTGTGAATATAATTAATATCACTGAATTGTACACATGAAAGCAAAAGAACTGTCACTTGTTACCTTACACAGAGCTTTCTAGTTTGAATTGTTTATATCAAGCATGAGTTACTTATGAGTTTAAGGAAAAAGTAACCCAGTTTTTGCTCTCAAGCCTCAGCCCAGTCACTTGGTGGGATTCCTGTCACATGCCCAGAAGCTGACCATCTTATAGGACCAAGGTGAAAGTCATTCTGACAAAGACAGCTCCTGGATTTGTGTCAAGGGTTTCTGGGGGCAAATTCCCATTTGGAGACAATGAAAAATGTGGTCCCTCAAAACAGAGACTTTATTTGCAGATTATATCTACATAAAAATAATCTTTATCATATATGTGTTTTCCAAATATTTTTTCCCATTGTGTAGGTTGCCACTTTACTTTCATGATAAAGTCCTTTGAGGCACAAAAGTTTTTAATTTTGATGAGGTCACCTTTAACTATTTTTCCTTTTGTTTTTGTGCTCTGGGTGTAAAGTCTAAGAAACCATTCCTTACCACTAAGTCTTGAAGGTGCTTCTTGTGGTTTACTTCTAGGAATTTGATAGTTCTGGTTCTTATATTTAGATCTTTGATCCATTTTGAGTTGATGTTTGTATAGGGTATAAGATAGGAGGCCTCCTTTTTTTTTTCTTTTTCAGATGGGGATATAGTTTTCCCAGCACCATTTGTTTAAGAGACTCTTCCAGTTGAGTGGCCTTTGTTGCCTTGTCAAAAATCAGTTGGCCATAAATGTGAAGGTTGATTTCTGAGCTCTCAAACCAATACCATTTTTCTATATGTCTATCATTGTGCCAGTGCCATGCTGTTTTTCAGTACTGTGGCGTTGTAATAAGTATGAATCTCAGGAGGTGTGAGTCTTCTAACTTCATTCCTTTAATTTAAGATGGCTTTTGCTAATTGAGACCCCTTTACCCTTCCCTATAATCATTGGCTTTTCCATTTCTGCTAAGAAGTTTGGTGGAATTTTGATTGGAATTGCATTGACTCTATAAATCACTTTGAGTAGGATTGACATCTTAACAGTATTTAGCCTTTCAGTCCATGAACACATAAAACTCTTCCATTTATTTAGGTCTTCCACGATTACTGTAACAATGTTTCATAGTCTTTTGGGTATAAGTCATTTATAGCCTTGGTTAGATTTATTCCTAGATATCTGATTTTTTGGTTGCTATTGTAAATGGGCTTTTTTTCATGATTTCTTCTAATTGTTCATGGCTTGTATATAAAACACTAATTTTGGGATGGAGATCTTGTAACCCACCAAGAGGCTTAATTCATTTATTACCTCCAGGGCTTTATTGTGGAATTTTAAGTATTTTTACATATAGGATCATGTAATATGCGTAGAGAGGAAGTTTTACTTCTTCCTTTCCAATTTGAATGTCTTTTATTTCATTTTCCTGCCGAACTGTTCTGTCAAGAACTACTAGAACAATGTTGAATATCAGTAGGGATGGTGGACATCCTTGTTTTTTTCCTGATCTGAGAGGAAAAGCTTTCATTCTTTCACCATTGATATGACGTTAGCTGTGAGCTTTTTGTATATTCCCCTTAGAGTGTTAAGGAAATTTCCTTCTATTCCTAGTATTCTATGTATTTTTACCAAGAAGGGGCTATGACTTTTATCAGATGCCTTTTCTGCATCAATAGAGATGAACATTTACCTTTTTCCTTCACTCAGTTACTGTGGCATATTACATTTATTGATTTTCTTATGTTGAACTAATCTTGCATGCCAGGGACAAATCCCACATGATCATAATTATATTATAATGATTATAATGCTTTTAATATGTTATTGGATTCAGTTAGCTAGCAGTTTGTTGAGAATTTTTGCACTTATATTCATATGAGATATCAGTCTGTGATTATCTTTTTTCTTTTTTTTTTTTTTTGGTATTTTTATCTGGCTTTTGTATGCCAGTTATATTGGCCTTGTACAATGACTTAGGGCATATCCCTCCTCTTCAATTTCTTGGAATAGTTTGAGTAAAATTGGAATGTTTGGTAAAATTACCCTGTGAAACCACCTGATCTTTGGTTTTCCTTTGTTCAGAGACTTTTTTTTTTTTTTTTTTTTTTTTTCCTTACTGATTCAAACTCTTTACTTGTAATTGCTTCGTTGAAATCTTCTGTTTCTTCTTCAGGCAGTTTAAGTAGTTTGTGTGTTTCTAAGACATTGTCCATTACATCTAGTTTATCTAATTTATTGGCATACAGATGTTCATAGATCCTTTTATAGTCTTTAGTATTCTTTTATAGTCTTTTTATTTTAGCAGGGTTGTTAGTAATGTTCCTCTTTTCATTTCATTATTTACATCCTCTCTCTTTTTCATTTTTCAGTCTAGCTAAAGGTTTCTCAATTTTATTAATCTTTTCAAAGAACTGACTTTTTTTTTTTTTTTTTTTTTTTTTTTTTTTTTTTTTGCATTGAATCTGTAGATGAGTTTGGGTAGAATTGACATCTTAATGACATTTAGCCTTCCTATCCATGAACATGGAATATTTTTCCATCTTTTAAGGTCCCCTTCTATTTCTTTTAGTAGAGTTATGTAGTTTTCTTTGTATAGGTCTTTTACATCTTTGGTTAAGTTGATTCCTAGGTACTTGATTTTTTTAGTTGCTATTGAAAATGGTATCTTTTTCTTGAGTGTCTCTTCAGTTTGTTCATTTCTAGCATATAGAAACATTACTGACTTATGTGCATTAATCTTGTATCCCGCTACTTTGCTAAATTTGTTTATTAGCTCTAGTAGGTGTATCGTTGATTTCTCAGGGTTTTCTAGATATAAGATCATATCATCTGCAAACAATGACAGTTTTACTTCTTCTTTTCCAATTTGGATGCCTTTTATTTCTTTGTCTTGCCGGATTGCCCTGGCTAGCACTTCCAGCACAATGTTGAATAACAGTGGTGACAGCGGGCATCCTTGTCTTGTTCCTGATCTTAGAGGGAAGGCTTTCAGTCTCTCACCATTGAGTACTATGCTGGCTGTGGGTTTTTCATATATGCTCTTTATCATGTTGAGGAAGTTTCCTTCAATTCCTACCTTTTGAAGTGTTTTTATCAAAAAGGGATGTTGGATTTTGTCAAATGCTTTTTCAGCATCTATTGAGATGATCAATTGATTTTTCCCTTTCGAGTTTTTAATGTGTTGTAATACATTGATTGTTTTTCTGATGTTGAACCATCCTTGCATGCCTGGAATGAACCCCACTTGGTCATGGTGTATGATTTTTTTAATGTGTCTTTGGATTCGATTTGCAAGTATTTTGTTGAGGATTTTTGCATCTATATTCATTAGGGAGATTGGCCGGTAGTTTTCCTTTTTTGTAGCATCTTTGCCTGGTTTTGGTATTAGATTGATGTTAGCTTCATAAAATGAGTTAGGTAGTGTTCCATTTTTTTCAATGTTTTGAAAGAGTTTGAGTAAGATTGGTGTCAGTTCTTTCTGGAAAGTTTGGTAGAATTCCCCTGTGAAGCCATCTGGCCCTGGGCATTTATTTGTGGGAAGATTTTTGATGACTGATTGGATCTCTTTGCTTGTGATGGGTTGGTTGAGGTCTTCTATTTCTTCTCTGGTCAGTCTAGGTTGTTCATATGTTTCCAGGAAATTGTCCATTTCTTCTACATTATCCAGTTTGTTGCCATACAGTTGTTCATAATATCCTCTTATAATTTTTTTAATTTCTTCAGGATCTGCAGTTATGTCACCTTTTTCATTCATTATTTTGTTTATATGGGTCTTCTCTCTTTTTGATTTTGTCAGTCTAGCTAGGGGCTTGTCAATCTTGTTGATCTTCTCAAAGAACCAACTTTTGGTGATATTTATCCTCTCTATTGTTTTTTTGTTCTCTATGTCATTTATTTCTGCTTTAATCCTTGTTATTTCTTTTCTTCTACTTGGTTTAGGATTGGTTTGCTGTTCATTTTCTAGCTTCTTCAGTTGATCCATTAGTTCTTTGATTTTGGCTCTTTCTTCCTTTTTAATATATGCGTTTAGTGCTATAAATTTCCCCCTTAGCACTGCTTTTGCTGCATCCCATAGGTTTTGGTATGTTGTGTTCTCATTTTCATTCGTCTCTATATATTTAGCAATTTCTCTTGCTATTTCTTCTTTAACCCACTGATTGTTTAGGAGTGTGTTGTTTAACCTCCAGGTATTTGTGAATTTTCTAAGTCTCTGATGGTTATTGACTTCTAATTGTATTCCATTGTGGTCAGAGAATGTGCTTTGAATCATTTCAATCTTTTTAAATTTATTGAGGCTTGTTTTATGTCCCAGCATATGATCTATTCTGGAGAAAGTTCCGTGAGCACTAGAAAAGTATGTGTATCCTGGTGATTTGGGATGTAATGTCCTGTAGATGTCTGTTAAATCTAATTCATTTATCAGATTGTTTAGGTTTTCAATTTCCTTATTGGTCTTCTGTCTGGTTGATCTATCTATAGGAGAGAGTGATGTGTTGAAGTCTCCCACAATTATTGTGGAAACATCAATTGCTTCCTTTAGTTTTGCCAATGTTTCTCTCATGTATTTTGTGGCACCTTGATTGGGTGCATAGACATTTACGATTGTTATTTCTTCTTGCTGAATTGCCCCTTTTATTAGTATGTAGTGGCCTTCTTTGTCTCTCAAAACATCCCTGCATTTGAAGTCTATTTTATCTGAGATTAATATTGCTACACCTGCTTTCTTTTGGCTGTAGCTTGCATGAAATATTTTTTTCCATCCTTTCACTTTCAATTTCTTTGTGTCCCTGTGTCTAAGATGAGTCTCTTGTATGCAACATATTGATGGTTCATTTTTTTTGATCCATTCTGCGAATCTATATCTTTTAATTGGGGAGTTTAATCCATTTACATTCAACGTTAAAACCGTGAAGGCATTTCTTGAATCGGCCATCTTATCCTTTGGGTTATGTTTGCCATATTTTTCCCTCTCTCTATTAATATCCTTTATTGTACCCATACCGAATCTCTTTAGTACTGAACCTTTCTCCAAGTCTCTCTGTCCTGTCTTTGTTTCTCTGTCTGTAGGGCTTCCTTTAGTATCTCCAGTAGGGCAGGTCTCTTGTTAGCAAATTCTCTCAGCATTTCTTTGTCTGTGAAAAATTTAAGCTCTCTCTCAAATTTGAAGGAGAGCTTTGCTGGATAAAGTATTCTTGGCTGGAAATTCCTCTCTCTCAGAATTTTAAATATATCGTGCCATTGCCTTCTCGCCTCCATGGTGGCTGCTGAGTAGTCACTACTTAGTCTTATGCTGTTTCCTTTGTATGTGGTGAATTGCTTTTCTCTTGCTGCTTTCAGAACTTGCTCCTTCTCTTCTATGTTTGACAGTGTGATCAGTATGTGTCTCGGAGTGGGTTTTTTGGATTTATTCTATTTGGAGTTCGCTGAGCATTTATGATTTGTGTATTTATGTTGTTTAGAAGATTTGGGAAGTTTTCCCCAACAATTTCTTTGAATACTCTTCCTAGACCTTTACCCTTTTCTTCCCCTTCTGGGACACCAATGAGTCTTATATTCGGACGTTTCATATTATCTATCATATCCCTGAGGTCCATTTCGAGTTTTTCAATTTTTTTCCCCATTCTTTCTTTTATGCTTTCATTTTCCATTCTGTCATCTTCCAGGTCACTGATTCGTTGTTCAACTTCCTCTAGTCTTGTACTATGAGTGTCCAGAATCTTTTTAATTTGGTCAACAGTTTCTTTAATTTCCATAAGATCATCCATTTTTTTATTTAGTCTTGCAATGTCTTCTTTATGCTCTTCTAGGGTCTTCTTGATTTCCTTCATATCCCGTACTAGGGTCTCATTGTTCATCTTTAGTTCTTTGAGTAGCTGCTCTAGGTGTGTCTCTTCTGGTCTTTTGATTTGGGTGCTTGGGCTTGGGTTATCCATATCGTCTGGTTTTTTCATATGCTTTATAATTTTCTGTTGTTTTTGGCCTCGTGGCATTTGCTGTCCTTGATAGGGTTCTTTTAGGGTTTGTAGACCAGTTGAAGTCCTTATCTCTAATTTATCAGATCTACAGCTTCGTGGAGTACACTTTCTCTAACTAACCAGCAGGTGGCGTCCACGAGCCACCTGTTCTCCACAAGCCAGATCTCCCCTGCTTAGCCTTTTTGGTGAGTGGGGGAGTGAGTCTTGTGGGGCCCAATTGGTGTCCCAAGCTTGCGTGTGTAGTTGGTGTTGCCTGCCCTGTATGTGGGGCGTGTTTCTGGGCAGTCGGGGAGGGGGGGTGGCCCTAACAATCAAATCTCCCTGATGATCCTAGAGTTTTAAAGCTACTGCAATAGTCTAATCCTTCAGTTCAGTCCTGCCACAGTTTGTCTCTGCCACTGACCCACAAGTCTTTGGTATTGGCGTATGGCTCCTGAGACTTGCAAGTGGGCCCCTCTTCCAGGCTGTGCACCCCGGGTCCTCTGTTGAGGGATGACTGTGCTATGTCACAGGTGAGTGCCGTCCCCCCAGGGCAGTTCTGGGCTGCTGGGCTGTGTTGGGAGGCTCCCAGTCTGCTCAAATGATGGCTGAATGGGGCTCTGTTAATTCACACTGCTCCCCCTTCCCAGCTCTGGGACTTTCAGCTGAGGTTGCAGGAAAGGCTAATGTCCACGCCCAGTTTTGTGGTGTGTGCCTGTTATTTGAAGCACTTCCGTCACACTGGGTTGTCTGGGGCAGCTCTGGGCTATGGGGTTGGCGATGGGCAGGAGTGTTTCCTGTCCACCAGGATGATGGCTGTGAGCGGACACCCCCCTTTTCTTGGGAAGTTGTGTTGTTTAGTGAATTTTCTCAGCCACTGGATTATTGCCTTTTGTCTCAGAGCTCTCTTAGTTCTGCTCTTGACTTGACGTGCCCAAATTTCAATTCTTTGAAGCTTTCTGTATTGAGCTTCTTAGAGTAATTGTTTTAGAAAAAGCAAAAAGGATTTAAAAAAAAAAAAAAAAAAAAAAAAAAAAAAAAAAAAAACGGCCCTCCTCAGAGATCTAATGGGTTATTGAAATGCTAATAGACAAAGCAACCAGGGCCATTAAGGAAAGGTGCCCTGGGCAGAGAGATCAGCCTTGCTTCGGGATTTGCATATGCGCCTCAAGGCCTGATCTCCGCCCTTCCCCTTTCTGTGTTCACCAGAACTCCAAAAATCCTCTGCTTTTACTTTGGAGCTTCTCGTGTTGTTTTCCTTCTATGCCCGTCTCCTCTCTGCTGGGCTGGCTGCTCTCAGAGTCTCTGGTGTCTGGCCTCAGTCTATCTATGGTTGGAGTTTGAATCAGTAGAATGAGTTTCCGATGAGAGCAGCCACTGCAATTCTCCCTTCTCCTTCCTGGAGCTGACAGCCCCTCCTCCCCCGGGACTGAGCCTGGCAGGGAGGGGCGCGGGTCCCCTGGCCGCAAAAACTTACAGATTTCGCTGATCTCAGCAGTTCCACGTTTTCATGAGTGTTGTATGAAGTATGCCCAAAGACAGATTGCTCTGTGGTGTCCAGTCCACGCAGTTCCTGGCTTTTTACCTACTCTCCCTCGATGTCCGTCAGTTAGCTCTCCAGAAGGCAGGTGCTAGCTTCTCTCGGCTGCCGCCGCCACCGCTGCTACCGCCGCCGGTCGCCGCCGCCACCACCACCGCCAGCCCCTTTGGCTCTCCGATTGAATAACAACTGCTCATCAATTCCTCCACGTGGCTCCTCAGCGTGGGAAAGAAGAGGGGAGCTGGATTGGCTTTTATGAAGGGGGTTTACTTGGTTACACGGTTACAGTCTTAAGGCCATCAAGTGTCCAAGGTAAGGCATCAACAGTCAATTGGGTGTCTTCACCGGAGGTTGGCCAATGGTGTCCTGAAAACCTCTGTTAGCTGGGAAGGCACGTAGCTGGCATCTGCTCTGGAGTTCTGGTTTCAAAATGGCTTTCTCCCACGAGGTTTCTCTCTAGGCATCTGCTTGCTCCTGGGTTGCGTTCTCCAAAATGTCTTGGTAAGCTGCAGCTCCTCCAAAATGTTACTCTCAGTTGCTCTCCAAAATGTCACTCACAGCTGCCCAAAGAACTGACTTTTGGTATTGTTGATTCTGTTTATTTTTCTATTTAATTTATTTCCACTCTAATCTTTATTATGTCCACCCTTCTCACTTTAGTTAGGTTGCTCTTCTTTTTATAGTTCTTCCAGCTTGAGGTTCAGTCTTTAATTTGAAGTCTTTCTTTTTTTTCACTGTAAGCATTTAGTGCCTCTCAGCACTGCCTTTGCTGCATCCCAAAGGTTTTGGTATGTGGTATTTTCATTTTCATTTGCCTCAAGATATTCCTTAATTTCCCTCCAGATTTTCTCTTTAGCCCATTGGTTACTTAAGAGTGTGTTGTTTAATTTCCACATATTTGTGAGTTTTCCATTTCTCCTTCTGTTATTGATTTCTACATTAATTCCGTTGTGGTTGGAGAACATTTTCATTGTGTGGTATTGACATATCTGAATTTATTGAGACATGTTTCCTTGCCTAACATACGGTCTGTCCTGGAGGCAGATCCATGTGCACTAAAGAAGGTTTGTTCTGCTGTTAGGTGAAGAGTTCCACATATTTCTGTTAGGTCTAGTTGTTTTAGAGTATCATTCAAGTATTCTATTTCCTAATTAATATGCTGTGTAGAATTTTTACCTATTTATGAAAGGGAAATATTAAAATCTCTCACTATTAATGTTGAAACATCAGTTTCTCTCTTCAGATCTGTCATTATTTGCTACATATGTTTTGGGGCTCTGCTGTTAGGTGCATATATATTTATAATTGTTACATCTTCTTACTGAATTGCCCCCTTATCCATATATAATGACTGTCTTTTTCCCTCATAGCTGTTTGTGGCTTAAAATCTCTTTTATCTGATATTAGTATACCTAACCCAGCTATCTATCTACTACTTGCATGATATAATGAAAAATTCCTAGGAGGGCTTCAAGAGCAGACTAGAGCTGGCAGAAGAAAGAAACAGTGAAATCAAAGACAATACAATTGATATGAGTCAGCCTGAGGAGCAGAAAGAAGAAAACATGATAAAAACTGAAAATAGCCTAAGACATCTCTGGGACACTATCAAGTGTACCGATATAAGTATTATGGGTATCCTGAAAGAAGAAAGAGAGAAAAGGGCAAAAGTAATATTTAAAGAAATAATAACAGAGAACTTCTCAAACTTAGCAAAAGACATGAATATGCAGGTACAAGAAACCCAGAAAACAACAAGCAGGATAAACATGAAGAAAAATACTCCCCATCATATACTGATCACACTGTCAAATGAAAAGGACAAAGACAGTGTTCTGAAAGCTGCAAGAGGAAAGCCACATGTTATGTACAAGGGATCCCCAGTTATACTGAGTGCCAATTTCTTATCAGTAACCAAGGAGGCAGCAGGGCAGTGGATTGAAATACCTACAGTGCTGAAAGAAAATAGCTGACAACACTATTACATATCCTGTAATACTTTCTTTCAAAAATAAGAGAGTGATTAAGACATTCCCAGATAAACCAAAGCTAAGGCAGTTCATCAGCCCTAGACCTGCCCTACAAGCCATGCAAAAGGGAGTTCAGAAAGGAAAAGACATCAGACAGTGCTTCAAAGAAGCATAAAGGAAAGGTTACTATTTGGGTAATTATAAATGTCAATATTATTGCAGTGTATTATTTGGTATGTAACTCCACTTCTTACTTCTTCAGGTGCTAAAATGCAGATGCATAAAATGTATGGTTTTGGACATACAATGTACAAAAATTTATATGATAACAAGTGGGGGATGGAGGATTACAGGAAAAATATATATGTTTGTTATTGAATGGTATCAAACCAAATATGATTGTTATATATTTAGGATGTTAAATTTTAACCCCATGGTACCCCCAAGGAAAATACATGAAACGTATATCCAGATTAAAAAAAATGGCATTCAATATGATACAACACAAAATAAAATATTAAATTAGGCATTAATGGGAGAATTGAGGAACAAAAACTATCTAAGACTTACAGAGACTAATAGCAAAATGGCTGAAGTAATTCCTGCACTTTCAATAGTGACTTTAAATGTAAATAGATTAAACTCTCCAGGTAAAAGTCAGATATTCTCAGAGTGGATAAAAAAGCATGACTCGACTATATGCTGCCTGAAAGACTTACCTTAAATTCAAGCATACAAGTAGGGTGAAAGTAGGATAGAAAAAATATACCATGGAAGTAGAAGCCAAAACAATTTTGAAATGGGAGGAATCACTCTAGAAAATGTTAAGACTTATTGTATAGCTATAGTAATTGAGACAGTGATGGTGGTAGAGAGATAGACAAACAATAAATAGAACAGGTAACCCAAAAATACATCTACACAGTAATTCCCATTTAATATTGACAAAGGAGCAAAAGCAATCCAGTGGAGAAGGGATAGGCTTTTTCATAAATGATGCTAGAGCATTTGTATATCAATAGGCAGAAAATGAACCTTAATCCAACCCCCAAACCCATATGAAAATTATCTCTAAGTGGATCATGAACTCACATGTAAAACACAAAACTTCTAGAAAATAAAAATAGCATAAAATATTATGGATATGGGGCTAGTTCTTAGACTTGATACCAAAAGTGCAATCTGTAAAAGAATAAAAAAATTTCTTTTGTTTTGTTTTCTTTGAAATGTTTTTTTTTTTAATTTTTGATAAAGTTAAAAAATGATAAATTGTGGCTCATCAAAATTAAATACTTTTGCTCTGTGAAGAGGAGGAAAGGACAAGCTACACACTGTTTAATTCCCCTTTTCCTCTCTCTCTATACACACACACACACACACACAGAGAGACACACACACACACACACACGTCTTTTTATCTATCGGCCCTCACCTATCATCATTTCTCTTCCATAATACTGTGGATTATGATGGTAACTTCCCCACAAAGGATGTCACAACCTAACCCCCTCAAATTGTAAAACCATATGCTTAGGAAACTCAAAACACATTTCCTCTGTCCTTACAGTTGACCACGTGGAATTTCCACGAGAACACGTAGACAACAAAAATGGCCGGTTTCACTTTAAATTCATTATCTCAAACATGTGTTTTAATTACAAGTTCTATATATTTCCAGGTAAATTTATTTTAAACATTTATCATCCTGTCATTACTGGGAATGAGATCTATTATTTTACCACATATCGTCAAGATAAAGAAAATTTATTGCTTTTATATATTTATTTTCTTGGTAGCAATTTTATCAAATTTTCTAGATAATTAGAATGCCTTTTAGTTCAGTCTTTGATGATCTAGTATGCAATAGTGTATCTGAAAATAAATAATTCTCCCTGTTACCCAATATAATATTGCCTATATAATTCTTGGGGAACTGCTTTTTAGCTATCATCTCCAATACAATACAGTACTTCTAATTTTAATAATAGCTGCATTAGTATTTAACCATTTAATATAGTTCCTATTAGTTTTAAGTAAACAATCTTTACAATACTTAAGCAGTATCAATATATTACAAATGTATCAGTATCTGTAAAAGAAGGGATCATTTGATGTTATCAAATGTTATTTTTGAAAATCCATCGGTTTTTTGTTTTTTTTGTTTTTTTCTATTCTAATTCATGTTAACCACCCTTGCTTAGAATTAAATACTTGCTCATGCTGCATAATTATTTTGATACACATGCTGATTTTATTAACTAATTTTTGATTAAGATTTTACATTTGCATTCTTAGCTCTAGTTGGTCTAATGCTTTATTTTTTACTCCTTAAAATTCTGGGTTTGGAATTTTGTTAAATTTGCTAATTTTTCCTCTACTTTAATTTGTTTAGAGTTGAGTCACACCAGTATACCTACTTGGTATGCTATATATAACTGTTGGTACAACTTTACATTCAATTTAATAGCATTTGATTAGAATAAGTATATCTATATTCTTAAGTTAAATAATTCAGTTATAGCTTATTTGAGTCATATATTGATAACATTCTGCCATGAACTATATGAGAGCCATGATCTGAAATTCCCTGAATGAAAAACAAATTATCTGTTTTCTGAAAGTTATTTAAGACTCATCTAAAAAATCATTTCATACCTGGCCATTTTCCAGTGTTTTCTGGGTACTATTTCATGATACAAATTTTCCATGTCTTTTGCAATAAAATTGGTAATTTATATTGTGCTTAAAATTATCTATTTTCTCTTCTTTTTCAAATTTAATGTCAGAGTTACTTATGCTGCAGCTGTATTGTTTGGGCCTAAAGGATTGTTTTGGTGATCTCTTTCATTTTGAACATTGGAAACTTCCATTTTTTAATCCTCATGTCTCTCCTCATGCATTCTTTTTTAAAAACTTTCCTTTTCAACTGCTGTTATTTGATCATGGAGATATCCTCCATATCTCATTTCTTATTCATGATTTTTATTTCCTTGGATTTTTGGAACTGTGGCATATGTGGATCTTGGCAAAAACTAAGGTAGTTTTACCTATGATTATCTTCTCTCTTTATTAAAAGTTGTAATGGAGCAGGGGTGGTTATAGTATTTGCTTAAGTGCTTACCCCAGGAAGCAAATGTAAGGGAGCTGGGAGACTAAGACCGTAAAAGAGAAAACATCTGATTTGTGTTTATTGACCGATGCTGTAATTAACAGAGACATGTTTCTCTCAGGTGTCCTGACAAACATGCAGAATTACTCCCAGAAAAAAAATCTGTATGAAACAGTGCTCAGCAAAGTAAAACTTGCAGAGAGGGCTTCCAGATAAAACACAGTACATCAATTAAATCTGAACGTCACAAAAACAAATATTGATTAGGATATAATTAAATTTATTTGCTGTTTATAAAAAACTCAAATTTAAATTAATGTCTTGCATTTTTATTTGCTGAATCTGGCAGTCTTACACAAGTTCTAAATATAGCTATTCACCTGACTGTTTTTCTCAATAAAGTTCTATTGGAACATAGCCACACCCATTCATTTGTGTAAGATCTATGGTTTCTTTTGTGCTACAATGGAATTGTGGAGTAGTCACAACAAAAAGCTTACATCTAGCTGTCTTAGTTTTCCAGGGCTGCTCTAACAAAGTACCACTGATGGTTGACTCAAACAATAGAAATTTATTATCTCACCATTTTAGAAATTAGAGGTCTTAAATCAAAGTGTCAGCCAGACCATGCTTTCTCTGAAAAGTTCTGATGGTACCTTGCCAGCAGTCCATAACTCAATTCATAACTCAACCTGTGCCACTGTCACAGGCCATCTGTCTTCTGTCTCTACCTCCTCCAGTGTCCAAATTTCCTCTGATTGCAAGGACTCCAGTCATGTTAAAGCCCAACCTGAGCCTCATCTTAACTGATAACATCTTCAAAGATCCTACATACAAGTGATTCCACATCCATAGGACCAGGGGTTAAGACTTTGAACATGTACTCTGGGGAACATGAGGCAGTCCCCAAACACAGCAAAGTCTTAAATATTTATTATTTAGCCCTGTCCAGAAAAAAAAATTGCTAATGTCCAGTCTAAAGGAAAATGTGAGTCCATCTCCAATTGGATGAGGTTTGTCCCCAGGAGTTTTAACTTCCCTGTGCCTGCAGGAGGGCTGAACAGGACTCAGGGTTGGAGAAACAGGAAGTGGAAAGACAAACAGCTTGTCTGAGCTTACCCAGAAATGCCTACCACAGCTGCAGCTGCAATGAGAATTGTCACATGCCAAAGACATCCACTGCAACAAAATGGAGGAACAGGAAGTCAGTTGGAAACAGGCCATTGAAACAGCCTTGCTGGCACTGCACTTCCTGCTGGATGAGACAACTGCATTCCTTATTCATTTATGCAATTGTGGTAGGGTTTTCTTTTCACTAAGGTTTAGTTCAGTCCTTATGGATACACGTTCTTTAAACCATGCAGAACATAATTTGACAGATCCTGCTATAAATGGAAAATTAGTGAAGGTTTCTCCTTGCTTTGTACTCTCCATTGAAGCTCCTGCTTTCCCTCCTGCCCTCATGTTCCTTTGACAATTCCTGGCAGTTTATGGTAATGTAATTTTCCACGGGACATCAGAAACTGTGGTCTCTATAATCAGAAACATGTGCATATTAATTGCATCTCCTCAGCAATTCTCATTACCTTTGATATTAATGGCCTACTTATGCCAGTGAATATGCAGTTCAGACTGTTGGGTCTTTGGAGAAGAAAAGCAGTTGAAGCTCAAGGGAGGGATTTTCTCTTGAGTTACTACAGTGAGCCGTGGACTGACTTCCCCTGAATTTTCAGGAGAGGAGCTTCAGAGCATGTTCAGGGGCAAACGGAGTCTCTAATGTTACTAGAAACTGCTGGTCTCTCATGGAGCTGCACCAGCAATCAAAGGCAGTCCCCTTCCCCTGGCTGATGGGATCTACTAAGACCATTATACTCCCCTCCCTGCATCATACAGCTGCACAAAAGCAATGGTTAGACTGCTGCAGACAGTGTCATCTCACACTGGTGAAAATCTTCATGTCTCTGATATGTCCAAAATCTCCTTTAAATTATGTGCCGTTTTGGATGCATTATGTCCCCCAAAACACCATGTTCTTTAATGCAATCTTGTGGGGGCAGATGTATTAATCTTGATTAGGTTGGGATCTTTGGATTAGGTTGTTTCCATAGAAATGTGACTCATCCAACTGTGGGTGATAACTTTGATTATGTTATTTCCATGGAGGTGTGCACCCACCCATTCAGTATGGGTCTTGATTAGTTTACTAGAGCTCTATAAGAGTTTGATTAGTTTATTAGAGCTCTATAAGAGCTCAGACAGTAGCACCTTAGAGAGACATTTTGGAGACAGCCATTGAAAACAGACTTCTGCTCATGTTTTGGAGATACTAGTCCAGAGTTTGCCCCAAGAAGCTAAGCCTGGAGACATTTTGGAGAACACCTTTTTGAAATGCAACTTGGGAGCAAGCAATTGCCAGCCATGTGCCTTCTAAGCTAACAGAGGTTTACCGGATGCCAATGGCCTTTCTCCAGTGAAGGCATACTCATGTTTATGCATTGGTTTGGGCCCTTTTATGGCTGTAGAACTCTAACTTTGTAACCAAATAAACCCCTTTATAAAAGCCAATCCGTTTCTGGTTATTTGCATAATGGCAGCATTAGCAAACAAGAACAAACTACAAAAGTAGACTACAGTTATGTAAGATAAGAGTTTCCCTGAGCAGCATGTTGCATAATACAAAGACAAACAAAATGTGCTCAGACCACCATATGATGAGAATCCCACATCAATAACCTAAGAGGGTCTGGCATTTGGTAGGTTTTCAACAGCGATTTGACAAATGAACAAAAATAGATACAATATTTTAACTTTAAGAAAGTCACAAAAAACTATAGAATCATATTTTTTGTTGTTGTTTTATTTAGCTATATGTCTTAGGCTTGGATATTTTTTCCCACCATAAACCTTTTGTTACAAAATAAATCTTACTTATTGCCAAGTATCTTTATGGCATTGGAAATCCTTTTTCAACCTTCTTAGCCCTCACTATTGCTCTTTAGACAACATTAAATTCAACCCAATTTCTATATGAAATCATTGCCTAGGATGACAAAAGTATATCATTCTTACCACATCAGACTTTGACCTTTCTTCTGAAATATCAGAAAACCAGCTACCCTGTATTTTTAACATCCCTCCATTCTCCTGAAGGCATCTTGACTTTACTCAGCTTGTCAACTCAAATAAATAACAGTTTGCTACCTTTATATTTTCAAAAAAAAAAAAAAATCTATTTTTTTTCTGTGCCTCTTGCACAGAGTTCTACATTGAGTTGGTAAAATGATGCTGGCCCAACATTTGCAGTCAAAAAGAAACATACAAAAAAACTGCAAGGTTTTAAACAGCAATAGAATATGCCACTTAAATGACCCATGTTAGAGGCTACTTTATCATAGTATGGAATCTAATCTTTTTCAAGTTTTAATATACTATTTTATGTAATTTGTGTGTGATCAAGGGAATGGACACTCACTGTTTAAAGTATGGCTTTGAGAAACCTCCAAAGCAAAGGCAGGGAAATTAACATATATCAATAGAAATTATTTATGAAGGGCTAACATTTTCATTGGTCCTTATAAGTCTCTAGTGTTTTTTTCTTGTTAAAACTGTAATTCTTAATGCCCTTTTCATATCTTAACTCTCAGCCTAAAATAAACCCATTGCATTAATTGTAGAGTTATATAAAGATAATATCTACTAATAAAGTGAAGTATTCAAAAACAAGTTGCAATATATGTGTGCATCTGTAATTACCTATCTACCTACCTGTCTACCTGTCTACCTACCTATCCATCTCTATTGCTGATATCCTGCCTAGAATCATAAAGAAGGTTGGAGGAGAGGGATCTAGGTCTCCCATCTTCAGTTTGATTGACTTACACTTTTTTAAAGCAAATTATGACAATGAAGTCTTGAGAGAATTTCCTAAAGGGTAAAGATATTTAGAAGTTGAAAATGTTAAAGCACATTTAAGGATAATTATTTTAATGTACTTTAATAACATTGGCTTTATATAAAGTTCAAGTTAAAATTCTGAAATTATTTTGTTTTTCAGTGGAATGGGTCTTAATTTGCTCGCTGACATCTTCTGCTGTACATGGGTACTTTAGGCAGACTGCATGATAACTGTGCACTTCTGCTCCTGCCAAGCATAGACCTTTTATTTAGGTCACAAAAATTATTCATCCATGTCTTCAAACCTGTTTATGCATTGTAGCTTGTTATTGAATTTACATAATATGAGATTGCATAGGTAGAGCTGGAGGCTTCTTTTATCAGTTAGCTTCAAATACAACCCTGGCTCCAGAAACAGATATATTCTAAAGTTGGCCGGCACAGGGACCTGCCCCCCACCCACCCACACACACCTTAGATATGCTGGCAGTCTTTGTTGCAGAAATGGAAAAGTCAATCCTCAAATTCATTTGGAATTGCAAGGAGACCCAAAGAGCCTTGCAATTTGAAAAATAAATTTGAAAGACAAACACGTCCAAATTTCAAAGCTTGCTACAAAGCTTTAACAGTCAAAACAATGTGAAATCAGTGTAACTACAGATGCATAGATAAATGGAACAGAATTAAGATGCTAAGAATAAACCCTACTTTTATGGCCAATTGATATTCAACAAGGGTGTCAAGAGCATTCAATGGGGAAAGAATGATCTTTTCAAGAAATGGTTCTGGGAAAACTGGATACCCACAAGCAAAATAATGAAGTTGAACTCCTTCCCCAGTCCTTATACAAAACTTAATTCACAATGAATCAGTGCCCTAGATGCAGGAATTAAAATTATAAAACTAAAGAAAACATAACAGTTAAATCTTTGTGATCTCTGATTTAACAATAGATTCTCAGATTTGACAACAAAAGCATGAACAACAAAAGAAAAACATAAACTGGAGTTCATCAAAATTAAAAACTTTTGTGCATCAAAGGGTATGACCAATAAGGGGAAAAACAACCTACAGAATGGGAGAAAACATCTGCAAATCATGTATCTGATAAGGGTTGAATGCCCAGTATATTAAGAACTCTTACAGCTAAATCATAAAATAACAAATAGTTTTAAAATGGGCAAGGCACTTGAATTGATATTTCTCCAAAGAAGATATACAACTGGCCATAATAATATGAAAAGATAGTCAACATCATTGGTCATTAAGGAGATGTAAACCAAAACCACAGGGAGATGCTTCTTCCCAACCAAAAGTATGACTGTCATGAAAAAAGGAAATAAATGAGTGTTGGTGATGAAGTGGGAAATTGCAACCCTTATACATTGCTTAGTGGGAATGCAAAATAGAGCATCACCACTGGAAAATGGTTTAGAAGTTACTCAAAAAGTTAAACATAGAATTGCCATATCACCCAGAAATAAAAACGTAAGTCTGCACAAAAACTTGTACATGAATGTAATAGCAGCATTATTCATAATAGCCAAGGATGGTAAAAACCAAAATGGCCAAAAACAGATGACATGATAAACAAAATTCAGGATAGACTCACAATGAAATATTATTCAGTCAAAAAGGAATGAAGTACTGATTCATGCTACAAGATGGATGGGCTTTGAAAACATTATACTAAGTGAAATAGCCAATTGCAAAGGAACTACACATTATATGATTTTATCCATAAGAAAGTCCTTAATATGGAAATCTATATATAGACAAAGTAGATTAGTGGTTGCTTAGGTCTGGGGGCAGGGTATAGGAGGATGATAGCTAAAAGGTATGGGATTTCTTTGTGAGATGACAAAAATGTTCTAAAATTTACTGTTGTGATGGTTGCACAATTCTGTGAATATACTGAAATATATTTAATTTTATACTTTAAATGGGTGAAATGTATGGTATATGAATTATATCTCAATAAACTGTTAATCATATGAGATTTTATAAACAAGAACTTAGCCTCAAAGATGTAACTTGTTCATCATCGCATATTACGGGGTTCAGATTAAGAACTGGTTTTGCATAAATCCAAAACTCATGTATTCTTAAAACAGTAGAAAATATTCTCTTAATCTCTTTTGAATTACAATACACATGGGAAGAATATTACATTAATCGTTTCTCTAAAGCAAATGAGTTTGTCCAATGGCTTCCAGTTGACCAGAAAACCTGAGCAGTAGAACCCTGTGAGCTCTCTAGAAAGCTGCTGAAACTGAGAAAAGACTATGTTCCAGTTTGCTAATGCTGCTGGAATGCAAAATACCAGAAATGGATTGGCTTTTATAAAGGGAGTTTATTTGGTTACAAAGTTGCAGTCTTAAGGCCATAAAGTGTCCAAGGTAAGTCATCAGCCATTGGGTAACTTCACTGATGGATGGCCAATGGCATCCGGAAAACCTGTTAGCTGGGAAGGCACATGGCTGGTGTCTGTTCCAAAGTTCTGGTTTCAAAATGGCTTTCTCCCAGGACGTTCCTCTCTCAGCTCCTGTGTGTTCTTCAAAGCATCCCTCTTGGCTGTAGCAAGCTTGCTCCTTCTGTCTGAGCATGTATAGTGCTCCAGTAAACTAATCAAGGCTCACGCTGAATGGGTGGGGCCACACCTCCATGGAAATGATCTAATCAGAGTTATCACTGACATTTGAGTAGGTCACATCTCCATGGAAACACTCAAAGAATTACAATGGAATCAACATTAATATGTCTGCCCACACAAGATTGCATTTTGAGGGGCATTTTGGGGTACATAATACATTCAAAGTGGCACACACTATTAAACAGAATATAAGAAGAACTGAAGAGCCTCTCTATACCCCAGTTTTGCCTGGGTTAAAGCCATACTTTAATTAATTTGAAATTCTTGCTTCCATTAGAAATATAATAATGACAGTAATGGGATTTGGGAAATACAGGAAGCAGAAAGAGTAATTGGTCTTCACACAACAAAACTAAATATATGTTTCAAAACGTTCATGTACAAGTATAAGGATGCCAAGTAAATCACTGAAACAAAAATGTCACTTAAGTCAGGTTGAACAACGTACAGTGAACTTAAGCATCCTTCTTACATGAAAGTTTCTTTTGACCTTGGTAATTACCAAAATTCATGATGGGTGTAAATTCTTATTTTCTTCCATGAATCAGAATTAAAGCAAAACTTTTTTATTAAACTCTGGTTTGTAGCTCTCTTTAATTTTAAAATTGGCTGAGAAAACAAAGGATATTTCTCTTCATTGACCCATAATTTATATTTAGAACTAAATAAATTCCTAAAAGAAGAAAATTTCCCAATTGTGAGTAAAGTTTTATACTGCACCAAAGACAGAACTATGAAACAGAGATTAATTCAACTTGAAACTTCTAGTACTGCCAGAGTCCTCTGAAACTATTAGGTACTAGGAGCAAATAATTGTTCAACATGAAGTATATCATGTTATTCACCTTATCTATTGGTAGTTTTTAGCTGGCTATGGTATCAGCAATGCAAAATAAGTTATAATAAGAATCCAGTGTTCTGGGTTTTTTCTTCAGTGATTACTATGCTCCTGTTTGGAGCAATTCTACCATATCTTTCATCCTAATAACTAAATATTTAGGGGATTTGTTCTTTCATTTAACTTCTGGATGGTTTTGAATACCACTGAGGGCCTTGGAACAAAATTTGATATGGCCTATTCATACCAGTTAGGATTGTCACACTAAACCTTCCTGTCTGCATGCTGAAATAATTACAAAACCTAAACTTCAGGAAAAGTCCCTATTTGTTCAATAGGTATCTGTTATTGTAGCTCATAAAAATCTTGTAAAATTGTGCTGCATTTTTATGCACACTTTATGATTTCTGCCAACAGTGGGCAGTATTAAGTACAGTCAAAGACTTCTTAGTCCACTTGAAAACTCTCTACAACTCAGTTTCAGTAAGACACGGTGTTGGTTGTAAACTCAGGAAAGGATGGAGTCTTTAGATCTTGTCTTCTCTACTTCTACACTGATGGATACCCACAGCTCCCTTCATAATTTTATTCACGTCTTTTCTATCCTAAAAGCTTCTTTGTGTTTGACAGAAGCTCAAAGATTTCCAAAATTATACCTTTGTGAAAAAATTCAATGGAAAAAACCTGAGCTGTCGTAGTTCAAAAACTCTCCTGGAATAATCCACAATTACTTTATGTAATGTTTCTCTATCCCATTAATCTCACCCTCCAACTCAATATTGTCAAGAAGCACGTTTGAGTGACATGAGCAGAAGCTTGAATCTTAGCCATGGGCTCTGCCGATTGCTGTCTGACCTTGGAGAGGTGACACAACTAAATTGAACCTCAGTGTGAATTAAAATTGGTAAAATAAATAACACAGTTTCCATTTTTGTATCACTGACTTGGCTGAGGCTCTTTGGTCCTTTTCATGGAAATATGTCTTAGATTTGGGTGATGATAATTAAGATAATAATTCACAATGCAATGTTACTTGCCAGGTTTCAGAATAACTGGCAGATGTCGGCTCTTTTGATCCTTATCATAAATGCCTAAGAGAGACTCATGCTCATTTCCTCAAGTGAGAAAACCAGGGCCTCTGAGGGAAAACTGACCCACAAAGAAGGGATCATAAAAAACAAAGTGTCTGACAATATCATTAGTAGGAGCATTTTCTACTTTTTTACAGTTTTTTAAAGCCACATGACAGATGACAGGTTAAAAAAAAAGTTATCCTGGTACAGCATTGTTCTCCAGTATCTTCTGATTACAAAAGCTATTGTAATTGTATAATAATTGTAATTGTAGGTGTAGCTTCTTCACCTACATCCTGTTGTCTTCTGGTTTTCCATAGAGAACTGTTACGGCTGCACAAAATTCATTTTACTGCCGTTAGCCAAAAACCACAATTTCACCCAAAGTGCTATCAAAGTTGATCTCACTGCTGTCCAAAATTACTTCCTAAATTCCATTTCCAACAAAAAAGTTCCATTCCTTGCAGGAGTAAATTTCTATGCAGCATTTGATACTGTTACATAACACCTTCTCTTCTTAACTCTTTTTTTCCTTAGCTGGATTGACTGCTCTGTCCCATGATCCTAACTTATTAATATTTACTTCTTCCTTTCCTTTGCATATGTTTCTACCTCTGCCTAACCTTGAAATGTTGACTTTGCCCCAGAGCTTTAAATCTCCTTTCTTTAACCCTCCCTGGGAAATCTCAAACTCACGCATAATGTCAGCAAACATCTACACGACACTCATAAATCAACATCTTTAAGCCATATGTTGTCCTAAACCCAGATCCCTTCCAAAATAAATCAATAAATGAAAACCAAACACATAAACAAAAACCTTCTCCTTTTCCTCTGTTCTATCTCCAGTGATGTCCTCACTATCTTCTTAGGTCACCTGAGCTAGAATCCAGGGCTTTATCCGAGATCCTAGTTCTCCCATGTCTTTCATCTGAATCCACACAAAGTTCTATCCATCTTTCCATCTCATTTTTACCTTTTCACACGATTGCAAATGAATCATTAGGCGCCTTAACAATTGCTCTCCAGAGTGCTGGAAAATCCCTCTGGTTGTTCTGCCTATAATCATCTTCAAGCTTTCAAATTCTTCTTACATCTTTTGCCAGACTTATCTTCCTCCGGCAGATTTTATACATGGCTCCTTATGGCTTAAAACTGTCAGTGGCTCCTTGTCACTTTAAGATTAAAGCTAAAGCTCATTATGTGGAACACAGAGCTTTTCAATATTTGTTCCTATTTATTTCTTTCTCCTAGTCTACCACAGATGCACTGAATTTTGTGTAGGTCCTTGAAAGGACCACATTCTTTTATATGTTGAAGCTTTTGTGCATGATGCTTTTTGCAGGAGTTTATAATCAAATCTGACCACTACCTTGTTCATATTCCAAAGTCTTGAGTGGCTTTCCTTGAAGAGCTCTAGCAGGTGACCCAGCCACCAAGTTGCTGCCCCTTCTGCTGCTCCTGGAACCAGCAGATGGGTCAGACACCTCAGGGACCATCCTTGGGTGAGCTGGCTGGGAGTTTCCGTGGAAGCTCCGGAACTCCCCCAGCCACGTGGACAGCCTAACTCCCTTCATATACTTATTTTTTGAACTATGACCCTGCAGAGATTTCTCTTGTGAAGTTCTAGTTCCCCTGACACAAGTCTTTAATTTTTTTTTTAATTTGATTCTTTTTTAGTACTCTTGATCCATGTTTGTAAATATTTAACACTGGGGAAAACACATGCACACACACCTGCTTCATTCCCTGTGGCAGAAGCAGGACCTAGAATAACAGATCTTGAGAAGAGGCTTCCACTTTAATCCTGGCTTCCTAGGTGGTGATCCTTGGACACCTGCCTTCTAGGCAGGGCCTTATCTGAGAATTGCGCCTGGAGATGGTCATAGTCTGCTAAATTCTAGATCAACCTGGCAACACCATGCAGGTTATAAGGCCAGCCAAATACCAAAATCCCATCCTTGCCTTCGGGGCCCCACCAATTCACACAAAGCAGGGTCTGGCTCCACGTGCTAGATGTACACTTTGCACTGGCAGATGATCCCCTCCACCAGCCACACCTAGAGGGGAACTCTCCTGGATTCTTCAGGAACTCTGGTGGAACCAGTGTGGGGGGGGGGCGGGGAAGCAGTGTTGCTGAAGTTACTGAGCTGCTTGAATTGCTGCTCTTGCCCCTGCTCCAGCTGCCCCATCATAAGAAATGGCTTGGGAGTAGCTTCTCATGTGAACTTCTCCTGCCCGACTCTTGCCTAACGACCCTAACTTCCAGCTAAGGGTCTGTGTGAATGAACCTCAGGCTGCACTGAGCCTAGCCCTGTCATAAAACCAGATATGATGTGTGTGTGGTGGGGGGGGGGGAGATTTTGGTTTTCATATCACTTGTCCTCACAGAAACCACTCAAGCACGGGCTAGTGTTGCCTGGTTCCAGATACCGATGTGCTGGCCAGACCCTTAGAATTTTACTAGTCAAAATGTGGTCTGGTGAGGACTATGTTTAAAATTAGATAGGAGTGATAGTTGCACAACTCCAAACTATGCTAAAAACCACTGAATTTTACACTTTAAGGGGTGAATTTTATGGTATGCAAATCAAATCTCCAAAAAGCTGTTATAAAAAATCATGATCACAGGCTCCATCCCAGACCTACTTTGTTAGAAATCACTTTAACAAGACCTTGGGATTTTTCAAATACACGTTAGCATTTGAGTAGTACTGTAAATGGTACTAAGGGGATCCTAGCCCCCTTATTTAGGAGGAAACATTAGCAACTGCCCACCCTCATAAGACCCTAGTAATCAAGGATGTTTGCTCCCCAGCTAGGGTCTACACTTTGTGTGGTAATCTCTATAGAGATAAGCTTCCATTTTCTTTGCTATACAGGATTCTCCTACCTTTCAGCTGCAACCCCTGGTGTCTTTCCACCAACCAATCACATCTAGATTAGTTTACTAGCCATTAAAACAAATAACATACAATGGATTGGCTTTAGAACAGGAATTTATTGGCCCATAATTTCAGAGGCTAGAAGGCTTGCTTCTCCCCAGTCGGCCAACACCTTTGGGGTTCCTTGGAGTGAATGTGAAATGAACATGGTGGTAGCTTCTCCTTTCTCTTCTGAGTTTTGCTGATTTCCACCTTCTAGCTGCTCCTCCTGGCTTTCTTTTGTGAACAGTAAACCTGTTTGATTGGGCCGCACCATACCTGAACTAATGTTTTGAAGAGATCTATACAAGGTGTCCACATACACCAGAATGCAGACCAAGACCAAGAACACATCCAAACTGGGTCACACAATTCAATCCACCACAGCAGTTTGGTGATAAATCCACATAACTGAACTCACCATAATTTTTCTGTATGCATTCTCCAAATATACTGAGATTTTCATTAGGTGTGTCAACCATCTTAATTATCTTTGCCTTTCCAGAATCTAACATGGTAACATTGCACTCCACTCAGATTGACAGATATTATTAACATCACCATGTTGGTATAATGTGGCTGTGCTAGCCCAGTTCCTATGAGAAGCAAATGCCACAACAATATTAATTGTGTGTTGTGGGTTGAATTGTGTTCCCCCAAAAGATTTGTTGAAGTGTGAACCCTAGTACATCAATGTGGTTTTGTTTGGAAATAAGGACATCACCAATGGAATTAGGCAAGTTAAAATGAAGTCACACCTGAACAGGGTGAGTCCTTAACCTACTGTGATCGATGTCTTCCTAGAAAGGCCAGAGAAGACACAGGCAGGCGCCGGGGGTAGGGGTGGGGTGGGGTGGAGACGTCATGTGAAGAGACAGACACCTAGAGAGAAGGCAGCTGTGCATCCACACAGACAGAGGTCAAGTTATGCCACATGCCAAGCAACACCACGGGCTGCCAGTAACTGCCAGAAGCCAGGAGAGACACCTGGAACAGATTCTCCCCAATGGGCTTTAGAGGAAAGATGGCCCTTTCCACACCTTGATTCCAGGCTGCCGGCCTCCAGAGGCCATTTCTGTTGTTTTAAGCCAGCGGTTGGTGATGCTTTGTTGCCATAGCCCTAGGAAACCAAGACAATATGCAAGGATTTTGTTAAGGGAAATCCCTGTGACAGGAAATGGGCTGGGGGCCTGGGAAGTCTGGAAGAGCCATCATGCAAATCTGACAACTGCAAGTGAAGGAGAAAGGGAGGTTTGGGCAGAAGTGTCCTGAACTGCCAGGCAGGCTGAGGAAGGCAAGGCTGGTAGACAGCCATCTCCTCAGCATCAGCCATCAGAGGAATCCACGTCTTCCAGACATAGGCCTGGCTCACCACCCCTGCCACAGTCAGACAATGGCTGGAGCAGCCCACAGAATCCCAGATCAGCACAAGAAGTGAAAGTATGAAGAGCACAACAGCTGGCCCTGCATCTAGCATGCTCCCCAGAGTTGGTGTTCTCATGGTCACCACAGTGGTTTTTATAAAATTTCCAGATCTCAGGAATTCAAATGGTTTAAAATTTCTCAATGATTACAAAAACAACTTATTTAGATTTTTTTTTTTCCTTCATATTTGGCATTGACTCATCACCATCCATGTGAGTGCCTTCTACATCCTAGTACTTGGGACACAGCAGGGAACCAGAGCTACAGGGGCCCTGTCGTCAGGAGGCCACAGGGGAAAACATCAGACTTCATGTAAGTGGTTTATTGATGATAATTGTGTTAAGGGTCATAAAGAAGAATAAATTTTTTGTAATATTTGCCTTAGAGTAGGAAAAACTTTTACAAGAGTTTTATGTGTATACTGGGTGTTTCCAGGTGATGGCTTTCATGTTTTGTCTTTGCTGCTTAGCTCTCAGCAGAGTTACTGCAATACAGTTAATTTCACTCAAGTTGAATTTTTCTTTTCTAATTAAAATTAGAGTGAGGCTTAAAGAGACCATCAAACAGCAGACAAATTTTTAAAATAAAGAGAATCAGTTATCTGTTTGTTGTCCTGCTATTGGATTACCCACAGCTTGACTTCCCATCAGCCATTCTTGAGAAACACTATCAACCAGAGTACATTCATGGTGGAGAAAAATACCACCTTATATAAAATATACTTAAGAAGAAAAATGTTTAATCAACTTTTTCTGTAGTTCAGAGTATATTTTTTATTATCAATCCTTATGATTATCCACATCACTGTTTTCATTCATATTTGTGGAAATTGTAAAATTCATTTTGAAAAAAACCACATTATTTGGTCCATCAACATTCATGTAAGCACTTCTCATCTCCACCAGCTTTTGATATTTTTAATTAACTAGTCTTTTCTAAACAAAGACCTCAGAGAATACATTTAGAGAGGTTTCCATGTTTGGCATTACCTGCAGGAAGCACTGTATTGCTATCCTTTTTTCATCTTCTAGTCCTGAATTCAATAAAACTCTTCTTTCACACAACCCTTTGAGTGGTTTCCATGTGCCAGCAAGCTGTGATATGGACACTCATCCAAATAGCTGTTTGCTTCCCCAGAGCCTGTCTCCGCTTCTGTTGTCAGCACCCTGGATTTTGTTGGAGCCTAAAACCCTATATGACTCTCATTCAGGATAATTTGAATGGGGACCCTCGGGGGTGTACAGAGCCCAGTGAGCAATTATCTTCACCTATCCATGTGAGTGGACCCAAGCTGGTACTTTCTTGGGGCTTCTAAAGAACCTACTGGAAATGAACCTCTCAAAATTGTTGCTTGTAGATTTGTGAGGATGTGGGACCGAAGCCAACTTATCTCCATGTCCTCACATGGGAATGAACGCAGAAGAGATGATGAGGGATGCAGAGAGGACTGGATCCTAGAGATAGCTTTTGAGTGCCTAGTTTAAAACGAGTCTACATCCAGCTCCAACCGTATGTCTTCAGTTACACAACCCAATATAATCCTTTTATTTTAAGCCAGTTTAGGATTGGATTTTTATTCTAAGCAGCCTGAGTGACATACACAAATGATTGCAGTTAAAAACCTGACTGAAAAATCTTTCAGTATTTCAGGAGAAACAGCATAGTTAGACTATGCATAAAGCCCGGTAGAGGCACCAGATGTGAGAGGTACTTTTATAGTGTCTGGGGCACAGCTCAGAGAAGCAAGCAATGGACTCATTCTGGGGGAACTGGGGGTGCTTCCCAAGGGAAGTGGTGTTTGCACTGACTTTTAAAGTCTGAGTAAAAAATTTCTTCAGGCATAAAACTGAATAAGGGCATTCGAGGCAGTGGGAAGAATTTGTGCTAAATTTAGAGAAAAAAAATGACACTCTGTTCCTACTATTTTATGTCTCAGATTGGAAGAAACCAAAGTCCTGGGTAGTTGTGATTTAAACATATTTCCACAATGAATTTGCTGATTGCAAACATGGTATCAATTACCATTCTCCCATTCGCCACTCATGCAGAAGAAACAGAAGAATCGGGAGTTAATGCTTTATGTTTAGCCTATTTATTTGGCACTGAAATACTGTGTTTAATTGTTACTAGCTGAAGAGAAAATGCTCATGGCCATAGGGCTAATACTATATGATTTCTCTCTCCAAGAATACCTTACAAATATTTCCTTTTAAAGTATAATCCTTTTTCTTTTATATTTTATATTACTTTTCATAATACTTTTTTCATGGTTCTCTGTTGAGTAACTTGAATTTCAAGTTTAAAAATGAATATTATCCACACATATTTTGCAACAGGTAAAATTAAAAATCTTGTATTTTCATCAAAATACTGATAAAGCTAAGTAGAATACAATAATTTTGTCAATAAATTAAACAAGACGTATACTCCAGAAGTAAAGGAATCTGGAAAATATCTTTAGAAAGTCCTAACCTGCACCCTTCTGCTTCCTTATTATGGTTTTTTAGCACTGAAATATTACTCCAAATTACATTTTACATTTCATCTGAAAGCATATTTTGAATATATTTTTACATCTTATAGTCTATCATTATAAATGATGCCTTGTTTGAAGTTCATCAACTAGACTATTATTTGGCTTGGTTATAATATAAGGGTATTCTTTCACATGAGAATACTTAAACTATTTTACAAACAAAGGGGAAATGAAGGAAAAAGAAAGTGAGAGAGGCCAATATTTTTTAAAGATTGACATTATTGAAACATGTCTACACGACTTAGCAAAATAATAAGATGTATGACTAAGAATTTCAGAACCTCCAGAACTGAGAAAATCCTCTGTCTCAAAAAGCAAAGCTTGGTCTTGTTATGAGCACAGGACAAAGCTGGCCCATGAGAGGAAGCCAGAATCCCCTGGAGATCACAACACCTCAGAGAAATATTTTATCAGCAAAAGAAGAACCTGAAGGTGAGTCAGGCATTCTAAAACATGTTTTGCTCACCGAAGTTCAGTAGCAGAGGGAGGGTGAAAAATAAATAGATAAGTAGACACGACAATCTTTTGCTTATTTTAAAAAAACTATTCAGTACTTAACGACATAATATCACAAGCTAAAGATGCTTTCAATCCTGACGAGACCTGAGGCTACGGTGTGGAAAAAAATAAAAGAACAATAGCCACTAGTAATGTGAGCAACCACAGATCAAACTTGTCTTCAAAAAGGCTGCTTTAAAAGCACTGCCCAAAAGGAGAGGCTAGGCCTGCCTATAATTGTGCCTAAGAGCCTCCTCCCGAATGCCTCTTTGTTGCTCAGATGTGGCCCTCTCTCTCTAGCTAAGCCAACTTGAAAGGTGAAATCACTGCTCTCCTCCCTACGTGGGATCAGACACCCAGGGGAGTGAATTTCCCTGGCAACGTGGAATATGACTCCCGGGGAGGAATGTAGACCCAGCATCCTGGGATGGAGAACATCTTCTTGACCAAAAGGGGGATGTGAAAGGAAATGAAACAAGCTTAAGTGACGGAGAGATTCCAAAAGGAGCCAAAAGTTCACTCTGGTGGGCACTCTTACTTATGCACAATATAGATAACCCTTTTCAGGTTCTAATGAATTGGAATAGCCAACAGTAAATACCTGAAACTATCAAACTACAACCCAGAACCCTTGAATCTTGAAGATGATTGTATAAACATGTAGCTTATGAGGGGTGGCAATGTGATTGGGAAAGCCATATGGACCATACTCCATTTTATCCAGTGTATGGATAGATGAGTAGAAAAATGGGGAAAAAAGAAAAAAAAAAAGGTACCCAGTGTTCTTTTTACATTTATTGTTCTTTTTCACTTTAATTTTTATTCTTATTATTTTTGTGTGTGTGCTAATAAAAATGTTCAAAATATAATTTTGGTGATGAACAAACAACTATATAATAGTACTATGAACAACTGAATGTATGCTTTGTATGACTGCATGGTATGTGAATATATCTCAATAAAATTGAATTAAAAAATAAATAAATAAAAGCACTGCCTATTTTCAATTGTAAAAGACCTTTATAGAAGGTCGCCATTACTGCTTTTTTGAACCCCGTATCCTAGTTCTTCAAAGAAATTGTTTTGGGTTTCCTTATCCCTTCTGATGGAGGTCACCAACCCATACTGAACCATATCTTGTAAACTGTTCCTAAATCCTCGTCTGCAGTCATGCACACTCTCAGTTGACACCCAGCTTTGCTATCCACGTGTATCTTGGCCATGGACACCTGGAATGACTCAGGCACTTCAGATGCAACCCATGGCTATGCCTCCAAAGCCTGCCCTCCTTCCAGCACCACCTGTCTCTAAATGACACAAGCATTCATCTGGCCATTGAAGCAGAAAATGTGCTGACATCCAGAAGTACTCTCTATTTCCTACCATCCATACCAACACTTATTGATTATGACACCTTTGTGAGCCTTTCCCTACTTATCTCTTGGTTTTGTGGACTTATCCCCAAATTCAGTGCATTGCCCCTTCCCATGGGGCTGACCAGCATTGCTGACCAGCATTGCTTTCCTCTGGATGCAGTGCTGGGTCCACTCTGGCATCTACACTGCAAATCTGATTAGGCTGAATGCTTATCTGGCTACTTCCTATTAATTCTTTAAGATTCAGCTCAAACACCATGTGGAAGTGCAGCTTTCTGTGATCTCCTGGAAAGCTGGCCATCCTCTTGCATTTTCCTCCTACATCACAAAGTGCCACATTTATCATAACCCTCATAATGTTATCATATCATAAGCCTGGATATTGTTGGCTGCTGACTCCAAATTAATCCTTCTTTCTTTGGAGAATGTAAATTTAACTAGAGTATTCACCCATCACCAGACACAAAGTTAAACCTTTAAACCCTAAGCCAGGCATCCTTAGGCAGATTGGACACGCAGAGCCTTTAAAAATGCCAATGCCAAGGCCCCAGCCTCAGGGGTCCTGATTTCATTGGCTGGCCTTGGGGATAAGTCATCAGTCTGTTTTATAAGTTCTCCAAAAATTCTGAAGTGCAGTCATGAATGAAAACAACTGGTCCAAGTCAATGAGCATGTGGAACTCTCCCAGCAATTTTTACTGTTCCAGGATTTGAGGCATAACAGAACATCCAAATCAGATGAAAGAGGAGAATTTATATTCCAGGATCAGGGGGCAGACTAAATATAAGCAGGGGACATGTAGTGCAGACTATAGTGCAGATTGCCTACGTAATCTGACCGTTAAACATGCAGCAGAGAACAGAGGTGTGGAAAGAAACTTGGGGTTTCATGGTGTGGTTGGGGTGCTGATTATACTGTGCAGTGTGCTCTGTCTCTGCCTTTTAAAGGCTTTCCTTGTTGAATTCTTGGCAGCTAATATTTTCAAAAGAATTGTAGTACATCATGGCCTACTATATATATCTGTGTCAGGAAAACAACTAAATATTAACATATCCATCAATGAATAGGTGACATTCTTGCTTAAGTAATCTTATGTCTTGTCTACATCATATGATATTTCTGATGGATAAAATTCTGTTAGTGACAGAGTTTATTGTTTTACAGAAAACTCACAGATTTAAGATCTGAAATGTAAAGCAATAATGAAGTTGGCACAGTTTCCAATTTCTTCATCCCTCCATATTTATGAGCTCTTGTTTTCACTGAAAGCTTTGATTATATTTGCTCTTTGATTAAATGTGGCCATCACAGGATAATTTGTGGATGCAAAATCTATTTCAATTATTGAACAATAAATTTGAAAAGATAAAGTGTCTAAGTGCTTTTAGCTTTTTATAGAAGTATTTATATAAAACTGCTGTTCTGACTTCTAGCATGATGGAATGAGGAAAATGACAACTATAAAATGGGACAAATGGTAAAAATCAGCCATTTTGGTGCTCTGGAATTTGAACAAAGGCATAGAACAAACTGAGGAGCATTTATTCATCAAGACTTCATGGACCTTATGGACATAAGGAATTCAGGTAAGAAAGTGCAAAATCTTACCCAACAAAGCCTGTGGCTCTTGCCCGGGGCTATCCCATCCTCCCCCGGCTCTGGCATTGAGGGTGAGTCACGGTGGGGCAGACTCTGAAAACCAGCAGCTTCACAACTGAAGCTAGAGAGGGCTCACCTGGGAACATTACCAGTTAAATTGGCAGTCTCTATGGCAGGCAAAAAGGGAAGTACACTAGCCGTTGGTCTGAAGTTGCAGGCCTCTTGGGGAAAGCAATGAACCCCAAAGGGGTAGCCTGGTATTTAACATATTTAACAGGGAGAGATACAAGTCTATAAAACCATGAGGTAGAGAAGACTTGGAAAGGTCTCCATATGTCCGACTGGAGTCAGTGTGTGGCATAACAGAGACCCTAGAGGTTTCAGATCCCAAACATCCCTGGCAGAAGAAGCCTGTGTGTATGTGCAGTGGAGATGGAAAAATCCAGGGCACCTTTGAAATGGCCAGGCATCTGAAAATGCTCTCCAGCCCACACAGATTCAACAATAGGGAGTAGAAGCCTTACTGACTCTAAGTATTCCTGCTTATTCTCTTACCAGTCTTAGAAGGAACACTGACTGAGTTATTCAGACACAGAAGTGACAGGTAAGATGCCAGACTTAAACATGCAAACAAGAAAAAAACAACTGAGCAGTTAAATAATTAAGTATGCACTGCAAGGAAGAGAGACTTCACACATTTTATCCAGGCAAGTTACTAAACAAACACACAAAATAACAATGCTCCACGGGAAAAGTCGGAATCCAGAGTTGCTGCAATACGTCATCTAAAATGTTCACTATTACATGCAAAACAAATTGCAAAACATGAAAACAAACAAGGTGATCTAAACTCAACAACAGAAAAAAAAAAAGAGCAGTCAATAGATGGTCATTCTGAGTAACTACACATGTGCAGTTAAGCAAAATCTTCAAGGCAGTGCATATAAATATGTTCAAAGAACTAAAGGAAATCATGTTGTAAGAGTTAAAGGATAGCAGCATGAAAATGACTCAGCAAATAGATAATCTCAAAAAACATAAATTATAAAAAATCAAATGGAAATTCTGGAGTCTAAAATTAACAAATATCTAGAAAGGCTTAACAAAATATTTGAGATGAGGGAAGATATGATCAGAGAAGTGGATAAAAAAGGATTAGTAATTGTTCCAGTTTGCTAATGCTGCCATTAAGCAAAATACGAGAAACGGATTGGCTTTTATGAAAGGGGGTTTATTTGGTTACACAGTTACAGTCTTAAGGTCATAAAGTGTCCAAGGTAAGGCATCAACAATTGGGTACCTTCACTGGAGGATGGCCAATGGTGTCTGGAAAACCTGTTAGCTGGGAAGGCATGTGGCTGGTGTCTGCTCCAAAGTTCTGGGTTAGAAATGGCTTTCTCCCAGGACGTTCCTCTCTAGGTTGCAGCTTCTCAAAAATGTTACTCTTAGTTGCTCTTGGGGGCATTTGTCCTCTCTTAGCTTCTCTGGAGCAAAAGTCTGCTTTCGAGGGCCGTCTCCAAAATGTCTCTGTAAGCTGCAGTTCCTCTCTCAGCTCCTGTGCATCCTTCAAAGTGTCCCTCTTGGCTGTAGCAATCTTGCTCCTTCTGTCTGAGCTTATGTAGTGCTCTAGTAAACTAATCAAGGCCCACGCTGAATGGGCAGAGCCATGCCTCCATGGAAATTATCCAATCAGAGTTATCACCTACAGTTGGGTGGGTCGCATCTCCATGTAAACACTCGATCAAAAAATTACAATCTAATCAACACTAATACATCTCCCCAGACAAGATTGCATCAAAGATAATGGTGTTTTGGGGGACATAGTACATTCAAACTAATCTGAAGAACAAAGAGCAAAAAGATTGGGAAGAAAAAGGACATAGCCTTAGACACGCATGGGACAAGATCAAACGTAGTACATACACGTAATGTGACACCTAAAGAAAAAATATTTGAGAAAATAATGTTTGAAAACTTTCCAAATATTGTGGAAATGTTTAATCTACAGATTCAAGGACATGTCATATTGCAAACAGAATAAACATGAAAGCCATACCTCCAAATTGTTGAAAGCCATAGACAAAGAGAAAATCTCCATAGCAGCAAAGAAAAAATGACTGATCACATTCAATTTGATTAATGGCTGACTTCTTATAAAATAGCAGGCCAAAAGGTAGTGTATATTAGATTCAAACTAAGGACAGAAAGAAAAGTCAGCCAAGATTCTAAAACCACCAAATCTACTCTTTGAAAATGAAGAAACCAAAGTAAGGAGAGTACCAGAGACAACAAAAAACAAAAATCAAAAACACAAGACTGAGGAAATAGGTTGCTAGCAAACTTAACTTACAAGAAATACTAAAGGAAATCTTTGGGCTGAATGGGACTAATTCAAATTGTCAGAAAGAAATTAAGAGTGCCAGAAATGGTAACCATGTGGGCATATACATAATAGATTTTATAAATACAGTTGTCTCATTTCTTCTAACTTCTTAAAAAGACATGAGATGGCATAAATTAATATTTATAACACTATATTTTGGGGTTTACAGCATATAGATATATATGGTTATAATAACACCAAAAAAAGGGGAGAAAAAGGGGACATACTGGAGCAAAATGTGTATATTTTAGCAGGATTAAGTTATGTTGCAAAAGTAGGTTGTAGAAAGTTAACATGTGCAATGTAATCCCCAAAACTGGAGTAGGCAAACTTATGAATCATAGATCAAATCTGGCCTGCCACCTGTTTTGTAAGTAAAATTTTATTGGAAAAAGTCCATGCTTGTTCATTTACATATCATCCATGGCTGCTTTTGCACTGTAACAGCAGAGTGGATTTGTTGTGATAGAGAAAGTATAGCCTTTTAGACAAAGTCTAAAATATTTGTCAGATGGCCCTTTACAGAAAGCATTTCTAACCTAGGGCAACACTAAGAAAATAATTCAATATAACATAGTAAAAATATCAACAGAAAAATTACAGTTGTACACTAAAAAAGTATTTAACAGAAGAGGAGGCAGCAAACGAGGCAGTAGTAGAGCAAGAGAGAAGAGACATGAGACAAATACAAGGCAAGCAGCAAATGTCATTCCCATTAAAGGGGCAGGGATTGTAATCTGGATTAAAAAGCAAGAACAAACCATATGTTGTTGACAAGAAACATATCTTAGATTCCAGGACACAAATGGGCTTAATATAAAAGGATAGGCTAACAATAATACATACAAACTAACCATCAGAGAGTTAGAGTGTTTATTTCAGTATCAGATGAAATAGACTTTAAGTCAGGAAATATTAGTATAGAAAAGAGGGACAATTCATTGTGATAAAAGTGCCATTACATCACAAAGATACAAAAATTACAAAAGCATATGCACTTAACAAGAAATAAAAAATATATGAATAAAAAATGGACAAACTTGAAACAAGAAATAGACAATTCAACAATCATAGTTGGAAATTTCAATACCAATCTCTCAAAAAATTAATAGAACAAGACAAAGTCAGGAAGTATCTAGAAGACTTGAAAACACTATCAATGAACTTGACCTAACAGACATTTTAGAAGACTCCATCCAATGATTGAAGAGTGCACATTATTTTAACGTGCACGAGACATTCTCAAAATAGATCTTATGCAAGACCAACGTAGCTCAAAAATATAAAAACCTGCATATCATCTAAAGTATGCTCTCTGTCAACAAACAATTTGAGAAGTTTTTTTTCCAAAAGTGAAAATGAAAATACAACATATTAAATTTACAAAATATGGATAGAAAAGTATTTATAAGGAATGTTTATTTTAATGATGTGTCAAAGAGGAAGAAAAGTAGTAAATTATTAACCTAAGTCTTCATTTTAATAAATGAGAAAAAAGGAAGTAAACCCAAATGAAGTAGAAAGAAGGAAATAATAAAGTCTAGACTGGAATTCAAAAACATAGAAAAAACAATGAAGAAAATCAGTGAATCCAGATGGTGGCTTTAAATGATAAAAATAAATTATAAAATTTTAACTAGACAGATCCTGAAAATAAGAGAGAGGACAAATCACCAAAATCAGGAAAGAAACAGGAAACATCACTGCTGACTTTTTATACAGAAAATAAAAGGCTTGTTAGAAATAACATGAAGAACTTTATGGTTTGATGAAGTATAAAAATTCCTAGCAAGACACAAGTTATGAAAACAGACACAATAAAGAGTCTAAATAAACTTATACCAAGTAAAGAAATATAATTTGTAATTAAAAATATTCCCACAAAGGAAAACCAGGGTCCAGATGGCTTCACTGTGAATTCTGTCAAATACTTAAAGAATGAATAACAGAAAACCTTCACAAAATCTTTCACAAAATAGTGGAGAATACTTCCTAACTTCTTCTGGGAGCCAGTACACCCTGAAAACTGAGGCCAGACGAAGGCAGTGCCAAAAAGGACCACATAGAGCAGCATTTCCTAGAACATAGACTCAAAAGTCAATAAAAAAAATTAGCAAAACAAATTCAGCAACATATAAAATGGATTATACAAAATTCATCCAAGAAATGTAAGGTTTAACAGTCAAAAACTCAAGTAATGTATTAAAGCCAAAGTAGTAGGATAATGGGCAAAAGCCACATGATCATCTAAAATCCAACACCAAATCATGATAAAAACCCTCAGCACACTAGGAATAGAAAGAAACTCTGTCAACTGATGAAGGGCATCTTTGAAAAACCTAGACTAACCCCACACTTAGTGATAAAAGATGGAGTGTTTCCCCCTTATTCCAGGAACAGGGAAAAGCTCTCTGTTTTTTCCACTTCTATTCAACATTGCAGGTGAAATTCTAGCCATTGAAATAATGTGCACACCCGCAAAAAGATTAATGGCCCCCAGATTAGAAAGGAAGAAATAAAACTCCCTTTATTCACAAATGACATGATCTTACATACTGAAAATCCTACGGAATCCGGAATAAAAATGCTGAAATTAATAGATGAGTTTGGTAATGTTACTGGTTAAAAGATGATTATAAATCTCAATCATCTTTCTATATAATAGTAATGGACACTAGAAAATGAAATTAGGAAAACAATTCCATGCACAATAGCAAAAAAACTTATGATATACTTAGGAATAAAATTAAGAAAAGTAATGGAAATTTATATACTGAAAACTATGAACATTGCTTAGATATATAACATAAGGTCAAAATAAATGCAGAGATAGTCCATGTTCATGGAAGGACGTATTCATTATTGTTTAAGATGTCAATTATCTATAAGTTCATCCACAGAGTCAATGTAATCCCTATCACAAGTCATACAGATATTGCCAATAGAAATTGGCAAGGTAAAAACAGGTTTGAAGAGGTATCATACCTATTTTCAAAACTTACTATAATGCTATGGATACCAAGATTTCTGGTCTTGTCTAAAGATAAACCTAAAAATCAATGGAATAGGATTGATAGTGAAGCAATAAATCTTTACACATTTATTTTCAACTGATTTTAGACTAATATGTCATTACAGTTCAGTGGGGAAAGAAAAGATACTTCAACAATTCAATATTGGATATCCACACATAAACACCCCTGTACACACACACACACACACACACACACACACACACACACATGAACTTAGACCCTTACTTCCCACTATACACAAAAATAAACCCAAATTGTAACCTGAAACTTAAAGAGCAAAACCTATAAAAAGTTTATCAGAAGCAAATCTTCATGACTTTGGTTTTGGCAAAGATTCTTAAACACAACATTAAAAGTATGAACCAAAAGATTAAATTTGTGCATTGAGTTCTTAGAAATAAAAACCTTGGCACTTCATAAGATACCATTAAGTTAATGAAAAGACAGATCATACACTGAGAGAAAATATTGGCAAATCATATATATCAGATAAAAAACATGTTTTCAAAGCATACAAAGAACTGTTACAACTCAGTATTGCAAACCACCCAATTTAAAAGCAGACAAAGAATTAGAGCAAACATTTCACCAAATAAGACATATGAATGGCTAATTTTAAGCACACGAAAAATGGCTGAACATTATTAACCATAAGTAAAATGCAAATACTATTGCATGCTCTTTATAAGGTTTATAATAAAAAGACAGAAAACCAAGTTTTGGCAAGGATATGGAGAAACTGGAACATTTGTGCATTGCTAGTTAGAGGTAGAATGGTACAGCCACATTGGAAACCAGTTTTGCAATTTCTTAAAAAGTTAAGCTTACCATATGTCACAGCAATTCTATTTGTGGGACTCTACCCTTGGAAATAAATCATATACCTACAAAACAACTTTTAAGTGAATTTTCTTAGTAGTAGTATTATAATAGCCAAAAACTAGAAACAATCCAAGTGTCCATCACCTGGTGAATTAATAAAAACACTTTTTATAACCTTAACATTGTAAATTATTTAACAATAAAAAGGAATAGGCTACTCAACTATGCTATAACATGCGTAAAGGTTGACTAAGGTTTGGTTTTCATAATGGTTGCACAACTCTATAAATTTATTAAAAACATGTGAATTGCCAATTTACAATGGATGGATTTTTGGGTACAAAATTATAGCTTAATGTTGTTAAAAATGCTTAGGTTAGAAAGAGAATCAATATTGAAGATAAGCATCACAGAATGTTCTATGAAATAATGCCTAATAACCATAATGTGAGTAATCACGTATTAGAAAACTGAACTGATTTGAAATTGATCATTGTCCTCAAAGAGAACAGAGGAAAACTAATATTCATTATCCCTGAAGAAGATAGTGTATTGTGCTCTTAGCAACATTATGATAGGTAAAATTAACTAAAAATTTGGGTGCCAGAAAACTTTCCTTCTGATATCCTGCCCCAGATGATGACTGGAATATATGTCAGGCAGATCTAGGAAGAATAAATAGAAAATGCAAGAATGATTCTACATGGAGCTGACAGATTGAACAATAAATTAATTTTTTCTGTGCCTCATTTCTCTGTAGCCAAAATCGATGTGTTTGGATGTGCTGTGTATTTTCAATCTGTCAGTCAGCAAAACCCAGCAGCACATCAGGGAGCAAGGACAGAAGTTTAAGCCAGATGTAGAAACGATGATCTCCTCATTTCGGTAAAATTTCTGTACTTCTAAAAGTTGGTGGACAGTGCATTGACATGCAAAAAATTATTTCTTAACAATTCCATTGCCTAATTCACATTTTCCCCTTTAATATTGGCTCTGGCTAAAATAATAAAAGTAAAAGCAAAAAAAAAAATTTAAAAAAAGTTGGCTGTGGCTGAAGTGTAAGTACAATTTAAATATACATTGTAATCTCAGAAAGCTTCTCTGAGTAAACTAAATATATTATCTTTTGGTTGAAAATATAGGCACCATTGAGAAGCACTGATGAAAATCATCAGCAAATTTACTACAGGTGACAATTACATGTTTGAAAGCTAGAGATTAGAATTCTCTTATAAATACCTTGCTTTCTTTCATTTAGTGATTTTTTTTTTTTTTATGATTTGAAAGAAAATTTGTAGTCCTGGAGATTTTCTGAATCATCACCTTGTTTAAATTTTAAGTACAGCTTACAATATTAACAATGTAGTTGTATAATTTCAGCAATTATTGCAAACATACCTTTTCTTAAGTAATTCAAAATATTATATCCCAGAAGAATAGTGAGTTGAATTACTAGAATTTACGTAGGAAAGCAAGGTGCTTATAAATACAAGATTAAAAATTAAGAGAAAGTTCTGCATCTCAAGTTGCTTGATTAAATACCTGAGAATGTTAAGATTTTTTATAATATAAAAAGCAATAGCGGTGGTCAACTCCCCTGCGCATGCGATGACCATCCAGCCTGAGAGAGCCATCATGATCTCTTCATGACTTTCCACCCTGTTGGTAAGCCCTGAATAAAAGTTCATGTATCTGACAATGCCCGATGTCTTTTTGGCCTCTGGACTGGCAAAGCCCTCATGGGCTGCTACAATTGGCAGAGCCAGCCAGGAGGATCACATAGCTGCCAGCCCATAAACTAAAGAAATAGCGGGCATTGATGACATGAACTTGGGGAAGGGAAAGGAGAAGACCCGGGGCAGGATACTGGGGTGGCCTGTGGTGTCTGTTTGGGGAGGGGTGTCCACCCTCCCGGATAAATGGATGTCTATGTGGGGAGGGGGGCTACCCTCCTAGATGAGTGGAACCTGCCAAGGGAGTATGGAAATGTTTATAACTCTCTGGCTGGACTAATAACCATCCTGCAGCAGGCCTCAGGAGCATCGGCCCTGGGAGGGATACGGGGGTGGCCTGGAACTTCAATGTGGGGAGGATTGGCTACCCTCCTGGATGGATGGGAGCTTCCAAGGGAGTAGGAGGGGGCTTGCACCTCTCCAGCAGGATTAGTAGCCATCCTGCAGCAGCTGCAGGAGCATTGAGGATTCAGAAAGATAAAAACGGGCAAGCAGATTGTGGCTGTGGTGGGCTGGCCATTGTTAGAGGCTGTATGCACCGCTACTGAGGAAGCTTTAGCAGCAAAGGCACCGTAAGCTGCCTGGGAGATAAATTAAAGGTAGAAAAAGATATGAGGCTAGCACAAGCAGAATCAAAAGATGCTCTGGATAAAAGTTTAGAAATATTGGCATGCCAGCACACTAAAGTAAGAGGGCATAAGCTGCCCAAAGGGAAAATTAGGTGTATCCTAGCTTCACCTAATTGAGACTCTATTATTCCTCATCAAAAGATGATGAGTCCCAATCTGACTGGGAAATTAAAACTGAGCAAAGTAAGCATGCTTGACCTCTGATCCAACAAAGGGTTAAAACAGAGGAAGTTCAACACCCTGATTTCCCAAGGAGGGAAGACAGCAGGGCAGTAGCAGCAGTGACTAATCAAAAGGTGCCCATTTCATCCCGGGAGTTTTCCCCAGCTTAATCAAGAGATATTAGTAATCAATATCGACAAAAACCTACAGAGTCATTAGCAACCTGGTTGTTATGGCAATGGGATAGTAGCACAGATAGCACCTTGCTTACAGGACATGAGATAAGCAAACTGGCCACAATCTCTACTCACCCTTCCCTGTGGCAGGCTCTACTCGCTGGGTGCTAACATGGAGACCCATTTGCTTTTTAATTGGCTGGTAAAGCAATGCAAAGTAGTGTGGCTGCTTGAAGGGTACTTACCCCATAAACTGTGGAGTAAATTACTTAAAGCACAAATGTTTGTTAAGCTAGGAACTAAAACTTTGGAAGAAAGGGTTGCTCAAATGCATGATATGTGCAGGGAGCCCTCTGCCCTGCCAGTAAAGAAGTCTGATGGCTCTTGGAGAATGACTATTGATTATAGAGGGATAAATAAAGTAACCCCTCCTTTATTTGCAGCTGTGCCAAACATTACCACCTTGCTCCAAGATATTAGGATGAGGTTAGGCCTGTTTCATTTTGTGCAAGTTAGATCTTGCTAATGCCTTATTTAGCATTCCTCTAGATTCTTTCAATCAACCCTGTTACAGTGGGGTTGTAGGGAGGTGGAATGCTGCCTTGTTGCAGAATATGAGTACTCAATTAAACCAATTTAACTTTGTGTTAAACCTTGCTAATATATTATTTAGCATATTTTTATATTCTTCCAGTCAACCTGTGCTAACCTTCACATGGGGAAAACAATAATGGACATTTGCTGTGCTTTCACAAGGATACCTTTAAATGTGGAAACCTCCAGAAGAGCCTAACTACTCTATCAAGTTCTTGGGTATTGTCTGGTTGGGTAAAACTAAAGCTATTCCTTCAGCTATTGTTAAATTACAAAGTCATCCCACATTGTTTTCTGCTGAAAAGTTAATAGTTTTTCTTGGTTTATTAAGTTATTGGAAAGTGTTAACACTCTATTTAGCATGAATTTTAAAAACTTTGTACACTTTAATTAGAAAGGGAAAAGCATGGGAATGGGATTTTCCATGGCAGGCTGTGTTTAAAAAGGCTAAGTGAACTATTGTGCAAGCACAGACTTTAAGGGAGGTGGACCCTGATATACCCTGTGATTTGGATGTGGCCAGTGCTGATATTGGCTTTGGGTGGGGTTTGTGGAAAAGGCAACAAGCTAAACGTGTAACTATTAGATTCTGATCCCAACTATGGAAGGGCACAGGACTCAGGTATAGCCCTTTAAAAGAGCAATTGTGCACAGCTTATAACGCCCTGTTGCAAGTTGGAGGTCTAACTCAAAGGTACCCAGTGACTTTACAGAAGACCATACCCATATAGGGGTGGATACAGGATGCTATAAACAAGCTGCATTTTGGGAATGCTCAGGTGAGCATGCTGACAAAATGGGAAGTCTACCTCCTACGATGTGGCATTTTTAACAACCACTCTTTAAGTACAGAAATGCATGAAATTTTAGGACTGGTCTCTTATGTAGAAGAGGCATGCCCTTCTTTATGTTGATCCTCCCAAGGTGGCTCCTTACATGCCCACTGTTGGACAAGGAAATACACCTGACTCTTCATGCATTGGCAAATGGGCAACATGCTACCTGGATGCCCATGATTTTCCAGCCCAGTACTGACGCTATTTGATGGGAAGACATCTGAACTGCCTGCCACAAATGTAAGATAACCGTTTCTCATATCTCTGCCCGCAACACCAATTCATTATCAGGTAACGTAGAAGGAGATGCCCTAGCGAAATTCTGCAGCCTAACACCAATGATGCATGAAGTGTCTGAATGGCTGTGCCGGAAAACCAAGCACCAAGGACATCAGATTCCTGTCACCTGGTGGCAAGTAGACTATATTGACCCCCTTCCTCTGAGAGGGGAAAAATATGCCTTCACCACCATAGATACGGCTACAGAGCTGCTGATGGCCTTCCCAGTGGGCAAGGCCAACCAATGAGCCACCATAAGTAGCTTAGAAAAAGTAAGCGCCTTTTTTCAGGGTCCCCACACCTGTTGGCAGTGATGGGGGACCCCCTTCACTGGGCAATTAACCCAGGCCTGGACTATGGAACATGATGTCCTTTGGATATTTCACTTGCCCTATAATCCCACAGCAGCTTGTTTAATTGGAAGAATGAATGGTCTTTTAAAGGAATACTTAAAGGATGATAGAAACAATGGACTTGACAAGTATATCAGCATTAACTCCAGATCCAAAACATCCAGCTCCCACTCCTGTGAAAATGGTAACCGTGGAGCCGATGCAGGCCTTATGAATTCATATAAGGAGGGCTAGTGGTCCTCAAGCTGCAATGGGGTAATGGTAATAACTTACTCTTGCCTGTGCCACAAACACTAGAAATTAGGGACAATAAGGTCGATTTGCTCTGGTTCTGGCCATGCAGCCACACTGTTGAGAATCCTAAGCCCATGGGGTATTATATCGGATGCCAAGAGTTATTTGTATTTCCCATTTGGGACTCCCGATCCCCCAGGGAACTGATGTGTAACTTTGAAAATACTCATTACACCCGAAACCAACTGTAGATCTGACCCTGAAGGGCTCCCTTCAAGGGGAGAAAATATGGTATTTAAAACCCCCTCATCTAGAACTCTTCTATCTACTATGAAGACTCGGCTCATATATTGTTAAACCACTCAGCTGTCCAATTTAATGCTTACATTTGTTGTTAATTCTTGTTTCAAAAAATGTGTGTTATTATTTCAATAATCCATTAACTAAAATGTTTTAAGTATTCAGCATTATTCTATCAAGTTTAATTTTAATGGTATTAGCATGTTGTGAAATGTTTGCTTAAGAACAGTTTCCAGAATTGTTTGGGTGACTTGAATGTAGAGGGTATGAGGGATATTTCTACTGAAGGAAAAGGAAAGTAGTTTTGTCCTAAATGATTGGTTGTTTCAGAATGAAGGAAAAGAAAGGATGTGGAACAAAACCTGAATGAACATAGAAAGCTGCAGAAAGTTTGCAGAAGGGGAAATTTATTTCTGTGGTCAAGGTTGGAAAATGGTATAAACTAGTGATATCACTGCTTAATTATGAAACCTCACAACTTAGAAAAGTGGTTTTGCAAAACAGAATGGCATTAAATATTCTGGCCACCACCCAAGGCAGTACCTGTACTCTAATTAATGTTCAATGTTGTATGTATGTGCCTGGTAATCCAAAATGTAACCCACATTCTTGATCATATGCAAAATCACATGCAAATTATTGATCATTTATCTGATAATCTTTTGTTTAAATAGTGGAACTCATGAACTTGGCCATGGCACCACTTATTAATAGAATTGCTGTCCATATGTACTGGTTACTTGTAATATGTTGTTTTTTGTATTGTTGTGAATTATGGATGTGAATCTGCCCTATGGTCAATGCAAACTGTTGTGCAGGGGTGGTTTGAGGCATACCCTGGCCTGAAGAGAACAGGTCTGTGTGACCTAGGCAACTAATGTTTACTCTATCATCTTTGTAAGCCAGTAAAGAGAAAATGGTAAATTAACCTTAAAATGTAACTTTAAAATGTGAATTGGGAAGTAAGCAGAAGGTGAGAAACTCTTGGTCTCACAAAAGAGCAAGATGTAAATGTACCCCAGACCTCCCACCATCAAATGTTAATGTAGTCTATCTACTTCCTGGCTCCCAAATGTTAACACTCTTGTGGTTATCTATTAATCACCACCCCTTCCCCCTGTCAAAACTCTTTTCCCCTACTTGTACCCTCAGGAATGTCTTTGTCTCAAACCCTTATAAATGGCTTATGGTCCTCTTTAATTGCATGGTCAACTTCCCTGTGAATGCGATGCTGGCCCAGTGTAAGGGAGCTGTCATGATCTCTTTGTGAATTCTACCCTGTTGGTAAGCCCTGTATCAGGAAAAAAGTTCATGTATCAGGAAAAAACAAAAACAAACAAACAAACAAAAAAAAAACAGCAGATAGTCCTAAATATATGTCAGCTTCTATTTCTTGGTCTGTGCTTACCTTCAGTAGGATCTCATTTTGGTTTAATAGATCACTGAGGTAATATAATTCTGTGAAACAATTTTATATTCCATTCAAAGTAGTTCTTCTAGTAAAGAAAATTAATTTTGGTTCCTGACTTTTCCACTATATTGGCAGTCATACATTTTCATATAACCAATACTTGCCAAAATTAAATATTAATAATACATAGAAAGCAAGTTTCAAAGGAATTCAGGTTTTTTTTTTTTTTTTTCATGTGTAACTTAAGAAACAGTCACTGAGGAAAAGGGCTTAGCCTCAACTAGATGGGTATGTGGTGTTTGTTGCCCTATGCTCTTTGGTTCAGGTTTTTGGCTTGCAGGAAAAATCTTCAGCCTTCATAAATGAAAATTATGTGGTGTCCAAAGAGCCTGTCTTAGTTTGCTAATGCTGCAGAATGCAAAACACCAGAGATGGATAGGCTTTTATAAAATGGGGGTTTATTTCACTACACAGTTACAGTCTTAAGGCCACGAAACGTCCAAGGTAACACATCAGTAATCGGGTACCTTCACTGGAGATGGCCAATGGCGTCCGGAAAACCTCTGTTAGCTGGGAAGGCACATGGCTGGCGTCTGCTCCAAAGTTCTGGTTTCAAAATGGCTTTCTCCCGGGATGTTCCTCTCTAGCAAGCTTGCTCCTCGTAAAAACGTCACTCATAGCTGCACTCCGTTCAGTCTCTTTGAGTCAGCACATTTATATGGCTCCACTGATCAAGGCCCACCCCAAATGGGTGGGGCCACACCTCCGTGGAAATATCCCATCAGTTATCATCTACAGTTGGGTGGGGCGTATCTCCGAATCCAAACATTCCAACTTAATCCCCACTATTCTGTCCCACAAGACCACAAAGATAATGGCATTTGGGGGACACAATACATTCAAACTGGCACAGAGCCCTTAGGAACTTGGGCTAATTGAATGTGTATAGACAGCCAGCTAGGGATATTCTTTGTGTTCAAGAATAACATACTAGGATTCTCCCTCTGCAGTGTGAAAAAGACAGATCCCTTCTCTGAATTTCCACTCCATGTAGCTTGCCAATCCCAACACAGGATTCAAGATTATGGGATTTTCTATATTTTGCTTCTTTGGATGTAGAGCAGTTAACTCATGAAAAGGGGAAATGTCTGAAGAGCTATTTTTAATTTTCTTAACAAAAGGTCTGAGCCTGAGAGAAGTATAGTCTGCATGAACTATAAACTAAAATGTTAGACCTGTCTTTAGTTTCTAGGAATGGAACTTCACCTTAAAATGTGTAAAAATATTTTTTTATTGAATGCTATTATTTTAGCCACTATGCGAAGCAACTCATATACATGATTTTTTCATACTCAACAATCCTGTATGGTACTATTATTTTCCCCACTATCAAAAAGGAGTATCATAAGGAATAAATTATTTGACCCTGAAAATAGATCTATATCTGTCTGAGTCCAAAACTCAAGCTCTTTATCACAATGTTAATTTGTTTAATTTTCTGATATTTGATTTTCAAGGGTACATTTAAGAGTGAGTTGGTACAAATAATACTATGGGATACATCATGCTTTTTTGTGTAATTCAAGATTCTAGCAACCATATAAGGAATAACAAAGAAATAGTATCATTCTTTAGTGGAATAAAACAAATGAAGCAGGTCTCACCATTTTGATATTTTGGCACTGACAATGATCTCTATTGGATAGTAGAAAACTTAGCAACTGAAACAATGCTATATTTCTGAATAATTTCTCTTAGTTTGATTACTACCAACATGTTCTTCTTAATAAATCCCTATTTTAGAAGCTATTTATCTCCTAAAAGAAGTTTTTGCATGTGGTGGATTAAAGAGAGCCACAGATACTTCCCTTGGAGAGCTGTCATGTCCCCTCCACATGGATATGGGCCATTTCTGTCACCACTTTGACCAAGAGAACACAGAGGAAATGACACTGGGTTCATTTTGGGATTCAGGCACTGAAATACACTTTCCACTTCCTGCCTGTTGGAATACTCCATCTTAGAACCCTAAGCTCCACATAAAACCTACAACTACCCAGCTAAAGGATTCTATGGAAAGGCTGTGTGAGTCTATATGAACAATAGAAATTCCAGGCATCTCGCCATCCCCACACAGGCACAGTGCCTGTGCGCAGAACCACTTTTGACTCCCCGGCACAGCCCAACAGCCAACCAACACCACTTGATGATAGTATCAGCACATGGGCAGAAAATTCACTCAGTCAAGCCCTGAAATCAAGACCACTAAATCACTAGATAAAATAAAATGGTGATTGTTTGAAGCCACTAAAATTTTGGGTAGTTTTTCTTGTAGCTATAGGTAACCTGAACAGGACATTTTATTATATTTTGGAGAATGACATTGAAGTCATTGCCATTTTTTTTTCTATCACAAATTTCTAACGCAGAGATCCTCCCCAGTCTGCTTTCAGGGTATTTGGCTGATTACACTAGTTGTTTGGCCTGACCAGTAATTTGCAGGTGTAAAGAAATTTATTTTGCTTGATTGAATGTTTTTAAAACTATCAGGAAAAAAATTTGAATGAATTTATGGTTGCATCTACTTAGAAGATAGCAAAATGTTCTCATTCTTTGGTACATGGTTGATTTTTAGTATAGTTTCCAAAATAAAGAAAAAGTTGGGTAGAGAAAAGAAAAGCAATTTTTTTGTTTTGTTTTGTTTTGTTTTCATATTTTGGGAGCAATGGTAAAAGAAAACATTTTCCTCATCTCAATTTCCAAAAAGAAAAAAGTAGGAGGTTTGCCTCAAGTTGTATTCAATTTTTTCCATAAGTAGTGGATTGAATTATGTGCTCTAGTTTAGATATTGTGCTGGTTTGAAGCTGTTATGTACCCCAGAAAATGCCATGTTCTTCTACTCCATCTGTGTGCATACAGACCTGTAGTGGGTGAGACTTTTTTTTAAGCAATTTTATTGAGATTTATTTACATAACACATAATGCTCCAAAGTATATAATCATTTGTTCACAGCATTGTTATATAGTTGTGCATTCATCACCACAATCAATCTTTGAAAATTTTCATTACTCCAAAAAGTAAAATAAAAATTAAAATAAAAAAGAGCATCCAAACATTCCATTCCCCTCCTCCTGTATTTTTCATTTAACTTTTTTAATGCAGTTTAATTGAGATATAGTCACACACCCTACAGTCATCCACAGTGTACAATCAATTATTCACAACACCATCATATACTTGTGCATTCATCATCAGAATCAATTTTTGAAACTTTTCCTTACTAAAAAATAAAAATAAAAGCAAAAAAGACTCAAAGCTTTCCATCCCCTCCACCCCACCCTATTCCTCATCTAATTTTTGTCCCCATTTTTCCACTCATCTGTTCAGACACTGGATAAAGGAAGTATGAGCCACAAGGTTTTCACAATCATACAGTCACACTGTGCAAGTGCATAGCTATACAATCACCTTCAAGCATCAAGGTCACTGGGTTGCAGTTTGACAGTTTCAGGTATTTCCCTCTAGCATTACATGTGGTGGGACCCTTTGATTAGGTTGTTTCAGTTGAGATGTGATCCACCTCATTCAAGGTGGTTTTTAATCCTTTACTGGAGACCTTTATGAGAGGATAAAAGGCAGAGACATTTGGAGGGAGCTTAAAGAAAGAAACATCCCAGAGGTGCTAAGAGAGAACCCACAGACACTCAGAGAGAGCAGGAGCTGAAAGCAGCAAAACCCGGGAGAGAAAGACCAGCAGATGTCACCATGTGCTTTCCCATGTGTCAAAGGAACCCCGAATTACAGCAACCTTTCTTCAGAGATGGTATCCTCTTGTTGATGCCTTAATTAGGACATTTTTATGGTCTTATAATTTTAACTTGTAACTTAATAAATCCCAATTTTTAAAAGCCAATCCATTTCTGTTATATGGCATTTTGGCAGCTCTAACAAACTGAAACAGACATGGTCCTGGTCTTGGTCCACAATTCTGGAGGAGCCACAGGAAGAAGCCAGAAGCTAGGAGTCAATGGAAACCTGAAGAGAAAGGAGAAGATGCAGCTAGGTGCACTGCCATGTGGCAGAAAAGCCAAGGACTGAGGATCACTGCCAGCCAGCCCCAGAATACCACAGTCTTCTGGGAGAAAGCATTACCTTGCCAATACCTCTATTTTGGACTTTTGCTAGTCTCAAAACTGTGAGCCAATAAATTCTCATTTAAACCCACCCATTGCGTGGTATTTGTTTAGCAGCCAGGAAGCTAAAACACTCCTATTTGGATAACACTGGCAGTGGATTCAATGGCAACTCCCCAAAAGGTATGTCCGCATGCTAACTCCTGAAACCTGTGAATGTCACCTGATTTGGAAAATGGGTCTTCCCAAATGTTAAGGACCTGGAGATGGGGAGATCATCCTGGGTTGTTCAGGAAGACCCTAATCCAATGACAAGTGTTCACATAAGAGATCTGTGCCAGTTTGAGTGTATTATGTCCCCCAAAATGCCATTATACTTGATGCAGTCTTACGTGGGCAGGAAACATATTTGTGTTGATTGGGTTGGAGACTTTTGATTGGATGTTTCTGTGAAGATATGATCACTCAACTGTGGGCACGATCTTTCATTGGATAAGTTCTATGGAGGTGTGGCCCCAGCCTTTCAGCATGGGCCTTAATTGGTTTACTGGAGCACTATATAAGCTCAGACCAAAGGAGTAAGCTTTCTACAGCCAAGAGGGACACTTTGAAGAACACACAGGAGCTGAGAAGAGGAGCTGCAGATGAGAGAAAGTTTGAAGATGGCCGTTGAAAGCAGGCTCTTGCTCCAGAGAAGCTGAGAGAGGACAAATATCCCAAGTGCAACTAAGAGTGACATTTTTGAGGAACTGCAGCCTAGAGAGGAACGTCCTGGGAGAAAGCCATTTTGAAACCAGGACTCTGAAGCAGATGCCAGCCACGTGCCTTCCCAGCTAACAGAGGTTTTCTGGACACCATTGGCCATCCTCCAGTGAAGGTACCCGATTGCTGATGTGTTACCTTGGACACTTTATGGCCTTAAGATTGTAACTTTGTAACCAAATACACCCCCTTTATAAAAGCCAATCCATTTCTGTTGTGCATTCCGTCAACATTAGCAAACTAGAACAAGATCTAAGGGCAGGAAACAGAACAAGAGGAGAAGGTAGTGACCAAGGCAGAGTTTGGAGGGGTGCATCCTCAAGCCAAGGAGCACCAAGGTCATTGGGAGCCACTGGCAGCTGGAAGAGGCCAGGAAGTGTGCTCTCCTGGGGCCCCCAGAGGGAGCATGGCCCAGCTGACACCTTGGGTTCAGACTTCTGGCCTCCTGAACTGGGGGAAAATAAATTCCTGTTATTTTAAGTGACCCAGTTTGTGGTTATTTGGTATGGTGGTCCCAGGAAACTAACACAGTATCTATAAGCTATGTTTTTTGCTGTTCCCCAGTAAATATTTAGATTTTGGAGATTCCGTAGAAGGATTGAATTAAACAAAATCCCTCATTTACCATTGCAATGATTATAGCTTTTGCAATCACCATATCCACTTATCCCTTATTATTTTGCCAAGCAATTAGGGAATATTTTCTGTGTTCATGTATTCTACTGGGAATTAGTGATGAAAAATGCATTTGGTTCCATAAGTGGTCACAACAGAAGAGACTAAATTAAAAACCGACTGCTGAGGGAACCAGTTTGGTAATTCCTCATAAAGTTAAACATAGAATTACCATATGACCCATCAGTTGCACTCCCTGGTATATCCCCCAAAGAATTCAATACAGGGACTCAAACAAATACTTACAGAGCAATGTCCATAGCAGTTGTGTTTACAATAGCCAAAAGGTAGAAACAGCCCAAATGTCCATCAACAGATGAATGGATAAATAAATGGGGTATATACATATAGTGAATATTATTCAGCCATAAAAAGGAAGGAAGTACTGATACATACTAGATGTGGAAGAACGTCAAACACACTATGCTAAGTGAAAGGACCAGCATAAAAGGTCACAAATTGTATGATTCAATTTATATGAAATAGATAAATCCAGAGAGATGGAAAGCAGATTGCTGGTTGCCAGGGGTGAATGGTGAGAAACTGCACAATGGGTAATGGGTTTATTTTGGAATGATGAAAATGTTTTGGAACTAGATGGAGGCAGTAGTTTCACAACAGTATGCATGGACTAAATGCCCTTGAATTGTTCATTTTAATTTTATGTTGTGTGAATTTCAGCTCAATAAATTATTTAAAAAAATCAACAGTTGGGCTTTGGGATGCACCTTTATTGGCTAATTGAGGATGCAAACAGTCCATTCATTAGTCTGATCAAGCTATTAATTAATTTTTAGACTATAGATAAAAATGTGAAACATTTATGTTCAATCATATTTGTCTTGTACATTATAAATGTATTTTTATTTTTTAGTAATTTAGGTGAAGGGAAGGGAGAGAGGAATAACATTGCCCATAGCATATTTCACAAAAGCAGCTCTGACAGCTTCCAGTCAGCTTACTTCATTTCAAAACTATTTCTAATGACAAGGAAAACTTTCTTTAAAAAAACACTTTTACATTTCACCTGTGGATGTCTATAACTTCATCCTCAATATGTTCCCAACTCTGTATTGGCATTGAAGGGAAAAAACATTATATTGGTGGATTTTTCTACTAATTATTTTTTGAAGCTTTATTTTCCCAACACAAAAGCTCTTTTTCCCAGTATAACAAAAATTGAAATCTTATGTGTATTGAATAGAAAATAGACAAATTTTATTTTTTATTTCCACTTGAAGAGTTACATTTCATATAAAAGTTTACAAATAATGGTTAATTTGATTTTTTCAGTATAAAAAAATTGCCTTGATGGCATAATATGATGTAATGCTAATTGCTTGTACAAATAGTCAATATCGAAACTTAATCTTTAGCTACGTCTTGAAGATAAGAGTGAATGCTCACCAAGCATGTATTTCGTATTTTATTGCACTGTACACTGTGACTAATAAGCCAAGGAATCTACATATAATAGGTGTGTATATTGTTTCTAAAAACCACAAACTAAGAATGATAAATTATCAATAGAGTTTAGTATTTGCAAATTTTACTACAGTCTTTTGTTATGTATATGTAAGGAAGTCATAGGGATTATATATTCAATTTGAGTAAAGTTTAAAAACTGTATATTTTCTGATAAAGGGCCTTTAACCTAAGATGGCCAAAGCACTGATATTATATATTTGCTGTAAAGAGAATTATAAGAGTTTTATTTTTCTGGTATTAAAAGTTACTTAATAAAGACTTGTTTCCATTAAAAGAAATCAACTATTGCTCAGCCTGCCGTGCCCTAAGAGAGACCCGCAGGGAGCAGAAGAAGCGTGGATCCTGGGGTGCAGCCTCAGGGCAGGCTTACAGGAGGAGGACACTGAGGTAGAGCTGTGAAGAGAGAGCCTAAGGGGGTCAGAGCAAGGAGCAAGGGTTTGGGGTCAAAGCAGAGGACAGGGCAAGCTGTCCCAGCAGGAGCAGGGCCTGAGGAACCTGCCAGGCAATTCACCCTGAGCACCATGGGATGGAATCAGAAGGGAGAGCTGCAAGAGGCGGAGGAGTATAATTTTTCTCATTATGAGACTAAATTTTCTTATGAGAAAGCAAAAGGAAAAATCACCCCCACCCTATGACCCAGAGATAACACTAATTTTATGATAAAACTATTTCTTCTCAATATTGTTTCAATATATAATTTTGAGCCCTGAATAATCTTATATAACTTTTTTTCCCTTTAGGCACATTTTCATGTCAGTATGTATTCTGTGGAGAATAACTTCATCATCACTGAATTACTTTTCCAGGGGTGCTGGTAAATATTGAGGTAAATCTTTCACAACCAGCATTATTGAAAGAAGAGCCCTGGTTTGGAGCATTTGCTGATATTTGTGATGTGATTACTCCCATGTTGGTCAGTTTCAGGCTGTCAGGGTGAGGTCACTGAATGCCCCTTGGGCAGAGATGTGTGCATGAGCTCTTTTAAGCTAGTGTAAGCTGGCCAGAGCACATTGCTGAATTTATTTTCAGTTGTGTAGCTTTATCCAAACTTTGTCTCACCTTTCTGTCATTGGCCTCTTAGTGAATTTCCATAAATTTCCCTTAAAAATAATGTCTGCTGCCACCCTAGGATGTAGGCCTGCAAGGAAAGTACTAGATAAAACTTGAAAGGCTATTGACAACTATCAACAGTCAGGAGAAAACAGACATAAATTGTAAATCATAGATAAGACAGGACTTTTGCTTGTTTTTTGTTTTGTCAAGAATGTACTTCAATGAAGAGATTAGACAGGATAGTTTTATAAAACCAAGTGCTTCTGTGCAATTTTTTAAAATAATGTTTTAAGGAATAGTAATGGCAAACAGATTTAGGAAAAACACATGCAGAGATGACTGAGAAAACAGAAGCAAGGAAAACAGAGTAATCAGCTGAGCAAAAGCAAAAGGAGCTATTAATGACTTAGCAGCAACACATTCAATTAATAAATATTTATTGGGCACCTACTGTTTTTCAGGAATAATTTTAAGCTACTGTATAAAGTATACAATAGTGAACCAAAATAAAAATAAAATTCCTACCATATGTAATCTTCCATTCTAGTGGATGAGATAAATAAAGAACAATTTTAATTAATAACAAAAAATGTTAGATAGTGCTCAGTGCTATTGGGAAAAATAAATCTGATGGGGAATGCAAATCGTCTGAGGCTGGCAGGGAGGATGTCTGGTTTCAGCCTTAGCTCAGACAGCTGAGGCCTACACCCTGCAATCTAGAGGGGGGTTGAACCCCAGCTAGTATCCTCAGGACCTGTTCATACCAAACACCTTGGAAAAACTTGAAATTGAGTTTTCACTCAATGTTACTGTGATCTGGTTTCACAGCACTGAGGGAGAGAAGAAAGTTCAAATCAGGTAACAAGAAAAGCTGCAATTAGACGTGATGCCACATACAGAACATCTTCCCAGAGTCAACTGCAGAAGAATGTGAGAACAGGATTCCCAGACTTTCTCTACCCTCCCACCCACTAATCCCAAGGGGATTGCAGTTAAAATCACACCAAATTTGTTACTTGGGAAGAATGGTATCAAAGAATGCAATCAGTTGCTCTCCGTTTATTCAGTTCTTTTATATCCTTTGGCAAAGTTTTGTACATTTCTTCATAGGGTCCCTCACATTTGTTTTATAAGCCTTTCCAGGTATTTTGTGTTTGATTTTTTTGTTGTGATTGGAACATTTGAGTGAGCATGCCCATGGAAAGTATCAAGGATGATTAGAAATTCTTAGAGGGATCTCTGGGGAAAATCACTAAATTAGTCTAAAAGTTTCTTGCAATCAACTAGACAGCTACTATCAGCTGAGATCCCGCCCTGTGACAAGCTATGTGACATATATCCGGAGGATGGGGACAAACATGGCGTCCTCCAAGTCTCCAGTGGGGAGACTGGGAGCTAACAAAGCATCATGGGAGCAGCATCTACAAAGTCTAAGCTGAATATATCACATCAAGGCAATCAAAACTACCACAAACATTCACAAACTTGGACAGTAAGGGAAATTTGGTCAACAGCAGATTTTCACCTCACAAGGAAATAGAACACGAGTGATGATTCAGTATATCCATCTTGAAAAGAAGTCAAAAGAAACCAAATTACAAATTGTTAAAGAGAAGGCCAAAATGTTTAACAAATTTTAAGAACCGGAAGGGTGATTCAAGAAACCAATTAATTTCACATGGAGCTAAGTAAACAAGCTCATTTGAAATAAAATTCCACACCAGAAATGGAAAGACCTGAAACAACCATATGGCCTGCAATTGTGTTTCCACTATCTTATTTTCTTAATGGCTTAAAGGTAAATTTAAAGTTAAATTAGATTCAGAATGCAATTGGAAATTAAATAGCATGTAAATTAATAGTTCAATTTTTAAAGTAATGGCATTAGTTTGAATTTTGAAATAAACTGGTGAAAATCCACATGTGTGCATAATAAAAATGTTTTTACTTTGTAAATCTCCATTGAAATGGCTGGCACCAAAACATAAAAAGCAAAATAATCTAAGTGAGAAAGCCACAATACTAAGTACAAAATAATACAGCATTTGACGTCATTCCTGCGAAGGCACATTTAAGAAACATAAAAGCAAGAAGAATGTCATTCACTACACAGTGTCTTTAAAAAATTAAAAAGAATTAAAAGAGTTAATGACATTCATTGTATAGATTTACTACTGCAATCAAATTCATTGTTCTGTTTTTCCAGTGGAGTTTTCCACATAAGAGTGGAAACTCTTCTTTATTTTTATTTTTATAAGTCCAGGATTTTCCAATGAGTTAGTTATAGGTGCTAGAAACACTGGTAGTTACCAGTAACTAGAGAATTTGATATAATGGTAAAAAGTCAAAACACAATGGGAACTAGTTGTCAAGATAAACAAAGGGCATGCAAATAGAATACTTTCACTGAATCCTTTCTTATTTTAAACACTGGAATTAAAACAGTTTCTACTTATCCTTAGGGAAGATTTAGAACCTAAGGATATGGAATTTTGAACTCACACTTTTTACTTCAAAAAGGTCTGCATTTGTGTCTGAAAACATTTCAATTTCTATATCATAGAAACTAGCAGGAAAGTGGGGGAAAAGAAAAGGAGTGGAAGGGAAAATGGGAAGTGAAGATAAATTTAACAGTAAGACCAAATGGTTGAATCAGGACCTTTCCTTGCCCTGGGGCCCATCACCTTGACAAGTATTACAGTGATAACTCTTACCACGGTATCTTCTGCCACATTCCAGTCAATTGTCTGTAACACTCAGAAGCAATATAACAGCACTATTTACCAATACATAAAATTCTACTTATTCACAACCCACCTAAAGTGAAATACTTCAGGAAGACATCCACCAAGGCAAATATTCCTGATCACCCTAAACACATTGACTCTTCTTTTCATCTGGAGTCAGAAAAAGTCTCTCTGCAGCTCTACAGAATGGAGATAGAAGGCGGTCTCCTGTATTGTCATCAAGAAGTGTGCTTAATCAAATATTAGATTTATTTTCATGTTTTCCCTCATGCCCCTCAAATTGCTTCTCTTACAACTGCTTTAATACTTGTAATTAAAGTGTAAGCATTGTGCACTTTGACCTGAGACATTTCATGCAGGCAGATGGAATATCATATATCAAAGATCTGAGGGAAATCACAAAGGAAATATTTGGCAATGTGTGTTTTACTTAAATATGTTGCCTTTATTTAAGCAATTATTTTCACAAGTTGTTGTTATTCATTTGTAAGTATTATTATGTACCTTATTTCCCAAATAGTTTTTATTCAATTAAAAAAAAAAAAAAAAAGCAAAGAAAATAAGAGGCTAATGTAGCTGGGGGTATTTAGGTATTTAGATAAAGACATAGATAGCAACTCAGTTTCATTAAACTGGATTTCCAATCAAAATGCCATTTTATTTCTTTGGCTTATTCATCTTTCTATTGCCTCATATGTTTGAGTCTAGTTTTTTATTATGTAAAATCATACTCATTTTTATTCTCCAAACAGATAACACAAAATAAGATTAAAAGCATTAATGTTTACATTAACTCCTTCTTGGCTGTGGTGATTTGGAGCTATGTACTCCAGAAAAACATGTTCTGGAACTTAACCCATTCCTATGGGAGTGAAGACATTGTGAGTAGGACATTTTCATGAGGATTATTCAGCTAAAATGTGGCCCAACTCAATAAGGAATGCTGTAGTCCTATTGCTGAAGTGCTTTATAAGCAGAATAACATTCAAACAGGGAGGGAAAAAGCCACAGAAAGCAAGAAGTACAAAGTCAACAGACCACATGCATTTCCATTTGACAGAGGAGCCCAAGACCAAGGATCACCACCAGCCAGCCCTAGAACACCACAGTCTTTGGGAAGAAAGCATTGCCTTGATAAGACCTTCATTTGGACTTCTCCTAGCCTCCCAACCATGAGCCAATAAATCCCCATTGTTTAAGCCAAACCATTTCGTGGTTTTTGCTTAAGCAGCTAAGAAAACTGAACACTGGTAAGTGAGTGAGAACCTGACTCAGATCCATGCACCAGATCCCAAGACCACACAGAGTCAGAGCAGAGTTCAAGTAGCTGTTGAGCATGTGCATACAAAAGAGCCCCCAGGAAACAAAAGAGACCCATAGCAGAACTGTTGGCAAGAGGTGTATACACCCAGCCCTCCCTAATTGCTTGAGCACCTGAGCAGTTTTGCAACTTTACCCTCTCTGGCTCCCTGAGACAGGATATCTTAATATGGAAGTTATTGGAGGCAGAAAAACTTCATGAAAAAAACGGAAAGCTGAACTGAACTGCTCTAAGGCAGGAAAATCCCCATGACTGAAAAATGTAATGAAAAGGGAGCAATGAATGAGCAAGAGTATTTGAGGAAATCACAACAGCTGGGGAGAAAAATCTGCACAGCAAACAGAAAAACTCAAGAGTCCTGGAAAAGGAATGGAGGAGAGGGAGACTTCTCTTGAAGGTGAAACAGTTGCACATAAAAGGGCAATCTTAAAAGTTGCACCACATGACGATGGCAAGAAATAGTTGCAGAAAACCTGAGTATTCTAATGGTTAAATTCAGGCTGCAGTAAAGATTCAGCATAAGCTGGACAAAGCATAAAAGAAAAGGCTTAACACATAGCCAATCTACAATAATACTCTAGATAGAGGGAAAAATTGACTTTCATGGTTAGTACATCAATATAATCTGATACCAGAATATCAGCAAAAAACTTATGTGATACTAAGAAACAGGAAGATATGGCTTAGTCAAGGGAAAGGAAATTAAAACATTGGTGGAAACACAGACTTTGGAAGAGCTAATCAAAGATGTTCAGTCAAATCTCCTAAATCAATTCAAGGAGTTGATGGAATATTCGTATAGAAACAAGCAAATATGAATACAGAGCTAAAGGACATTAAGAGCAAAAATAAGAATTAGAAAGACTAAAAAGAAAAAAAAAGCAGATAATATGGGGATGAAAAGCAAAATAATGGGGACTTAGAATATGCTAGAGGCAAAGAAAAGCCGATTTAAAGAGGCAGAAGAAAGCATCAGCAAACTAGAAGACAGAACAACATAAATTGCACAGTCAGAAGAATGGATAGAGAAAAGAACAGAAAAACCTGAGCAGTGTCTAAGAGACCTGAGTGACAGAATGTAATGTATGTAATGAATGTAATTGTACCACAAAAACAGGATGAAGGGGAAAAAAACACATGATTGTCTCAACTGGTGAAGAAAGGCATTTGACAAAATCTAGCACCCTTCCTTGATAAAACACTTATAAAACTGTGAATAGAAGCAAATGTCCTTGACATGATAAAAGGCATATATGAAAAACCCAGATAACTTCACACTTAATGGTGAAAGAGTAAAAGTTTCCCCTCTAATATCAGGAACGAAAGAAGAAGTGCACTGTCACCATTGTATTGGAAGTTCTAGCCAGAGCAGTTAGGCAAGAAAAATACATAAGATTCATCCAAATTGGAAAGGAAGAAATACCACTGTTAAATTTTTTCAGATATAACATCATCCTATAAACAGAAAATCTTGAAAAATCCACAAAAAAGGCCCTAGAACAAATAAATAAATTCAGCAAATTGGCAGGGTATAAGATCAACACTCAAAAATCAGTATTGTTTAATGAACAATTGGAAGAAATCCAGAAAACAATTTCATTTACAATAAAAAAAAGAATATCAAGGAATAAATATAACCAAGGATTTAAAGGACTTGCACACAAAAAAACCTGCAAAACACTGCTAAAAGAAATCAAAGGACACCTTAATAAATGGAAGGACATTTCAAGTTCATGGGTTGGAAGACTAAATATTGTTAAGGTATCAATTCTACCCAAAACTGTTGGTTGATTCAAAAGAGTTCCAACTAAAATTCCAACAATCTTCTATGTAGCAGTGGAATTGTAATTATCAAGTTCATATGGAAAGGGAAGATATCCCAAATGGTGAAAGCCGTCTTGACAAAAAACAATGTTGGAGGACTCAGATTTCCCAATTTTAAAACTTATTACAAAGTCAGAGTAATCAAAATAGTATGGGATTGGAACAAAGACAGACATATGCATCGATGGAATAAAATTGGGAATTCATAAAACAATCATCATATGCATGGGCAACTGATTTTTTGACAGGGGTGCAAAGAAAACTCAATTGTGAAATCATCTCTTCAGCAATTGATGCTAGGAAAACTTCCTCTCCATTTGCAAAAAAATAGAAGGAGGGCCTCTACCTCATATGATATACAAAAATCAACTCAATATGGAACAAAAACCTTTATATGAAAGCCAAAACTTTAAAACTCCCAGAAGAAAACATAAGGAAGCATCTTCAGGAACTTGTGTTAGGCAATGATTTCTTAGATTTTACACCCAAAACACAAGCAACAAAAGAAAACATAAATGGGAACTCATCAAAATTATAAATACTTTTGTGCATCAAAGGTCTTTATTATGGAAGTAAAATGCAAGTAAAATGGAAGTAAAATGAAGTATTTGGAAGCCACATGTCAGAATAGGATTTAATATCAGGAATATATGAAGAAATCTTTCCACTCAGCTACAACAAAAAGACAACCAAATTTTAAAATGGTCAAGACTGACAGTGATGCCAACAGCATAATGACACAAGACATCCCCTGGATAAGTGTCTCTTCAGAAAACAAAAAAGAAAAATGAAAACAATTTCACTTGCTTGGAACTCTGGAGACAATAGAAAGTGGACAAGGTCTCCACAAATGCTGAATTGAACAAATAAAATTAATCTCCAAGATCAGGTTGCAGATATCCATCTGCACCCCTGGTCCTGCACAGATTGAGAGTCACACAGAAGCAGCACAGCCTGGGATCCCCCTGCTGCAGATACAGACTCACAGCAGCAATTTGGAACCCCACACATATCCAGGCACAAGGACCCAAGTCCTCAGAGGCCCAGGGTGGAACACAGGCCACTGAGGAGCGCCACTTACAAAATGCCACCAGGGAAAAAGTAAAAAATAAAGAGACCACAAGTGGACTTTTGGCAAAAGGTGCACACTTTCAATCCAGTCTCTGTTGGCTGGACAGCTAAACATGAAATAGACCTGTCTGAATTGATCCAACTAATGGACTGACCCAATTTGGGTCTTCTGGCTGTAACACACTAATGGGGAAGAAACTGGCAGCAAAAAAGCCTGACCAAAAAATGGGGGATGTACTGCTGTAAGACAGGATTGGTCCCAGAACTGAAAAAGGTACAGAAAAGAGGGCACTGAGTGAAGGAGAGAATTTAAACAAATCATAGAATCTGGGGAGAAAATTCTGCACAAAATCAAACAGAAAAGATTGAGATTCCCAGAGATGGAGCAGAGGAAAAGGAAGGGTTTCTCCCAGAGGTGAAATAATTATATTAAAAGGCCAATCTTCAAAATTCTACCACATGGCCAGAGCAAAAATCATATGAAGAGCTGAGAAAATCTGAACACTCAAACACTGGCTACACTAAAGGTCCAGAATAAGTTGGACCAATTGTCAAAGAAGAGCCTTTACAGAAAGCCAATCAACAAGAAAAACCCAGGCAAGAGGGATAATCTGACCTTCAGTGTTCACTCAGCAGGATAATCAGATGCCCAAACATCAGCAAAAAATTACCATCCATACTAAGAAATAGGAAGATATGGCTCAGTCAAGGAAGCAAATTAAAACTGCAGATGAGACACAGAATTTGGAAAAACTGACCAAGGAGGTTCAAACAAATCTCCTAGATCAATTCAAGGAGAAGAAAGGAAATATGAATATAGAATGAAAGGATATTAAGAAGATAGTTTGTGAGCATAAAGAAGAATTTGAAACTTTAAAAAGATACATAACAGAAATTATATTGATGAAATGCACAATAATGGAATTGTAGAATACCCTAGAGTCATACAGCAGCAACTGAACAGGCAGAAGAAAAATCAGTGAATTAGAAGGCAAGACAATGGAAATTATACAGCCAGAAAACAAATAGAAAAAAGAACTAAAAAGTTAAATAGTGTCTCAAGGATTTGAATGACAACATGAAGCAAGAAAACATATGAATTATGACTATCCCAAGAGGAAAAGAGAAGGAAAAAGGACCAGAAAGAATATTTGATGAAACAAAGGCCAAAATTTCCCAATTTTTATGAACAACATAAATATGCATGTCCAAGAAGCATAGTGCACTCCAAACAAAATAATCCCTGATGAACCTACTCCTAGATACAACTAATCAGAATGTGAAATATCAAAGATAAAGAGAATTCTGAAAGCAGCAAAAGAAAAATGATTCATCACATACAAGTGATCCTCAAAAAGACTAAGGGCAAATTTCTCATAAGAAACTATGGAGGTGAGAAGGCAGTGGTATGATATATTTATGGTACTGAATGAGAAACCTGCCAGCCAGTTTTATCTGGCAAAACTCCTTCAAAAATGAGGGAGAGTTTAAACTATTCACAGATAAACAGAAAATGTGAGAGTTTGTCAACAAAAGGCCTGGCCTACAAGAATTACTAAGGGAGTTATGCAGTTTGGAAGGAAAAAGATAGAAGAGAGTGGATTACAGCAGTATGAAAAAATGAATATCTTCAGTAAAGGTAAGTAAAAGGGTAAATGCAAAACCCAATATTACTGTATCCTCAATATTAAACTCTACTCTTTATTGACCTTCCCTTGTATGTGATGGATTGCTTTTCTCTTGCTGCTTTCAGAATCTTCTCTTTGTCTTTGACATTGGACAATCTGACCAGTAAGTGTCTTGGAGTAGGTCTATTGGGATCTATTCTATTTGGGGTACGTTGTACTTCTTGAATCTCTAATTTTCTGTCTTTTATAAGAGTTGGGAAATTTTCAGTGAATATGTCTTCTATTACTCTTTCTGCCCCTTTTCCCCTCTCTTCTCCTTCTGGGATACCCATAACACGTATATTTGTGTGTTTCATGTTGTCACTCAGCTCCCTAAGACCCTGCTCATATTTTTCCATTTTTTTCACCATCTGTTCTTTTGTGTGTATGAATTCGAATGACCTGTCTTCCAGTTCACTGATCCTTTCTTCTGCCTGTTCAAATCTACTGTTGTGTCCCTCGATTGTGTTTTGCATCTCCTCCATTGTGGCCTTCATTCCCATGAGTTCTGCCATTTGTTTTTTTAAGTTTATGAATTCTTCTTTATGGTCATCCAGTGTCTTCTTTATATCCTTCAGCTCTTTTGCTATATCTTCCTTCATTTCATCAAATTTATTTAGCATTAGTTGCTTCTACTCCTGTGTCTCAGCTGAGCTATTAGTTTGTTCCTTTGGCTGGTCCATGTTTTCGCGTTTCCTGGTATGGCTTGTTATCTTAAGTTGTCTAGGCATCTGATTTTCTTGGTTAGTTTATCTTGGAGCTTGTTTTCTGTCTTTTACCTAGTGGTTTTCTTGTTGGTTGGCTTTATTCTCTGGCTCTGCTATTCAGTTCAACTTATTCTAGACCTCTAACTTAGGTTCTATTTAGTTGATCGGAATTTTTCCCCTCTTCTTTTTTCTGTTTCTTGCTCTGCCTCTATGTAACCTTTTTGTGAGTGGGTCTCCTCAGATTTGGTCGACCCTAGTCAGATTTTCCCAGTCTAGTGAGGCCCAGGTCTCAGTGGGAGGGTATGGAGTTTTCCTGAGAATGAGACCCTCCTATGAGGCCTTTAGAATTGGTGCTTTTCCTCTCCTGTCCAGCAGGTGGCGCTGGCCAGCCCGCAGCTCCCCCACCAGTGTAAGGAGGTGTGGAGACTTTAGTTCTCCTGGTGACTCTGATCCTGTCGGGGGCGTGGCTGACTGAAGGGGGAATCTGAATTCCAGCCCCTGGGGTCTGAATTCCCAGAAGGAGGACTGCCAGTTGAGCTGGACCTCCCTCCACTCTCCCAATCCTCAGAACCCCAGTTGTCTCTCAGGGGCACTATTCCCTTCTTCCCTCTCCTCTTTGGGGCCTCTCCAGGTAGATTCCTTGGTCAGCCTGAGTTGCCAATTAAAGACGGGGGTGGAGGCCTTCAGTAGTGAATACGGAATTCAAAGACACTGTGGGTACTCTGTCTCCCCTCAAGCCCAGCCTAGTCCCTCAACCTGGGCTTTTCGATAGAAAATAACCACATATATTACTTTTAAATTAAAAAAAAAAAAAAATAGAAAAGAAATTAAGAAAAAGAAAAAAGGAAAAAAAAAAAAAAGAGTCTCTTTTAAAAGTCTTTCCCCAGCCTGGAAGTTTTGTCAGTGTCAGAATACAGCATTTAGAGATATGCTTTGGGCTATTGTCTGATAATTACTCTCCAATGGCTTCAGTTCCACCCCTGCCAGGGGCTATTGAAATGCAAAAAGATAAGGGATCAGTGAGAAGCCAGAAGGGACAAAATGTAGGGGAAAAAAAAATGGCTTTTTTGGAGTCTGGGAATGGGTGCCCGCTTTTACATGCCCCCACTTCTCGGAGTCCAGCCCTTCTTTAGCACCCCAGCTCCCAAAGTTAGTTAATTAATTTGTTAATTAATTCTGCAGTTGAGGCTGGGTTGAGCCTCCCTTCTTGCCCTCAGCAAGACAGTCTGTGAGATCTGGGTGGGGAGGGGCGCCAGACCCCTGGTCTGGGGAACTTACAATGTTCGCTGCGATCTCAGCTTTTCCTCCAATTCGAAACTTGTGTCCAATGTGTGACTGGTTATTGGAGACCCCGAAAACACTGTTTCATATAGTTCTTGGGTAATTGCCAGCTGCTCTAGGGGAGAGATGAAATTCTGCTCCTCACCACTCTGCCATCTTCCAGAAAATCTAAACTCTACTCTTTAGAGTGGAAACAGAGGGATATGAGAGCAGGGAATGTGTATGCTATTGAAGCTAAGTTAGTTATCTTTTCAAATAAGCAGGTTATAGATATAGGTTGTATAATACATACCTCAGGATAACCAGAAAGAAAGTAGTTTAAAATTATACATATACAGAAATGAGAAAAGGCTAAGTCAGACACATCACAAAATATGAACTATACAGAAAAGGAAGTTGCAATAAAGGAAAAGAGAGACATAGAATAAGATATGACACATAAAAACCAAAGGACAAAATGATTAAAGTACTGACTTTTGCGTAATATCACTGAATGTTAATAGATTTAACTCCTCAACCAAAAGACTCAGATTGGCAGAAAGGGTAAAAAAGCATGATCCAATTATGTGTTGTTTACAAGAGACTCACCTTAGGCCAAAAGATACAAATAGGTTGACAGTGAAAGGATGGAAAATGATATTCCATGCAAATAGTAACAAAAAAGAGCTGGGGTAGCTATAATACTATCAGACAAAATTGACTTCAGCCAAGACTGTTATAATAAGAGACAAAGAAGGACAGTATGTATTAATAAAAGGTTCAATGTAATAAGAAGAAATAAAAATCATAAATATTTATGTATCTAAAACAGTACCCCAAAATTCATGAGGAAAATACTGGCAAAATTAAATGGAGAAATAGCCTCCTCTTCAATAACACTTGGAAACTCCAATTATGCACCAATAGATAGAATATCCACACACACATAAAAAAAAAAAAACACTAAGGAAACAAAGAACTTGAATAATATGATAAATGAACTAGACCTAACTTACATATATAGAACACCACACCCCAAAACACCAGAATATACATCCTTCTCAAGTGCACACAGATTGTTCTCCAGGAATGACCACATATTGGTCACAAATCAAGTCTCAATAAATTTACGAGATTGAAATCATACAAAGCATCTTCTCTGAACATAAGGAATGAAGCTGGAAATTAACATAAGGCAGAGAACTGGAAAGTCCACAAATATTTGCAAGTTAAATAACACACTCTTAAACAACCATTGGCTCAAGGAAGAAATTAAAAGTAAATAGGTAAATGTCTCGAGACAAATGAAGATGAGAACAGAACATCTCAAGACTTATGGCATGCAGCAAAGGCAGTGCTGAGAGGGAAATGTATATGCCCACATGCTTAAATTTGAAAAAGAAACAGCTAAAATCAAAGCGATTAGGACAGAAATAAGTGAAATAGACAATAAAAAAACAATAGATAGAATTAACAAAACCAAAGTTGGTTCTTTGAAAAGATCAATAAAATTGACAAACTTGTAGCTAGACTGGAAAAGAAGAAAGCACAGATAAATCAAATAAAAAATGAGAAGACCTTAATACTAACCCAAAAATGGATCATAAGAAGATATTATGAGAAACTTCCCACCAATAAATTAGATAACCTAGATGAAATGGACAAATTTTTATAAACACATGAACAAACTGTTCTGACTCTTGAAGAAATAGAAGTCCTCAATTTGTTCTATATCTCGGTAACTTATATTTCATGTCTATGAGTTTACATATTATAATTAGTTCCTATCAGTGAGACCCTGAAGTATTTGTCCTTATGTGTCTGGCTTACTTCACTCAGTGTATTGCCCTCAAGGTTTCATCATCAACCCATTTTTTTTTAAAGATGGTTTTGTTCACACCCCATACATTCCATCCTAAGTAAACAATCAATGGTTCCCTGTATAATCACATACTTAAGTGTTCACCACCCTCACCACTATCTATATAAGGACGTCTACATTTCTTCCACAAAGCAGGAGGAAGAGTCAAAGAAGGTAGAGAGGCAAAAGAAAAAGAAAAAAGAAAGAGAGAGAAAAGAACACAACATGACAGCTAGGAAGCAGCAAAAGGAAAGATAACCTTAGATTAAAGTAGAATAGTCAGACACCACCACCAATGCCAAGAGTCTCACACCCATCCACTACGCCCCCTCTCTTCTGCATTTACCTTGGTATACTGTATGGACTATGCATTTTTGACAAAGCTGCCAAGACTACTCAAGTGGAAAAGAATAATCGTTTCAACAAATAATGCTGGAATATCCATAAGCAAAAGAATGCAAAATGAAACTTATCTCATACCATATACAAACATTAACTTAAAATGGATCAAAGACCTTAAATATAAGAACCAGAACTAAAAAACTCCTAAAAGAAAATGTAGGGAATATCTTCAGGATCTTGTGTTAGGTTACTTAGACTTTACACCCACATCATCAGCAACAACAGAAAAGAAAAAAATAAATGGAACCTCAACAAAATTAAAAATTTTTGTGCATCAAAGCACTTTTACCACAAAATAGAGAAGACAATCTACTTAACAGAAGAAAATATTTGGAAACCACATATCCAGAACATATAAAGAAGTCCTACAACTCAACAATAAAAAGACAACCCAATTAAAAAGTTTTAGTAATGGCCAAAAGTGGGATGTGAAAGGAAATGAAATAAGCTTCAGTGGCAGAGAGATTCCAAAAGGAGCCAAGAAGTCACTCTGGTGGGCACTCTTACGCACAATATAGACAACCCTTTTTAGGTTCTAATGAATTGGAGTAGCTAGAAGTAAATACCTGAAACTATCAAACTACAGCCCAGAACCTGTGACTCTTGAAGACGATTGTATAAAAATGTAGCTTACGAGGGGTGACAATGTGATTGGGAAAGCCATAAGGACCACACTTCACTTTGTCCAGTGTATGGATGAATGAGTAGAAAAATGGGGGAAAAAAAGAAGACACCCAGTGTTCTTTTTTAGTTTAATTGTTCTTTTTCACTTTAATTTTTATTCTTATTATTTGTGTGTGTGTGTGGTAATGAAAATGTTCAAAAATTAATTTTGGTGATGAATGCACAACTATATAATGGTACTGTGAATAACTGAATGTACACTTTGTTTGACTGCATGGTATGTGAATATACCTCAATAAAAATGAATTAAAAAAGTTTTGACAATGGAAGGTCATGAGGATACCATGATATTGTGAATGTGATTAATCCTAGTGAATAGTAGGCTTGGAAATGCTTGAGATGGGAAAATTTATGTTGTGTATCTGTTCCCACAATAAAAAAGGGCAACTAAAGAGACAGTGACAATTAATCCCAAATGGGATCTAACAAGGGAGGAAAGAAGGCTCAAACGGACGTTATTGGGAAATACAAAATAATTGTAATATAGACTGTAAGCTTCATGTCAATATTATATTTCTTGAACTTGATAACTGCATTCAAGGTGGATACATAAATGTATATGGTTGTTCTTAGAAAACGTACATGGCATTATTAATTGTTCAATGTGCATGCAGTATACAACCTACACTCTAGTGTTCGGAAAATGGATTGATAAATGGATGATGGTTGGTGGATAGATAGAATAATACAGCAAATGTGCCAAACATTAAAATTGGGTGTCTGGGGATAGTGTTACGTTGGAGTCCTGTCTATGGGGTTTGTATTATTTTTAATTATCCTACTTGTTTGAAAGTATTTTGAAATAAGAAGTTTAAAAGTATTTTTTCTTTTAAACTATTTTTATCTATTTTTAATTTTTATCTATTTCTAATTATTTTTTATTAAAAATAGAGTGTGCAAAGGCCCTGAGAAGGATTGACCTGGATGTGTGGAAGGGCTGACAGGCATCTGTATGGGTGGAATGTGGGTTTCCAGACAGGCACTGGGGCTGAGGTCAGGGATGAGGGCAGGCCGGACACTGGGTGCCATGGGGGCTAGGATAGAGTTTGCAGCAATGAGCCACACAGGGTTGGGCCATACCTCGTGGTTTGGAAAGACTGTGTTGCCTGGCCAGTGGGTGATGAATTGTGGAGCAGGAGAAATGGTAAGGGTAAGAAGTACAAGCAGGAAAGCCAGCTGGAGATGAACTCAGATGCCCAAATGGGAGGCAAGAGTGGCTCAGACAGGCGGGAGCAATCCAGGAAGAGGAAACATATGGATGGAGATGTGACTTGGAGAGAGAGAGAAGACAGACTTCCTGACAGATTGGAGTGAGGGGAGAAGGGAAGAGATGCCAATTATGATGACTACACTTGTGGTCTGAGAAACTGGGTCAACGTCCATTTCCTGGGGCTGGGGGAGGAATTTTCTTTAAATATGGATATGGGGAGCAAGGATTCTGTTCTGGTCATGTTATACTGACATGTGACATGCACTGAGTGCTCCGTTTTTTTCCAGGATCTATCTAAATTGCTTTACATGTATGATCATATTTAATCCTCATGACAATCCTAGGGTTAGGTACCATAATTATTGCCCTTGCAGATGAAAACTCAGGATGATAGCAAGTGACTAATCTGGCAGGGGATACATGACTAAGAAACTAGTATAGATGATAGATGTGTTCCTCATCTCTGCAGTGTAGCACAGGCACCGTGAAGAAAGCAGGGCTAGAGAGTTGTAAATGCAGAGCTGCTGGCATCTGAAACAACCTCTGCATGTATTTTCACTTTTTATTTTACATTTTATAAAAATTAAGGTAACATATACCACAAAAAATTTCCCATGCTAACCATTTTTAACTGTACAATTCAGTGGTATTAATTACGTTCACAATGTTGTGCTACTATCATCACTGTCCATTATCAAGATATTTTTATAACCCCAAATAGAAACTCTGAACCTATTCAGCAAAATCTCCCTGTTCCTAACCCCTACACCTCCACTCCTGGGCCACAGCAACTGGTAATCTATTTTGTCATACCCACTAGGATGAATATAGCCAAAAAGGCAGACAATAATAACAAGTGTTGGCCAAGATGCAGAGAAAAGGAAACCATGCATTGCTGGTGGGAATGTAAAAAAATGCAGCCATTTTGGAAAATAATCTGACAGTTCCTCAAATGGTTAAACTTTGAGTTACCATAAGATCCAGCAATTCCTCTCCTAGATAGATACCCAAGAAAAGCAAAAACATAATGAGACAAAAAGTTGCACAAAAATGTTCAAAGCAACGTTATTCATAATAGCCAGTAAGTGCAAATAACCTACACATCCATTAACTGATGAACATATTAATAAAACGCAGTATAGCCATATAATGGAATATTATTTAGTAATACAAAACCTGGTGCATGAAACAGCATGGATAAACCTTGATGATATTCAAAGTCACAAAGCACCACATATTTAGGATTCTTTTTATATGAACCATCCAATAGGCAATTCCCTGTATAGAGAAAGGTGATTAGTAGTTGTCTGGAGTTTGGGGGACTGTAGGACTAGGGGATGTTGGCTAAGGGATATGGAGTTTATTTATACGATAATGAAAATATTCTAAAATTGATTGTGGTGAATATACTAAAAGCTATGTAATTGTGCATTTTATATGTGTGAATTGTATGGTGTGTGAATTATATTTCAATAAAACTAGCTATAAAAAAACAAAAATAAAACTGCACTAAACTAACCATGAAATTACCATACAATATCCAGCAATTGCAGGCTTGGGCATTTATCCCAACAAAATGAAAACTTACGTTCATACAAAACCTTTTACATGAATGTCCACAGCAGCTTTATATGTAAAAGGCAAAACTTGGAAACAACCCAGATGTCCTTCAAAGAGGAATGGTTAAACAAACTGTGGCACATCCATACTATGGAATATCACTCAGCAATAAAAACAGATGAACTGAGAGTTGGGCAAGATGGCGGCATAGAGAGGAGTGGAAGCTAAGTAGTCCCCCTGGAACAACTACAAAAAAACAAAAACAACTAATAAATAATCCAGAATAACTGCGGGGGGACAAACGAGACCATTCACTCATCATACACCAACCTGAATTGGGAGGAATGCCCGAGAACACAGCATAAAATCTGTAAGTAAAACCTGCGGAACCAGGTCGGGAGACCCCCTCCCCCATAGCCCGAGCTGCAAAGCCTCGTGGTGCCAGAGAGAAGCTCTCTCCCAGCAAGCGAATACAGCTCAGCTGAGCGCCAACTGGGGTTTTAAGTAGCGAGTGTGAACTGCTCACTACAGGTACGCAGCCCCAAAAAACAGACAGAGGCTTTGGGTGACGACTGACCTGGGAGAGCCTGAGGGTTGCCTTGGACTGGGTCTGAAGGGGACTATCTGTTTCTTTTTTGGCTCAGTGGAGAAAGCCCCAGTCATTTTCAGTTTCCAGGGCTGTGACTCGGGGAAGGGTGGAGACACCACAAGCAGAGAGAGAGACCACTGAAATGCTAATGACTTCCATCTGGGGGGGTCTGTCTTCTCTAGGAGGAAAGGGGTGGGGCCCTTTCCATTCAGAACCAGACCCCAGAGCCTGGGGGAACACTGCCATACCTCCTCACACCAGTCAAGAATTGTAGGCTAACAGACATCACCTGCTGGGCAGAAAAGCAGTGACCTGAGGCATCACAGGGTGGAGCAATTTTCTAAGACACACCCGCAGGGAAACCAGATACTGAATATTTCTTCCCTCTGGGACCTGAGCCTGTTCTGGTCTGGGAAAACCTGATTTGGATAACCAAGGAAACCATGCCTAGACAACAGAAAATTACAACCTACACTAAGAAAAACAAAGTTATGGCCCAAAGGAACAAACGTACCCTTCAACTGAGATACAGGAATTTAAACAACTAATGCTAAATCAATTCAAAAAGTTTAGAGAAGATATTGGAAAAGAGATAAAGGCTGTAAAGAAAACATTGCGCATATATAAGGCAGAAATTGAAACTTCAAAAAAACAACTAGTAGAATCTATGGAAATGAAAGGTACAACACAAGATGAAAGACACAATGGAAACATACAACAGCAGATCTCAAAAGGCAGAAGAAAACACTCAGGAACTGGAGAACAAAACACCTGAAAGCCTACACACAAAGGAGCAGATGGAGAAAAGAATGAAAAAATATGAGCAACATCTCCGGGAATGCAAGGATGAAACAAAGTACAATAATGTACGTATCATTGGTGTCCCAGAAGGAGAAGAGAAGGGAAAAGGGGAAGAGGCAATAACAGAGGAAATAATTAATGAAAATTTCCCATCTCTTATGAAAGACATAAAATTACAGATCCAAGAAGCACAGCGTACTCCAAACAGAAGAGATCTGAATAGGCCTACGCCAAGACACTTACTAATCAGATTATCAAATGTCAAAGACAAAGAGAGAATCCTGAAAGCAGCAGGAGAAAAGCAATCCATCACATACAAAGGAAGCTTAATAAGACTCTGTGCAGATCTCTCAGTAGAAACCATGGAGGCAAGAAGGAAGTGGTGTGATATATTTAAGTTAGTGAAAGAGAAAAACTGACAACCAAGAATCCTATATCCAGCAAAGCTGTCCTTCAAATATGAAGGAGAGCTCAAAATATTTTCTGACAAACAACGAGAGACTTTGTGAACAAGACACCTGCCCTACAGGAAATACTAAAGGGAGTACTACAGAGTGATAGAAGACAGGAGTGCATGATTTGGAACACAATTTTGGGAGATGGTAGCACAACAAGTACACTGAACAAAGATAACTATGAATACGGTTGAGAGAGGAAGGAGGGGAGCATGTGAGACACCAGAAGAAAGGAAGAAAGATAAAGACTGGGACTGTGTAACTTGGTGAAATCTAGAGTATTCAACAATTGTGATAAAATGTACAAATATGTTCTTTTATGAGGGAGAACAAGCAAATGTCAACCTTGCAAGGTGTTAAAAATGGGGAGGCATTGGGGGAGGGATGCAATCAGCATGAACTAGAGACTGTAACTAATAGAATCATTGTATTATGCTTCCTTTAATGTAACAAAGGTGATATACCAAGGTGAATGCAGATAAGGGGGGGGATAGGGGAGGCATGTTAGACACTTGACATTGGTGGTATTGTCTGATTCTTTACTTTGATTTAAGGTTATTTTTCCTTTTGCTACTTCCTAGCTGTCATTTTTTCTCCCTCTTTCTTTTGCCTCTCTACCTTGTTTGACTCTCCCTCCTGCCTTGTGGAAGAAATGTAGATGCCCTTATATAGATAGTGGAGAAGGTGGTGAACACATAAATACATGACCATACAGAGAACCATTGATTATTTACTTAGGATGGAATGTATGGTGAATGAACAAAAGTATATTAAAAAAAAAATGGGTTGATGACAAAACCTCGTGGGCAATATACTGCGTGAAATAAGTCAGACACATAAGGACAATTATTGCAGGGTCTCACTGATAGCAACTAATTATAATATGTAAACTCATAGACATGAAATATAAGGTACCAAGATATAGGACGAGGCTTAAGAATGGGGAGCGGTTGCTTAGTATGAGCAGGATGTTCAACTAGGATGAACTTAAATGTTTGGAAATGAACAGGGTTATTGGTAGCAAGATGTGAGAATAACTAACAGTGCTGAATGGTGCGTGAATGCAGTGGAAAGGGGAAGCTCAGAGTCATATATGTCACCAGAAGAAAAGTTGGAGATCATAAGATGGGAATGTATAATACTGAATCCTATGGTGGGCAATGTCCATGATCAACTGTACAAATACTAGAAATCGCTTCCATGAACCAGAACAAATGTATGACAATACAATTAGAAGTTAATAATAGAGGGGCATATAGGGAAGAACTATATACCTACTGCAAACTATATACTACAGTTAGTAGTATTTCAACATTCTTTCATAAACAGTAACAAATGTACTATACCAACACTACGAGTCAACAATTGAGGGGGGTTGGTTAGGGATAGGGGAGGATTCGAGTTTCCTTTTCTTTTTTTCTTTTTTCATCTTTCACTTTATTTCTTGTCTGGAGTAATGAAAAGTTTTTAAAAATTGAACAAAAATTAAGTGTGGTGATGGATGCACAGCTGTATGAGGGTACCCAGGGGCAAGTGACTGTACACTTTGGATCTTTGGATAATTGTATGGTATCTGAACAATCTCAATAAAAATGAAAAAAAGAAAGCCATTGAACTGGCATAAAAAAAAATGAACTATTGAACATAATATAGATACAGCCACTTGGACGACTCTCCAGGGAATTATCCTCAGTGAAAAAGGCCAATCTCAGATGCTGCGTACTGTTTGGTTCCTTTCTTAGGACTTTCTTGAAATGGCAAAGGTACAGAAATGGAGGAAAGTTACTGCTTGCCAGGGGTTAGTGTTAGCAGGTGGGTGTGGGGAGAAGGAAGCAGATGTGTGCCTTTGGGTGATGGAACCGTGCTGTATCCGGGTGTGCCGGTGTATTCACATGATGACATTGTAAAGATGAGCACACACAGATGAGAACAGATAAAAGCAGGGAAATAGGTTCAGTGGTTGTAGGAATGTTCACATCCTGGCTGTTACATTGTACTGCCTTTTGCAAAATGTTACCACTGGCTGAAGGGGACATAGGATCACACTATATTATTTCTTACAACTGCACCCAATCTAAACTTGTCTCAAAATAAAAAGCTTAATTAAAAAAATATATTGGAAGTAGTTGTAGAAAGAACATTGGGCAATGCTTTCTAGACTGTTTTGTCCTCCATTTATTTAGCTATCTCACCTCAAATGATTCACTTTACCATTCTAAGCTCCAGTTTCCTTATGAAAAAAGAAGGGGTTTAGATAAGATTAGTGGTTTTTAGCCTACTAGATCTTAAATAATTATTTTACATGTTGAAACATTTTACAGAGGCTCCCTAGCAACACACTGTAAGAGTTGATGGATTTAGTATCCACTGATGGAAAGTTTCACCTTAAAAAAATCTCTTCTATTTCTGGTCTTATTAACTGCATAAATGTCTACACTCATTTGAAAAAGGATAGGCACATAGCCAGACAATGCTTGTAGCTTGGGTGGAGCCCTGGGGTCCCTGCTGGTGCTGCTCAGGGTTTCGGGGTCCACAGGTTTGCAAAATTTAAAAGACAGGATAGACAACCTCAAAGGTCTTAGCCAGACCCAGTTGCTGAGACAGAGATTTAGATCTTTTGACTCTACAAATACATAATTATTTTTGACTCTCTGCCTACCATAGAGAGCTTGCATGTGAACCAAAGTTTCAGATATGCAAAAGTGCCTTGTCAAATACATGCAAATCATGTTTGATGTTATAAAGCACAGATAGACTATCCCTAACTGAGAAACAACCACACAGCATGTATTATTGTGTGCACATCACTCCCTACATTCAAACAGTCCTGCATCCTCTGAACTGAAGGGATCTACAGCCTTGGGTCGGGGTCATTCGGGTACGTACACGTTCCTGAGGTCAAGGGGACATCGCCAGAGGCTGCTGAGCAGCAGCCAGGAAGCTACAGCCCTTCTCATCTGGAGTCAGAGGTAGACGCTGATGCTTGTGGCTGGTGCAGGCAGTGTTGCAGACATTAACAGATGCTTTATACGTTTAATCCTTAAAGTAACTCATAATTAAACATTGCCTAAATTTTACAGACACTGATACTGGAGGCTGAGGGAGATGATGTCATTTGTCCATAAGTAACAGCCCTTGGATTTGACCTTAGATCTCCCTAATTTTAAAGCCCACACACTCTCTTTGCACTGTGGTGTTCCATATAAAGGTGGAAAGTGGATAAAATAATAAAACATAAACTCAGCCAAGGCACAGCCGCCAAGAAGATACCATGTCTCACCCAGTTCTCTTCCCCATGCACCTGGCTTCCATCTGTGATCTGTACTTATCTGCAAAAGCTGCCTTTCCACTCAGCCCTGGACCTCTGACAAATATGATGAAAGATGAACGCATATGACAAACCAACCCTCTCTCTGGCTAGGGGATCACCACGGTCTGAGTAAACCCATCTCTCTCCCACCACTAAGAAAAATAAACAAGATGAGAGGAAAATTATCTAAGTAATCTATTTCTTAGGAATAATCACAATTCTAAATGTTTCTTCCAAGTTATGTTATGTTTTGCTGAATCATCACAGAAATGCACATTGAAATGGATCTTACTCTTTTATATTCTGTGAGAACATACTTAGGTTGGATAAAATAAATTACAGGTAAAACATGAAAATTCAGTATAACTAGATGGTTACTTTTTTGTAAACCTAGAGAGAGCCTACAATAAGCCTGGAGGATCAGTGGGGATTTGTTTGATTGCTTGTTTATTTAAAAAATTTTTAAAAAGGTATGTCCTTGTCCCTAACACATCCAGCTCAGCGTTCCAGTAATCCCCTCTTGCTTCACCAGGCCCATTCACTCATTTGTCCTACTTGACATTGTTGGGCTGTGAAGGCTGATAATAATAGCTAACACTGACTGTTGCTGTCAGACTTTGTTCTAAAGTAGTTCATATACCTTAAAGGAGATGGCAACCATGGGAAGAAAGAACTATTTTTAGCATTCCTATTTTACAAATGATGTAACTGCTCACATGGTGCTTCAGAAATCTGCTTTATGTGATTTGTAAGGAGACTTGAAATCAAACAGCTGTGTCCCTGAGCCTGGGAATTTTGAAGGATGTTCCCAAGCCCTGACTTCACTCTTTCCCACGGCATTTCTGCTGTGTCATCTGGCTGCACTGGACACAGGAGGAAAAAGTAATAGTGCATAAGAGGAAAGTTTCCATAGCAATAGGGAGAGTAAGCTGCTCTGCTCAGTTATCAGTGCCTGAGGCCAGTCCTTGTTATAAAAGCTTAAAGCCTGATATGTAAAATAGACCAAGAGACTTGATCTTAAATCACTTTCTCAAACTGGGTTCTTAGTGAAGCCCAAGGGCAAAGAATCCTTACAATTCTTGGGGAACCAAAAAAGGCCACCAAGCAGTTAGAAGCCCATGCTTTATTTCGAAGTGAAACAATATAATGCTATTTTCAAATCCACTTTAACAATCTGAAAATGCAAGTATGGGAAAGCGACGATTCATTTTTCTCTCCCTTTGGAACAGCTTCCAAGCCCTTGAAAATGAGAGATGATACAAAAATGGGGTCAAAGAGAATTGACTGGCATGGTACATTGCCCATTGTTCTCAATAAAATTACAGTAAAATATATTTTTTAAGGAAAATAGGGACAATCAAATCTCTAAAAAAAATTAACAAATGCAAAATACAATACATGTTTATCTCTCTAACTCTTGCTAAAAAGTAGTGCAACAAATTTTTTATGAGAGAAAAAAATGATGGGTTGAGTTATTAAAGCCTCAGAAATTTCATTTCTCAAGACGTTCTGGGGAAGGGAGTGGAACTGAGTAAGGATGGGAAAGAGAAGAAATGACAATTAAATTGACAGGTATTACATAAAACATTTCTGAGATTTTATCAAACAACACTCTGAGGTTTTATCACATTCATTTTACAGATGAGGAAACCAATAATCAGACTTGCCCAATCTGGAAAAAAATATGCATTTTTCTTCCTGCCCCATGCTTTCCATCCTAAGGTACCCTTGTGATTTCTCCTATGACCCACTGGTTGCTTAGGATTACATTGTTTAATTTCAACATGTTTGTGAAATTTCCAGCTTTCCCTGTTACTGACTTCTAGCTTCATTCTATTGGGGTAGAGAAGATATATTGTATGATTTCAATATTTTAAATTTTACTAAGACTTGTATTGTGACTTAACATATCATCTATCTTACAGAATGACCCATGTGCGCTAAAGAAGACAGTGTATTTGCTGCTTGGGCTGAAGTGTTTTATATATGTCTGTTTGGTTTAGTAGGTTTATAGTGCTTTACAAGTGTTCTATTTTTTACTGATCTTCTGTCCAGATGTTCTATCCATTACTGAATGTGGTGTATTCAAGTTTCCTGTTATTAATATAGAACCATCTATTTCTACCTTCAATCTTTTGATATTTGCCTCATATTTTGGGGCTCTGATGTTAGGTACACATATTTTTACAATTGTTTTGTATTCTTGTTGAATTGACCCCTTTATCTTTGTCTCTCATAACAGCTTTTGATTTAATGTCTATTTTATCTGATGTTAGCATAGCCATCCCAGCTTCTTCTGGCTACTACTTGCATGGTGTATTTTTTCCCATCCTTTCACCCTCAACCTACTTGTATCTTTGAATTTATGGTGAGTCTCTTATAAACATCATATAGTTGAGTCATGCTTTTTCATCCATTCTACTAAATCTCTGATTCTTGAATGGAGAGTTTAATCCGATTATATTTAAAGTCATGGCTGATAACCCAGGACTTTCTTCTGCCATTTTGCTATCGGGTCTTTGTAAGTCTTACACCTTTTCAGTCCCTCAACTCTTCATTTAATGACAACTTTCATATTTATTTGATTTTTTGTGGTGTACCATTTTAAGTACCTTCTCATTTTGTACTGAAAATATTTTTCATTTATTTTCTTTGTGGCTACCATTAGACTAAAATTTAACATCCTAAATCTTTATCAGCACACGTGATTTTATACCAACTTAACTTCAATAACATGCACATATACTACTCCTATAGCCCTCTGTCCCTTCACTTTCTTGTTGTACTTGTAATAAATCATATCTTTATGCATTGTATGTGAAAAACCATAGATTTATCATTACTTTCTATTCCTTTGCATTGTAAAAGCTGTGAGAAGTAAAAAGTGGGGTAACATACCAAAAATACAGTACAATAATATTACTGGCATTTATAATTACCCAAACAATTACCTTAATGGAGATCTTTATTTCTTTGTATCACATTGAAACACTGTCAAGTGTCCTTTATTTCCATTTGAAAAATTCCTGATAGCATTGCTTGTAGGGCAGGACTAATGGTGATGAACTCCCTCAGCTTTTGTTTATCTGGGAATGTCTTAATTTCTCTCTCATTTTTGAAAGACAGTCATGCCAGGTATATAATTCTTGTTTGGCAGTTTTTTTCATTCAACAGCTTAAATATCTGTCCCACTTCCTTCTTGTCTCCCTGATATCCAGTGATAAATTGGAAATTAATCTTATTTGGACTCCATTATATATAATACTGTTGCTTTTCTCTTGCAGCTTTCAGAACTCTCTCCCTGACCTTGGCATGGAAAATTGATTTTTGATAAGAGTTCCAAATCCAATCAGCAAACTTAATAGCTAAATGTAAAAGTATGAAAGTAGACCCTAAACACATACTATACAAAACTCAACTCAAAACTAATCAACAACCTATATATGGAAGCTAAACCATAAAATTCCTGTAGGAAAATTATAGGAACTCTCATAAGCATTGTGATAACTTTACCAAGTATCAGTATTACAGAAAATTAAAAGGATCAAATGAAGAATTAAAATGCCCTTCTTAGAGGCAGGTGTTTGTTGGATAGACATTTGTGGAACACTTAAAATTCCTGATTCAAACCTCATTAGTGATGAGTATTCCTGGAGTCTCCAGTTTATCACCTGATGATGACTCAAGAACCTATGGTATTTCTAAGGTTGCTTAGAAAAGATGATATTCTTTGAGTATGTCGGAGTAGTCATCAGAGAAAATGAAGTTCAGCTCACAGTTTGCGGGATATGGTAGATAAAGTGATGGACGGAGATAATTTCAGAATGTGACAAGGGAATCAGTGAACCAATTCATATTATAATAGTTTGGAACACTTGGACGTTTATAACCACCTATTCAGGAGAACCCCTATGTATTTATGTTCATTAAAAATATTATGACAGCTTTATTGGGGTATAATTACATACCATAAAATTCACTCTTTAAAAGTCTACAATTACATGGATTTTAATATATGCACAGAGTTGTGAAACCTTTACCACTGTTTAATTATCGAATATTTTAATCACACATAAAGAAACCCAATACTTGTGAGCAAACACACCCCCATAATCTCTGATGCCCCTCCCAACCCATCTGTATTAACCACATTTTCTAGCTTCTGTAAATTGATGCTTTAATATCCATAGTAGTCCCCAGGTGCAAAGAGCCCCCTATATATCTGTTACTCCTGTATAGTTCTGACCCTACCTCCTTACAATAAACTATCTCCAACTGGCCAACTCGCCACTTTCAGATATAGTTGGCCAGTGCCATACTGCATGCCCCTGCTTCATCCTTGCGTGCTTCCTACAGAACCACAGTAAAGACTCTTTCCCCGTCTCACTTGCTGCCTCATGATCAACCCTAGTGTTTTCCCCATGTAGCCCTGAGGGACATGTTGCCCTCTCCTCAGGGAACTGTATTTATAATAAATCTTTAAAACTCTTCATGTCTCTTCCTGGGCCTGGTCTTACCACACCTCACACAAGGTGATATAAATGAAACATTGTCCTTCCCCCAGCCCTATGCAATCATTAAATCTACTTTCTGTTTCTATGTATTTGCTTATTCTGTACATTTTACATAAGTGGAATCATACAATATGTGATCAGTTGTTTAGATTGTTTCATTTAGCATAGTGTTTTCAAGATTCATCAATGTTGCAGCATGTATCGGTGCTCTGCTCCTTTATATTGCTGAAGAATATTCCACTGTATGCATATACCACATTTTGTTGATTCATTCACCAATCAATGGATATTGGGTTGCTTCTGATTTTTTGCTGTTATGAATAATGCTGCTAAGAAACTGTGTGTACAAGTAATTGTGTCAATATGTTTTCATTTATCTTTGGCATATATTTAGGAGAGGAATTGCTGGGTCATATGGTAAATTTATGTTTATTTGAGGAGTTGACAAGTTTTCCTAAAGTGGCTGCGCAACTTCACATTTCCCTCTGCAATGTATGAAGATTCTAATTCATCTCATACTTGCAAATACTTTTTATTGTTTGTCTTTTTGACCCTAGTATGTCACTGTGGTTTTGAAACACATTTCGATATTAAATAATGATCTTGAGCATCTTTTCATTTGCTTATGGGCCATATGTGTAACTTCTTTGGTGAACTGTCTATTTAAATACTTTGTCCACACTTAAAATTTGAACAGTTTGTCTTTTTTACTGTAGTGCTGCAAGAGTACTATACATATTCTGGATTCTAGACTCTTATCAGATGTGTAATTTGCAATTTTTTTCTGTAATTCTTTGGATTGTCTTTTCACTTTGTTGATAGTATCCATTGAAGGGTTTTTCCATCCAATTTCCCTACTTTTTCCTTTGTTGCTTGTGATTTTGTTATGATATCTAAGAAACTATTGCCCAAACCAAAGACATGAATATTTACCCTATGTATTTCTCTGAGTTTTTTTTTTTTTTAATTCTTACATTTATATCTATGGTCAATTTTTATTTTTTTGCACATTGTGTGAGGGGAGGGTTCTATTTCATTATATATATATATGTATATGTATATGTGTGTGTGTGTGTGTGTGTGTGTGTGTGTGTGTGTGTGTGTATATATATCCTATCCAGTGGTCTCAGCACCATTTGGTGAAAACACTATTATTTCCTTATTGAATTGTGTTTTAGTTTTGTAGGCTTCTTGAGCAAATATGATGAAACAGGTCTGGTTAAACATGGGAATATATAAGCTTACAGTTTTGAGGCTAAAATAAAGTCCAAATCATCCAAAATTCTGGGCTCGCTGCCTGTCCTCCTTGGTTCTCCTGTCACGTGGTAAGGCACATGGCAGCTTCTTCTGTTCCCTCCCTTCTCTTCTGCATTCCACTGGTTTCAGCTTCTAGCTGCTCTCTCTGTAGGTTTCTCTCTGGGTCTGTGTGAATTTTCACTATAGTAAATGGATTAAGACTCATCCTGATTGAGGTGGGCCACATCTTCTTAGCTGTAGTAACCTAATCAAAATGTCCTATTTACAATGGGTTCATACCCACAGGAACTAAATAGATTTAAGAACAGGTTTTCTGGAGGAACATACAGCTTCACACCATGACAAATTGTGTTGACAAGGTGGTCAAAGATCAATTAACTATAAGGTAAGATTTTTATTACTGTAAAGGTAAGATATATATATATATTCTTATGCCAATACCACACTGTCTTGAGTATTTTGAGATTTGATTTTATTAAGATTAGAAATAAGAAGTGTATGTACTCCAATCTTGTTCTTCTAGTCTGGGTCTTTTATATTTCCATATGAATTTTATGATCAGCTTGTCAATTTCTGCCAATAACAGTTCTAAAATTTTGATAAAGATTGTGTTGAATCTGTAGGTCGATTTTGGAAATGTAGCCATCTTGACAATGTGAAGTCTTAAACAATCTGTATACATGAGTTTTGTATTGTTTTGTTTATTGAGGTCTGTGGCGGTTTGAATCTGTATGTACACCAGGAAGCATGTTCTTGAATCTAATCCATGCATGTGGTCCATTGTAAGTAGGACCTTTTGATGAAGCTGCTTCAATTAATGTGTCGACCACCTCAATCAGAATGAGTCTTAGTCCTCTTACTGGAGTCCTTTATAAGAGAATGAAATTCAGACAAAGAAGAGAAAGCCATGGAGGCAAGAAACTGAAAGCAACAAACTCCAGAAGAGAAGGAACAGAACAGTAGATGTCATCATCAGGTGGAGGAGATGCTAAGGATCACTGACAGTTGGTCTTCAGGATAGAAAGCATCATCTTGATGATCCCTTTATTTGGACATATTTTCAGCCTCAAACTGTAAGCTAATAAATTCCCATTGTTTAAACCAACCCATTAAGTGGTATCTTCTTTTAGCAGCCTAGGAAACTAAAATAAGATCTTTAATTTTTTCAACAATATTTTGTAGTGTTTAGTATTCAGGTTTTGCACTTCTTTTGTTAAATTAATTCCTAAACATTTTGCTCATGTGTATGCTATTATAAATGGAATTGTTGTCTTAATTTTTGGATTGTATATTGCTAGTGTACAAAAATTCAATTGATTTTTGTTTATTGATCTCAAATCCTGCTACCTTGCTAAATACTTTTATTATTTCAGATTATTTTTAGTATAAAGGATTTTCTCTATATAAGAAAATGATCTCTAGAAATAAAGATACTTTTACTTTTTTCCTTTACAATCTAGTGTTTTATTTCTGTTTCTTGCCTAATTTCCCTGATAAGCACCTCCATTACAATGTTTAATAGAATGGTGGGAACATATATTCTTGAACTTAAGAGGAAATAATTCGATCTTTCAACATTAAGTATTTTAGCTGTGGGTGATTCATAGATGCCCCTTGTCAGGTTGAAGGGATTCTCTTTTAGTTTGTCGAGTGATTCTAACATGAAAGTGTGTTGGATTGTATCAAATGCTTTTTCTGCATATACTCAGATGATCATGTGCCTTTTTTGCTTCATTCTATTCATATGGTGAATTATGCTGATTTGTTTTTTGGTCTTTAAGCAACCTTACAATGCTGGGATAAATCCTTGGTCACAGTATATAAATTGCTGTATTACAATTCCTGGTTCTTTGTTAAGAATTTTTGCTTCCATATTCATAAAGGATATTGATCTTTTGTTGTCTTTTCTATTGATGCATTTTGCTGATCTTTCTATCAGGATAATACTTGATTCAGAGAATGGGCTGGCCTGTGTTCCCTTTTTGTGGGAGAATTTGTGAAGGATTGGTGTTTTTACTCTAAGCATTTAGTATAATTTACCAACGAAGTCACCCAGATTTGGTTGTTTCTTTTTTAAATTTTAAAATTAAAATTATTTTCTTTATTGGTTATAATGCTATTCAGATTCCTATTTCTTCTTGAGTCTGTTTTGGTAGTTTGTGTCTTTCATGTAATTTGTCCATCTTATCAAGTTGATTGTATCCCATATAAACGAAAACTGAAAGAATTTGGCACTGGAAGATCTTTAAATTATTAAATTAAATTATTTAAATGTTAAATTGTTAAAGGGAGTCCTTCAGGTTGAAATAGAGGACACTACCCAGTAACTTATATTCACACAAAAAAGTATCTACCTTATAAAACTGGAGAAAAAAACAGCAAACTAAATGTAAAGCAAGCAGATGGAAGGAAATAATGATTATTAGAGTGGAAATAAATAGAAAGTAGCAGGAAAAACAGAAATAATCAATGGAATCAAAAGTTGATTCTTTAGAAGATTGAGAACATTAAAATAATTTTAACTAGATTGATCAAGAAAAAAGAAATACAAGATTTCAATTACTAAATTAACAAAATAGGGGACATCAGGAATAATAAAAAAATAAAACCATGACCAACTGAACCAAGGTGTTGGCAGGGACATTATTTTTTGAAGCCTGTTGAACTTTTGTAATAGCCAGCAACCAGCGATATTCCTGGCTTGTGGCATAACTCTCAGTCTCCAACACATAGCCTTCTCTCTGTATGTATCTGTCCCTATACACTGTGTCCAAATTTACTCTGGCTCTTTTCAGAAAAAAACTTTGTTGACTTCTGATCTAATTGAACTTTTCATCACACAACTAAGGAGTTCTTAGAGTTTTAGTGAGCTATCCAAGGTCTTATAAACTACTCATGGCAGAACTGGAATCAGAACCTAGATTTGGTAACTGCATAAGAGATCTTTTCACTACGCCCCAACACCACCGTGCATCTCTTTTGTCCTAATAGAAGCACAGAAGCATGGCATTCAGTGCTAGAAGGGAGAAGGTTAAAAATCAACCAACATTTTTCCTACCGGCCTGTCATACTTTGAGGTAGATTATTCATCGAATTTGATCATTACAGCAGATGTTTGTGATAGTTTTTCATTATCTGTGCTGTAGAAATGAAGAAACTGAACCTCAGAATGGAAAAAGAAATCCCAAGCTAGTTTGAGGATTGGGCTAAGATGTTAGCCCAAATCTTCTGACTTTGAACTGTGTTTTTCCCTTTGAACAGGAATCCTGAGATGGTAGGCTGCTATATGCACACTGTCCTAGGAAACAAGTCCACACCACACAGGCATTCTCCCTCAGTCTGCTGTATCTATCTATCTACCTACCTACCTACCTACCTAACATCTATCTATCCATCCATCCATCTATGTATCTATCTCTCCAATCTCACCCATCTAGAAAACCAACATAATGCTTCTTATATTTTAGGCACCACACTAAGTGCTTTACAAATATCATCTTATTTACTCCACTGGACAATTAGACAATTTCTTTGCAACTGAATAAACTTCTCCTAAATCCATATATCTAAAAGTTCATGAATAATCAATATATTTTTTCTTTCCTTGTCCACACCTGAAGTTTTCAATGGCTAATTTGATGAAGCAATTTGTTAATTCAGTTAAGAATTTTAGCTTTATCAGTATATAGATATGATTTGCACAGGAGTAAAAAGAAGTTATCCAAAGCCTGAACTCCTAGTCCCCTACCTATTGTATTCAAAACTATGAACTTGTTTAACTTGTAATTCTTTCCCATAATTGGGGCCTCTATGAGTAGTCCTCTGGCAGGGGGAGAGGGTGATGTGGCCCTTCATTTTCCCCCCACCCCAAGGATGTTAATTGTGATTTTTGTGTGTGTGGCGCATTGGGGTGGTAGAGTACAGGGAGATGTCAGAGGATGGCAAATTTCATATGTGACAGATGCTGTCATAGATAATTTCTTTCTCTCTAGACCTTGAAGGTGTTCAATTCTTATTAATTCTCTGTGGTTCTTCACAGACCCTCACAGGGAATATCTCCCTGGATTCAATAGGGTGTGGGTAATGCATTTTCAGCATGGTCCTTCTGCCCATGTTGTCCTATCTGGTGCATGCGTGTGTGTGTGTGTGTGTGTGTGTGTGTGTGTTCTCATGTTGTAGTCCTGTCCCTCCCATACTCAGGGTGGTCCTCATGGGCAGAATTTAAAATGACTCCAGACCATTTTCTTTCACACCTAGCCCACCAGAAGCTCTCAGTGACAAACTGGAGTACAGGTTGATATTGAAGCATCAACTCTCCTTGAAACTGCTGCTAAGAACAGAGTGTCCAAGTCTCCAATATCTCATCTCCTGATTTGCTGAGCAGGAGTCAAGTACCCATCCCTGGGATCCCATAATTCAAAGAAACATAGCCGGCACTGGAGAGGTCCTCTTCAAGACCTTCCCACTAGCTTGAGGGGAAGAAAACTCACAGTTCACTAAGGCAGCTCTGCCCAAATACATTCCTTCAAAACTCTTCTATTAATCAGGCTGATTTTACAAATTCAGTGTGAGTAAGGCACCAAGAATCTTCAGTAAAGAATTTTCAGTTATTGCTTTTTAAAATTTTCATCCTGGTCATGTTGGTCCATTATACATTGACTCTTTAGTCATAAATTCTATTTTTTATTGTAAAACTCTGTATTTAATTATTTAAAATGCAATTTGATTGAGATATATCCACAAACCATAAAATCCATCCAAAGAATACAATCAGTGGCTCATACTAACATCGTATAGTTGTTCATTCATCACCATTTTCATTACTCTAAAATAAAGAAAAAAATAAAAATAAAAGAGAGCACACAAAGTATCCCATACCCCTATTCCCCTTTTTATTTTTATGTTTTTTTTTGTCTTTATTTTATTACTCATCTGCCTATACAGTGAATAAAGGGAGTGTCAGTCACAGAGTTTTCACAATCACATGGTCACGCAATAAAAACTATGTATTTATACAATCATCAGCAAGAATCAAGCCTATTAAACTACAGTTCAAAAGATTCAGGTACTTCCTTTTAGAAAATCGAATACACTACAAACTAAAAGGTAGTATCTATAATGCATTAGAATAACCTCCAGAATGACCTCTCAACTCGACTGAAAATCTCTTAGCCACTGAACCTTTATTTTGTTTCATTTCTTTTTCCCCTTTTGCTCAAGAAGGCATTCTTAATCCCATGATGCCAGGACCAGGCTCATCCCTGGAAGTAATGTCCCCCATTGCCACGGAGATTTACACCCCTAGGAGACATGTCCCATGTAAGGGGAAGGCAGTGAGTTCATCTGCCAAGTGGGTTTAGAGAGAGATGGGCCACATGTGAGCAACAAAAGAGGTTCTCTGGGGTTGACTCTTAGGCATAATTATAAGTAGGCTCAACTTTTCCTTTGCAGGAATAAGTTTCATAAGCGCAAGCCTGAAGACTGAGGCCTTGACTTACATAAATTCTATTTTAACTTCCTGCTACCCAAGAAATAATTTCAGAGACTCTCAGGATTTCTGCAAGTGAACAATATATTGCAAGATCACTCAGAGTGCTTATAAAAATACAGAATCCTGGCTTCACTCCAGATTTGCTGATATAGAATCTCTGCTGATAATGCAAAATTTGCAATTTAACAATCTCTTTCTAAATGTGTATTTTCCTAATTAAAATTTTAAAAAGTACACAAAGTGGTATTACCCTCATTCTTTTAGACTAAGAGTAATGAAAATAGTAGAGAAAGTAAAAATAGAGGGAAAGAAATGAAGATAAAGATAAATAATCTTTGATGTACAATGATTTTTAAAAATAAAAATATTGAGTAATGAGTTATTTTTCCATGAATCATTATGCCTTATACATCTGTGGACACAAATCAAAGTCTTTATATTGCTTTAGTTTCTAAATAGAAGATAACTGTGAAATAACTAAACTGAGAACTTTGCATGAACATGATTCTCAAGAAATATGCATGTTCAAATACAACTGGTAATATTATCTGAAAATGAAATAAGATATTACCTTTAAAGATATTAAGTTCAAACTCTCCATTGCTTAGGTACCAGAATTAATAGCAAACCTAAAGATAGAAACAGGAAAATCTTATGATATATTAGGACTGCAGAAATGAAATTCAGTTTAAGCCTCAAATTCTATTGAGTAACAAATAACGTAGGAATATAGGAATTATTAATTGCATTCTTTGATGAATTTTCAAAATAATCACATAATAACTAGCATGATTCCATGTCTATAGACCTTTTAAAATTTTATTCCTAAATTATAATTTATTTTAATTGGGACATGAAGTGAAAACAGACTCATTTTTAATAACTGTTAGTGGTCATAATACTTTTGAATTCCCTTAGACCTGACATTTCATCAGGTTCTTTCACAATACAAAGTATGACCCCCATGTAAATGTTTAAGTCATTAAATTATTATTATCATTTCTAGATATAATAAGATTTTAGTATGTTTTTTTATTCTGTAAAACCCAGGTATTAGATGAAATTGCATGGGTCTTTGGTTAAGTGTTAAAATGTCACATCTTGGGGGAAATTATATCACTGGCAGCTAATAACTGACAACAGAAATGGCCCTTTTAAAATAAGAAGTTAACAGAGGATGGAAGAAGTTGGCAGCACAGAAAGGAGTGGAAGTTAGTTAGTCCCCCTAGAGCAACTAATAAACAACCAGGAACAATTAGTAAATGATCTGGAATAACTGCTGGGGGACAACTGTGACTGTCCACACATCATGTACCAGCCTCAATTGGGAGGAATGCCTGAGATCACAGTGCAGAATCTGTGAGTAGAAACCGTGGACCCAAGCCAGGAGCCTCCTCACCCATGGTCCAAACTGCTAAGCCTTGATGTGATAGAGAGCAGCACTCTTGGAACAAGTGAATATTCCTCAGTCCAGCCCCAACTGGGGTTTTAATAGTAAATGTGGACTGCTAAATAAAAGCTACAAATCCCCAACAAGCAGAAAAAGGCTTTTAGTGATGACTGACCTTGAAGAGCCAGAGGGTGGCCTTGGACTGGCCCTGAAGGGGACTTTCTGTCCCTTTTTCAGCTCAGTGGAGAAAGCCTCAGCCATTTTCAGTTTACAGTGCTCTGACCCAGACAAGGGTGGAGATAGCAGAGTAGAAAGACAAAGAACCTATTTAAATGCAGATGATAACTCCCTAGGGAGTGTATCTTTCCTAACAGGAAGGAGGTGGTGCCCAGCTCTACTACCTACCTTCCATTCAGAACCAGACCCTGGAGCCTGAGGGAAAATAGCCAAAACAGAAACTAAGCAGGCCACACCTCCTTACACCAGTCAGGAGCTACAGGCTGACAGGTAGCATCTGCTGGGCAGGTTAGGAAAAGCACAGCAGATTGAGGCCTTACTTACAGGGTATGTCAATCTTCTAAGACACACTCTCAGGAAAACCTGATACTGAATATTTCCCCTTTCTGAGACCTGAACCCACTCTGGTCTGGGGAAACCTGATTGGGGTAACCAAGGAAAACAGATGCCTAGACAACAGAAAACAACAACCTACACTAAGAAAAATGAAGTTATGGCCCAGACAAAGGAACAAACTTACATTTCAACTGAGACACAGGAACTGAAACAACTAATGCTAAATCAATTCAAAAAGTTTAGGGAAGATATGGCAAAAGAATGAAGCATATAATGAAAACACTGGGTGTACGTAAGGTAGAAATCAAAAGTTAAAAATAAAACAACTGGCAGAATCTATGGAAATGAAAGGCTCAACACAAGAGATGAAAAGCATAATGGAGACATACAATAGCAGATCTCAAGAGGCAGAAGAAAACACTCAGGAACTGGAGAACAAAACACCTGAAATCCAACACACAAAAAAACAGATAGGGAAAAAAAATGGAAAAATATGAGCAACATCTCAGGGAACTGAATGACAACAAGAAATACATGAATGTGAATGTCATGGGTGTCCCAGAAGGAGAAGAGAAGGAAAAGGGGGCAGAAGCAATAATAGAGGAAATAATCAATGAAAATCTCCCATCTCTTATGAAAGACAGAAAATTACAGATCCAAGAAATATAGCATACCCCAAAAGAATAGATGTGAAAAAGCCTACACCAAGACACTTAATAATCATATTATCAAATTTCAAGGACAAAGAGAGAATCCTGAAAACAGCAAGAGAAAAGTGATCCATCACATACAAAGGAAGCTTGATAAGACTATGTGCAGATTTCTCAATAGAGACCATGGAGGCAAGAAGGAAGTGGTGTAATGTATTAAAGACACTGAAAAAAAGAACTGCCAACCGAGAATCCTATGTCTGGCAAAACTGTCCTTCAAATATGAGGGAGAGCTTAAAATATTCTCTGACAGACAATGACAGTTTGTGAACAAGATAGCTGCTATACAGGAAATACTAAAGGGGGCACTATACACAGATAGGAAACACTGGACTGAGTGGTCTGGAACACAATTTTAGGTGAAGGTAGCACAAAAATGTAAGTACACTGAACAAAGACAACTGTGAGTATGGTTGAAAGAGGAAGGTTAGGAGCATGTGGGACACCAGCAGGAAAGAGGAAAGATAAAGACTGGGACTGAATAACTCAGTGAAACCTAGAGTATTCAACAATTGTGATAAATTGTATAAATATGTTTTTTCATGAGGGAAAACAAATGAATGTCAACCTTGCAAAGTGTTAAAAATAGGGTGGTATTAGGGGAAAAGTACAATCAATGCGAAGTAGAGACTACAATTAACAGAAACATTGCATTATGCTTCCTTTAATGTAACCAAGGCAATATACCAAAGCTAAATCATATAAGAAGGGGATATAAGGGAGTGGTATGGGACTCTTGGCATTGGTGATGTCTGGCTCTTTATTCCACTTTAGTTTAATGCTATCTTTTCTTTTGTTGCTTCCCAGGTGTCATGCTTTTTTTTTTTTCTCTCTTTCTTTTTTTCTTTTTCTTTTGTCTCTCTAACTTATTTGACTCTTCCTCCTGCTTTGTGGAAGAAATGGAGATGTCCTTGTATAGATAGTGGTGATGTTGGTGAATACATAAATACATGACTATACAGGATGTATAGGATGGAATATTTGGTGTGTGAACAAAACTATCTTAAAAAACAGATGGGTTGATGAAGAAATCTTGAGGGCACTATATTGAGTGAAATAAGTCAGACACATAAGGACAAATATTGCATGGCCTCCCTGATATGAAGTAATTATATGTAAATTCATAGACATGAAAAGTAAGTTACCAGGATATAGAATGAGGCTAAAGAATGAGGAGCAGTTGCTTATTATGAGCAGAATCTTCAACTAGGTTGAAATTAAATGTTTGGAAATAACAGAGATGATGGTATCACATTGTGAGAATAACTAACAATGCTGAATGGTGCATGAATATAGTGGAAAGGGGAATCTCAGAGTCATATATGTCACCAGAAGGAAAGCTGGAGTTTAAAAGATGGGAATGTATAAAAGAGTGAATCTTGTGGTGGACAATGTCCATGATTAACTGTACAAATATTAGAAATCTCTTTCATGAACTGGAACAAATGTATGACACTACAACTAGAAGTTAATAATAGAGGGGCATATAGGGGGAGAATATACCTATTGCAAACTATATACTACAGTTAGTAGTATTTTAATGTTCTTTCATCAATAGTAACAAATGTACTATACCAATACTATCAGTCAAGAATTGAGGGGGAGTGGTTAGCGGTATGGGAGGATTTGAGTTTTTTTTTTTTTTTTTCTTTATTTCTTTTCTGAAGTAATGAAAATGTTCTAAAAATTGAAAAATAAAAATAATTGTGGTGATGGATGGACAACTGTATGATGGTACCGGGGGCAATCGATTGGATATTTGGATAATTCTATGGTATGTGAACAATCTCAATTAAAAAGAAATGAGAGAAAGGAGAGGCTAAACCTTCTTATAGTTGTGCCTAAGGGTCTCCCCCTGTACCTCTTTGTTGGTAAGATGTGGCCCTCTCTCTCTTTAATTAAGCCAACTTGGCAGGTGAACTTACTGCCCTCCCCCCTACATGGGATCTGACTCCCAGGGGTGTAAATCTCCCTGGCAATGTCTGATATGACTCCCAGGGATGAATCTGGACCTGATATCATGGGATTGAGAACATCTTCTTGACTAAAAAGGGGTTGCAAAGTGAAACAAAATAAAGTTTCAGTGGCTGAGAGATTCCAAGTAGAGTCAAGAAGTCACTCTGGTGGGCATTCTTATGCACTGCATAGATAACACTTTTTAGGTTTTAATGTATTGGAATAGCTAGAAGTAAATACCTGAAACTATCAAACTGCAACCCGGCAGCCTTGACTCTTGAAGAGGATTGTAAAAAAAAAAAAAAAAAAAAAAAAAAAAGAAGAGGATTGTATAACAATGTAGCTTACAAGAGATGACAGTGTGACTGTGAAAGCCTTGTGGATCACACTCCCTTTATCCAGTGTATGTATGGAATAGTAGAAATATGGGCACAAAAAACTAAATGAAAAATAGGGTGGGAAGGGGGGATGATTTGGGTGTTCTTCTTTAATTTTATTTTTTATTCATATTTTCACTTTTTCTGGTACAAGGAAAATGTTCAAAAAATAGATTGGGGTGATGAATGCACAACTATATGATGGTACTGTGAACAATTGATTGTACACTTTGGATGTATGGTATGTGAATATCTCTCAATAAAATTGACTTAAATAATAAGATGTAAATAAAGTGTTACAGTTTTCAGTATTTTCATGAAAAATACAAAGTAGATCATTTTAATGCAGACATTTAGTAAATTAGGAATTAATATTTTTCCCAAGAAAGCATTCAATAGTTTTTTGGTTGTGATTAACATAAATCTTCTATATACAGTCTTGCACATGAATCTCATCTCCAAACAGCCAATTATTGATCACCTTGAACTTGCAGTCTAGCCCAAAGAAAATATCCGTTACTGAAACCTTCACACAAAAAGTATGATCAATAGATGATGCTGGGTATTCAGCATGTTGTGGAAATATAAATCAGAAAGAGCTAACCTTGTCTGGGAATGAAGAAGTCTTTCCTGATGAAGTGTCATTTAAGTGAAGACCTGCAGGTTAAACAAAGTGATGACGCAAGGAAGAATGCTTCATAAGAGCATGCTTAAATGTGCAGAGGCTGTAACAAATACGGCACACTGGAAGCACTGTCAGACTTGACTTTGGGCATAGGAGGTAAGAAAGACAGTGACAAGAGAAGAAGCTGGTAAGGTAATTTGTCAAAAAATGGAAAACTATATGAGTATTTGCACTTTAACATAAAGCAAACAGGTCCCTTTGAAGGTTTTCAAGTTGAGAGAATCACTGTCAGAGCTCATTTTTGAAAGTTCCTTCAATTTGACATGTGAAGAATAGTTTGGAAGGAGTAAGATTTATGACATCAGTTACCTGGGGGGTAATAACAGCTGGGAAGGCTAGAGCAGCCTCAGTGGGGGTGGAAAGACTAAAGGGGAAAAACAACTAGAGATAGTTAAGTGGTAAATTATAGCTACTCTTATTTAATTGTTATAAATTAAAGGCAAAGAAAATCAAAGATTGAAGTTATGTAAAAAAGCTGATGACAAAGAACTAAAAGAAAAGTAAAGGTTGGAAGTATAGGATAAAGGTGAATCCCTCAAAAGTATGAAATTTCATGGATGGTGTGCTGGTTTGCTTATATTATGTCCCCCAAAATGCCATGTTCTTTGATGAAATCTTGTGGGGACAGACGTATTAATGTTGATTAGGTTGGAACCTAATGATTGAGTGTTTCCATGGAGATTTGACTCAATCTATGGTAGGCAAGAACTTTGATTAGATAATTTCCATGGAGGTGTTACCCCACCCACTCACAGTGGGTCTGAATTAAATCACTGCAGCCATATAAAAGAACTAGCAGAAGGAACTCAGAACACCTGTGAGTAACATCTTCGAGAGCAACTGAGAGAAACATTTTGGAAACAGCCATTGAAAGCAGACTTATGCTAGCCCAGAGTTTGCTCAGAGATGCTAAGAGAGGAGAAAGCACCCCAAGAGCAACGTTTTGAAGAATGCACAGGAGCTGAGATAGGAGCTGGAAAACAACCTGGGATCAGCAGATACCAGCCACGTGCCTTTCCAGCTAACAGAGTTTTTATGGATGCCATTTGGCCATCCTTCAGTGAAGGTACCCTATTGTTGATGCCTTCATTTGAACACTTTATGGCCTTAAGACTGTAACTTTATAACCAAATAAACCCCCTTTATAAAAGCCAATCCATTTCTGGTACTTTGCAAATGGCAGCATTAGCAAACCAGAACAGATGGGATCGAGGGGCAGCTGTAAACTTGAACTTGAGAGCCACCTTCATTGGGAGGAAATTGTCCACATTACACACATGCACATGTGCATGTGCAGGAAACAATGGTGATGGAGATTTCACTTTGCATTTAGTCAAACAATTTGGAGGGAAAAATCAATCCACATTTTCTAGATGAAAGAGATTATCACACACTGTCTGGGAACAAATTCCATAATGGACAGGCATGAATCAAAAGAGGAAGCTGTTGCTTTTCAAGAAAGACACAAATATGGTTCCAACATCCTTTTTACCTTTTCTTAGACAGCTGACTAAAACAAGATTTAAATTACAGATCTTTTAAAATGCGATAATGATGATGATGAATTTCAAAGGAATAGAAAAATACACATTCACAATTGCTGCTTCTATGATCCCTTTTAACCCCAAATCAACTTCTATTTGTTTTACATTGAAGAAAATTCTTTTTCCTATCTCCTATTTCTCCAGCTTCACAGGAACTCACTGATTTACCTTCACCAGAAGCTTTGATGATTTGAAGGTTGCAGTTTGTCATTCATCTTATATTAAGAGTTGAAAGCCTTTCATAATATTCTTTTTTTAAATATTTCCTGTATGTTTTATTATGGAAATTTTTAAAAATTTATCAAATTAGAGATGGAAGTAGAGACCCAGGCTATATCCACCATCCACCTTCAGCAGCCATCATCATATGCTGCTTGTTCTATTACCCCCTCCCTTTATTCTTTGCATAAATTTTGAAGTAATTCTATAATACCATTTAATTTCAGCTCTAAATATGTCTTTCTGTGTATTCATCAGATAAGACCTTTTATAAATAATAAAAATAGCATTAGACCACCTAAAAATTGGTGACAACCACTAAATATCATTGAAGGAATACACAGTTTGCTTTAAATTTTCCCTAAAAGACTCATACATGTATACTTGTATCATTGCTTTGTTTAAATCAAAGCATAAAACAAAGGTGCATGTGTTGCATTTGGTTGCTTTGTCACTTAAATTTCTTTTAATTGAGAACACTACTTCTTCTTCTTTTTCTTCTACAGAATGTATTGAAGAAATAGGGTTATTTGTCCTACAGAATGTCCTACAATCTGAATTTTTCCTGGTTGTGTCCTTATAAATATTAATAATCTCTGAATTACTCTTCTTAGGCAAATTTTTTATTTTGTAGATTACATGAATTACAAGTGACCACAAACAAATTAAGATGGTGTAATTAAACCATACCAATCATCAATGCTTAATAAGCAAAATAATAAATGCTTAATAGCAGGACAGAAAGAAAAATTTATGTTTCACAGAAAAAAAAAAAGGATGCATGCATCCCACTTACAAGCATACCTCACAGAAATTGCAGGTACAATTCTAGACCACTGCAATTAAGTGAACATTGCAAAAAAGTAAGTCACATGAAAATTTTGGTTTCCCAGTGTATATAAAAGTTATGTCTACACTATACAGTAGTCTCTTAAGTGTGCAATAGCATTATGCATAGAAAACAACGTGCATTACTTTATTTATTTTATTTTATTTATTTTTTTTGCTGAAAAATGCTAACCATCATCTGAGCCTTCCATGAGTCATAGTCTTTTTTTTTTTTTACTTTTTTTTTTAATCATTTTATTGAGATATATTCACATACCACGCAGTCATACAAAAGAAATCGCACTTTCGATTGTTCACAGTACCATTACATGGTTGTACATTCATCACCTCATAGTCTTTTGCTGGTGGAGGGTCTTGCCTCAGTGTTGATGGCTGTTGACTGATCAGGCTGTGGAAATTTCTTAAAATAAGACAAAGGAGGAGTTTCCACATCGATCAGCTCTCCTTTTCTCAAAAAATGTCTATGTTGTATGCAATGTTGTTTGATAGCATTTTACCCACAGTAGAGCTTCTTTGAAATTTAGAGTCAATCCTCTAAAACTCTACCATGTTTTATCAACTAAGTTTATGACATATTCTAAATCCTTTGCTGTCAGTTCTGCAATGTTCACTGTATCTTCACCAGGTGTAGATTCCATCTCAAGAAACCATTTTCTTTTCTCTTACATAAGAAGCGGTTTGTCAACCATCAAAGTTTTTCATGAGATTGGAACAATTCTGTCACATCTTTAGGCTCCACTTTTAATTCTAGTTCTCTTGATATTTCTACCACATCTGCATTTACTTCCTCCAATGAGGTCTTGAGCCCCTCAAAGTTATCCTTGAGAGCTGGAATCAACTTCTTCCAAACCACTGTTAAAGCTGATATTTTGACTTCTTCCCATGAAACACAAATGTTCTTAATGGCAGCTAAAATTGTTCACCCTTTCCAAAAGGTTTTCAATGTATTTTGCCAAGGTCCATTAAATGAATCACACTATCTGTGGTGTTATTTATAACCTTATGAAATGTATTCATTAAATAATAAGCCTTGAGATTCAAAACTACTGTTTGATCCATGGGCTGCAGAATGGATGTTATATTAGCAGGCATGAAAACAACATTCATCTCATTGTACATCAGGGAGCAGTTCATTTTGAAAAAGATCTTTTTTTCTGAGCAGTAGGTTTCAACAGTGGGCTTACAGTATTCAGTAAACCATGTTGTAGACAGAAGTGCGGTCATCCAGGATGTGTTTTTCCACATATAGAGCACAAGCAGAGTCAATTTAGTATAACTGTTAGGGATCCCAGGATTTTGGGGAATGGTAAATTAGCATTTGTTTCAACTCAAAGTCATCAGCTGCATTAGCTCCTAATGAAAGAGTCAGCTTGTCCTTTGAGGCTTTGAAGCCAGGCATTGACTTCTCTTCTCTAGCTATTACAGTCCCAGATGGCATCTTCTTCCAATATCAGCCTGTTTCATCTACATTGAAAATCTGTTGTTAAGTGTAGCCACCTTTATCTATTCTATTAGCTAGATCTTCTGTATAGCTTGCTGTAGCTTCTACATCAGCACTTGCTCTTATTCACCTTGCTGTTTTGTGTTATGGAGGTGGTTTCTTTCCTTAATCCTCATGAACCAACATCTGCTAGCTTAGAAGTTTTCTTCTGTAGCTTCCTCACCTCTCTCAGCCTTCACAGAATTGAAGAGAGTTATCCCTTGCTCTGGATTAGGTTTTAGCTGGTTTGATCATCTATCCAGACCACTAAAACTTTCTCCATATCAGCAATAAGGAGAAAGCATAGAAACTAGAAAATTCACAAGTATAACAGCACCCAGAAAAATCCAATAGCAAGAGTTTTTATGGACAATGCAGAATATATTCAATAGGCAAAATTCATTAATTAAACAACTGTGTGAAGAAAGATTAAGGGAGAAACAATGTGCTTGCTCTGATTAAATCTGGGTGAAAGGGATCAGATAATATCCCTCAATTAGGGAACTGTACATCTCCTAATGCCCATTTTAGATAAAGAAATGGCCTGTTAATCAAACCAAGTTTTTATTCCAAGAGTCGTTTATCAGATACAATCATCACATCCAGGTGGCTATTACATAAATGCAAGGAATCTTTGTGGCCATTCGAACCAATAAGCATGCCCTTTCATTGCATCTCACTGCCATCCTGTTCTGGCCCTGGAAGCCACAGACATCCCTGCCATGAGCTCGTGTCCCATCTGAGCATCTGTGGGCTGTGCCAGGCTCCACACTTCAAAAGAGGTCATGTCCACAGCCTGCAGGCATCACAGTCAGTCCAGTTATTAGGCATGAGACAAACACTGGAGTGACTAAAATTAAATCTGCAGAAAGACACTCTCACCCGCTGGGTATGGGCTGAACAGAGTGTCCATGGAGTGGGGTGTGTTGTTTGCTATCATAAAATGGAATTGGCTGTCTTTATTGCTGTGTGTGTGGAGCCCAATGAAATGCAGAAGCCATTTTCCTCTGGGTGTTAACTCAATCGCTTTTGGAGTCTACTGTCCCCAACCATTCTTTTACCCTGGGTTTTCCTTAGCTATGAGAACTTGCCAGTTCTGCTGGTTTGAAGCTGTATGTGCCCCAGAAAAACATGTTCTTAAACCTAATCCATTCCTGTAGGTGTGAATCCATTATAGATAGGATATTTTGATGAGGTTACTTCAGTTAAGGTGCAACCCATCTCAATCAGGATGAAGAACTCTATAAGTAGAATGAAATTCAGACACAGGGAAAGCAAGTCACAGAAAGCAAGAAGTTGAATGTCCATGGAACCCAGAAGATGAGGAGAGGACAGAAGTCACTACCATGAGACTTGCCACGTGAGAAACTAAGTGCAAAGGATCACCAGTGGCTGGATCCAGAACACTAGCTTCCAGGGACAAACTATCACCTTGATGATGACTTGGTTTGGACTTTCTTTTAGCCTCAAAACTGTGAGCTAAAACTCAAGCAAATACCATTAAACTGCCCCATTTCATGGTATTTGCTTGAGCAGCCCAAGAAACTAAACCACTAGTCACCAGTGAAGTTAGTTTTCAGTTGACTGACATGACAGCAATAAACAAATCATTAAATGCCCATCTACGCTTTCAGAATATTGAACAGAAGGAGTCATTAAAATTTTAGTCCACATTCATAAATTTGCCAAATTAAAGCCAGTATATTGTTTCTTTATCATTATAGCCATTAGTTCAGAGAGAAAATGGAAGGCAGGAAAAAAATTACAATATATAGATAATCTCACAGACAACTGGAATTAATGCCTAATCACTTCAGTGTATTTCCTTCCAGACCTCACCCAAAATTTGCCAAGGTAGTCTTCAATTTAGTGTCTGTTTTCTTTAACCGATTTGTTAAAATAAAAGAAAAAAGATATTTAGAACTTAAATATGCAAAAATCAAGCAGAAAGATGGAAATTAGGAAAATTAACAGGCTGGTTATCCTATTAATGAAATAATTTCCCACTAGATAAATATGCATGAAGACTTCATTTTCTTGGTAACACCAAAACACTGGTCTGTAAAAATCAGCTGCAAATTAAAACTTTTATGGGTAGCCCTTTCTTTGATGAATCATAACTTTATAAAAATGACTTTAAGGAAATTCCTTAAAGTGTCATTGGTCACTATAAGTTTTATCTCATTAGAACTCCTTCCAGTGTTCATATTCCCAACCTCCTCAAGGACTGGGGTGTCAGTTTCAATCTTGACATAAAACTGGAGGAACAGTGTCATTGATAAAAAGTGTTCAAATGGGTGTACCAAGCCAATGAACCAGGAATGTGTTTAACAGAGAGAATGGAAAGTGGGTGAATGCAGCCCTGTTCTGGTTTGCTAAAGCTGCTGAAATGCAGTATACCAAAAATGGATTGGCTTTCATAAAGGGGATTTGATTTATTAGGTTTCAAAGTTACAGTCGTAAGGCCATAAAGGTGTCCAAACTAAGACATCAACAAGAAGATCCCTTCACTGAAGAAAGACCAATGGCGTCTGGAACAGCTCTGTCAGCTGGGAAGGCACGTGGCTGGCACCTGTCGGTCTTTTGCTCCCTGGTTGTATTGCTTTCAGCTTCTGATTTCAGTGGCTTTCTCTTTAAGCATCTGTGGGTTCTCACTTAGCTTCTCTGGGGTAAACTCTGAGCTTTATCTCTTAGCTTCTCTCTCTTAGCCACTGTGCGTCTTTGCTTGTTCTTCCAGGGCGTTTCTCTCTAAGCATCTGGGGGTCATCTTTTATCTTCTCTGGGGAAATCTGGGCTTCATCTCTTAGCTCAACATCACCTACTGTCTTTCTACATGCATCTCCAAGCATCTGGGTCTGTGTTAGCTCTGAGCTCTCTCTCTCTCCCTGATCTATCTTAAGGACTCCATTAAACTAATTGAGACCCACACTGAATGAGTGGAATCACATCTCTATGGAAATAACTTAATCAAAAGATCCTACCTACAATAAGTCTGCACCCACAAGATTGGATTTTAAAAGCATGGCTTTTTAGGGGTACAGAACAGTTTCAAACCAGCACAAGCTGTAAACTCAAATGCACAGAGCATTGGCCAAAGAGTTTAGAAACCGATGGATAAGTGTGAAATTGGACATCATCAGCTGTGGTTTCCACTGGGCCCAGCTGTGATGTGGCCACCTTCAATGCTGTGTGGTCTTGGGGAGCACCAGAACTGGAGTGTTGGAGAAGCCCAAACTACACTACACCTTTGAGTGAGTCCACCTCAATATATAGCTTAGTGTCTGGGCGCTTTCGTTAAGAGGCACATATAGAATACAAAGAAACATAAGAGGACAGGATGGAAACAAAGCCTAAGTTGCAGGACTGTATATGACCCAAAAAGGAACTTTCATTAGGAAAGCTGGTGGCAATAGTCAAACATCGAAAAACCAGCACATCGTAGAACTTTGATACCGTTTCTGCATGAATTGAGATGAAGGAACAAGGCATGGGGTGGATGTTCCAGCAACATGGACCACTGGATGTTGAAAAGGGCAGAAAAAATTGCTGACAATCAAATTAAACAAAAGTGCAATGGGTTCTCAGTCACTCAGGCAGAGGGAACACCAGTATCAGATAAAGGTTTGAGTCCCCTTTGATCCTATAATTTAATGATTCTTAGCCGACTTTCCTCAGTTTCTAAAGGGAGATTATAATAATAAATATAATTTGTCATGCATTTATTATATTCCATGCTCTTTGCTAAGTGTTTTATGCTAATTACCCCTTTTCCTCAAAATAACTCACAGGTAAGGAACCCAAGGATGAGTAGCTATCCCAGTATAATTTAACAAGGTAGCGAATTTGCCCAAGGGATGATCATCCAGACGTCAAATCCAAGAAATCTGGCTTTAAAGTCATGTCACATATCTGCTTTTAAGATCAATAATGCATCTTGGGGAAGAGGAATAAATTCCATCCACATTAGTGGAAATAATCTGAAGCATTAACATTCTAACTCTTCCTTTATAGTATTTTTATTATTAAACTTATGAATCATTCCACTTGAAACCTCATGTGGTACACAGGGAACAGATGACAGCATCTATTCTGGGATCTTGTTCTGCGGATGGGCAGAAATGCAGAACCCAGGCCTCTCCTCAGACCTCCTGAATCTAAATCTGCATTTTTCAAACAATCCCCAGACGATTCATGTGCATGAAAATTTGAGAATCCCTGGTTTATTATACTCTAAGCAAAAACCTTGGAACTGCTTTACAGGAAAATAACAACTTTGAAGCTATCTAGGTTTTAACAAAAGTGTCAACTAATTAAAATGTGGACATATACATAACCCTGATGATTTCCTACATTTAAAAAATACAAATGCTGGCTGTGCAGCCCTGTGGTCATATGAAAATAACTGGAAAGGAATCAGTACCACTTTAACGCTGAAAAGCATGAGTTATGGAACAATTATGTATCTACTGTGTAAACAAAGAAGCTGTAAGTATCCAGTAAACAGATGAACTTGTATAATTACATTTTACACAGGTATGTATTCCCCCAAGATTGCAGGTTACATAATCTTAACTTTTTAAACTTACATAACTTCTTATATATTTCATAAATTTGCAGCCCCAGAAAAGCCTGCCAGCTAGCTAACAATACCAATTGTTAGAACACAATTTTGGGTAAAATAGAAGATGATATAAAAATTCTGACAAAATGAAACCACAGTTCTTCTAAAGTTGTAGGAAATGCTTGCTGGATCTGAAGAATAGGAATTTGTTTTTCAGCATGTTAAATACACTAATAAATAATTGGCCACATCTCCCATGCACTCACAAGTATTATCATTTGTCTACTGTGTTTATGGACAGTTTCTCAAGCTGGGAATATTATTTCTGCCCACAGGGAGCCTAGTGAGGAGACAGAAAAGAAAGCAGGTCAGTATAACACAGTATAGTAAGTGTTAAAAAAGGAGAAGAATAATTGACAATAATTCAACCCAGATTAAAGAGGCATCCTGGAGGAAATGAAATCTAGTATGAAACCTAATGAATGAGTAAGCAAAATCCCAATGATGGAGGTCAGTGTGGGAAAGATAATTTTGGGGGAGCAGAGAAAATAAAACATGTTCAGAGGCTAGAGTGCTGCTAGGCCTGGCACAGAACAATCACCAAAAAAGTTGTGCAAAAGCTTCATAAAGATAGCAAAGCTTTCTTTTTGAAAGCAGTAAGATGGTGTTGGTCTACTTTGCAGATTCTTTTGAGTATTTGAGAGATCATGTATGTGAAAGCATGCTTATGAAATATGTCACATATCATTAATGTTATTAAATGTTTAACTGTAAGAAGTCTAATTGATTTTCCTTCATAATGTTACACACTTGGCACCACATTCAAGCATCTTAAACCATCTGGGTAGATTTGTTTTAAAGAGAAAGGCATGCATAAAGAGACCAATTTTTCTAAATTTTGCAATGCTGATTACTTGTGACCTTTCTTTTGCTTATTTTTCTCCCCACAGGATCTCAAAAATAAACCAGAAACTGGCTTTGCACAGCTTATCCTTTAGTTTGACAGTGGCAGGTGCAGGCCAGGCTTGGACATGTGTCTCAACAATTAAGCTAGATCTTATTCAAAGGTGTCCATCTGATCCATCTTGCTGTCCGGTTGGCCTTTCCTGGCTCAGTCACAGATGTTCTGTTTTACTCCAGTGTTTCCTACAGATGCTTGTTTGGAACATATTGAGGTTGTCCGTGTTGGGCTGTCATCTGTGAAGACCTAGTATTCTGGGTAGGGGCCAAAAGTCATTTCTCTTGCCTGAATTTTGGAATCGAACTGACAAACAGTTTTAAAGTGGAATGGAACTGATTGTGTTGGGTTTATGGAGTCTCTTTCTAGAATTCAACAATTCTCATAATTCTCACTGTTATAGTAAGAAGGCCAGAAATTTGGCAACTCCCAAATTATTTCATTTGTATCTTTCTAAAAGCTTCACATTTTTATTTATGCCCCGCCTCCAGGAAAAATAGACCCAAGGAAAGAAGTCTATGGGGCCTAAACCTGTATTTCCTGAAATGTAGGAAAATAAAGTTCATAAGTTAGGCAAGTGAGAAAAAAAAAAAGCAGTAAGTAGTTTCATCTCAAGGAAAAGAGAAAAAAAAGGAGGCTAGAATAGGAGAAAGTATTAGAGAAGACTGTTTCCAAGGTTGTCTGGGAAATGGGGCAGGGGTTAGGTGATACAGTCATTCAGTGAATAATTTGTTAAACACCAATTACATGATAGGAACTGTATTCCCATGAGGAAAGATTATGAAAGGCTCAGCACTCCACAGACGGGTCAATAAGACTTCCCTTGAGGGTGCACTGAGTTCTAAGAAAAGAGCCAGAGAGAAAGAAATCCCAAATCAATCCAGTGGGAAAGAACGCAAGAGTCACATCTGGTACAAGTTACTGGGTAGCATCACGCAACCAGAGGTAATGCAGGTCTTTCTGAGCAAGGAGGACCCACCCCTTCTCTAGAAATGTTGTTAGAGGGATTCTGGCATGGTGGTGAATGTTCCATTCTAATCTGCACCCCAGCAATCAAAGACATGCAAATATTGCTTTTGGAAAATGACAATAATTTCTAAAACACTAGGCTATCCGGGATGGCATATAATCCTAGGTTCTGGGCAGAGGCCCATGTCAAGTGAAGCTGAGGCCTCCCCTTGCCATATTTCTGTGAGATATTTAGGCTCTTAATGTTGTAGGAATTAAGAACAGCAGAACTACCTTTGCTTCAAAAATGCTGGCATTAGCTTCATATTTAAACTTCACAAACAGTAAACTCCTGTTTGTTTTCTAAGTACACCAGGTCTAAGAAAAGTTCATCAACAGTTCATCATTTCCTGTTTCTTGCAATGAAATAAATACAGGAGCATGATTTTTATTGCCCTTCTTACTTGTTCTAAAGCTTTCTTCTGATGTTTTCTATCATTTTTGTTGTTGCATTTATTTAAATTGAGAAGGAAAAACACTGTAATTTCTCCCAAAGTTCAGATTCTTAGGGAAACATGTGCTTGATTGTCCCGGATTTTTATGCCTACTATTTAAGAGTTAGAAGGAAATACTTCATTATCATCAGCCTCTTTTTCACTGAGCTGGGGCTTTCACCATCTAATAAAGCAATTAATTAAATGTCTTTTTACCACAATCAAAAGAGTCATTGCTGAAAATGAAACTTCCCTTCTTACTGCTCCCTTTCCCATCCATGACTTTCAACAAATCAATTCAACAGATTATATGGCATCTTCTGTGTCATAAATATTATTAGTCACAGTGAGTAAAGACCAATAACTTTTATTAAGAATGAAAAAATTATTTTTGCTTAGCACTAGACCAGACCATTTTCTAATCCATTTCACCAGTGGTATCTTATTTTAGTGTCCAAACAAAAAAAACAAAACCCCTGACTTATGAAGATGGTGGGAAAAAAAAAGATTGTACAGTAAAATACTTGTGTAGAGAATTTTGAGTAGTTATTTAAAGAGCATTGAACAATTGCGATACATGATTATTTAGTAAGGGACCAAATTATTGGTGACTTAAATTGCAGGATAATAAATTTTGATTATATCCTTTAAGTAATGAGTAGTTCTTGGGTTTTATAGCAGGTGAACAACATGAAAAATTCAGTATTCATAGGTTAATCAAATATTAACTTTTGCTTCCAGGAAGATGGAATAGATGTACTTTCCTCCATCCCTCTGCTAAGTAAACCTAAAAACACTAGATTTTACAAATAAAAAGAAGGCAAACGTCTGGGACCTTGGGACCTGAGAATGACTGGATGCTGGAGAAGTTGGTCACCTGGAAGTTTCTATGTGTTCCAGACACAAAAAGCCCTAGGGGAAGCCTGCTTTCTGTAGCCAGAGCACCAAGTAAAGGACAGTCTTGCCCCTTTCAAACAATACAGATCAACTCCAACAAGACACCACAGACAAAAACTGTGAAGTCACCCATGTTGCTGACATTGAACATGAATGGAGAGCCTAGATGCCCACTCTTGCAAGGCTTTAATGAGGTGCCCAAACCCTGTTGGGGTGCTGTTGGAGAAGGTTGAGTAAAAGGTAACAAGTCCCCTGCACGCACTCATGGTGTCTGTGGAGACCACTTGGTAAGCCTGGGCTTCTCCATCAGCCGGGGTCAGCAGTAATAAGGCATTGCTCTCCCTCTTTGCTGGTCAGTGTCAGAGGAGACCTAGTAGAGATTAGGACTTCCACCACTGCTCAGCAAAAACCAGGTCCCCTCCCCAGGGTGTCAGTGGAAGTCAGGAAGGACCCCTAAAAAGGTGCTCCTCTTCTCTAACCCAGATGATATTAGCAAAGGCCAGGTAGGGAGTCTGAGCCCCACCCTGACCCAGCAGTAACAAGGGGTCCCTCTACATGGGTGTCAACTCCAGTGGAGAAACTGCAGCTGAGCCTCCACCAGGTGGTAACGAGGGGGTGTCTGTTCACCCACCAAAGTGCAGTCAGAAGAAGCCTGCTAAAATATGGCATTAAATACAAGCCATAGTCTTACAACATATGACCCAAAATGTCCAGGTTTCTATCATAAATCACTTGCATACCAAAATCCAAGAAGATCTCAAAATGAGTAAGAAAAGACAACCAACAGACAGACACCAGTATCTAGATTAGACAGATTTTAGAATGATCTAAAATCTATTTTAAAACAGCTATCATTAAAATGTTGCGACAAGCAATTATAGACTCCCTTGAAATATATGCAAAAATTATACATTCAGCAAAGAAAGAAAATGTAACAGTAAAGATGTGAAAAAGAAACAAATAGAAAATGTAAAGTAAAAAATAAAATAAATGAAATAAACACCTGAATGTTGGAACTAAACAGTGTAATAGAGAACTTGGAGATAGAGCAATAGAAATTACGCAAATGTAAAAAAGAGAGAGAATACACTGAAAAAAAAATTGAAAAGAGCCTCAGAATCTCAGACTATAACAAAAGGTATAACATTCTTATCATAAAAGTAACAAAGAAGAACAGAAAGAGGTTGGGATGGAAAAGTCTATTCAAAAAAGTAATGACTGAAAAATTTCAAATTTGTCTAAAAACATAAACCAACAGATGCAAGCAGCTGAAAAAAACCCAAAATGATACACCCAGAGAAATCCATACCATGACCCATCCTAGTCAAACTTCTGAAAACTAAAGACAAAGAAATTACCATGCAAGCAGTAAGAAGAAAATGACACTGTACATAAAAAGGAAAAACAATCAAATGACACTTGATTTCTCATCAGAAACCATGGAGTCCAGAAAGAAGTGGCACAATATATTTCAAGTGCTGAAAGGAAAGAACTCTCAATGCACAATTATATATAGAGCAAAAATATCTTCAGGAATGAAGGTAGAATGAAGACATTTTTGGGTGAAGAAAACTAAGAGTATTTGTGTCCAGCAGACCTAAAATAATATCGAAAGTGAGTTCTCAAAATGGAAAGATAATTTAAACTAAAGAATCTTAGGTAATGGAGAAGGAATAAAGAACATGGAAAGAGGAAAATTATGAGTAAATAGAATACAATTTTCTCCTGCACTTGCGTTTTCTAAATTATGTATGTGCATTTGAATTATATTTGAGGTTTAGTCATAATACTGTCTAACATGGTTATCAATATACCTAAGAGGAAATAAGACTATTATAATATAAAGGGGAAAGGAAAAGGGCTGTAAATGGAGATAAGAAACTGATAAAATATCATCACAAGTAGAATGCAATAACATTGTACATATGCATACATAATGTAAATGGAATGCCTAAATCAACGAATAAAAAAGCTAAACAATGATATGTAGAGTTGTACTCACAAATACTAGAGATAAATCAGAATAGAATTTAAAGAGAATACTCAAGAAACCCACAGGAAGGTAGAAAAGAAAAGAGAGCAAAGAAAAAACAACAATTAAAATGTCAGACATAAGCTTTAACATATCAATAATTACATTAAATTGTCTAAACACACCTTTAGAAGATAAAATTTGGCAGTGTAGATTTAAAAATCTGTGGCCTGACTATACTGACTACAAGAAAATTACTTCAAATATAATAAAGTACACACTCAAATTAAAAGGAAGAGAGAAGATATGCCATACTAATATTAATCAAAAGAAAGCAGAAGGAGATGTCATCAACATGGTGACATAAGGCATCCCCTGGAAAAGTCTTCCCTAAGAATCAACTGATAAAAGGATAAATCCCATTTACTTGAAACCCTGAAGAATGGTGGGGAAGACTCCAAAAATGCTGAATCAAAGAAAAAAAAAATAATCTCCAAGATCAGGTAGGAGATTTCCCTGCTGGAGCTGCCAGTCTGGACCTCTGCCCCTCACTCGGTACTATGCAGCTTGGGAGTTGCTCAGAGGCAGGACAGCCTGGGTCCCCCTGTCACAGATGCAGACTACAGTCATTCACAGCAGCGAGTTAGAACCCTGTGCATATCTATTCACAGGGACTCATGTCCATAGAGATGCAGGATGCAACACAAGTGGCTGAGGAGTGCTGCATACAGAAGTGTTCCCAGGAAAAATAAAAGAGAGACTATGGCAAAACTGTTGGCAAAAGGTGGGCACACTCAATCCAGCCACTGTTTGCCAGACCACCTAGAAGGACAACGAGACTTTCGGGATTGAGGCACCTTTCTGGGTCCTTAGGGTGGGCTACAGGAATGGGGAAGAAAATGAAGGCAGAAAAGTCACACAAACACACACACACAAACACACACACACACTGACAAGGGGGTGGGGGAGCTGACCTACTATAATACAGGATGGTTCTCAGAACTAAATAGCATAAGGAAATACAGGCACAGACTGAAGGAGACAATTTAAACAAATCATGGGAGCTATGGAGAAAATTCGGCACAAAAACAAATAGAACAGATGAAGATTCCCAGGTCAGGAAGAGAGGAAAGGAAGCTTTCTCTTGGATGTGAAATATGGCACAAAAAGTGCAATCTTAAAAATTGTACCGCATATCCAGGGCAAGAAACAGATGAAGAAGGGCTGAGAAAATGTGAAAAGTTAAGCAGGGGCTACTCTTCTCAATTTCCATGGATCCTTCTCCAGGAAGACAACAGTCTTACTACACTTAAAGAGATTTAAATTTTACGAAGCATCTTCTCCAACTGCAATAAAATGAAGCTAGAAATCAATAACAGAAAGAAAACTAGAACATTTATAAATATGTGGAAGTTAACACAATACTAAACCAAGTATTTAAGTTATAACCAGTGAAATAAGGCAAGTGAAGGAAATAAATAGCATACAGATCTGAAAGGAAGATATACAATTGTTTCTATTTGCAGATCACATGGTAGTATATATAGAAAATCCCAAAGAATGCACATGTAAAGGCCTAAAACAAATGAGTGACATCAAGTTTACAGAATACAAGATCAATATGAAAAATTTAATTGTATTTCTATATACTAGTTATAAACACATGAAAACTGAAATTTAAAATACAATACCATTTAAGTACACTAAAAATGAAATATTTAGGTGTAAATCTAACAAAAGGCAACAGCAAAGAAACAAGAATGCTCAAAAGTTCTGTAAAAGAAGAAATGAGAGCAATCACTCTACGCTATTTCAAGAATTATTATATAGCAAACAAGATTGAGTGGTGTTGATGAAGGGATATATACATAGATCAGTGAAACAGAGAATCCACAAAAATATGCAAATAAATGTTTCCAAGTCATTTTTTTACAAAGATTCAGAATCAGTTTAATGAAAGAAGTATAGTCTACTTAATATCTCTTGCTGAAACAGTTGGATATCCATAGGCAAATATATGAAACTCTATCTAATACTCACCTTTTACAAAAATTAAAATGAAATGCAGCCCAGATTTAAATGTAAAATGCAAAACTATACATCTTTTGGAATAAAACATAGGAGAAAATCTTTGTTACTTAGGTCTAGGTGAAGAATTCTTAGAAATGAAACCAAAGAAAAAAAATGATGCCTTGGATTTTATCAAGTTAAAAAGTACTGCTCTATGAAAGTTCATAAAAGAGTATGAAAATACAAGCTACTAAATGTGTGAAATTATTTGCAAATCATCTATTTGACCAAGTACTCATATCTACATTATACAAAGAACTCTCAAAACTTAACAGTCAAAATTAAACAATCCAATTAAACGTGGGTTAAAGATATGAACAGACATTCATTAAAGAGGACAAATGGATGGAAAATAAGCAATAAAGAGGTACTCAACATCATTAGCCATTAGGGAAATGAAAATTGAGACTATGAAGAGATATCACTACATACCTGTTTAAATGGCTAAACTTAAAAATAATGACAATATCGAATGCTAATGAAAAATGTAAAGAATTTGGATACCTCCTACATGGCTGGTGGGAATGTAAATACCATAGTCACTCTGGAAAAGTTTGGCAGTTTCTTAAAAACAACACAAAACTACTATATGACTCAGCAATTTCACACCTGGGCATTTATCCCAGAGAAATGAAAGCTCACGTCTGCACATACATCTGTACATAAGTGCTTATGGCAACTTTATATATAAGAGTAAAAAACTGGATACAAGCAAATGTCTCTCAATAGGCGAATGGATAAATAAACTTTTGGATGCCTGTACTGTGGAATACTACTCAGCAGTAAAAAAGGAATAAGCTATTGTATTGATACACGCAACAACTTTGATGGATCTCAAAGGCATTGTGCTGAATGCAGACAGCCAATCTCAAAATGACAATTACTATATGATTTCATTTATTTAGCTTTCTCAAAATGACAAAATTATAGAGACAAAAACAGATTAGTGTTTTTCAAGGATTAGGGATGAGTGTGGGGTGGCCATGGCTATAAAAGGGTACCATGAGGGAGATCTTTGTAATATTGGTATAGTTCTGTATCTTGTTGGAAGTGATTACAAGAATCTAATCATATGATATCATTACATAAAAATGCACATACATTGTACCAATATCACATCTCTGGTTTTGATATTGTACTATAATTAAGATATAACTGCTGGGGGAAACTAGGGGAAACATGCATCCTCTCTGCAGCTTTCTGTGATTCCATGTTTATTTCAAAGTAAAAGTTTTGTTTATAAATAATCAGTTAAGAGATGGGATGGATTTGAGAGTATAGGGAGCATGGAGAAAAATCAGTTGAATTTAATAGGCTGAGCAGCTCCTCTGTCTATAAGGGATTATGTTAGATGGGCAGCAACACAGGGCAGAAGTCCTTGATATGGCTGGTGCCAAACCTGGTTATCGGCAGAAGAGAGGATGGTGACGCCATCACCAGAGAAATGAATGGCCTCCAAGCCTAGGCACAAACAGGGGCCCAGGAAGCACACCACCTTTAAAGACAAGGCTATATTTTGTTAGTAAGATGACCCTTTTTTTTCTCCTTCTGTCATTACATGACCTTCTATTATACCTTATCCTATACACTTAGGAAATACAGACTTTTCTTATTTGGATGTCTCTCTTTGCTTTAATTTCCTCAACAGATACATTTTTCATCATCTCTTGCATACCAGGGATTATTCTAAGTGCTTTCCTCTTTAGGGGTCCTTAGTCTGGGCTACTTTTCTATTCGTGGTGATGCTTAGGTGCCTCAATTATGTGAAACATTACATGTTTGTGATGTGATTTCAGGCACAAGTGTGGGAGCTGCCTTTTCCTCCTTGTGAAGCTAATTGGTCTCGAGGGGGTTTGAACCTTCAACCTTTATCTCATTAGAAACTTGCTTCAACCAGATGAGCTAACTAGCCTCGGCAAGTTATTACAATCAGAACAGGAAAAAGTCATTAGGCTCTTTTGCACATATTCATACCAAGTTGTCTAAGACGATGTGGAATTCAAATAGCAGAGTTTATAGAACAAAAGGCCTAAAGTAAATATAGAACCACTACCATGTGCACATGCCTAAAGACTTTAAAAACCCTTCTACAAATAGAGCAAAGTCACTATGGATAAAATATGCAGGTAGTGAAAAATAATCTAAAAAATTAGACTTGATTCCAATATAATACAGCTTTTATATCACAAGAATACATATTGATCAAAAATGGCACACTCACGATCAAAGAAAATCTTTACAAAGAAACATATGAACTTTTTTTGCAGTGTGGAACAATTTTAGATAATTTATGTTCTTCTGAAACTCATTTGTATTCTGTTCTAAATATACAGCAGCCTAAAACGTTGAGAAAATCTGGGCCAGAGACCTAAATACAGAACTCCAGGGAGGCTGGCTGGCTAGATGTAAGCTCATTTATGTAACCACTAGTCTAGTATTTTATCAATGTGAGAAACAGTTATATTTGCTTTACTGTAGCCAGTGAGATGCACTACTGCAGATCAACATGTGACAATGAGAGAAATAAATAGCCATGGATTGATTATGAATAGATTGACTATTTCCTAAAGCAATAGTAAAGGGAAAGAAAAACTTCAGATTAGTTCTAATGTTTTTAGCATGTTGATATTTCCCATACATTTTCTCTAAGCAATTTGTTTATCAAATTATGGGATTTTTCCTTAATAGCTAAAATTTTGAATTGATGTCAAAAGTCTTCAAAAATACCAGCATAGTTTTCTCTGACTGCAGCAGTTATCATGGTCATTAATTTTCCCATCTACCTTCTTCAGATGTTCTTTTTAAATCATTCTTCACTTTGAGTCATTATTTGTCTCTGAGTATCACGTTAAAGAGAAAACACATTTCTTGCTCTGTGTATATCGCACATAGGCTTCTTACCTTCCATTAATCATTGGAAAGGCAAATTTAACATTCTAAACTAATTAATAATTTGACAGACACAATTAAAAGATAGTAAAGTTATTTGAGAAAAAAATACCTAGTAATTAGAATTTTGGATAAATTAGGTCGGATCAAGAATAATGATAAAACAATTTATTACGGATTACTGAAGTTAATGACTATGCCCTTTTTAAATACAAAATGGTACTCTACTTAGTTCCAGGGATGCTCTAGCATAAATGCATTTTTATGTTTAAGAATTCTCAGAAAAAAAATGTCTTTTCTCAGTTTTCCACACTTCTAGTTTGGTTGCTGTAAAGAATTAACAAGAAGTAATGTGTAAGAGATTATGTTCCAATACAGACAACTTGTATTACTAAAGGAACAGAGTACAGTATTGGCTTTTGGACAGAAAACATGACAGAGGGCAATGGGGTATGACCAAAAAGTAGTAAGTTATTTTCAATTGTTTAAAAACAAGCTTTCAGCACCCAGAGAGGCCGTGAAGCAATGAGGGACAGAATCCAGTCTGAGCCGATTGACCCAGCTGCTGGTTCCAATCTTTGGGTACCCCAGGAGCTGCTCTTCCAACACCTACTTCTGGACCTATGGGTTCTCCATATAGTGTTTCATCCTATTCCTCCTTACCCCCTCTTCTGAACAGTGACTTTGGCTTCAACTCTGATAGTAAGGGGCAGGACAAGGGGGCCCATGGGCCCAGGCCAGGCACTGTTGGGCAGAGAGGAGGATCCTGGCCCAGCCCGGGTCCTATCTGCTACAGGCATAGACCCAGGGTTTCCAGCAAGCAACATACAACATCTCACCTGGAACAGCTGGGCTTGGCTTCTCCTGTGGCAGGATCTGGGGTCCAAAGGCCAAGAGATGGTGGATTGGAAACCCCTCTGAACACCCAGAGCTGTAGCACAGAGGGAGACAGGCCCTCTGTGTAAAAATGTGTAAAGATCTCCAAGGATTCACTCACCCCCTCACAGATCTTCTTAATGGGCTGAAGATGGGTCGTTCTGAGAGAGGACTGAGCAATTGCCAGCAGAGTGTGGCAATGGATAGGATCCAGTGTATTGCAGGTGTTTTGCAGAAACCACAGATGGGGGAGCATTATCTAGGAAAACTGCTACAGGTAGAAGGGATGTTAAAGACTTGGTTTCCTCATATAGCTGCCCAGAGATCATCATTGGGAAACAGCAGGCACCACCTGACCAAGGTAAGAGCTTATAAGCCTGAGGACGAGCATTTGCCAAGTCACCACACTAATCAGCTGCTTACTCTCCTGTACCTCCCATGGGAAAGACAGACCAGGTGCAGCTAGGGCATCTTGTTCTGAAGCAGACACAGCCTTGGCACCTCATGGAATGGCCAGCCATGAACCTCACCTGGATCCACATCACTCTATTTTGCAACCCCCCTCCCAGTACCCCAGGTACCATCTCCTTTAGCCATAGTCCTTTTGGCACTGGAACCAGCACTGGCATTATCCTTTTCCTCCAGCATGGAGTGCAGTCCACCCCTCTGCCCCCACAGCTCCACTTCTACCTACTACAGCATCTCCTTTCATCTCTGGTGATGCTTAGAAACTATCTGGAGAGGGGCCTCGCTGCCACAGTTTGCCAGTGACTCTGACATCAGACTGGAGATGCACTCCATCCCCTTCTGGTCTACTCACCATAACCACATATATGACCGTGAGACACCTAGAGGAGTTTTGAGAAGCCATCTTCTCATTGTTCCTCATGCCTATCTTCTCAACTCCTAACCCAGAACATGTGGTTCTCCTCTGTGGTTTCTAATTTGTATTAATATGTGTATATATATTCTTTACTTTTAACGTGTGTATTTGTGTTGAGGGAAGATATTTCCTTTCTGGTTCGAGATATTTTACATCTAAAAAAATAATCTTTCCTAAAACAAACCCAGTTGTATGCTTTCATGAGTTTCCTTTTTCCATCTTGCCTTATACTGCCTATCATTTTTTACCACATATCTGGATTCTATTTGTCTAGAACACAGGTTCTCAAACTTTCTTGTGCATCAGAATCACACATGTTAAAGTAAAGACTGTTGGTCTATACTTCCAGAGTTTCTGCTTCAATACATCTGGATTGGGTTTAATGTGAATTTCTAGTGAGTTCCTAGGTGATGCTGATAGAGCTGCTTGAGGGTTCACATTTTGAGAATCTCTGAAGAAGAAAATGCCCAATCCCCTAGATCTGATAATACTTCTGTACCATTGTATAAACTCCAACCCAGACCAAGAGAAGAAAGGACTTTAAAAAGAACCAGTTCATCTTATTCATTGTTGGTGGGACTGTATAATGGTTCAGCCACTCTGGAAGTCAGTCTGGCAGTTCCTTAGAAAACTAGATATAGAGTTACCATTCGATCCAGCGATTGCACTTCTCGGTATATACCCGGAAGATCGGAAAGCAGTGACACAAACAGATATCTGCACGCCAATGTTCATAGCAGCATTATTCACAATTGCCAAGAGATGGAAACAACCCAAATGTCCTTCAACAGATGAGTGGATAAATAAAATGTGGTATATACACACTATGGAATACTACGCAGCAGTAAGAAGGAACGATCTCGTGAAACATGACAACATGGATGAACCTTGAAGACATAATGCTGAGCGAAATAAGACAGGCACAAAAAGAGAAATATTATATGCTACCACTAATGTGAACTTTGAAAAATGTAAAACAAATGGTTTATAATGTAGAATGTAGGGGAACTAGCAGTAGAGAGCAATTAAGGAAGGGGGAACAATAATCCAAGAAGAACAGATAAGCTATTTAACGTTCTGGGGATGCCCAGCTCAGAAGTTAAGTGCATTCACTAGCCAGAGGCATAAACCCATGCCCATGGCAGTTGAACCAAGGCAGGGGCTGGCCCTACAAGGCCATACCATGGTGTGTCCACACCAAGGCTTGCAGCCAATGGCTGTGCCAGAACCAGTTCAAAGTCACTCCCTGAACTCTCCTGCTCACTTCAATTGTGATTTATATTTCATAGAAATCTAAGAGTCATATTTGTCATTATTATTGCCATTCTTTCTTTTTTTAATTCAATTTTATTGTGATATTTTCACATACCATGCAATCATCCAAAGCGTACAATCAATTGTTCACATTACCATCATATAGTTGCTCATTCATCTCATCTATTTTTTTTTTGAACATTTTCCTTGTACCAGAAAAAGTGAAGATAAGAATAGGAAAAAATAAGAGTAAAAAAAGACCACCCACATCGCCCCCCCATCCTATTTTTCCTTTAGTTTTTTGTCCCCATTTTTCTGCTCATCCATCCATACACTGGATAAAGGGGAGTGTGATCCACAAGGCTTTCACAATCACATTGTCACCCCCTGTAGCTACATTGTTATGTCAGGTCCAGATTCATCCCCAGGAGTCATATCCCACATTGCCAGGGAGATTTACACCCCTGGGTGTCAGATCCCACATAGGGGGGGAGGGCTGTGATTTCACCCACCAAGTTGGCTTAGCTAGAGAAAGGGCCACATCTGAGCAACAAACAGGTACTCAGGGGGAGACTCTTAGGCACAATTATACCCGGGTTTAGCATCTCCTTTGCAGTAACAAGCTTCATAAGGGCAACACCCATGATAAACGACTCAGCACATCAAAGCGCCAGTCCTCAATGTTTGTGAGAACATCAGCAATAATCTAGGTGAGGAACCCAACTCCTCTATACTTTCCCCCAGCTCTTCAGGGGGGCTCTGTATGTATTTTTTTCATTGTATCTTTTTTCAATTAACTTTATCAGAAAATTGAAAAAAAAGCAGAAAAAACATTTCAAACAAAAGAAAAATAAAGAAATAAGAAAAAACCAATAACCTGTAATAACTACATTACTTCCAACATGTTCCTACACTACCCTAAGAGAATATTTAGACTATAACACAGCAAAGGAATAAGAAAAACAAGTAATATAAAATAACTACATTTCTATGAACTTGTTCCTATCATTCTCCCTAGAAATTCACAAATCATACTCATTCTTAAGCATTCCCAGGGCATTAACTTTACTCATGATAACTTATCTGTTCTTATTAGATTATCATTCTCCCTTCACTATTTGCTGTCTATTGCTAAATCCCCTACATTCTACATTATAAACCATTTATTTTACATTTTTCAGTATTCACATTAGTGATAACATACAACATTTCTCTTTTTGTGCCTGGCTTATTTTGCTCAGCATTATGTCTTCAGGGTTCATCCATGTTGTCATATATTTCATGACCTTGTTCCTTCTTACTGCCGTGTAATATTCCATCATTTGTATATACCACATTTTGTTTACTCACTCATCTGTTGAAGGACATCTGGGTTGTTTCCATCTCTTGGAAATTGTGAATAATGCTGCTATGAACATTGGCATGCAGATTATTGTTCGTGTCACTGCTTTCAGATCTTCCAGGTATATACCGAGAAGTGCAATTGCTGGATCGAAGGGTAACTCTATATCAAGTTTTCTAAGGAACTGCCAGACTGACTTCCAGAGTGGCTGAACCATTATACAGTCCCACCAACAATGAATAAGAGTTCCAATTTCTCCACATCCTCTCCAGCATTTGTAGTTTCCTGTTTGTTTAACAGCAGCCAATCTAATGAGTGGGAGATGATATCTCATTGTGGTTTTAATTTGTATCTCTCTAATAGCTAGTGAACCTGAACATATTTTTATGTGTTTTTTGGCCATTCATATTTTCTCTTCAGAGAACTGTCTTTTCCTGTCTTTCGCCCATTTTATAATTGTGCTGTCTGAGCTGCTGTCATTGAGTTGTAGGATTTCTTTATATATGCAAGATATCAGTCATTTGTCAGATACATGGATTCCAAACATTTTTTCCCATTAAGTTGGCTGCCTCTTCACTTTTTTGACAAATACCTTTGAGGTACAGAAGCTTTTAAGTTTCAGGAGTTCCCATTTATCTTCTTTGTTGTTGTTGCTGTTGCTTGTGGTTTGGGTGTAAAGTTTAGGAAGTAACCACCTAATACAAGGTCCTGAAGATGTTTCCCTACATTATCTTCTAGGAGTTTTATGGTACTGTCCTTTATGTTGAGGTCCTTAAACCATTTTAGTTACTTTTTGTGTAGGGTGTGAGGTGGGGGTCCTCTTTCATTCTTTTGGATATGGATATCCAGCTCTCCCAGCCCCATTTGTTGAAAAGACTGTTATATCCCAGTTTGGTGGTTTTGGGGGCCTTATCAAAGATCAGTAGACTGCAGATCTGGGGGTTTATCTCTGAATTCTCATTTCAATTCCATTGATCAGTATGTCTATCTTTGTGCCAGTACCATGCTGTTTGGACTACTGTGGCTTTATAATAAGCTTCAAAATCTGGGAGTGTAAGTCCTCCCACTTCGACTTTTTTAGAATGATTTTTTGCAATTCTAGGTATCTTCCCCTTCCAGATAAATTTAATAACTAGCTTTTCCAAGTCTGCAATGTAGGTTGTTGGAATTTTGATAGGGATTGCATTGAATCAGTAGATGAGTTTGGGTAGAATTGACATCTTAATGACATTTAGCCTTTCTATACATGAACAAGGAATATTTTCCCATCTTTTTAGGTCCCTTTCCATTTCTTTTAGTAAAGTTATGTAGTTTTCTTTGTATAGGTCTTTTACATCTTTGGTTAAGTTTATTCCTAGGTACTTGATTTTTTTAGTTGCTATTGAAAATGGTATCTTTTTCTTGAGTGTCTCTTCAGTTCGGTCATTTCTAGTGTATAGGTACATTACTGACTTATGTACATTAATCTTGTATCCTGCTACTTTGCTAAATTTGTTTATTAGCTCAAGTAGCTGTGTCACCTATTTCTCAGGGTTTTCCAGAGATAAGATCATATCATCTGCAAATAATGACAGTTTTACTTCTTCCTTTCCAATGTGGATGCCTTTTATTTCTTTGTCTTGCCAGATTGTTCTGGCTAGCACTTCTAGCACAATGTTTAATAGTGGTGACAGTGGGTATCCTTGTCTCATTCCTGATCTTAGAGGGAAGGCTTTCAGTCTCTCACCATGGAGTACTATGCTGTCTGTGGGTTTTTCATATATGCCCTTTATCATATTGAGGAAGTTTCCTTCAATTCCTACCTTTTGAAGTGTTTTTATTAGAAAAGGATGCTGGATTTTGTTGAATGCTTTTTCAGCATCTATTGAGATGATCATTTGATTTTTTCCCTTTTGATTTGTTAATGTGTTGTATTACATTGATTGATTTTCTAATGTTGAACCATCCTTGCAGGCCTGGAATGAACCCCACTTGGTCATGGTGTATGATTCTTTAATGTGTCTTTTGACTCAATTTGCAAGTATTTTGTTGAGAATTTTTGCATCTATATTCATCAGGGAAGTTGGCCTGTAGTTTTCCTTTCTTGTAGCATCTTTACCTGGTTTTGGAATTGGAGCAATGAAGTTTTGATATGTTGTGTTCTCATTTTCATTCATTTCTATATATTTAGAAATTTCTCTATTTCTTCTTTAACCCATTGATTGTTTAGGAGTGTGTTATTTAACCTCCAGATATTTTTGAATTTTCTAAGTTTCTAATAGTTGTTGACTTCTAATTGTATTCCATTGTGATCAGAGAATGTGCGTTGCATAATTTCAATCTTTTTAAATTTATTGAGGCTTGTTTTATGTCCCAGCATATGATCTATTCTGGAGAAAGTTCCACAAGCACTAGAGGACAATGTGAATCCTGGTGATTTGGGATGTAATGTTATACATATGTCTGTTAATTCAAATTCATTTATCAGATTGTTTAGGTTTTCAAGTTCCTTTTTGGTCCTCTGTCTGTTGATCTATCAATAGGAGTGAGTGATGTATTTAAGTCTCCCACAATTATTGTGCAAACATGTATTGCTTCCTTCAGTTTTGCCAATATTTTTGTCATATATTTTGGGACACTTGATTGGGTGCATAAAACTTTATGATTGTTATTTCTTCTTGTTGAATTGTCCCTTTTATTAGTGTGTAGTGGCATTCTCATAGCATCTTTGCATTTAAATTCTATTTTATCTGAGGTTAACATTGCTTCTCCTGCTTTCTTTTGGCTGTAGCTTGCATGAAATATTTTTACATCCTTTGACTTTCAATTTCTTTGTGTCCCTGTGTCAGAGATGAGTCTCTTGTAAGCAACATATTGATGGTTCATATTTTTTAATACATTCTGCCAATATATATCTTTTAATTGGGGGGTTTAATCCATTCACATTCAATGTTATTACTGTGCAGGCATTTCTTGAATCAGCCATCCTATCCTTTGGTTTATGTTTGTCAGATACATTTTTTCCCCCTCTCTCTCAATTTCCTTTAACATATCCTTACTAAATCTCTTTAGTTTCAAACCTTTCTCCATACCTCTCTCTCCTTTCTTTGTTTCTCTGGTGGTAGGGCCTCCTTTAGTATCTCAAGTAGGGCAGGTCTCTTGTTAGCAAATTCTCTCAGCATTTGTTTGTCTGTGAAAAATTTGAGGTCTCCCTCAAATTTGAAGTAGAGTTTTACTGAATAAAGTATTCTTGGTTGGCAATTTTTCTCTTTCAGAATTTTAAATATGTCATACCCCTGCCTTCTTACTTCCATGGTGGCCACTGAGTAGTTACTGTTTAGTTTTATGCTGTTTCCCTTGCATGTGGTGAACTGCTTCTCTCTTACTGCTTTCAGAACTTGCTCCTTCTCTTCATCATTTCATAATCTCATCAGAATATATCTTGGAGTGGGTTTATTTGGATTTATTCTGTTTGGAGTTCATTGTGCATCTATGATTTCTGTATGTATGTTGTTTAGAATTTCTTTGAATACTCTTCCTAGACCTTTACCCTTCTCTCCCCTCTCTGGAACACCAATGATTCTTATATTTGTGCACTTTATGTTGTTCATCATATCCCTGAGGTACATTTTGATATTTTCAATTTTCCCCCATTCTTTCTTCTGTACTTCACTGTCCATTCTGGTATCTTCCAACTCACTGATTCTCTCCTCAGCTTATTCTAATCTAGTACTGTGTGCATCCAAAATCTTTTTAATTTGATCAACATTTTATTTCGATAAGATCATCTATTTTTTAATTTACTCTTGCAAATTCTTCTTTATGCTCTACTAGGGGCTTCTTCATGTCCTTTATATCCTGTGCCATGATCTTGTTGTTTGTCATTAGTTCTTTGATTAATTGCTCCAAGTACTGTGTCTCCTCTGATCGTATGATTTGGGTGTTTGGGTTTGGGTTATCCATATCTTCTGGTTTATGTGTTTTAAATTTTTCTGTTGTTTTTGGCCTCTTGGCATTTGCTTGTCTTGATAGGGTTCTTTCAGGATATGCATGTTTATTTGAACAATTATCTCTAATTTGTCAGAGCTACTGCTTGGTGGTGTGCACTTTCTATGAATTACCAGCAGATGGCACCCGTGAGCCACCTATTACACTCAAGCCATATTCTCCCTAACTTTGTCTATGTGGTGAGTGGGGGTCCAAATCTTGTGGGGGTTCAGTCAGTGCGTCAAATTTCCTTGTGTATTTGGTGCTACCAGCCCTGAATGTGGGGTGCATGTAGTGGTTATGGCAGGACAGTGCCTTTAAGTACCAAATCTCCCAGGTATTCCTGGAGACCTAAAGCTGTTGCAGGAGTCTAAACCTTTGGCTGTCTGCTCACAGTCTGTCTGTGCCATGGACCCACAAGTCCTTGGTATTGGTGTAGGGCTCCTGGGACTTCCATGTGGGCCCTGCCTCCAAGGCCCTCTGTAGGGGGAAGACAGCACAACATCACAGGTGAGCACAGTCCCCAAGGGAAGCTCTGGGCAGCTGCACCTTGCAGGGGCATTCCCAGCCTGCTGAGAGGTTGGCTGTACAGGGCGTGATAAATTCCCCCTTCAGTGGACCTCAGCCTCCTAGCTCTGGGACAATTAGCTGTGGGTATGCAAAATGCTATTATCCATTCCAGATACTGAGGCAGGTGCCTGGGGTTTGGACGGTGCTTCCCAGTGCACTTGACTGCGTTCCATACCTTGTGGGCTGCAGTGCCACACAAGGGCATTCTCAGTTCGCTGAAAAGATGGCTGTATGGGGCATGGTAATTTCCCCCTTTTTGCAGACCTCTGACTTCCAAGCTCCAGGATAATTAGCTGAAGGTGTGCAAAAGACTGTTGTCTATGCTGGATACTGAAGCTGGTGCCCAGGGTAGGGAAGGCACTCCCCCCATGCTCAACTGCACAGCTCTCACTGCCCAATCCACAGCTGCTTTGGGGATTTTTAAACTAATCCCTCTCCAAACACCAACCCCTGATTTCTTCCAACTGCAGTGTGGCTGCTGGCTCCCTAGCAGCTTCACTCACTCATTTCTGAATGCAAACTCTCGATTTCGCCAAGTGCACAGTATGTGTGGATTTAGCAGAACTCATCCAGTCAGTGCAGCCCTAAAACTGGTATTCTGGGACACTTTCTGTCTTTTATCTAGTGTTTTTCATGGAGAGGTTTTTTTGCCATCTTCCTTCCCATCCATTCTTTTAGTATAGAAAATATCAAAGCACTGAATTTACTGAGTATAAGTGAAATTTTGCATTTTCCTTGCTCTAAGGCAGTGATAGTCTTTAGAAGAACATATGGAAGATGGTAAAAAGGACAGAGGAAGAGGTTTCCAGGTAAGTTTTAAGGTCTAAATATTAAAAAGCCTCAAGAACCCTGTTAAAATTCCGTAGTTCAAATCACATTTCCTGAAACCCACATTTGCATTCATGACTAAGATTTTTAAGACAAAACATAAAATAGATGTTTTAACTTTTGCCATCAGCACCTCATGCTGGGATATAAGGAATCCTACTGTATTTGGAAAACTATCATCAACAAAACAGCACCATTATAAGTACTACTTGACTTTGTAAATTGTGTAGATCTGTCATCTGATCTCTTGAGAGTATACACATTCTTCTCCCATCTAATTTCACTTATTTTCATCCATAAATATGAGTGACCCAATCTCAGACCATCTAACTTTAGGCTGCTCCTAGAGAAAATGAATTCATGCAACACTGACTCACCCATTTCTAATTATTGATATTGTTGCTTTCCTATAAGATCCCTCTCATACTATCAGTGTGTCCCTCTCCTCGGACTCCTTTCCAAAGACATCAAACAGGGTCAATTCTTCATGAGCCTAAAAACACCTTTCACCTTACTCTTCTTCTTTTTCTCACCATGTTGATCATCCATTTATGGTCACACTTATCTGGACTAGTGTTGAGATAGTTTTCCTACCATATATTTACAATAAACATTAACCAATTGATGGTTTTCTTTGTTTTGTTTGTTTGCTTTTGTTTTTGCCACTGAAATCACACAATTATGTACTTATCCCCCACCTGGACAATTTGAAATATTCACTTAACTACAGTCTTGAGCTCCATTTTTCCCCTCATTAATACACTAACTTTGTGAGAATGACTAAAAGATAGAGACCTACCCTCACATCCTTTACCAAATCAAGAAAAATGTGTGACATGGTAATTATTTCTGAACTCCATACATTCCCACAAACCATAGCTCTGCCTGAAAATGCAGATGGTAAATATCCCTGAACCTCACACTTCCAGGCAGGAAATAGCTAATCAGGTTTACTTAATTAAATTCAGTTCCATTCAGTTTAATTCAACGCCTTATCAAAAATATAGGCCAAGTTACAGGGAAATCCATCAATACAAGATTGACCTGCTGCTATTAGTGGTTTAAAAATCTGACTTGTTTTAATTTGCTCCTGTTTTCCAGAATTTGTAAAAGACTTGCTTTGGGCATTTTGCTCTGAAGTACTCTGAAATGACCTCCCACAGCCTTCAGCCCAGCTGCCTTTGGTAAAAAATGTCCTGGCCTCTTCTCTACCATATCTCAAGGTAGGACTGTGTATTTTGCCCCCCATAATCCCAAGAATTTGTGACAATTTTTTATTATAACACTCATCAGCATGATTATCTCATTTAATCTGCATCACAGCCTGGAGATGTAGCCATTATCTCATTACAGGGTGTTTCTGTCTCCATCACTGAGCCCCATGGAGATTGAGGACCTCGCTCAAGTGGCCTAATTGGAAAGATACGGAGCATCTACTCAGGGTCTACTCAGGGTCTTTACTTCATGATGCCCTGTTGGTGTCTAGTGGTCTTGCCAATGGCTGTTTGGGGACAATCCTCCTTGTGATGCAGCACACATGGCAGGTGTTTGAGAGGATAAAGACCCCTGACTCACCACCAGCATGACCTCGGTTGGGCTTTCCCAGGCTTCCTGCAGCTCCAAGAGTCCCCAGGCTATATTTTAACTCTGTAGAACATTTCATTAGTTTTGCTACCTTAATGGGATGAATAAACGTATCATATGGAAAGGTCTTGTCTAGAAAGAGCAACTGAAGAGATAATGACAATTAAATGCAAAACACAACCCTGAATGGGATCTAGCAAGGCAGGAGAAAAGGCTCAAAAGGACATCAATGGGACAGATGAAAAATTGGAATATAGATTGTTATATTCATTCTTTATCAATGTTAAATATCTTGACCTTTATAACTGTACTTAAGGTGGCTACATAAGTAAATATCCTTGCTTTTAGAAAACGGACATGGCAGTATTAAGTGTTCAAGGAGCATGATGCATACAATCTACATTCATATGTTCAGAAAATGGATAGATGGATAGATGGATAAATACATATAATGGCTGGGCAAATGAAGCATAATTTTAAAATTGATGGATCTGGGTGTCTGAGGGGAATGGGGGAAATGGAGGTATATTACAGTTCTCTACATGGGTTTGTATTTTTTTTTGTAACTGTACTGTAACTTTGAACGTATTTCAAAATTCTGAGATTCTGAATAAGTAGTCTGCAGACTGCAATTTGAGGACCTGTGGGTTTTGTTGTAGCTAAGATTTAAGATCAGCATGAAGAAGAATCATTTTATAATAAAGTTTATCCATTTCTGAATCACAATTCTTAGAATCTGGGTACCTATCAGGTACAAAAGGAAATTCTTTTATATCCTACATAAAGAAGAGAGTAAAGTAAAAATTCTGGGTGCATTGAATATTCCATTTATAACCTGAGAAACAAAAGTATTTGAAGTTTCCTCTCTATTATAGCTCATTACAATAAGCATCATCAGTCAATATAAAGAAATAATCTCTATTGTCACCATCTGCACTTCTGTAAAAATGTCTTTTTCCAAAAACTATGTGGATCAAGAAAACACAGATTACCAGGAGAAGTAAATTAATGATGCCTAAATAAATTAGGCAATACTTATTACAAGAAGAAAATATTTTACAGATAAAATATATTTCAAACAGAATGTAATTGAAAGTTTATTACCCCCCAAATGATTGCATTGTACATAGTAAACTTTATTATCCTCAAATGGAATTAATCGACTCAGCCAGCTTTGTTTGCATTAAACCCAATGACTTAGAAGTGAAATGAATAGCAGGCAGCTGTCTATGCAGACTTGTTTCCACCTCCCACATAAAAAGGCCTTGCGTAAATATGTCAAAACCCACTACAGGAAAGCAGAGGTATTTTAGTGCTACGAGTTGTGGGAAATTTGCCTTCTCTAATTAATGAAAAAATAAGGAGTATAAGACAAAAGAGAAGGAGCATAGCTTTCCTTCAAAACGAAATAGTTTCCCTTCTGACTTCCTATTTATCAATGAGCAATGAGAGGAAACCACTTTGAGTGTGATTTTTTACTGAAGGAAACAAGGAAGTCCAGGATGAGTGATGGAATGCAGAGACAAAAAAGTCTGATGGGTTTCTGATCTTTTCTAAAGGTTAGCAATACAGAGATAATGGATTTGCTGTCAAATGGCCTCTTGTTTCAGAATCTCACACACTTGTGAAGGTTACCATTATTTTCACAGCATCACAATGTCACCGACAGGGCAAAGTTAACATGCGTGTTCTGAGAACACCTTTCTCTCTCTTGGGATATACGCATCCCTGTGGACAATGTCTTCCACACAGTGAGATTACAAGAAGTATAAAAGTGATCTGCATTTCAGTTTGCAGGAGTATTCCAAGCTTCCATGCCATACAATAATTTCCTCATTACCACACTGCTTGCCACTCTTAAGATACCCTCATGTTTTGGGGTCAATGTTTTTGCTTATGTTTGTGCTGAGTGTCTGAGCCACATTTTGATCATGATTTTCTTACTTTGAGCTAACTGGGTGGATCCAAAGGTGGATGTAGATGTGGGTGGATGGATCCATGAATGGATAGCAGATGGAGCATAAATGGATGATGGAGGGATGAACAGATGCATGAATGGCTGAGGCAATTTTCTCATAGACATGAAAAGTATGACAAACTAAGGCTTTGCTGAGAATAATTGGAAATTGTAAAAAAGTAAAAAGAAGTTCTTTGGATTTCACTCAACCATGAGATTATTGTTCCTCCATTTGAAGTAATAAATACATTTCCCAATTTAGCATACTCATTTGTATTTCCTGTGTTTATAAACCTATCCTCTACAATTCCTCTTTCAGAAGACAGGATATCTTATCAAATAGAGAACTTATATAATTTTCCTCTGATCTATCAGAAAGAGAATGAAAACTTTTTTTAAATTCTTATTAAGAAATATTTCATATACCAAAAAATCCACTCAGGTAAATATTCACTTCATTGGTTTTTCATATATTCACAGAGTTGTGCAATTATCACCACAACATAGTCAGGAATTTTCAGCCCCTTCAAAAAAAACCCATACACATTAACAATCACTTCTCTTTCCTTCTTTTCCTTTACCCCAACTGTGCCAGTTTGGATAGATCATATCCCCCCAAAAAGAGTTATGATCTTTTAAACCAATTTGTTGGGTGGAATCTTTTGATTGAGTGTTGCCATGGAAATGTGATTCACTCAACTGTGGGTTAAACTTTTGGTTAAATGATTTCCATGGATGTGTTACCCCACACATTCAGTGTGGGTCTTACTTAAATTGCTGGAGTCCTATAAAAGCTCACAAACAGAAGGAGCTCAGAGCATTTGAGAGTGATTTTTGGAGAGATGCTTGGGAGCTGATGCCTAGAGACGCTTGGAGATGTTTGGAGATGCTAGCCCAGTTTGCTCCAGAGAAGCTAAGAGAGACAAGCCCAGAGACATTTTAGAGAACACAATTTTGAAAACACAACCTGGGAGCAAAGGAACAGGAGATGCCAGCCACGTGCCTTCCCCGCTGACAGAGGTGTTGCAGGTGCTATCCACCTTTTCTCAGTGAAGGTATCCTCTTGTTGATGCCTTGGCTTGGATACTTTTTGGCCTTAGGACTGTAAATTTGTAACCAAATAAACCCCCTTTATAAAAGCCAATCAATTTCTGGTATTTTGCATAACAAAAGCAATAGCAAACCAGAACACCATCCCCAGCTCTATCCTTAGGCAACTAATCTTTCTGTCTCCAATTCTTTGCCAATTCTGGATATTTAAAATATACAGAATCAGTCTGAGTGTGGTTCATTGTGACTGGCTTCTTACATTAAGCATAATGTCTTCAAGGTCCCTCCATATGGTAGCATGTTTCAGTTTCTCAATGCTTTAATACCAAATATTATTCCATTTTACAGGACTCAATATTTTGCTTATCTATTGATCATTATTTGGGCATTTAGGATGTTTCCATGTATTGGCTATTATGTTGTTATGAAGCTGCAAGCTACATCTTTCTGTGTGGATATATATTTTCATTGCTATACCAGTGGGAATTGCTGGAGATATGATAACTTTATGTTTAGCATTTTGAGGAAATAAATGCCAAACTGTTTGCATCTTCCCATCAGCAATATATAAAGATTCAATTTTTCCACATCCTGTCCAATACTTTTTTATTGTCTGTCTACTTGAATTTACCCATCTTGCTGGGTAGGGATTGTTATCCGATGGTGGTTTTGATTTGCATTTCTCTGATGACTAACAATGTTAAACAACTTTTGATCACAATTGCTATATTTTTTTTAGAGAAATGTCTATTCAAGTCCTTTCCCCCTTTAATATGACTTTTTACTATTGAGTTGCAAGGTTTTGTTATATATTCTGGATAATAGACCCTTTTCAGTTATGTACTTACAAATATATTCTCCCATTATATAGGTTGTCTTTTCTCTTTCTTGATAGTGGCCTTTCATGTACAAATTTTTGTTCAATTTTGAAGAAGTCTAATTTATTTATTTTTTTTTCTTTTTGTATTTTTTCATTTAGGAGTCATCTATAAGAAACCATTACCTAACCTATGGTTACCAATATTTACTTCCATGTTTTGATCAAAGAATTTTATAGTTTTAGCTCTTAACATTCGGTCTATGATCTGTTTTCAGCTATTTATTTTTAGTATTGTTTGGGGTGGAGAGCCAAACTCCTACTTTACAAATGCATATCCACTCGTTCCAGCACTATTTGTTAGAAAAACAAACAAACAAAACTATTCTTTCCTCCAATGAATAGTTTGGCAGCCTTGTCAGAAATCAGTTGAGCATAAACGTGAAAGTTTACTTCTGGATTCTCAATCCTATCCCATTGATTATATGTCTACCCTTACCCCAATACCTCAATGCTTTTATTAATATAGCTTGCCTTAGGTCTTGGAATCAGAAAGGTCAAGTCCTCCAACTATGTCCTCATTTTTACTGATTATTTTAGCTATTCTGTGCTGTTGCATTTCCATATGAATTTTATGAGCAGCTTGCCAAATTTTGCAAAATACTTATGAATTTTTAAACAAAATTATGTGAAAACTATAGATTAATTTTTGGAATGTTGTCATGTTAATCATGCTGATTATTCCAGTTTGCTAACGCTGCTATTAAGCAAAACACGAGATGGATTGGCTTTCATAAAGGGGATTTATTAGGTTACAAATTTACAGTTTTAAGGCCATAAAGGTGTCCAAATTAAGGCATCAACAAGAGGATATCTTCACTGAGAAATGGTGGATGGTGTCTGAAACACCTCTGTCAGTGGGGAGGGCACGTGGCTGGCATCTGCTGGTCCATTGCTCCCAGGTTCTGGTTTCAGAATGCCTTTCTCCAAAATGTCCCTGGGCTTCTGTCTCTCTTAGCTTCTCTCTTTCAGCTCCTGTGCATCCTTGCTTGTTCTTCCAGGTCATTTCTCTCTAATCATCTTGCGCCTCTCTTAGCTTCTCTGGGGCAAACTCTGGAAATCATCTCTTAGCTTAGCATCCCCAAATGTCTTTCTGTCTGCAGCTCCAGGTGTCTGGGTCTGTCAGCTCTTAGCTTCTCCCGGGGGCAAACTCTGGATTACATACCTTAGCTTCTCTCCAAAATGTCTCTCTCAGCTTCTCTGAGCTCCTTCTGTCTGTGAGCTCTCTTAAAGGACTCCAGTAAACTAATTAAGACCCACCCTGAATGGGCAGAGTCACACCTCCATGGAAATAACCTAATCAAAAGGCCTCACCCATGGTTAGATGGATCACATCTTCTTGGAATCAACCTAATCAAAAGATTGCACCCGTCATAAGTCTGTCCCTACAAGACAGCATTAAAGAACATAGTCTTTCTTGGGGTATGTAACAGTTTCAAACCAGAACACTGATGACTATAGGGTATCTTTTCATTAATTTAGAAATCCTTTTAATTTCTTTTAAAAAGTTTGTATGTTTTGGTGTTCAAGTATTGCATTTATTTTGCTAATTTTTACTTATTATTTTTATACTAGTATTAAATTAATATTAATCTTTTGGTTTCATTGATAGTCTATACTTAATTTTTCAATTCCTTTTACATTTACTTCTGCTCTAACTTTATTATTTCCTTCCTTCTACTTGTTTTGGGTTTAGTTTGCTCTTATTCTTAGCTACTTAAGGTGGAAGTTTAGATTGTTGATTTAAGATATTTGTTTTTTAATATGAGCATTTACAACTAAAATTTTCCTCTAAGCACAGCTTTTAAGAATGTCTTAAGTTTTGATATATTGTCCATTCATTTTCATTCAGCTCACACTATCTTCTAATTTACATATGCACTTCAGAAGAATGTATATTCTGCTGTTAGGTCGAGTGTTCTATAGATGCCTGCTACACCTAACTGTTTCACAGTGTTTTTCAAGTTTTCATCTTTTCTTGACCTTCTGCCTTCTTGTTCTATCCATTATTGAAAGTGGGCATTGAATCTGCAACTAATTTACTCAATTATCTCTTCCTTCCTCCAATTATGTCAGTTTTTGCTTTGAGTATTTTTAAGCTCCATTTTCACTTGCATATATTTATAATCTTTATATCTTCCTGATGAATTGACAATATTATGAATACAAAATGTGTTTCTTGATGCTTAGCAAAACTTTTTGTCTTAAAGTTGTTTTCTCTGATATAGTTTTTTATTCCAGCTCTCTATTAATTGAACTTGTAGTTGTATTTCTTTTTTCATTCTTTTTGTTTTTCAACCTAACTGTGTCTTTGATTGTAAAAAGTGCCTCATTTAGACAGCTTACAGTTGAATCATGTATGTTTATCCATCTGCCAATCTTTGCCTTCTGTTGGGGTGTTTAATTCATTCAAATTAATATAACTATTATTGATAATGTAGAATTCACATCTGTCATTTTGTTTTCTAGACAGCCTATATATTTTGTATTTATATGTTCATTCATAACTATCTTTTTTGTGTATTAGATATTTTCTAGTGCACTTTTTAAATTCATTGTTGTTCCTTTTACTGTATAATTTCAGTCACTGTCTTCCAGGTTTCCTGTAAGAAAAAAAAAATCATGGGCCAAGGGCTCCTATAGAGCCTCACAGTGTGGAGGACAGAATGGGGGCTTTAAAAGTTTTTATTTGGGAGACGCCGGTGGCTGCGGAGTGCTGAGCAGGTGGCAGTCCATGCTGGCCGGGCTGGAATGAGCCCTGGCATTGGTCAAGCTGGCCAGGAGGGTCTGGCCCATAATCTCAGGGAGAAGCACTTAGAAGGCAGGTGCTTTATTCAAATGGAGAAAAGCAAAACAACAATGGCAAACTTAATTAAAGATACCAGAAGCAGGAACTGGGGACTTAGGAAGAGAACCAACCAAGACCTTCACCTATGACTTTTTTTGAATTCTGTGTATATAAAAAGTCCAGATTATGTTTCAAGAATTTTCAAAATCATTGGCATAGATGTCATGAAATCTCATTTGAAGGTTATAATGCTTGTGTCTTTGCATATGGGCAAACTGGACTGGGAAAGTCATACACTATGATGGGAAATTCTGGTGATTCTGACTTAATACCTCAGATCTGTGAAGGGCTCTTCTGCAGATAAATGAAACCACAAGATGGAATGAAGCATATTTTCAAACTGAAGTCAGTTACTTAGAAATTGTAATGAACACTTGAGAGATCTACTTAGGCGAAAGTCATCCAAAACCTTCAATTCAAGAGTCTATGAACATCCAAAAGAAGGACCTTATGTTGAGGGTAAGAGTAAATAGTTCATAGTCTATGCATCTTGAGAATTTATGTAAAAATAATGCTTTTGAATGAAAGAATGTAGCATAATGGTGGAATTTAAAAATTTGTTTATTTTTGGCATTTAGTTAGAGTAACAAAATGATATGAGCTATCATTTTGCAACAGTTGTTTAGCAAATTCATACTTCACTGGGTGTTTACTGATTTCATGGAGCTTGCCAGTAGATTTCCTTTGATTTTAGAACTCTGGAAATTTGTTTTCCAGTGTTCTCAGGCAAGATGAGCAAACCGTTTCTGGGCTATTAAATGCTATTGCATTTTAGCAGTACATTGTACAGACCCTAACAATGATATATGATAAAATATTCAAAGACCTCTCACCTGCTAAGAAGAGCATGTGCAGTTTGCTGTGCTGGGCTTCTCTGCATTTGTGTTGTGATACATGCATTATGTTCCAGTCAGTTGTGAGGAATGCCCAAAGAAATGATGGCTCAAACACTGACCCTTGCTAAATATTTTCTTTAAAACATAGCCTGGATTTAAGGCCAACCCTGTAGTGAAACTAATTTCACTTGCCCTGCATTCTAGAGACCCAGCTTGACATGGGAGAAAAGGGGGCTGACTAATGGCTGGCTGCAGGATTCACACACACAAACATGCTTTCATGTGGCAATTGTGCTTCATGGGTTTGTCTTGGAGGCTAGGCTGTCATAGGATTAAAAGTGTTCCTATTCTGGTTGTCTTTTTTAACTGGCAATATCAGGTGCACCACCGGGAACCCATCTGTCTTAGTTTGCTAATGCTGCAGAATGCAAAACACCAGAGATGGATTGGCTTTTATAAAACAGGGATTTATTTCGCTACACAGTTACAGTCTTAAGGCCACAAAGCGTCCAAGGCAACACATCAGCAATCGGGTACCCTCACCGGAGGATGGCCAATGGCCTCCGGAAAACCTCTGTTAGCTAGGAAGGCAGCTGGCATCTGCTCCAAAGCTCCGGCCTCAAAACGGCTTTCTCCCAGGACGTTCCTCTCCAGCAAGCTTGCTTCTCTTCAAAACATCACTCCCAGCTGCACTCTCTTTTCTCCCCCCAAGTTAGCTCATTTATATAGCTCCACTGATCAAGGCCCACCCCCGAATGGGCGGGGCCACGCCTCCATGGGAACATCTCATCTGAATCATCTCCCACAGCTGGGTGGGGCACATTCCAAGCAAATCCAACCAGCACCAAAAACATCTGCCCCACACAAGACCACAAAGATAATGGCATTTGGGGGACACAATACATTCAAACTGGCACACCATCTATATTTTATTAAATGCCCAGTTGAACTTTTACTTTCTACGCCCAACGCAAGGTCTGCAACTATGCAGTTGTTTTGTGGAGTGTGAAATAGAACCATTACTGTTAATAGTTTTTAGCCTAACATGTGGCTTTATGTTTTCCTGTTAATTATGTAATCAGATAACACATTATAAAGCTGGTATATTAACAGACAGAATAATCAAAAATCCAATATATCTGACCCAAAAACTTATAGCAATTGTGTTTCTGATAAATGTGCTATTCAAGCAGTATGGGACATATGGGTATTTAACATGTCTGGGAGAAGAAAACCAGTAAGTTAGGACCTTATCTCAGTTTTCACATCTGGATAAATAGCAAATGGAGCAAAGATTTAAATGGAAGAAATGAAATAATAAAATGGCTAAAAGAAACTATGGGCTAATATCTCTTTCAAAAACTAGGGAAAGGAAGGATTTTAAAATTTTTACTTAAAACTCAGAAAGCAAATGCTGAGTTTGAAATGATAAAAAAATGAAACTTGATGCTTGGCAGAAAAACCTTAAGCAAAGCAAAAAGCCAAATGACAAAATGGGGAATACTTTTAATTCAAATTTCAGACAAAGTAGTGATTTCCTTAATATATAAAGAGCTCCCATATATCAGTAAGGACAGGTTCACTAACCAAGTAGAAAAATGGATAAAGGATGTGAATAGACAGCTCACAAAAGTGGAAATACAGATGATTTTTAAATGATGGAAAGAATGTTTAGCTTCACTCATTCTAAGAGTAAAGCATAATAACATACACTGAAAAGACACATTGAGATGGCATTTGTCTCCTACCCCTGGCAGATAGAAATAAGCTTGATAAGACAGCACTGGGTTTGGTCTTGGGAAAAGGCTCGCTAATGCATTGATACATCTGAGTATAAATTGTCTGCCATGGGGACAATTTTGCAATGTCTATCAAAATTACAAATGGCCTTTGATCCTGCAATTCTACCTGTATGTATTTATTCTGTAAATATATACACCCATTCAGAAAGACCTCTGAACAAGATTATTTGCAGCAACATTATTTGAGGTTGGAAAGCAAAATTAAGCAGACTCTAGTGCCTCAATTGGAGATGGGTTAGACTGGTTAAATTGATTATGGACCATGTATACAATGAAAAATGAATGAGGGAAGCTGGAGGAGCTAAGATGGAAGCATAGAGAGGTGTGGAATTTAGTTAGTCCCCTAGAACAACTAATAAACCAGGAGCAACTAGTACATAATCTGGAACTGCTGGGAGACAACCATGACTGTCCACACATCACACACCAACCTGGATTGGGAGGAATGCCTGAGATTGCAGTATAAAATCTATAAGTAAAAATTACAGACCCAAGCCAGGAATCCCCTCTCTCCATGGCAGACTGAGTTGCAGAACCACCCTGTGGGAGAAAGCAGTATTCTTGAAATGAGTGAATATAGCTCACTGGGGTTTTAATTAACAAATGTGGACTGTTGAATACAAGCTACAAACATAGAGAAGCAGCAAATTACTCTGTGGAGAGGAAGTGGGGCTCCCAGTGGAGAGGTGGTGGGGCTGACAGAGAAGATAAATAATTTAAAAAAGAAAAAAATACAGAGACTTTTAGAGACTGACCTTAGAGAGTTGTAAAATACCTGTGCCCCAGAAGGGGGAGCTCAGAAGACCAGGCATTCTATCTGACTGACAGGCAAAATTAGCTCTGAAGGGGGGCTTTCTTTCCCTTTTCCTCTCTCAACCTGAATGACTCAGTGGAGCCTCAGCCATTTCTAGTTCACAGCCCTTTGACCCACAGATGGGTGGAGTTGACAGAGTCAGGAAGACTAAGAGACTATTGAAATGCAAAAGATAGCTCCCTAGTGGGTGTATCTTCCCTACTAGGAAGGAAACGGAGCCCAGCTCAAGGGCTTGCCTCCTCTAAGAACTCAGAAGCCAGGGCCTGGGGGAAAACAGTCAAAAGAGAAATAACCTAAGTTAAGAATTTAACTCTTTACACCACTCAGGAGTGACAGGCTAACAGGTGCCACCTGCTGGGCAGATTAGGTAAAGCACAGCAGCTAGAGACCTCACTAGCTAACCCCATTCTAAGACCTGAACCCATTCTGGTCTGGGAAAATCTAATTGGTTTACTGGGGAAGCCAGATGCCTAGACAACAGAGGATACAAACTATATGGGGAAGGGTGGATATATGGCCCAGTTAAAGGAACAAAATTACACCTCAATCAAGATACAGTTGAGATATTGTTTCACTTTAATGAAACAGTAAATTAAAGATTTTCAAAGAAATATGCTCAACCAAATCAAAAACCAAATCAATGAGTTCAGGGAAGATAGAAAAAAGATAAAGGATATAAAGAAAACACTGGGTGAAAATATGGTAGAAATTGAAAGTTTGAAAAAACTACTCACAGAATCTGTGGAAATAAAAGGAACAACACAAGAGATGGGAAGCACAATGGAGACATATAACAGCAGAGTTCAAGAGGCAGAAGAAAACACTCAGGAACTGGAGAATAAGAAACCTGAAATCCTACACACAAAAGAACATACAGGAAAAAGAATGGAAAAATATGAGCAACATCTCAGGGTACTGAATGACAACATGAAGTGCATGAATGTACATGTCACGGGTGCCCCAGAAGGAGAAGAAAAGGGAAAAGGGGCAGACACAATAATAAAGGAAATAATCAATGAAAATTTCCCATCTCTTATGAAAGATATAAAATTACAGATCCAAGAAGTGAAGCATACCCCAAACACAACAGATGTCAAAAGGCCTGTGCCAGGTAACTTAATAATCAGATTATCAAATATCAAAAACAAAGAGAAAATCCTGAAAGCAGCAAGAGAAAAGCAATCCATCACATACAAAGGAAGCTTGCTAAGACTATGTGTGGATTTCTTAGTAGAAACCATGGAGGCAAGAAGGAAGTGGTGTGATATATTTAAGATACTGAAAGAGAAAAACTGCCAACCAAAAATCCTATATTTGGCAAAACTCTCTTTCAAATATGAGGGAGAGTTTAAAATATCCTCTGACAAACAATGAGAGAGTTTGTGAACAAGATACCTGCTCTAGAGGAAATACTAAAGGGACAACAACAGACATATAGGAAAAGAGAGGAGTGAGAGGTTTGAAACACAATTTTGGGTGATGGTAGCACAGCAATGTAAATACACTAAACAAAGATGACTGTGAGTATGGTTGAAAGAGGAAGGTTAGGAGCATGTGGGACACCAGAAGAAAGAGGCAAGATAAAGACTGGGACTGTATAACTCAGTGAAACCTATAATACTCAACAATTATTATAAAATGTACAAATATGTTTTTAAATGAGGGAGAACAAATGAATGTCAAACTTGTAAGGTGTTAAAAATGGGGTGGTATTGGGGAGAAATACAATCAATGCAAACTAGAGACTACAGTTAACAGAAATATTGTACTATGCTCCCTATGCTCCCTTTAATGTAACAAAGGCAATGTACCAAAGCTAGATGCCTGTAAGAGGAGGATATAAGGGAGGAGTATGAGACTCTGAGCATTGGTGATGTTGTCTGACTCTTTTATTATACTTTAATTCTGTCTTTCTTTTTGTTGTTTTTTAGATGTCATTTCTTCTTTCTTTTTCTTTTTCTTTTGTCTCTCTACCTTCTTTGACTCTTCCTCCTCCTTTGTGGAAGAAATGGAGATGTTTTTATATAGATAGTGGTGATTTTGATGAATGCATAAATATGTGATTATATAGGGAACCATCAATTGTTTACTAAGGATGGAATATATGGTGGGTGAAAAAAAAGTCTTCAAACAAAAACAAAAACAAAAAACCGGATGATGAAGAAAGCTTCAGGGCACTATATTGAGTGAAATAAGTCAGACACAAAAGGACAAATATTGTATGGTCTCACCTGATATGTACTAATTATAATATGTGAACTCATAGACATGAAATATAAGTTACCAGGATATAGAACGAGGCTAAAGAATGGAGAGCAGTTGCATATTATGAACAGAACGTTTAGCTAGGTAGAACTTAAGTGTTTGGAAATGGACAGAGGTTATGGTAGCATGTTATTGCGAGAATAACTAACAGTGCTGAATGGTGTATGAATGTGGTGGAAAGGGGAAGCTCAGTGTCGCATTTGTCACCAGAAGGAAAGTTGGAGGTTAAAAGATGGGAATATATAAAGCAGTGAGTCATGTGGTAGACAATGTCCACGATTAATTGTGCAAATATTAGAAATCTCTTTTGTGAACTAGAACAAATGTATCATACTATAACTAGAAGTTAATCATAAAGGAGTATATAGGGAAAATACACCTGTTATAAACTATGTAATACACTTAGTAATATTTTAACATTCTTTCATCAACAATAACAAATGTACTATACCAATACTATAAGTCAATAATGGAGAGGGTGGGGTTAGGGGTATGGGAGAATTTGAGTTTCCTTTATTGTTTTTATTTCTTTTCTGGAATAATGGATGCACAGCTATATGATGGTATCATGGTAAATTGTGCACATTGGATGATTGTATGTTATGTGAACAATCCCAATAAATTTGAATTCAAAAAAATGAAAGAGGAATCTCTAAGAAGTGATACACTATGTCCTGCAATTATGTATTATTACCAGGGAAAAGCAGGGTGCAAAACAGTGTTTACAGTATGTTGCCATTTTTATGAAAGGGGGGAAACAATGGTTTGATATATATGCCAATTGACTATATGTGTGGATTATGTTTCTGGAAGAATTTCGAGACACTGATAATATTGGTTGCCTGACAAAAGGAGAACTGGGTGTCTATAGGTTGGCTGTGGAAGGAAGACCTTTCACAGAGTATATCTTTTGTAGCCTTTGACTTTGGAACCACATGAATATTCAAAAATAAGTTTACAGAGGATTACAAAAAGGTTATGTTAGAGGAAGGATTGTGGGGAGATGGTGAATAGGGCGTTCCAGGACTCAGTTCTTCCACCGAAACAACTATTAAACAGGCAGGAAGTGTCTGAAACAAATTTTTTTGAAACTCTGGATGTCAGAAGAAGACTGTAAGTCATCCCTGGAAGAGCAGGAGGAAGACGCTAGTAAATTACCATAATGAACAGTAAATTGCTCTCTCCATGCAGTGGCTACTAGTGCCCATCCCCCACTCTAGTGGCAGGACATGGTGGGGTCCAACCCCTGGCAAGCTGACTGCTGAGAGAAAGGGATTTACAAATCCTCTTTCCCAAGACCGTATTGGCAAGGCCGATCACTGATCCCGGCTTTTGATTAGCAAATTTGAATCACTGGGGGCCTGGCTCTGAGGTTGGCCAGTGTTTCAAACTTCCCGAGAAAACAGTGGTGGCCTTTTGACTTAGAGATACCAGGCTTTCTCATGGTTCTAGGGGCCAGTTAGCTGAAGGGCTGCACTTCCTGGGCAGGTCAAGAAAGCTCAGATTTGGGGAGCCATGGAAAAAGCTCTTCATGACCTTCCTGACCCCCTCCCCAGGGCATTTTGGAGCATGGCTGTGACCCATTTGTGGGTCCCTGGCCCAATTTTTGCTGGGAAGGTCTGATTTGGAAAGTCTTCTCCAGGGTGACTGCGTTGATTTGAAACTGTTATGTACCCTGTAAAAGACTATGCTCCTTTAGTCCAATCTTGTATGTGCACACTTATTGGGGGTGGGATCTTTTGATTAGGTTGTTTCCATGGAGAAGTGGCTCAACCAATTGTGGATGGGGCCTTTTGATTAGGTTGTTTCCATGGAGATATGACCCCACCCTTTAAGCTGGTCTTAATTAGTTTACCATTGTCCTCTATGAGAGATAAAGGGTAGAGACATTTTGAAGAAAGCTCAGAGATGCTTAGAGGGAAATGTCTAGAGACACTTTGGGCCAGTCATTGAAACCAGAACCAGGAGAGAAGCTAAGAGATGAAATCCAGAGTTTAACCTGGGAAAGCCAAGAGAGACCCCCAGATGCTAAGAGAGAAATGCCCTGGGAGAAACAAGTAAAGATGCACAGGAGCTGAGAGAGCTAAGCTAAGACAGAGACTAAGAGATATTTTGGAGAAAGCAATGGAAATGAGAAGCTGACCCCAGGTTAGGCCCAGCAGACTCTGACCATGTGCCTTCCCATGTGACAGAGGAACCCCAGATGTCATCGGCCTTTCTTCAGAGAAGGTATCATCCTGTTGATGCCTTAACTGGGGTATTTTCATGGCCTTGCAACAGTAAATTTGTGAACTAATAAAACTCCATTGTAAAAGCTAATCCATTTCTGTTATTTTGCATTCTGGCAGTCAAAAGCAGCATGAGACAGAAAAAGGAATGTAAAAAACTATAGAGGCAGACAGTCTGGTAAAAAAAAAAAAAAAAATCGGATGGCATCAAATACCCAGTATAAGAAGTGCTGTCTCCTGGAAATCAGAGGGTTCAACCAAACACCTGTAAACAGGGAACTTCAAAACAACTAACAAGCAATTTCCAGGAGAATTCAGAGGATCAAAAATACAGAGAAAACCATGCACACTGCATTTCTCTTGGGAGACCTTCTTGATAGTAAGGCTGAAGCTCAAGAAAATCTCTGTCTTATCTCCAGCTGGTTATTAAATCAAGAAACAGACATCTCAAAGAATAAATTGCAGAGTCAGCATTTAAAATATTATAATGTACAGAGCAATGCAGGTGTATAAGAAAAACAAAGAAATAGGAAATGATGGTCCATCCAAAGTCACAGGATAAAAATACAGAAAATACCAATAAAGAAGATGAGAAAGTAGACATATCAAACAAAGCCTATATAAAATATCTTAAAAATGCTCAAGGAGTTGAAGGAAAATAAAAAGAAAGAAATAAGGATATTAAGAAAACAATTAATGAGCAGTATGAGAGTCCCAGTAAAGAGAGAGAAATTTTAAAAATGAAACAAATGGAACTACTGCTATTGAAGACCACAGTAATTGAAATGAGAAATGCCCAGGAGGGTTTCGAGAGCAGATTTCACGTGGCAAAAGAAAGAATCTGTGAACTTGAAGAAGGGACACTTGAGATAAGTCATACTGAGGAGGAGAAAGAAAAAAAATAATTCTTTAAAGTGAAAACAACTTAAGACATCTGTAAGACATCCTGAAGTGAAACAATATATGCATTATGGGAGTCCCAGAAGGAGAAGCAAGAGAAAAAGCAGCAGAAGGAACAAATAATGACAGGGAACATCACAAACTTAGCAGTAGACATGACTATGCACATCCAAGTAACTCAGAGAACACCAAACAGGACAAACAGGAAGAACACACCCTTCCATAAATTGATCACACTATCACAGGCAAAGGACAAGGAAAGAGTTCTGAAGACTGTAAGACGAAAGTAACATGTTACATACAAGGGAGTCCCAATTAGATGTAGTGTCGAATTCTCATCAAAATCCCTGGAGGCAAGAAGGGAGTAGGTTGAAATATTTAAAGTGCTGAAAAAAACAACAAATGCTAGCCAAGAATTTTATTGGTGAGATTTTCAATAATGAGGGAGAGAGTAAGACATTCTCAGAAAAACAAAATCTGGAGGAGTTCATGAAAGAACTCATCAATCCCTACAAACAATGCTAAAGGGAGTTCTTCAAATTCAATGGAAAGGACACTAGACACCGGTTCAAAGGGGCATAGAGAAATAAAGTCCTGGAATAGAGGTTACCGTTTTGGTAGTTATAAATGCCAGTCTACTGCAGTGTATTTTTTGGTAGATAATTCCACTTCTTTTTACAGGTGCTAAAATACAAATGCATAAAAAGTAATGATAAATCCATGTTTTTTGATATACAATGTACAAAGATATAAGTGGTAACAAGTACAAAAAAAAAGGTGGGGGATGGAGTTGTATAGGAAAATTATATGTGCATGCTATTGAAGGTAAGTTGCTATGAAACCGGATATGACTATTAAGTATTTATGATGCTAATTTTAATCCCATGTAACCACAAGGAAAATAGATGTAATATATATACAGATAGAAATAGGAAGGCACACAATATGGTACAACACACCACAAAACAAATAAATATAAAACTAAAAATTAAAAGAAGAATGGAAGACAAGTGAAGGAGTAAGACTCACAAAGGCTAAATAGCAAAATGGCAGAAGAAATACCTGTGTTATCATAGTGACTTTAAATATAAATGGTTTAAACTCTTCAGTCAAAAGGCAGAGGTTGGCAGATGGATAAAAAAGCATAACCCAATTATGGCTGTCTATAAGAGACTCGGCTTAAATGCAATGTACAAGCAGGTGGAAAGTGAAAGGATGGAAAAAGTATACCCAAAGAGAACTGGGGTAGTTATAATAATATCAGGTAAAATAGGCTTCAGTCAAAAAGACTCAGGAGGTGCCAAGTTGATCATTATAAACTGATAAAGGGGACAATTCATGAAGAAGACTTAACAATTATAAATATATTTGCACCTAATAACAGAATCCCAAAGTATACTAAGTGAATACTGACAGATATGAAGGGAGAAATTGTTGGTTCCACATAAATAGTAGGAGATTTTATTACACCCCTCCCACTAATGGGTAGAACATCTAGTGAGAAAAATGAGAAAATACAGATTTAAATGATACTCTAAACCAACTAGACCTAACAGATATATATAGAATACTGCACCCAATAAAAACAAACAGAATCCACATTATTCTTGGGTACACATGGATCATTCTCCAGGATAGACCATTTGTTAGATCACAAAACACATCTCAATAAATTTAAAAATATTGAAATCATACAATATATATTTTCTAACCATCACAGAATGAAGCTAGAAATCAATAAAAGAGGAGAAATAGAAAATTCAGAAATGTGTGGAAATAAAAAAAAAAAAGAAAACGTATTTTTAAACAACCAATGGACTAAAGAGGAAATCAAAAGCAAAATTAGAAACTATCTTGAGGCAAATGAAAATGAAAATACAACATATTGAAACTTATGGGATGCAGTGAAGGAAGAGCTGAGAGGGAAAATTACAGCTATAACTGTTTACACTTAAAAAAAGAAAGATGTAAAATTGAAGACCTAACCTCAAAACTCAAAGAAATAGTGAAAGAGGGTCAAAGTAAATAAAAAGCAAAGAGAAGAAAGGTAATAATAAAGATTAGAGTGAAGATGAATGAAATACAAAAGAAAACAAGAAAAAAGAATCAACAAAACCAAAAGTCAGTTCTTTGAAAAGATCAATACAATTGATAACTTTAGCTATACTGACAGAGAAAAAAAGAGAGAGGATACAAATAACTAAAATCAGAAATGAAAGGGGGGATATTACTACTTACCCCAGTGAAATAAAAAGAACTATGAGAATATGATGAAAAACTGTAGACCAATAAATTAGATAACCTAGTGAAATGCACAAATTCTTAGAAACACAAAATTACCTACACTGATGTAAGAAGAATCAGAAGCTCTCAGCAAACCAATTACTAGTAAAGGGTTTGAATCAGGAATCAAAAACCTCCCAAAAAAGAAAGCCTCAGACCAGACAGCTTCACAGGTGAAATCTACCAAATATTTGAGGAAGACTTACCTTCAGTTCTGCTCAAACTCTTAACAAAAAATCAAAGAGGAGGGAATAATCCCTAGTTCATTCTATGAAGCCAACATAACCCTAATACCGAAGCCGGATAAAGATACCACCAGGAAAGAATACTACAGACCAATTTCTTTATGCATATAGAGGCAAAAAGCCTCATCAAAGACCTAGCAAACTGAATCCAACAGTATATTAAAAGAATTGTACACATGATCAACTGGGATTTTCCCTGTTATGCAAGGATGGTGCAACATAAGGGAATCAATCAATGTAATATACCACATTACATAATGAAGGATAAAACAACATTATCATCTCAATTGGTGAAGAAAAGAAAAGGCATTTGACAAAATCCAGCATCCCTTCTTGAGAAACACTCTTAGACCACTAGGAATAGAAGGAAATTCTTCAACATGATAAAGTGCATCTATGAAAACCTCATGACTATAACCTACTTAATGGTGAAAGACAGACAGCTTTCCCTCTAAGGTCAGGAACAAGACAAAGATACTCACTGTCGCCACTGTCATTCAACATTGTGCTAGAAGTTCTTGCCAGAGAAGATAGGCAAGAAAAGGAAATAAAAGGCTTCCAAATTGGAAAGGAAGAAGTAAAACTTTCCCTATTTGCAGATGATATGATTGTATATACACAAAATCCTGATAAATCCACAGCAAACCTCTTAGAGTTAATAAATGAATTCAGCATCGTGTCAGGGTACAAGATTAACAGTCAAAAATCGGTAGGATTTCTATACACAAGCAGGGTGCCAGGTACCAAAACCATCTTGAAAAAGAAGGATGAAGTTGGAGGACTCATACTTCCCAATCTTAAACTTACCAGAAATCTGCAGTAATCAAAACAGCATAGTCTTGGCCCAAGGACAGAAAGACAGACAAATGGAATTGAACCAAGAGCTCAGAAATCAACCCCCACACTTACGGACAACTGATTTTTGACAAGGTGGCAAAGATTGCACAGTTGGGAAAGTATAGTCCTTCAACAAATGGTGCTGGACAAACTGGATCTCCATTAAAAAAAAAAAAAAAGGAGGACATCTACCTCACACCATATGCAAAAAATCAACACAAAATGGACAATAATCTAAATAAAAGAGCTAAAACCGTCAAACTCCTGGAATAAAACAGGACCTGTGTTAGGCAATGGTCTCCTAGAATTTATACCCAAAGCACAAGCAACAAAAGAAAAAATAGATAAATGAAATCTCTTCAGAATTAAAAACTTCTGTTCCTCAAAGGACTTTATCGTGAAAGTAAAAGGAAAACCTACACAATGGGAGAAAATATTTGGAAGCCACATATCTTATAAAGGTTTAACATCCAGGATAACTTAACAACCAAAAGACATACAACTCAATTAAAAAGTAGGCAAAAGACTTGAATATGAGAGATGTGTGTCTCTCCAGAGAGGATATACAAATGGCCAGAAATCACATGAAAAGATGTTCAACATCATTTGCCATCAGAGGAATGCAAATCTAAACCATGAGATACCATTTTATACCCATTCAAAGAACTGCCATGAAACAAATGGAAAATAATTGTTGGAGCAGATGTGGAGAAAGAGTAATATTCATTGCTGGTGGCAATGTAAAATTGTGCAGCCACTGTGGAAGTTAGTTTGACAGTTCCTCAGAAAACTACGTATGGAACTACTGTATGATCTGGCAATCCCACTACTAGGTATATACTCAAAGTAATTGAAAGCAGGGACTCAAGCAGACATTAATACTCTGATGTTCATAGTGGCACTATTCAGAATTGCCAAAAATTGAAAGCAACTCAAGTGTCCATCATCTGATGAATGGATAAATAAAATGTGCTATATACATGCCATGGAATATTATTCAGCTGTAAAAAAGGAATGAAGTCCTGATGCATGTGAAAACCTGGAGGAACCTTGAACATATTATGTTGGTTAAACAAGCCAGACACAAAAAGACAAATATATTGTCTCACTGATTTGAAACAATTAGAATAAGAAAACCCTAAAGTGTCAGAATTTAGAGTGTATGTTACCAGGGGACAGGGTGGGGATAGAGAATGGGAAGTTAAGGCTTAGCATGTACAGTTTCTATTTGGAATGATGGAATGCTTCAGTAATGGATTGTGGTAATTGTAGCACAACATTGTGAACATAATTAACAGAGTGAAATATATGTCAAACATGATTAAAAGGGGAAATGTTAGATTGTATATATGATAACAGAATAAAATTTTTTTTGTAAAATCCAACAAACTAAACTACACAAGCAGTGGACCCTAAATTAAAGTGTGGACTGTAGTTAAGAGTACAATTAGAAAAATTTACTTTCATTAAATTGTGTAACAAATGTTCCACACCAAGGCAACATGTTGCTGGTGGAGTATTTTATTGGAATCCTGTATTTTATGCATGATTATTCTGTAAACCCAAACTTGTCTTCTATAGAAAAAAAGAAGAGAAAAAGTTTACATTGGAAAATGGAATCGTGACTGCTGTAGAGAGGACCTTCATGAAGTCACCTTTCCTCCAAATCAAAAATACCAAAACACATCTAAAATCAACTATGTCACACCCCTGGCATTTAACCAAAGCCACAGAATGAACTGAAGATTATTCGAAATCCAGCATTGAACCTCCATAAAATGAGCAGTCTCTGTGATGCTTTAACTTTGGGCTTTTCCCCTCCTCTCTCTCTCTCCCCGGCTCGGCAGCACTACATACAAAAAAGAAAAGTGACCATTTTTGGAGTTGCATTGACAATACCATCCCCAGAAGTAGGGTGAATGTTTTGTCCAAACTTGCAGTTCTCTGGGAAATTGCAGTGTGCTTGCGACCTGATATGGCTCAGAGCTCAACTCAGGAAGGAAACATTAAAAAGTCTACTTCCACGTTATCACAGACACAATAGAAAACCACTGGCAACATCTGAGCAATCAACACTGTGACTTCAGTTGGGCAAAAAAGAAGCTGGCTGGGAATTTAAAAAAAAAAAAAAAAAAAAAAAAAAAAAAAAACAAAGATAGGGAACTCTGAAAAAGCCCTGGCATATTTGGTGATGGGAGAAGTCAAGTGCTGTGTACAAGCCCAGGAAAGATTTGGGAAAGGAGAAGGCTGAGCCACTCACCTCTGGGTGACCTTGGGGACTTGCACAAGTAGGTTGTCTTCTAAAGTGCCTGAAATTAGAAGGTGTGCCCTCGTACGGACAGCCCCTTGGCGAAAGTGGAGGACCCACAGGTAAAGCATTTAAGGAAATCTGTCCAGTCATTAAAGTTATCGCAGGCATCTATAGAAACCCTGTGCCCTGATCGTGTTTATTTTTCTCTCTATAATTTCCCCCAAGGAGATTTGCTAATTAGATTCAAATTTTTATAGAATTATATAAAAGTACCATTAAAAAGAAACAAAACAGTTTTACTTTATTATTCATTTAGAGAATTACTTTCATAGAGGATCCTATTCATAAATAATAAATATACATAAATGTATATATTCAGCCCAGTCCTGTCTTTTTCTAGGTTATAGGTTTAATAAAGGGAATTTTTTGCAAAATAAAGAAGAAATCAATAAATCAAAGAAAGCTGACAGGCAAACGTTCGGCAGAGTATTTGATTTGAGAAATGTGGAAACAAATAAAAATCTAAGACAGTCCAGTTCACGTAACCCTATTTTAAGAAAAGGCCTTCTTAAACTCCGCAGTCCTTAAAGCATTTAATGACTTCTTTATTACTCTGATAAAAAAGAGTACTGTCTCTCCACCAAGATTTAAACAGTTGTAAAAGTATGGTATGGCCACCTGTGAATCAGTTATTCATTCATTCAACCATTCAGCAAATACTTATTGAGCAAGCTGTTTGGGCCTAACACTCAGGCTTAATAACGTCATTTCTCCAACCTCAGAGTCATTTCGATAAGGTTAGATAATAAAAAATGCATAACTGGTCTGAAATTGTATAGTTGGTACAAATGTAAAGGAATAATACTATTAAGACCAAGAACTGCCCTTGTATCAAAGTTCTGATTCACCTTTTTTGCAGTCCTTTAGCCACAGCATTGACATGGCACATCCCCAGATGTTAGTGAATGTGTTTGTTCTAGGCAGCAGGGCCAGGTTTCCTTCTAGAACATACCACCATCCATCTCCACTTTCCACACTCCATTAAAACACAAAGGGTCAAAAAGTCTCAGTCGCACTTTCCCACATGAGGACAGGCAAAGAACACGAAGAAGACAACACTTACAGAAAAAGGCCAATGTGCTCATGAGGTCTAAACGGTAAGAATTTGAAGTAAAATCATATTTTCAGGTAAAATTGATGTGTTTGCGGAAATAATAGTTCACCTTTCACCAACTTCATTTAACCTTTGCCAACAAAATGCATTTAATGTCACTCTCAAATTTGAGATAACCTGAACCCACAAAGACTGACCAGAAAAAAAAGTTTTTTAGACCATAGCAGGTTTCCAACAATGAGCCAATAATGATGAAAAGGTGTTTGCACATCTGGACCCTGCCCATTAAATGAAACCGTCAGTTTTCTCTGCTTCCATCAGAACATGAGATTTTGGGGGCAGGATCTGCTGTCTCTATGTCCACTGCTGTATTCCTAGAACTTGGCACTTGAATCAGCAACTTCTTCTCCCACTTACAGAAAAGAAGAATGATTTCACAAAATATATCCCTCTCCATTTGCCATTAAGGCATTAACAATCTCTTACCAACATTGAAATATTAGCACAATTCCCAAAAGAAATAGAAAAAGATACTGGAATTCTATGCCTTGAGACAAAAGCCTAGAATTGTGAAAAAAAAAAAAAAAAAGAAAAAAAAATTAAAGCTCGACAGCACTAGATTATCACCAATTAATTTAACATTTCACCCACGGTAAGGGAGGATGCAAAGGTAGAAAAAACTGTTTAAAGTAAAGTAATTCCATCAAAGCCCTCAAAATTCTGAGTTCTCACATATGTTTGGCAAAGTTAGGAAAAATTTGGGATTAAAAATATTGAAGAGTTCATGAAGCATTGCTGCCTTAGACTAAAAATAAGTATCATGCACTAAATGCCCAGTCCTTTAAAATATCATTTTATACCTCAAACCCTTTAACGTGGGCACTGTGTTTAAGATGACAGAGCTCATAAGTGTCAGAGCTGGAATTCAATATCATGATTCTCAGATCACAAATCCGTTTCTCTCTCCATAAGATAATGGGACTGATTCTTTAATCAGCATGTGAAAGCCCTGCTCATTATTTATTGTGGCTATAGTCCATTTCAAAGCAAGATCATCTGCAGTCACACAGTCCTGCATTTAAATTGACAAACCAGATATATGACAGAAATCACTTAAATTTGTCTCAATTTTATTCACACACCAATGGTCAAGGCAGCATATGTATTTTGCATTTAGAGAAAAGGATTTCGCTGTTATTAAAATGAATGAGCAAAAGTGTGACAATATGAAGAAATGAAATGCAAAGAAAATGACATGCTTTATTTATTTCTTTTGACGTGAGCAAGGGAATTTGAAACAGCAACTAGTTAAGCCACCACCAACCCCACAAATGTGTATTAAAAAAAAAGGAAAGCAAAGAAAAGGGGGATTTGTTTCAAGGGAGGCCTGTGCCCTAATATACAGCAATTAACAAGTCACCCAATGCATGTCCAATGGGAATTTGTCTTTTACTCCCCACTAGGAAACTTACAATCAAACGTTGTCAACAATCTGTCTATTGAAAACCATGCTTGATAGAATGTGAGTTGAGGTTTCCTAAGCAGAAGACATATTCTGAGTCTCTACAAGGAAGTTCTTAGTAAATATATTTAAAACAAAGTCTACAGTTTGAGAAACCTTCCCAGAATTTAAGATACTGCATTGACATTTATCATGTGCACCTAAGAAATTTTCATTCTTTAGAATAGAGAAGAAAAAAATGATATCGGTGATTCTTTAGGATATATGATTTCTTAACTATATGTTTTAGCAATCATATTATACATTCACATTTTGTCCCATGAGATAGATGCTACTCTAAACATTATTGAAATACATAGGATTAATGTATCTGATTGGTAAAATTACTAAATTGACCAAAGGCAACACGTCTTAGTTGTGTGACCAAAGGAAAGTTACTTAAAATTCCTGGGCTTCAGTTTTCTCATCTGTAAAATGAGGAAAATGACTCAAGGGACTTTGTGAGGATTAAATGAATTATTATACATAAAATGCTTAGAACAGGAGCTGGCTTAATTGAACATGCTTATTATTCTATGTCCATATAGACTAGACATAATCCAAACAAATACGGAGAGTAATTTTAAATCTTTCATTTTATACATGTTAATAACTTTCTTTTTAAACCAAGAGCTTGGAAAAAATTCTACAAGAAATTGAGCTAAGTAATCAGATCAGACAAGACCTGTACAAGGAAAAAAATGGTTGGTCAAGAGGTAAATAACAGGATAGTGTGAATATTGTGTTTTTATCTGACTGAATGATGACTGACACATTGAAACTTTGTTTTTCTTCATCAGAGCTCAAAAGAGCTATTTGTTGAATGTGGAAGATTTAGACCATGCAAAAAAATATGATAGTCTATGATAAGAATTGGTTCTCAGACCCCAAAACACGATGAAACAAAACGGCACCACAAAATCCCAAGAACATATGCAGAAATGCTTGGTCTAATGCTCAGATTATACAGACATCCCTCCTTTGGGAGACATTTCTGAGAAACGTAAATTAATGTGTGTCAAATCACATTTCCATGCAGAGCTACCACCCTTTAGACCCAGAGAAAAATTAGTCCAAGTCTGCCCAAACAAGTTCCAGGGCTACAAAAGTATTTATATTAGAATTCCTAATCACACTCTTTGAGAATATAACTCCACATACTCCCAACACTTAAAAAAAAAAAATTAACAAAAGCATGGCACCTGAAATTAAATTACATTTCAATGATGTTGGTTTATATAAAAGTGTTCCCAGTCAACAAGTATGCCACTCATCAATCATCAGGTTGCAGAACAGTCCAGATATGACAATTTGGCAATTTAGTTACTTCTCAGACAGGCACATATAATGGACTTGTAAATAAGCATGGGAAATTCAAGGTTGGATGAAAATAAATTAAATTCTGACAAATCAATAATTAACTGAAGCATTACCTGGGAAATTGATTCTCTATAAGAGAAAAACTGTGGGGTTGAAGAATGAACATTAGAATTACTTGAAATTATTGAATGAGGGATTTGGAGCTAGTTTCATGTTGCAAAAAAAAAAAAAAAATACCATAGTGCCTTTTTAATTCATCCATTTATTTTCCAAAAATGGCCAAGCACCTTAACAACATAAACTACACATAGCATGCATTTAAGTCATGCAGCTATATAACTCATAGAGTAATCATTTTAAAATATTGCAAGGAATCTAATTCACTTTTTCTACAAATCAGAAATATGACAAACAGGTGGTTGATGCATAATTTGATTTACTGAGACAAGATGTCAGCAGAATTAAATCAAGGTAACATTCTCTAGCATATTCCACTATAAATTTAATGGAATATATATTTTTTTCTTTTTCCATCCATTCATCCATCTATCCTTCTTTCTACCTATGTACTTACCACAAAGAAAAAAAAATGATGAACTGTACATAATAAGGAGAGCTGGACATGGGTGCTAAAAAGAGAACTAGCTCCCATAGCACATGTCTAATAATAAAATTTAGTTACCATCAAGGATTTCTGTGCCACAGGCTGCACTGAAAAATGTGCACGTTAGCTCATTTAATCCTTCAAGCAGCCCTCCTGGCAAGTACTATTACTAGTGCAGAGAGCTCAACATGTTCCAGACTTACTGGGGGAAAAGTGAGTGCTCCAATCCAGGAGCATTGAGCCTTGAGCCCTTCAAACATCAAGGTTTGCTTTCTACATAGAAAGATGGTTTGTCTTTGAAATGCTCCTCTGTCTCTCTAAATTCCTTCAAAGGAAAGCTTGAACTCCTCTAGTAGAAATTTCCCCACCCTCTCCAGCTCTCTGTTTTTTCTCTGTTGTCTGAAATCCTACAGAACTGATCATCTATGGCATTCAGGAGCCAGTTATGACTGGCTGCATGTCATACCTGAAGCCAATCCCTGGAATTGTCATTATATCCTTTATAGCATTTACTTTATCAGCTTTTAAATTTTGTTGGATCAACTCTAGGCTCAATAATTCCAGGCAATTTTGCTAATTCATTTTCCATCTAGGGAATGTAGTGCCCCTGAGACAAGGAAAACAGCTAGGTTTCAAAATGAATTAGAAATTCCCATCTGGACAATATGCCAAAGACTCATCTCTCCCTGCTCCTCCCCACAAGTTCAACTACAACACAGGAAAAACTTGCAAGACAAAAGACAGCCAAAGGAGAACTCTGAATAGTAGAAAGGAAAAGGTAAGCTGGTTAGGGGTCCCAGGATTGGAGAGAGAGCACAGAAGCAGGGTGTCTTCTGTGTACCCCCCCAAAGGGAGAAGGCTACCCAGACCCAGCCTTTCCTGACCCTCCACAAAACAGCAGAGGCGTTCCCGGTCAGCTCAAGCCACCTGCGTGAGAGGGCCCACCGATACCAGACCATTTCAGAAGAACCAGAAGCGGCAAAGCAGACTGATCAGAAATCCTGCTGACAATAAGCGTCCAGGGGAGGCCTCTCCTTCCCCCTGGTCCTGAGTCCCTCCCTTGAGACACTTTATAGTCACGGACACAGCGAGTGCCCAGCCTGCAAGACCTCTTTGATCCCATACACCTGAGACCAGAGGTCAGCAGAAAGAAAAGAATTATGAGTACATGGAATAGACTATCCTTCTCCCCATGACTTTTATAAATCATGTTTGATGATTGAAAAAATTATAGCAACATCTGACACTCAAGACAATGATATTTAAAAGTAGAGAGGGTAAAATGACCTAAATGAAAGTAAGATTTTCACACATTCCTCAATGATTTAAAATGTTGGTGCCAAGAGTCTATAATAAGTCATATATGTATATTTAATTGCTCAGTAGAAGTCCTAAAAAAAGAGATGTAGATTCAAAACCCTGTAAATAAGTGAAGATGGAATCATAAAATTTGCAGGTTACCCATAAGAAGGCAACAAAAGTGAAAAAGAGGAAAAAGAGGAAATAAAGAGAAAACAAATAAAACAATAGACAACTCATAACGTAACAATAATTATCTTAGATGTAAATGGTCTAAATAATCCAATTAAAAGCCAGGGATTGGCAGATGGATAACAAATACCAAAATATATGCTGTTGACAAGAAACTACATTCAAATTTAATGCTATAGATTGCTTGAGATTAAAAGGATGGAAGATGATGTATGGCTATATAAAAATTAAATGAAGTAGACTTCAAGGCAAGGAAAATTAGTAGAGCCCAACAATAGCTTTCTTAATGATAAGGGAATCCATAAAGAAGACATAAATCAAGACAGAATCCTACATAAAGATCCTAATCCTACAGGCTCAATAGGCATGAGAGAAAAAACTGATAAAGCTAAAAGGAGGAATAGAAAAATCCACAATTATAGTTGGGGACTTCCAAACCTTCCTCTCAGTAATTGGTAGAAGTACTAAATAGAAATTCAGATTATAAAGGAGATCTGAATAACACAATTAATCAGCAGGATCTAATTGTTATATAGAGAACACACTAGCAAACAACAACAGTATATACAATTTTTCTAAGTATCCATGGAATATTCACCAATATGGACAATATTCTGGGCCATAAAACAAACCTCAATAATTTTAAGAGACTTTAAAGTAGACTATTTTCTGTACTCTCCAATCTACTGTCTAATATAATGCAATCTAACTAGAGATCAATGGCATAAAGAAACAAACAAACAAACAACAACAACAAAAAACAAGCCACTTGGAAATTAAAACTATGGGTCAAAGAAGAAATATCAAAGGAAAAAAAATATAAGTTAACCAAAATGGACATAAAGCATATCAAAAAATGTGAGATTCAGCTAAAGCAGTGAGAAGAAATCTTACAGCTCTAAATGGCTACACTAGAAAAGAGATCTCAAATCAATAATCTAAGTTCCTGTTCCAATAAATTAAAAAAAGGAGCAAGATGACTCAAATAAATAAGGAAGGAAATAATCAAGATAAGAGCAGAATACAATGAAATTTAAAACAGGAAAACAGAAAATTGGTGAAAAGAAAACTGCTTCTTTGAAAAAAAAGTCAATATATGGGTAAACCTAATAAACACTAAACTGAAAAGGAAGTCACACATCACAGGAATGAAACAGGGGATCTCACTACAGACCTTTCAGCCATCAAAAGGATAATGAGAAAATACTAAAAATTTTTTCTCATAAATTTAACAACTGAAAAGAAGTAGAGGAATTCTTTGGGAGCCCTAAACTACCAAAACACAACCAAGATGAAATATCAAATCTTAATAGCCCTATAAAAACTCAAAGACAAATGTAAAAAAGAAAAAAAATAAAGAAACTACCTAAAGAGAAAATCTGTGGATCTAGATTTTTTCACTACAGAGTTTTTAAAATATTAAAATCAATTTTTGTGCAGTTTATTCCGGACAGTGGAAGAGGATGGAACAATTCCCATCTCATTATATGAGGTCAGTATTGCCATACCAAAATAAGACAATAACAGTACAATGAAAGAAAACTGCAGTCCAATATCCCCCATGCATTTAGACACAAAAATCTTCAACAAAATATTAGAAAATTTTATCCAGCAATGTCTAGAGATAAATACACCATGACTAGGTGAGGTTTATTCCAGTATAAGGCTAGATCCTCACATTTGTAACAAAGTGCATAACTTAAAACAACATAATGTGTTCTCTTGCAGTTCTGAAGTCCAGAACTTAGCAGGTTGTTGGCTGGTGTCTTAGCTTGCCAGGATGCTATGACAAATACACAGTGGGTTAGCCCAAATGACAAGAATTTATTGTCTCACGGTTTTGGAGGATAGAAGTCTTGCTTCCTCCTGGGTTCATTAGCATTCTGGTGCAGATTTGCTGAAATGCTTGGGGTTCCTTGCCTTGCATCTCCACTCATGTCACATGGGGATGTACACTCATTTCTGTTATAGGTTCCTGATGGTATTCCTGCTTATTCCTGTGGCTTTCTCTTTATAAGGTCTCCAGGAATCCAGATTAAGACTGGCCCTCATTCAGTTGGGCCACACCTTAACTAAAAATAACATCCTGGGTAGGTACTATTTACAATGAGATGTGGATTAAGAATAAGAACATCTCTAAATTGGGGTACATTGTTCAATCTATCACCACAGGACTAGTTATATCTGGAGGCTCTGAGAAAGAAACTATTCTCATGCCAGCACCTGGCTTTGGTTGTTGCAGACAATCCTTGACATTTTGTGGCTTATAAATGCATCACTCCACTCTACACCAGAAATAAAACACATGCAGTTTCTAAAGGAAGAAATAAACCTGCTTCTTGTTTCAAAATTCATGATAGTCTATGGAGAAGCTCCTTAGGAAACAAACAAAAATCAGACCAAACAAAGCAAATTGAAAATTACCTAGAATTAATAGGTGAGTTTAGGAAGGTTGCAGGAGGCCAGATAAATGTAAAAAGTAAATTGAATTTCTATGTACCAAAAATAAAGAAATGGAAGCTGAAATGAAAATGCAAACAATAGCTCTAATAAAAATTAAATACCTAAGTATAAACTTAACAAGACATGTATAAGTTCTGTGTTCATGAACCAAAAGACTCAATGTAGTAAAGATGTAAATTTTCCTCAAATTGATCTATAGGCTTGTTGCAATTCCTAGCAAAACCTCAGCAAAGTTTTTATAAGCACAGATTAAACTTTACTCTAAAATATATATGGAAAGGTACAAGCCCTTGGATAACTAACAACAATCTTGAATATGAAGAATAAAGTGGGAGGAGCACTGTACCCCATATCAAGGACAGCTGAACAGATACAGAAGGACAGATAAAAATCAAAACAGAAAACACGGAAGTAGACCAACCCAAACATACCAAACTGATTTTTGGCAAAAGTGCAGAAGTAATTCACTGGAATAAATTTAGACTTCTCAATAAACGATGCTAGAGCATTTGAACATTCAACCTTGACTTAAACCTCATACCTTACACACACACAAAAAAAAACTGACTCGAAATCGAAATGGACCATTGACTTAAATGTGAGATGGAAAAAAGCAAAGGAGAAAATCTTTGGGTTCTCAGAGTTAGCAAAGAGTTCTTAAATTTGCCACTAAAAGCAAGATGCATAAATGTAAAATTTGACAAATTGGACCTCATCAAAGTTGCAAATATTTTGCATGAATGACCCTATGAAGAGGATCAGAAAATAAGATACATTTTTGAAGAAAATATTTGCAGACTACAAGTGACATAAAAAAAAATAGTGATTCCAGTTTCTAGAGTATTTGATGAATTCTTAAAACTCAATAGTAAAAGAACAAACAGCCCACTTAGAAAATGGCCATAACACATGAGCAGACATTTCATCAAAGTGGATAAACAGATGGCAAATAAGTACATGAAATGATGTTTAAAATATTAGCAATTAGCAAATGCAAATTAAAACCACAATGAGGTATATCTACACAGCTCTCATAATAGTAAAATTTAAAATATTGAAAATACCAAATTCTGGTAAAGATGCAGAGAACCTGGATCATCACACATGGCTGGTGGGAATGTAAAATGAAACAGCCACTCTGGAAAGTATAAAAACTAAATATGCAACTGCCATACAATCCAACAATCCCACTCCTGGAAATTTATGCAAGAGTAATGAAAATTATACTCACGTAGTATGATTCCATTTATATACTACTCTGGAAATGACAAACTTATAGAAAAGGCTAAGAGATTAGTGGGTGTGAAGGGTCAAAGTCAGGGGCAGAGGGGGACTGCAGGGTGTGGGTGTGGCTATAAAAGGGTTACTGGAAGGATGTTGGCAGTGATGGAGATGTTCCCTCTCCTGTCAATTCATTCTCCTGTTTGCGCTATTGTGCTATAGATTTCAAGACACTATTGTTGGGAGAAATTGGGTAAAGGGTAAACAGGATCTCTCTGTCTTATTTCTTATAACTGCATGTTTATCCCCAATTATCTGAAAATAAAATTGTAATAATAATGGTGAAAAAAATAAATACAAAGGCTGAGACCACTGTATCCCACTCTGAACATGTTTAGCACTGAAAGCCTCACAGTAAGCCTGGAAGAAAAAAAAAAAAAAGGACAAAAAATGTTTGTCCCACATTACTGTTGTTAGAATGGGCTATAGAGAGTAACATAGTATCAGTTTAACTGGATCCAAACATCAGCTTCAGGGCTAACTACTTAGAGATCTTGGGTAGATACCTTAAATCTCAGGGATGTTTGAAATATTGCTCCTGAGTCATAAAAATGGAGATAATAGTAGGTTGCTTATAGGGAGTCTTGGAGGATTTAGCCTTGTACAAGCTCTAGGATAAACACACTCTCTCCTGGCTCTCTGCCTATTACTTTAATTTGTAGATCCTTCTCATCTGCTCAACCTTAAGTGAACTTCAGGATTTTTTCTTTGCCTTCTTCTCTTTTTATTTCCTTCTTTTCAATACCTACCTTCTCTCTGGATGATTTCACCCATTAAAATGAAATGCTGATGGCTCCCAAATCAGCAGCTACCTACCTGATCAGTAGCTGAGCTTCAGATCATAACATGTAAATCCTACCGGTCATTGTCACATTAAAGTTCCAAAGCCAAATTCATTGTAGTCTCTACTAAAACATGTTTCTGCTCAAGAATTTACTTTTTCAATGTAGGACATCCTTCTCTGTAGCATCGAAACTGAAATCTTTCCTCCATTACCTTTTGCATGTCCTTACTCTCGCATCCATCCTTCCTGACTCGACTCAGTCATATCTCTAACAGCTCAAGTCATCCAAATATGTCTTTGTGCATGCACTTTTAAAAATGATATTCTATGAAAAAATACACTCCCATCACATGAGATATTTTATATCTGAATTTCAAATATTCTTTATATAATACCTGAATTGTGGATCTTTATATGTAAATCATTGTTTTCATTCTACTTCATTAAATGATGCAATGAAGAAAGCATAATTTCACATTTGTATCTGTATAGAATTTGCATCTATATGGAAGTCTTAATTGCATGTTTTAAGTTTATCATGGATAAAAATTGATTTGAATTCTCTTTACAAAATATGTATTGGAATATAAAATTATATATTAATTTTAAAAAATTTTTGCAGCAATATTTGTAGACTGTCTCATTCATATTCAAATAATCTCTATTGTTCTTTTTTACAAGATGAGAAACATAATAGGAAAATTTAAAATTTATTTAAGGTGCATGCATTCTATTAAAGGCAATAAATATGTGACAAAGTTATCACAACAAAATATGTAATTTCTTACTAAAGATTGTTTTTTATCTTACATTATGCAACATTTTAAAAATGTATGTTTTATTTTTATTTCTGTGAAAACTTGCAATACTACATAAATGCTCTATATTTGCATTATTCCTTTGTTTAGAATGTAAATTTTTTTTATTTTTAATTGTGCATTAGTTTTCATTAACTGTGTCAAGACATAGACTTTATATATGTTCTAGGATATTATCTTTCTGAGAGTAGTACCAGAAACTACAAAAATGTATATATGACTCTATATGGTAATTCAGCATATTTTCTTCTGCAAGGAACAAAACAAAATACAATTCAATCTGGCTCATGCAATAAAGAGGATTTATTGGCTCATGTAATGGAAAGTCAATAAGCAGGAAGTTCTAGTGCAATGATGTCATAAATACACCTGTTCTTTGTCTTTTTCATTCCCTCTGCTTTGCTTACTGTGATGTTAGCTCCATTCCAATGCTGGCTCCCTCTGTAGTTTTAGGTAGCTATGGGGCCAGTTACTTCCTCAACTATGTTCACGGGTGGAGAGTGGATTTCTTCCGGAAGATATCTCTGGAGATTAAGGAAATGTGGTGATTTCTCCAAAGGCCCCTGAAATCTCTCTGCAGCTCTCACTGGTCTATGTTGGATCACATCACTACAATAGTGAATAGTTGCCAGCAGATGGGATCTGTGGACTATGATGCTGGCAGAAACTGTAAAGGAAAGATCAAAGCACATTTGCCATGCAGCTGTGGGAAGACAACACGAGGAGAGGGACACTGTACTGGGTAGCCAGAGATAGTAGCTGTTGCAGGGCTCCAGGAATTGCAGATCTTCTAGATGTTGACACAAACCTTACTTCTCAGCAGCTATGACTTGCCATTGCTATCCTTCTCTTGCTGAGATTTGCGGAACTACCAGCCTTTTTGCACAAAATTCCAAAATAACTGTGTTTCCCAAATTTACTAGGAATTCTGGAATAAACATCTTTTGAAACTTAGGGGCCTCCAATTTAGGTGAAGCCATTTGGCCTTATGTAGATAAAAATCCATGGGACAAAAGGGAAGATGGAATTTAAGTAGCCTTATTATCCTTATTACTCTTTATTGAACCCACACCATGTACCAGTGATTATGCTAAAGCACTGTGTACATTATCCCATTTAATCTTTACAAATTCATAATTGGGGAGTCATATGACACAAATGAAAGACTTGAATGTGAGGTTGAAGGACATTAAATAATGTGTTCAGGATCAACTGGTCATCGTGTCTTTCTGATCCCAATATAAACACTGTTAACAGCTACCATCCTGTGTCCCTTTTGCAAATTTTGACAAACAAAACAGGAATAAAAGAACTAACATACATTTGGATCACTAGCAAAGTCTTTTAAGAGGAAAAATAAACCCCAGGTCAACTGCAGTGAAATTCACCTCCTCCAGATTGTTCTGGATCAGGACCAGCCCTCAGGGAAAAGGAGGGGGACACCTGGAAGCATGAATTAATTCTAACTGATAGTGCCAAGTGAGCAAGCAATTTTCATTTGGGCAGTTTCCAGAAAGAAAATGACCAATCATTTTTATTCCCCCTGGAGACACTGGCAAAGTGTTCTAATATATACAAGGACAGTTTCTGTTGCAGGAAAAATAAAAGCAAGTAACTTCAGCATCAAAACACATCTATCTTCTAAATAGAATTTTCTTATAAGAGGTTATTCAGGGGACAAGTGAATTTCAAGCTATAGTTTTGCATTTTAATTAATCAAAGTAGGAAGTAAAACTTCCCATGATAATTGCATCATTCTGAAATTTATTTTTTTTTTTTTTTGTTCTTGAATTTAAGTGTCCACTTGAAATTAAATAAAATAGAATTTTTTATTTCAGGTACTTAATGGAAAGTGCTAATAGCTGCTAGATTGTGTGAAGGCTGTCCTAAAGTATATGTGTTTCTAATAAGACTATTGCAATTGTTTGGAAAAAAAATAGCATTAATATTTAATATTCAGTAGTTAACATTTATATTTTAAATAATGATAAGAAATCCCCAACCCTTTATTTTAAACAACTATAAAAAGCCATTCCATTTTTTAATAATAGCTTTATTGAGATTTAATTCACTTCTTATTAAAGTCTTCTTTTCAAAGTGTAAAGTTCAGATTTTAGTATATTCACAGAGTTGTATAAAGTTGCCACTATCTAATTCTAGAACATTTCCATCACCCGCAACACAGAAATCCAGTACCTATTGGCAGTCACTCCTCATTCCTCCCAGCTCCAGGTAGTCAGTAGATGTACTTTGTGTCTCTATTGATTTCCCTGTTCTAGAGATTTCATATGAATGAACAATAGTGGTTGTTTGCATCCTCTGCTTTCACTCAGCATTAGGCTGCCAGGAGTCACCCACGTTGTAACATGCTCATGAGTCTGGCTGAGTTATATTCCACTGTGTGGATGGGCCACGGTCTGTTTATCCATTCATCAGTTGATGGCATTGCTGTTGTTACCAATTTTTGGTTTTTGTGAACAATGCTGCTGTGAACATTTGTGTACGAGCTTCTTGGGTTTTTGGTTTTGTGTGTGTGTGTGTGTGTGTGTGTGTGTGTGTGTGTACATGTTCTCATTTATCTTGGGTATATCCGTAAGAGTGGAATTCCTGGGTTGTATGGCAACTTTTATTCTATGCCTTCAATTCTACCAAATTTGGAGGGGGCTTTATATGTAATCGCCTAATCAAATTTAAGAATCGAGACCTGTCAAGGCCCACAATGAACAAAAGAAGCACTGATCAGTCCCCCCAATACAATTTTACATTTATTTTCAAAACCAAGGGAAACAATTGAATTAAGATATCAAACTTATATGAATCCATTCATACTATAAAACAACCCATTCTGATCATAAAAAATACTCAAATCTCTCCCTTTTAAATTGGATGTACTCTTTTCACATTCACTAAAATTTCTGTCCATTGCTGTCCCATCTCATTCCCCCCAAAAATGAACCTGCTCACTGAAGCACGTTCCAAATCAACAAATATTTCATATTAGTGTGTGTGCAGAACACTTAAAAATGAAAATAATCTCATCATTTTAGTCACGCCATATACCCTACACCATTAGTAACACACACAAATAAGAATCCTTACATTATAGTCCTTCTCTCCCAGAACACCATCATGTACTTGGAAAAACAACACAGCTAAGGAAAAGAAAAAAGAACAAATAGTACTGTAGACTCTCCTGAGAACTAAATCATATTGATATTGTCCTTGGGTTCACAGGAGGGAGGAGACCTCTGAAGGCAGGCCTTTTTAAAAATTAAAAAGTCTATTTTGTGATACTTCACTTTCCTACAATTAATTATTTAATCTCATTACTTCAATTTGCACCTGTTTCTTTGAAGTTTACAGAGATATTATTCAGTAATAGAACTTTAAAATGTTAAAAAAAAGTTTTCATAGTATGTCTATAATTGAAGGTGCCAAAAACACGGCAAGCTTGATAAAGTATGAGCTGAAATTCGGCAGGACATTGGTGCAAGAGCCCAAATCCCATCTCTCAGCCTGACCCTGCGTCTTTGTTGCCTGTGTCACCTTCAGCAGCACTAATTTCTCTGAGCTTAGCATTCCTATCTGTAAGGCATACCCCCTTGCCTTCTTCACGTGGAGGCTGTGTAAATCAAATAAACTGATACCTGTGAAATTACTTTAAAAACCATAGCATTTTGCTGCCAGCCGCCTGTGTAACCTCGAGCCAGCCGTGTGGATTCTCGGGCTCAGTCCTCTTGGTGGAACGCTGTTTGCAGACGAGGAGGTCAATGAGCTTCAATACACAGTAGTGGATTCAGTGATGTGGAGCTCTGGATTGTTACATGCAGTCTGAAGCATGGGGCAAGAGGCCTGGCAGATGACCTTTTGGGTCATGGTGGTCAGCAGGAAATTCAGCTAAATTAGAGGGTAAGATATCTGAGAACAAAATGGAAGGTAAAGGGAAAGCTTCTTTTCTTCGTTGCTTGACACTGTGCTCCGTTGCTTTCAAAGGCCACATGCCCAGACAAGGAGAAATAGTTTCTATCAGCTAAAATAAGCTAATTTTTCTGATGCTGACCTGAAGGGCAACCTCTTGTCCAAATCTATAATAGAATGGAAGGAGGTACATGATATAACCAGCAGGATGAAGTTATTTCTGACTGTATCTGAAATACATGAGCTCTACTCTCACTTACATGTGCGTGACATTTAGGTGCATGAAACAGGAAAACCTTGGCCTAATGGATCCAAGGAGCATGAATACTCCATATTGCTTATAAGAAGTAGAATACTGTGATATTGGCATTACAGGCTAGCTTTTTTCAAGTCAAGTTCAACATTGAAGTTTCCCTTTTTTCATGAAAAGTGTGGCTCTATAAACCCTCACCCTGTCACAGCATTGCTGAAGGGGGCATATAGAGGGATAAAAGCATACTGAGCTAAAACACAAAATGATAAAAAGAGAAACCAAGCCAAGGTAACAAGGACAAGTAGGCATTTGCAGAGTGCACACAGGCTCTTCAAGCTTTCTGTGATTTAATAACTTGAAAGAATGGGAATTGATAGATTTTTAGAAATATACTTGATGACATCTGTGCTTAAAAATCTGAACAAGGAGTAACAGCAGTGAGAGAAGGATGAAAAATTCTTTGCCATGAGTATTAAAATCATCGTTTTAAGCAATCAGTCATCTCAAGACAAGTGGTAAGAGGCATATCGTGGAATTTGAAATATGAACAGATGCCATCTGTCTTGATGTAGCGTGGTGATAGCTATCGTGGGCAGCATGAAATGAAAAAATATTCAGTGAATGAACACACATGCTTTTAGCCAGACCGGCTAAAGACTTCTTTTATAGTGAGTAATGATTAGAAGTTAATACCAGCTATAATTAATCAATTCAACAATGTTTATTAAGCCAGGAACTAAGTACTAGGGAAACAGCAGGGAACAGAACTGAAGCAAACACATGCACAATCCTAGCTCCTTTTGAGCTTACATGCAAGTGGGGGAGACAAATTTAATCTTTAAAAATGAATGTATTTAGTAGGTGAGCTGATAAGTGCTGCAGAAGGAAATACAGCAGTTAGTGAGAGAAGGCAACCGTGCATGGCAGGGAAGGTCCAGTGTCCATCCCATAAAAGGTGGCCGAGAGGGCAGGGCTGTGAAGGTGACATTGAGCCAGCCTTGAAGACTCGTCACAGGCCATCGAAAGACCTGGCTTTAATGAGAATGGCATGGAAAGTCACTAAAAGATACTGATAAGACTTGATTTGACTTTATTTTAATAAGATCACATTAAATGTTGTATAGAAAATCGACAGAGAGAAGGAAACAGACTAGGAGCTGGTTTGGAGGCTATAACAAGCCAGTGAGAGCAGGGTGTTGTCTTGGATGACGGTAACAGTGGGGTAGCATGAAGTGGATGAGTTCTGATATATTTTGAGAGAAGAGCCTGTCCCTTAATGGAGTGAATGTAGAGTGTGTGAGAGAGAAGAAAATGCTCAGCTTCAGCCACTGGAGAAATGGAGTCATTGTTATATGAAGAAAAATGCTGAGGAGCAGGTTTGAGAGGAAAACTCAATGATTAGGTTTGGACATCTTAAGATCAATATGCTTATTGGACATCCCAGGAGCCTTGTTCAGTAGGCAACTCCAAGATGAATCTAGAACTCAGTCGGGACATCTGATTTGGAGATATAAGTTTCAGAATCATCATAGTCTTTAAAGGCATGGCACTGATGGAATACAGATGTCCAAGGGTTAAGTCCTAGAACTCCAAGATTTCAAGATCAAGAAGCTAAGAAGAAACCACAAATATTCTGAGTCAACAGTGAATTTGGAGGGAAACCAGGAAACTGTGTTTTCCCACAGATCAAGTGAAGAAAATATTGCCAGTGTGAGAGTACAATCAATTGTGTCAGATATGGTGACAATTAAACTACAATGACCACTAAAAATTGGTTATTGTTTTGGCAACATAGCGATCATTGGTGACCTTGAAACATTTCAGTGGTAGGATGAGGGAGGACATGATTTGAGTGGCTTCGTAGAGAAAATGGGAGTGAGAAGGAACTGAGGAAAGTATGTAGACAACTCAATCAAGGGGTTTTATCACAAAGGGGAGCAGAGAAATAAGGTCATTTTTATAGGGAGAAGACAGATAAAGAAATTCATTAACTATTTTGATGGGAAAAATAACATGTTTATATGCTGGTGGGAATAATCCATTAAGGAATGGGATTTGAGGATTCAGTAAGGAGAAGGAAGAATTTTTGGAGGGATATCCTTGAATTGGCAGAGGGAACGGGGTATAATTCAAAAGAAGATAGTTCAGCTTTAGACGGATCCTTAGATCATCTGGAGATGAAAAGGACAATTTAAGGACCTTAATGAGAGGAATAGATGTATTAGGAGCCTCCGAAATGCAATTGTCCATGAATTATATTTTCTCAGTGAAATATGAAGTAAGATCATCACCAAAGGGAGAGGATGGGGGAGGTAAGTGTTGAAGGTTTGAAGAGCGAAAACAGTGGGAGGCTGAGTGATTAAGGAAATTAATTAAGTCGTAACTTGAGGTTCATTTTCATGAATTAAAAGTGAGAGAATTCTGAATGATAATGCTTTCTTCAGCTATGTGCAACTCTGTGAGAGAAAGCAAAGAATATAGAGTAGGATTGACCTAGACTGGAGTTTTCCAGCATCCATAAGACAATGTAAAAGATGGCAAGGGATGCAGGGGTATAGCAATTTAAAATGACTGAATATAGAAATTAGGATATATATGCATCCTGGGAAAAGTAGAGACTAAAACAAAGAGATCTATCAGTGAGGGAGGAGAGAAGGGGTCACAGGTCATGATTTTGTAAGACTGATGGAATTAGTCATAAATAAATATACATGTACACATATACACATATACATACATGTATAAATCATTATATTTAAATTAAATATGGCATACACAGTTCTCATTGCACAGTGAGAGTTTATATAGAGAACAACTTCATGGCCTTGCAGAGTTGCCTCATTAAGGTAGATCCAACTTAAAATTGATATTCTGAATGAGCAAACTAAGTAAGTAGCTCACAGATGGCTACTGTTAACAAGGCTAATTATTTTCTCCATGTTCCATTCATTATACACACATTGGATAAAATAAGCTTATTAAATAAATTCATTCCATTATTGCCACAATCTAAAAAATATATAGGATTGTCTTTCATCTTCAAATATAGGAAAAGCTGCTAATTGGAAAGTCTGCTAGAGTCATTGCCCTGGAGATCAGAAGTTCAAGGTAGATGAAAAATGCTAGTTATTAGAAGCATAATCCTTTGAATAGTATGAAGTAGTAAAAAGCTTTGGAATTAGATTTAGATAATTGCCTGGGAGCAGATTTTAATGAACCCATCGATTTTCATTCTGTTATTTAGTCAAATGAAATTTGAATTTTTATAGTAGTATTTTAAGAAAAAGTACTGGCAGTTTATTTTTAGGAGTTTTTTTTCATTGTTTTAGAAAGTATATTCTGTTTTAAGCTTGTACTCATTTGTAAGCTTTCTAGTGACAGATAAATTCTCTCCAAAATGCAATATGAGGCTCTTAAATAAAACTAGATTAGAAGGAAAAGAAGAAGTGTAAGGACACAAAGAATAAAGTACTCTCTCTTTATGAATGTTTCACCAAATAATGTGGAGGAAAAAAAGACATATTGCTTCTGCTTTAATTTTTCAGCTATGTTTATTTATCTAAGAATAGTGAGCAGTGCAATACTTATTTCTAGGAATTTTAATACTGCATGTAATTTGGTGTGTGCCTTTTCCCTTAGAAAAATCAAATCATCCTATTAAAAAAACAGTTGTCACAAAAATATGAACTACATTCTTCTATTTTATTCATTTTTATGGATACATTTGGGGAAACAAATGTATGAAGGAAATGAAAGGGCTAAGGGCTTGTTTTCTAAAACAGTAAAAAATAAGACAAACCAAAAAATACTAGTTTAAATATTTAAATGATATAACATATATATCCAGTGATCTATAGTATTTTTCTAACTTCTAGGAACCTTCTTTTCTCACAATTTGCATTATTTTCTTACATTTTCCCTGTAGTTGTTCTCCCTAGCTGAGGGTGAAAATTTGTAGATTCTATGGAACTCAGCAAATACGTATGTTTTGGGAGATAGACACTTAGACCTAACAGGAACACTGAAACTTTAGGGTATCAGAATATCTTGACCAACACCTACCTAAATAAAATGGGGTTCAAGTGAACAGAAGAAAAGAGGAGCTATTGAAAAGGCAGTGAGTAGTGCCCCAGGGGAAGCTGCTACTCTAAACCCATCTTTCTTTCCTTCTCTATTGAGCACAGATTCCACCATCTGTCCTGCCAACATCCTGAGCAGGTTTGCCGTAAAATTCTTTTCCACTCACCTGGTGACGTGTCTAGGACAGGGGATGTGGCCTGGATAAATCTGACTCTGCCAGCTCCACATAAACCTAAAACTGCTGAAAGCTATTGGAGAAAATCGCAAAACTCAGCTGGGTTCTCAACACTGCCCATAAAACCTGCTAAGTCAAGTTTCAGTCCAGTTCTCCTTGGCAGTTATTTTCTCAATTCTCCATTCTTCTCAAACTCGTAGCCCTGTGGCCACCCTATTTACTCTCAGAAAATGTCCTATTTCCCATTTGCCTTGAAAAACAGAACAAAGCAAAAACAAAGAATCATCTAAAAATAGCACTATCAACATTTTCAGAATTCAACAAATATGCCTGTAGCTGTGCTCATCCTTTCTTCATTTCCCATTTCACACTAACTTAAATTCAACACTTCATCCTAGTTTAAGATCGCATCCACTCTATAATTGTTGAAACCACTGTCAGTTGATTATTCCTTCTTCTCTTATTTCATTGTTTTAATTGCCTGTATCATTCTCAGGACTTTCCCATCCTAAAACAAAACACCGAGAGATCAGCCACTAACTAGCAGTACAATCTTTGACAAATCTTACCATCAGACCTCAAAATTCTCCTTTGAAATACTAGGTGATTTGGCTGCACAATTACTACAATTCTTTCTAGCACTTACAGTCTGTTAATTAGAAGACCTCATGAAACATTGAGATAATAGAGTGTTCTTTACTGCGTCTTCAGACCTGGGATGATTTTAAATGAAATCCAAAAGTAGCCATCAGTATTCTTAACACCCTGCCTTTGAGAATCCCTCTAATACATTCAGTGTCTTATGCTCCTGATTTTCCACCATAAAACATTGCCATCTTCCATCTCATTACAACAGGATGATGGGTAATATTCTTCACAATTGAAGGGATTAAATTAGATAATCTTTAACAGTTTTTACGTGAGCTGTGGAAGAATCTTATTGTATTTGGTTATCCTAGTTCAAGGCACATCTCTTCATTAATAAGAATAGTGATCTTAAGCATTATCACCAATATATCAGGTATGTGGTTAAAAAAAAAATATTTTATCAAACATCCCACTCACATTGTCTAAGGCAAAGCATATTTACACTATGATAAAATATAATGTAAATATTCATATACATGTGCTTACACATACACATATATTCATAACAATTTGCAAATGCAGAACTAAACATGTAATAAAACTCAATATACTACAGAAGTTAGAAAAGATATCCTAGGGGCCTAGAATCCTATGTGTTAACAGAGTAGAGAGGGATGTAAAAAGAAGAGACCTTTCTTACAAATGTAAGAGATAAGAGATCAAAGGTGTTTTTAATACAAATATGATAGTTATCTGATATTCAACTCATTCAATAGTCAACACCACTTTCTCTTCAACATAGAGCCCAGAGAAAAGGCTTAATCTCCCTCAAGTATCTTTATTGTTGATCTTAAAACCATACTAATTATAAATGCATATATATATGCACATATATATATGTACATATATATGCATATATATAATGACTAGCATTTCCTCATAAAGGAAGAGATTTAGAACATGTAAAATTTGAAGTGGATACTTCAGCTCTGTAAACATTATACTCTGTTTTCAACTTTTCATTATCTATATCATCTACATGTGTTTAAGTTGAAGCCACAAAAGTAAAAGGGAATGCACATACATAATATAAGCTACTGGGTGAATTCAGAGAAATTGTAGTATTTCTATGTGCATTTTATTTATCAAGAATAAATTTTTAGCATTACATCTTGAATTCTGTCTGGGAAGTAATGTAATACACAAAATCTAATTGCTTTCAAGTGGTCCATTGCTAAATGAGACCCACTTTCACCCCCACAGGGATGATAAAGTTTTTTAATCAGGAGAAAAGAACTGTTAAGAATTCCACCATTATGCTGATGTCAAGAGCTCTGAAGAAAGCCAATTTAAGTTTCTTCTAAAAATTTAAGTTGTCAGTCCAAATATGTAGAAGTTTGCTTCTAGTTAAGATTTCTGAGGCTCTCTGTGTTCAGTTATGACTTTTATCTACCAAGATTTAACTATGCAGTCCATTAAGTAACGTAAACATTAATATGCTTCAAATCAGGTAGAGCCAAATCTGTTGTGTGTATCTGTGTAGGAGACAGCATCTAACAAAATAATTGTTTTCAAATTATTTTCGAAATAATTTTTCCCAAATTAAAAATATGCGTGTGTGTGTATATATATATATATCATATATATCATATATCATATATATATATGATCCTATTATGTAAAATTGTAGTAAGAGTTGGTTGCTCTGTTTGATTTGCTGAAGTTGATTGCGGGGACACCATAGCCCTCCCATTCTTCAACCTTCTTACCTCTGCTGTCCACACACAGATGTCCACCACAAAGTGACACCATTTTTAAAAATTCCTTCATTTCTTACATGCCTGGTTTGAAAACTACTGCAAACTACTGTAATTTGAAAGTTCGTCTCCTTCTCCTTGACTATATGAAATGCTACATTTTGTAATTCCAAGAATGCCAGCCACATTATGCAAAATAAGTTCCATGGATGTTCAAATTCTTTTCCTGCGTAGGAACATATGCTCGAAGCGAGGCATGGAAACAAAGTACAATACTATGGAGCACATGGGGAAGAAAATAATAGAAGAATTCTCCTTTAACACATTCTTTGTTTTGTAACAGCTTTAATGACATGTGATTTACATACCATAATATTCATCAGTTTAAGTTGTACAATTCATTGGTTTATAGCATTTTTACAAGTGAGCAGCCATCACCACTATCTCGTTTTAAAATGTTCTTATCACCCAGCACAGGCTGCCCAGCCGACATGGTGCTGTCGTGAGCCGATCTGCTGTTCCCCTCATCTGGTAACTGCTGCCTAGTTAGAGGGCTCTGCCTGCATCCAGGGAACAAAGAAGACAAAACCTCAAGACACTTCTTTTAGAAAGGAAAATATGTTTTTTGTGCAAAGAGGAAGATCAGACATTATCCAGTAGAAACCAGAGAATCATGACATCTGAATACCAGGTCCAAGAAAGGACAAAAGTTCTGAAACTTAAAACTAATATGGCTGGTAAAGAAAATGCCAATAGACCTATAGAGACCAAAAAAATATATATATACAAGGATGGGGAAAATTGTATTCTTTAAAACCTTCTAATGAATTAATCAATTCAAATATAGTACTTGATATACATAATTTAGAAGATAATAATCAAACTATTCAGTTATTACCAATTAAAGATGATCCCCAAAGTCAACATAGGATATTTAGCCAGGGATTTCACTTAAAAAAAATAGTAAAGAAAACCAAATGACCACAGAAAAGGCAAAACAAGATGCTACTAACATTCCCAAGAAACCTGTGCTTGGATCTTATCATGGCCAAATTGTTCAGTCTAAGGTTAATTCATTTAGAAAACCTCAAAGAGTCTAAGATATGAGTTCTGCCACAACCAAGAAACTTTCAACTACTGTCTCTGAAGCCACAGAGCCTCAGCCTGTAGACAGCAGCAGTGTAACAATGAAGAGTAATAGAGCTTCGGACAGAACTACCGCAGAATGTGTGACAACAACATGTCAGTACAGACAGCTTGTGCGACCTTCTATTAGAAGTCACCACAATAACAGCCAGGACAAGGTGAAACAGGGCATCAGCAGAACATCTGCTAATATTACAGTCCAGAAAGGGCCCACTGGAAAGTAATTGCTACGATTAAAAACAGATTTATCTACTGTCAAAATCAGTTCTTCTTAAGACACATAAAGAAATGAGACATCATCAAGAAACATGGCTTCTGAAATTATAACCAGGCCACCTTCATCTTTTAATAACAAACTGATAGAAAAGCCCAAAACCACTGACCAGCAAAGGTGTATCACAGCCTTTGTTAGATCAGCTCAACCCAAAGAAACTGCAGAAGAGAGAAAAATCCATTTGACTGAGTGGAAAGCTGGCCAAGGAAGGGTGTTGAAAAGGCCTCCTTGCTCTGTACTTACCAGCTAGAACCTGAAGGATAAAATGAAAACCCTGTTGGGTGTTTCTGGACTACAATGAGAGAAGAAGATGAGCAGAGACTATTTACTGAAAAAGTAAATATGATGTTTTCTGAGTGCCTGAACCTGATTAATGACGGATGCCCAAAAGAAGAAATATTGGCCACACTGAATGACCTGGTTAACAATAGTTCAGGTGATTAAAAAAAAAAAAAAACAAAACATGTCAAATATTGAATATGCCTTGCACACCTTGAACCAATCACAAGTCCTGTTGAATATATTATCACAATCTATGAGAAAGCCATTCTGGCAGAGGCTTAGCCTATTGAAGAGATGAGATGTGCAATTGTAGATTTTCTAACACTGAAGAGTCAAGCAGAAGTTAATTTTGGAGAAAACATTGAGGCTTGTGCAGCCACAGAAAAAATCCAAGAAGTCAACACTGAAAATATAGGATTAACCTAGAACCAGGAAAACTGGAAATGGAAAATAAACAACCTAGAAATGTGATATTTCAAGATGGTGAAAAAGAGCAAGAGGACAAAATAAAAGAGCCTATCAGTGATGCCAAAACCCCCAATAAAGAAACTAGAGCGAGTTGCTTAATTAAATATAATGTTTCTACTATGCCCTACTTGCAAAGTGTAAAAAGAGAAGATGCAGTTTGATGAAACAAGTTCTACGTTCAAAGAGCTGAAGTTTCTAACACCAGTGAGATGTTCTCGACATCTTCAAGAAAACAATTCCAAATTGCCAGATACATTGAAAGACCATTATTCTTGTGTATCATTGTTAGAACAGTTAGCAGAATTGGGAAGCAAATTGGATGCTCTTGTTGGCCATCCTAGCTCATCGCTCTGCTAGATGTACTCAGAGGTTGAAACATAAAGCTCAGATAAGGAATGGGATGTTTAATATAAATACAGTAATGTCAGAAAATGAGATGTGCTAGGTAAAATTTATATTTATATAAAAGAAGGTTCTTTGTGGTAAGAAGGAAAAGGTGCTAAACTTAGTGGATATTAGAAACCTTAAAGGTAGCCTGAGTTCCTTTCTCAGTTAAACTTCATAGCTTCATTTGATGTAATTTATAGATTATTGGAATAGAGTTATGGATGGAATATATGATATTTAATAAATGTCATTCTAGTTTAGGTAGCATTTCTAAAATAACGAATATTTAAACCTGTTTTCCATCATGATATAAAAATTTTACTGTTAAATCATGTTCCCTGAAACCTGTTATATACAGTAAACATTTCTCTTCTCCTCACACATAAATACTACCAATAAAATTATTTTGTAAAGCCCTGAATTAATATTTAAATGATGTACACAATCTACCAATTCTACACAGTTTCAAATAAGTGGTTTTTTCATTGTAAAAGATTATTTTTAAAACAGATGAATATGATGGAAGATCACATTTCATCTTATGTTCATTCATTGCATTTGTGTAATAGCTGCTAACTTTGTTCTATTTTTTGTCTTTTGTTCTGGAGAGTAGGACTTTTATTCTTTTTTTAACTGTGTACCTATTATACATCCAATAAATTAAAATATGTGTTAAAAAAAAAAGAAACCCAGTACCATTAGAAGTCACATCCCATTCTCCCCTGTCCTCTCTCTTGGCAAACACTAATCTATTTCTGTCTCTATGGATTGCCTATATTGGACATTTCATATAAATAGAATCATTTAATATGTAGTCTTTTGCAATTGGCTTCTTTCACTTAGCATGATGCTGCCAGATTCATCCACAGTGTAGCATGTCTCAGAACCTCATTCATTTCAATGGTGGAAGAGTAGTTCATAGTATGAATATAACACATTTTTAATCCATTCATCAGTTGATGGCATGGAAGTTGTTTCCAGTTTGAGGCCATTATGAATTTTACTGCAATTAACATTTGTGTACAAGTTTTTCTATGGACTTGTTTCCTTTCCTCATGGATGTGTACTTAGGAGTTGAATGGATGGTGTTGCAGTTTGCTAATGCTGTCACTACGCAAAATACCAGAAATGGAATGGCTCTTATAAAGGGGATTTATTGGGTTACAAATTCACAGTTCTAAGGCCATAAAAATGTCCCAGCTAAGGTGTCAACAAGAGGATGGAAGGCCTGAAGGAAAGCCAATGGCATCAGGAACACCTCTGTCAGCTGGGAAGGCATGTGGCTGGCATCTGCTGTTTCCTTATTTCCAGGTTGTGTTTCAAAATGGTTTTCTCCAAAATGTCTGTTTCCTCTCTCTTCAGTTTCTGTGTGTCCTTGCTTCTTTCTCCCAGGGAGTTTCTCTCTAAGCATCTAGGGGCCCTCTCTTAGCTTCTCTGGGGCAAATTCTGGGCTTCATCTCTCAGCTTAGCATCTCCAAACATCCTTCTGTCTGTGGCTTCTTTGGAGAATAGTCTATTCAAATCCTATGCCCATTATTAATTAGGTTATTGTCTTTGGATTATTGACTTGCAAAACTTCTTTATATATTCTAGATACAAGTCTCTTATTAGACACATAATTTGCCAGTGCTTTCTTTGAGTATGTGAATTGTCTTTTCTTAATAATGTCTTTTGAAGCACACAAGATTTACATCTTGGAGAGATCCAATTTATTTTTTTTTTCTTTTGTTACTTGAGCTTTTGTGTCAGTTCTAAGAATGCTTCATGCAACTCAAGTTCACAAAGGTTTTCTCCCATATTTTCTGCTAAGAGTTATATAGTTTGTTTTCCTACACTTAGGTCTATGATCTATTTTAATTTAATGGAGAAAGGAGTAAAACTTTATTCTTTTGCATATGGGTATCAAGCTGTTCCAACACCATTTATTGACAAGAATAGACTTTCACATTAAAATATCTTGGCACCATTGGAAAAACTCAACTGGACATAAAAAGGGTTTATTTCTGGATCTCAATTTGCTATACCTATGCCAGTACCCTACTCTCTTAATTCCCATAGCTTTGTTAGTAAGATATGAAATCAGAAGTATGAGTCTTCCAACTTAAATTCTCATTTTTTAAATCCTGTTTTCTGAAGAGAAAGAGAAAGCCCTAGAAGCAGAAAGAGAAAAGAAATTCACCACATACAAGGAAAACCACGTAAGATGAAGTAATGACTGCACAGTGGGCACCAGGAAGGTGAGAAGGCAGTGGCAATGACATATTAAAGATAATAAAAGAGAAAATTTGCTAGCTCAAAATTCTTTACACAGAAAAGCCTTCTTCAAAAGTGAGGGAGACTTGGGAAGACGGTTGCTGCAAAGGAGAGGCTAGGCCTCCCTATGGTTGTGCCTAAGAGCCTCCTCCCGAATGCCTCTTTGTTGCTCAGATGTGGCCCTGTCTCTCTAGCTAAGCCAACTTGAAAGGTGAAATCACTGCCCTCCCCCCTACGTGGGATCAGACACCCAGGGGAGTGAATCTCCCTGGCAACGTGGAATATGACTCCCGGGGAGGAATGTAGACCTGGCATCGTGGGACGGAGAACATCTTCTTGACCAAAAGGGGGAGGTGAAAGGAAATGAAATAAGCTTCAGTGGCAGAGAGAATCCAAAAGGAGCCGAGAGGTCACTCTGGTGGGCACTCTTACGAACACTTTAGACAACCCTTTCTAGGTTCTAAAGAATTGGGGTAGCTGGTGGTGGATACCTGAAACTATCAAACTACAACCCAGAACCCATGAATCTCGAAGACAGTTGTATAAAAATGTAGCTTATGAGGGGTGACAATGGGATTGGGAAAGCCATAAGGACCACACTCCACTTTGTCTAGTTTATGGATGGATGAGTAGAAAAATAGGGGAAGGAAACAAACAGACAAAGGTACCCAGTGTTCTTTTTTACTTCAATTGCTCTTTTTCACTCTAATTATTATTCTTGTTATTCATGTGTGTGTGCTAATGAAGGTGTCAGGGATTGATTTGGGTGATGAATGTACAACTATGTAATGGTACTGTGAACAATCGAAAGTACGATTTGTTTTGTATGACTGCGTGGTATGTGAATATATCTCAATAAAATGAAGATTAAAAAAAAAAAAAAAAAAAACAAAACAAAACAAAAAAAAGACATAATGCTGAGCAAAATAAGCCAGGCACAAAAAGAGAGATATTGTATGTTACCAATAATGTGAATTCTGTGAAAAATGTACAATGTTTTATACTGTAGAATGTAGGGGACCTAGAGATACCAATTAGTGGAGGGGGAATGATAATCTAATAAGAACAGATAAACTATGGAGGGTAATCTCAATGTTATGGGAATGCTCAGGAATGATTATGGTTTGTAAACTTTCTTGGATATAGTAAGATCATGTTGGAAGCAATAGAGTTATTTTAGGTTTTTTTTTTCTCTTATTCCTTTGTTTTCTTAGGGGTTGTTAATTTTCTTGGGGTATGGTAGGAACATGTTGGAAGCAATGTAGTTATTTTAGATTATTTGTTTTTCTTACTCCTCTGTTTGGACATGGTTTATTAATTTTCTTGGGGTATGGTAGGAACATATTGGAAGCAAAGTAGTTATTTTAGGTTATTTGTTTTCCTTAATCCATTGCTTTGTTTGAAATGTTGTGGGGTTTTTTTGGTTGTTGTTTGCCTGTTTGTTTTTAATTTTTTGATAAACAAAGTTAAAAAATTGAAAAAAAATCAGTAGAAAAATGGGAGTAAAAACTAAATGACAAATAGGGTGGGATGGGGGGATGGTTTGGGTATTCTCTTTTCACTTTTATTTTTTATTCTTATTCTGATTCTTTCTGATGTAAGGAAAATGTTCAGAAATAGATTGTGGTGATGAACGCATAACTATATGACCATACTGTGAACAGTTGATTGTATACCATGGATGACTGTATGGTTTGTGAATATATTTCAATAAAAACTGAATTTAAAAAAAAAAAAAAAAAAAAAAGTGAGGGAGAGTTTAAAATTTTCACAGACAAACGAATGCTGAGACAATTGTTAACAGAGAGCCGCCCTGCAAGAAATACTAAGGGGAGTTCTACAGGCTGGAAAAAAAAGAAAGGAGAGTGAGAGATCTGGAGAAGGGCACAGAACTGAAGAGTATTAATAATGGCAACTTAAAGATAAAACGAGGGATAGGGTAGAGAAAAGATCTGACAAATAAAAACCAAAGGATAAGACGGTTAGTTCAAATACTGCCTTTATAGTAATAAATTTGAATGTGAATGGATTAGACTTAAAAACTACAGACTTGTAAAATGGATTAAAAGCATGATCCATCAATATGCTGTTTACAAAACACTCACCATAGATCCAGGAACACAAAGAGATTGAAAGTCAAAGGATGGAAAAAAATATTCCATGCAACCTGCAGTCAAAAGAAAGCAGGGGTAGCTATACTAATATCAGAAAAAATAGACTTTAAATGCAAAGATGCCATAGACAAAAATGGACACTATATATTAATAAAATGGACAGTCCACCAAGAAGAAATAACAACCATAAATGTTTATGCATCCAATCAAAGAGCTCCAAAGTACATGAGACAAGCATAGGCAAAACAGACAGGAGAAATAGATGTTTCTACAGTAATATTAGGGGACTTCAATACACCATTCTCTTCTATAGATAGAATGACTGCACTGAGGACCAATAAGGAAATTGAGAACTGAAACAAAGTGATAAGTAAATTAGGCTTAACAGACATGTATAGAACATGGTATCACAAATTACCAGGATATGCATTCTTCTTAAGTCTTCATAGAATGCTCTCCAGGATAGATCATATGCTGGGGAACAAAACAAGTCTCAAAAATTTAAGAAGAGTGAAATTATTCAAAGCACATCCTCTGAATACAACGGAATACAGCTGGAAATCAATAACCACCAAAGAACCAGAACTTTCACAAATATATGAAGGTTAAAAAACACACTCCTAACAGTCAGTGGGTCAAAGAAGAAATTGCAGGAGAAATCAGTAAATATCTAGAGATGAATGAAAACAATAACACAATATAACAAAACCTATAGGATGCAGCAAAGGCAGTGCTGAGAGGGAAATCTATAGCACTAAATGCATACATTAAAAAGGATGAAAGAGGTAAAACCAAAGACCTAACTGAACAACTGAAGAACCTGGAGAGTGAACAGCAACCTAACCCTAAAACTAAGTAGAAGATTAAAGCACAAATAAATGATCTGGAGAAGAAAATAACAATAGAGGGAATAAATAAAATGAAAAGTTTGTTCTCAGAGAAGATTAATAAGATTGGCAAACCTTTAGCTAGACTGACAAAGCAAAAAAGAGAGAAGATCCAAATAAACAAAATCAGATATGTGAGAAGGATTATTCAAATGGATCCTGAAGAAATTTTAAAAAATCATAAGATGATGCTGTGAACAACTGCATGCCAATGAACTAGACAACTTAGAGAAAATGGACAATTTTCTGGAAACACATGAACAACCTAGACTGGCCCCAGAAAAATAGAACAGCACAACAAACCAATCACAAGTAAAGAGAACCAATCATCAAAAATCTTCCTAAAAAGAAAAGACCAGGGCCAGATGGCTTCACAGAGGAATTTTACCAAACATTCCAAAAAGAACTGACACCATTCCTGCTCAAACACTTTCAAAAAGAAGAAAAAGGAAGACTACCTAACTCATTTTACGAAACTAATATCACTCTAATACCAAAACCAGGTAAATATACTACAAGAAAGGAAAACTGCAGGCCAATCTCCCTATTGAATACAGATGCAAATTCTCCACAAAATACTTGAAAATCAGATACAAAGGTACACTAAAAGTGTGATACAACATGACCAAGTGGGATTCAATCCAGGCATGCAATGGTGGCTCAACATAAGAAAATAAATCAATGTAATACAAAACATTAACAAATCAAAAGGGAAAAATCAATTGATCATCTTGATAGATGTTGAAAAAGCATTTGACAAAATTCAGCATCCTTTTTTTATAAAAACACATCAAAAAGTTGGAATTGAAGAAAACTTCCTCAATATGATAAAGGACATATATGAAAAATTCACAGCCAACATAGTACTCAACAGTAAGGGAATGAAAACTTTCCCCCTAAGATCATGAATGAGACAAGGATGTCCACTATCAAGACTGTTATTGCTGAAAGTTCTAGCCAGAACAATTAGGCAAGAAAAATAAAAGACATTCAAATTGGAAAGAAAAAATTAAAACTGTCATTATTTGCAGATAATAGAATCTTATATTTGGAAAATCCTGATAAATCAATGACAAAGCTACTTTAGTCAACAAACAAATTATCCAAAGTGGAAGGATACAAGATTAATGTTCCAAAATCAGTAATGTTCCTATACACTAGTAATGACAAAACTGAAGAGGTAATCAGGATAAAACTTCCATTCAAAATAGCAGCTGAAATAATCAAGTACCTAGGAATAAACTTAACCAAGGATGTAAAAGACCTCCACCCAGAAAATTACAAAACTTTACTAATAGAAATCAAAGAGGTCCTAAATAGGTGGAAAGATATTCCATGTTCATGGATAGAAAGGCTAAATATTGTTAAGATGTCAATTCTACCCAAACCGAACTACAGATTCAATACAATTCCAATCAAAATTTCAACAGCCTACATTTTAGAGTTGGAAAAACTAGTTATCAAGTTTATTTAGAAGAGAAAGTGTCCTTGAATTGCCAAAATCATTCTATAAAAGAAGAACAAATGGAAGGACTTACACTTCCTGACTTTAAAACTACTATAAGGCCAAGGTAGCCAAAGCAGCATGGTACTGGCACAAAGATAGACATATTGATCAATGGAATTGAATCAAGAGTTTAGAAATAGACCCTGGATCTATGATCAACTGATTTTTGATAAGCCCCCAAATCCAATGAGCTGGGACAGAACAGTTTCTTCAACAAATGGGACCTGGAGAACTAGATATCCATATCCATAAGAAAGAAAGAGTACCCATACCTCACACCATATACAAAAATTAACTCAAACTGGATCAAAGGCCTCAATATAAGAGACAGTGCCATAAAACTCCTAGAAGGTAAGGTAAGTAGGGAAACATCTTCAAGACCATGTATTAGGAGGTGGCTTCTTAGACCTTACACTGAAATCACAAGCAAAGAAAGAAAAAAATAGATTCATGGGAACACATCAAAATCAAAAGTTTCTGTACCTCAAAGGAATTTGCCCAAAAAAAGTTGAAGAAGCAGCCAATACAATGGGAGAAAATATTTGGAAACCATGTATCTGATAAGTGACAGATATTTTGCATATATAAAGAAATCCTACAGCACAACAGTACAAATATTCTACAACTCAACAACAGTAATACAGCCCAATTATAAAAGACCTTTCTCCAAAGAGGAATTGCAGATGGCTAAAAAACACATGAAAAAATGTTCATATTCACTAGCTATTAGGGAAATGCAAATGAGGAACACAATGAGATATCATCTCACACCAGTGAGAATGGCTGTCATTAAACAAATAGGAAGCTACAAATGCTGGAGAGGATGTGGAGATATTAGAACACTTATTCATTGCTGGTGGGACTGCATAATGGTACAGACACTGTGGAAGACAGTTAGGTGGTTCCTCAGAAAACTAGGAATCAAGTTACCCTACAGTAGCAATTTCACTTCTTGGTATATAGCAGAAGATCTGAAAGCAGTGACATGAACAGACATTTGCAGAACAGTGTTCATAGTGGCATTGTTCACAATTGCCAAGAGATGGAAACAATCCAATGTCCTTCAATAGAATAGTGGATAAAAAAAATGTGGTATATACATACAATGGAATACTATGCAGCTGTAAGAAGGAACAAGGTCCTGAAACATATGACAACATGGATGAACCTTGCAGACATAATGCTGAGCAAAATAAGCCAGACACAAAAGGAGAGATATTGTATGTTATGAGTATTGTGAACTCCTTGAACAATATAAAACCAGTGTCATATAATATAGAATTTGACAGCCTAGAAATAGGGAGAAGCTAGTGAAGGGAGAATGATAACCTAATTGTATTAGTTAGGGTTCTCTAGGGAAACAGAATCAATGAGAGATATAAATAAATATAAGATTTATAAAAGTGTCTCACACAACCGTGGGCAGGCAGCAAACTAGCAACTCCAGTGAAGATGTTCGATGAACTCCTCAGGAAATGAACTGGCAACTTTGACAAACTCCTCAAGAAATGCTTTGCTGGTCAGCCAAAGAAGAAGTGAAGGTCCTCTGTCTGTCTTGCTTAAAAGTCTTCAACTGATTGGATTAAATCCAGCTGACTGCATTCTCTCATTGTGGAAGACACACCCTTCATTGATGCCATCAGTCACAGCTGCAACCAATTGACTGATGATTTAATAAACCAGCCTGTTGGTTTATTAACCAGCCACAAGTGTCCTCACAGCAATGGTTAGGCCAGTGCTTCCTTGACCAGACAGCTGGGTATGATCACCTGGCCAAGCTGACATATGAACCTCACCATCATACTAATATATACAGATGTGATAATGAGGGTGAACTTAAAGGAATGGGAATGTACAGGGTTGGTTATGGTTCATTCATGGAATTATATGTATCAGTGCTGCATTGAGGGTGAATATGATCAACAGTGTTTGTTTAAAGGCATGTAACCCACAGAGTAGTAGATGATCAAAAGGGGGAAAATAAGGTAACAAAATAAGGTTACAATGGCTAAGAGATTTCAGAGTTGAGAGGCTATCCTGGAGACTCCTCTTATGCAAGCTCCAGCTAGATATCACAAATGGCCACAGTATGCCAGGCCCTGACCAATAGTAGTCTCAAATTACCGAGATCTCTATCTGAAGTTCTATAAAAGTTTCACTCACTAAGTTAATCTCTCATTAACTTATTGTATCCATAATAATTCCCTTGCCAGACAAGACCTAAAACCCAGAGGCAATTACCTCTTTAACAACAACAAAATGCAGCCCCCTTCCCCATAATGTTGACACCCCTTTTCAGTATGAACAAGTTAGGGTGGCCACTGCCTAGATACCCCTGAAGATTGAGAAAGTGATTAAATGAGAGGAAAGAGTAGGAACAGGTAGCATGGGATTTAACAAAGGATCATGAATACTGTACCTTTATATAAATATTTTTAGATGCTAGAGTATTAGAATAGCTAGAAGGAAATAACTGAAATGGTAGAACTGTAACCCATAACAGTCTGTGAAATTTGCTCTAGAGTTACTCATTAAATTGTACTTTGAAAGTTATCCATTTCTGTATATATGTTATATTTCACAATAAGGAAATAATTGAAACTATGGAACTATAACCCATAACATTCTTTGAAATTATCTATATAACTGCTTGTTAGATTGTACTTTGAAAATTATTACCTTTCTGTATATATGCTATATTTCACAATAAGGAAATAGCTGAAATTGTGGAACTGTAACCCATAAAAGTCTTTGAAATATACTAACTGCTTATTAAATCATGCTTTGATAGTTTTCACTGTTCTGTATATATATTAAATTTCAAAATAAAATAATGTATAAAAAAATAAGGTTTCATTGACTACGATATTTCAATTAGAGTTGAGCAGCCATCCTGGAAGTTAATCTTATGCAAGCTTCAGCTAGATATTCCACATGGCCACAGTAGGTCTAGCTGAAATCAACAGTAGTTCTAGGAATCCTAAAGAATGCCCACATCCCTATCTGAGACTCTATAACAATCTAAATAAAAGAGCTAAAACTCTGTCTGAGGATCTATAAAAGTTTCACTCACTAAGTTTATATTTTAGAAACTTAAATCCTCCAGATTCTTCCTATGCCAGATGAGGCCCCAAACCCAGAAGCAACAGCCTCTTCAAGAATATCAACCATATGCATCTCCCTCCCCCTTAATGTCAACACTCCTTTTCAATATGAGCAAGTTAGGGTGGTCACTGGATAGATATCCCTGAAGACTGAGAGAGTGCTCAAACTAGAGGGAGGAGTAGCAACAGACAAGAAAGGATTTAACAACGGATTACGAATACTGAATATTTATATAAATATACATTTTTAGTCTCTACTGTATTAGCACAGCTAGAAGGAAAAAACTGAAGTTGTGGAACTGTAACCCATAATATCCTTTGAAAGTTGTTCTATAACTACTTGTTAAATCTTTCTTTGGAAGTTGTCACTTTTCTGTATATATGTTATATTTCACAATAAAATGTAACAAATAAATAAATTGTACTAACGTTTCTTTATATGTTTGCTAGTCACCATTGGAGTCACCTGTGCATGGAGTTGTAGAGAACTTTTAAATTAATAAATCAATCTACTTGCAGGTTTTATGTCTATGCATGTGTTCTATTATTCCTTTAGTCAATTTCTATTCACCAGCAATAAATGAATATTCCTATACCTCCACTTTCTTTCCAACACTTGTAACTTTCTGTCTTTTAATACTAGTTGTTGTACTGGGAGTGAAAATATATCTCGTTTGATTTTGATTTGCATTTCCCTTTTGCCTAATGATATTAAGTATTTTTTCATGTGCTTTTTGGCCATTTGTATATCTTCCATTGAGAAACGTCCATTTCAAGTTTTAGGCAATTTTTAATTGGGTTGTGTGTCTTTTTGTTGTTGAGTTGAAGGATTTCTTTATATTCTGAATATCAAACCCTTATAACATATGTGTCTTTCAAGTATTTCCAACTATGTGTAGGTTGTCCTTTCACTTTCCTGATAAAGTTAGTCTTGTGAGGGACAAAATTTTTTTAATTTTGTTGTGGTCCCATTTATCTATTTTATTATTTGTGCTTCAAATGTTGTCTAAGAAACATTGCCTAACACAAAATTCTGAAGATTCTTCCCATGTTTTCTTCCAGGAGTACTGCAGTACTGGCTCTTATATTTAGGTCTTTGATTCATACTGAGTTTTTATATATGGTTTGAGGTAGGGATCTACCTTTTCTATTTGTAAAATGTCATTCAGTTTTCCCAGCACCATATGTTGAAGAAACTTCATTACCAATTGAGTGGTGTTTTTCCCTTTGCCAAAAATCAGTTGGTCACAAATGTAAGGAATGATTTCAAAGCTCTCAATTCAATTCCATAGTCTGCCCTTCTGCAATTACCATGACAGTTTATTTTTTTATAATTTATATTTTATTAGAGAAGTTGTGGGTTTACAGAACAATCATGCAAAAAATACAGGACTCCCATACACCACTCCATCACCAACACTTGCATTGGTGTGGAAAATTTGTTACAATTGATGATAACACTTTCTTTGTAATTCTACTATTTTTAACAGTAGTTACATTTGTTGCAATTGAAAGATTATTAAGTTAGTACTATTAATATTGTTCACAGTTTATGTAACAGTGTTTTCCCCTTTATTCCTGAACTATTATTATTTTTTTCATGCATGTCTTTATTTTATTACTCATCTACCCAAATATTGGATAAAGGGAGTGTCAGTCACAAGGTATTTAAAATCACATGGTCACATGATAAAAGCTATATAGTTATACAATCATTATCAAAGAGCATACTGGCAGGAGAGGAGCTAAGATGGTGGCATAGAGAGGAGTGGAAGACTGTTAGTCCCCCCCAGAACAGTCCATAAATGACCAAAAAACTAGTAAATAACCTGGAATAACTGCGGGGAGACAAACGTGACTGTCCACTCATCATCCACCAATCTGAATTGGGAGGAATCCCCAAGATCGCAGCATAAAATCTGTAAGTAAAAACTGTGGACCCACGCTGAAAGCTGAGAGCCAAGAGCCCTTTCCTCATGGAAGCCTCGTGGTGCTAGAGAGCAGCACTCTCTCAGCCCAGCTCCAACAGGGGGTTTTAATGTTAACTGCTCAATACAGACAGCGAATCCTCAACAAGCAGACAGAGGCTTTTGGTGACAACTGACCTTGGGAGAGTCGGGGGACATATGTCTCAGGATGGGGAGCCCAGAGGATCGGATTCTATCTCTGGCTGACGGGCAAACCTGGGAGCTTTTCTTTCCCTTTCTCTCTCTGTCGAGAAAACCTCAGCCATTTTCAGCCTGAAGTGCTTTGCAGTAAAGACAGCCTCAGCCATTTTAAAATCAAAACACTTTGATCAGCAGAGTCAGAGAAACAAAGAATTTACTGATATGCAGTGACCTCTCTGGAGGGGGCATAGCTTCCCAAGAGGAAAGGGAAGGGCCCAGCTCTACTGCCTGCCTTACCGGAACCAGACCCCAAAGCTGGGGGGAGGAGAGCCACAGGCCACACCCCCTTATACCACCCAGTGACAGGCTGACAGGTGCACCTGCCAGGCAGAAAAGCACAGGTGTGTCAATCCTCTAAGAAAAACCATCAGGGAAACCAGGTACTGAATATTTCTTCCTTCTGTGACTTGAGCCTATTCTTGTCTGGGAAAATCTGATTGGGGTGGCCTAGGAGGTCAGATGCCCAGACAACAGAAAACTACAACCTTCACTAAGAAAAACGAAGCTATGGCCCAGTCAAAGGAACAAATATACACTTCAACTGAGATATACGAATTTAAACAACTAATGCTAAATCAATTCAAAAAGTTTAGAGAATATTTCACAAAAGAGATAGAGGCTGTAAAGAAAACGCTGGGCATACATAAGGCAGAAATCAAAAGTGCAAAAAACAACCAGTTGAATCTATGGAAAAGAAAGACACAACACAAGAGACGAAAGACACAATGGAAATATACAACAGCAGATCTCAAGAGGCAGAAGAAAACACTCAAGAACTGGAGAACAAAACACCTGAAAGCCTACACGCAAAGGAGCAGATGGAGAAAAGAATGAAAAAATATGAGCAATGTCTTTGGGAACTTAAGGATGAAACAAAGTACAAGAATATACATATCACAGAAGGAGAAGAGAAGGGAAAAGGGGCAGAGGCAATGATAGAAGAAATAATCGATGAAAATTTCCCATCTCTTATCAAAGACATAAAATTACGGGTCCAAGAAGCACAGCGTACTCCAAACAGAATAGATCTGAATAGGCCTATGCCAAGACATTTAATAATCAGATTACCAAATGTCAAAGACAAAGAGAGAATCCTGAAAGCAGCAAGAGAAAAGCAATCCACCACACACAAAGGAAGCTCAATAAGACTATGTGCCGATTTCTCAGCAGAAACCATGGAGGAAAGAAGGAAGTGGTGGGATATATTTAAGATATTGAGAGAGAAAAATAGCCAACCAAGAATCCTATATCTAGCAAAGCTGTCCTTCAGATATGGGGGAGAGCTCAAAATATTTTCTGACAAACAGACAATGAGAGACTCTAAGAAACCCACCCTACAGGAAATACTAAAGGGAGCACTACAGAGTGATAGTAAAAAACAGGAGTGAGAGGTTTGGAACACAGTTTTGGGAGATGGAAGCACAACAATGTAAGTACACTGAACAAAGATAACTATGAATACGGTTGAGAGAGGAAGGTTGGGAGCATGTGAGACACCAGAAGAAATGAGGAAACATAAAGAATGGGACTGTGTAACTTGGTGAAATCTAGAGCATTCAACAATTGTGATAAAATGTACAAATATGTTCTTTTACAAGGGAGAACAAGCAAATGTCAACCTTGCAAAGTGTTAAAAATGGGGAGGCATAGGGGGAGGGATGCAATCAACATAAACTAGAGACTGTAACTAACAGAAACATTGTATTATGCTTCCTTTAATGTAACAAAGGTGATATACCAAGATAAATGCACATAAAAGGGGAGGATAGGGGAGGCATGTTAGACACTTGACATTGGTGGTGTTGTCTGGCTCTTTACTCTACTTTGATTAAAGGTTATTTTTCCTTTTGCTACTTCCTAGCTGTCATTTTTTTTTCCTCTTTCTTTTGCCTCTCTACCTTCTTTGACTCTTCCTTCTGCCTTGTGGAAGAAATGTAGATGCCCTTATATAGATAGCGGTGAAGGTGGTGAACACATAAATATGTGACCACACAGAGAACCATTGATTGTTTACTTAGGATGGAATGTATGGTGTGTGAACAAAACCATCTCAAAAAAAAATGGGTTGATGACAAAACCTCAAGGGCAATATACTGAGACACATATGCCAGACACATAAGGACAAATATTGCAGGGTCTCACTGATAGGAGCTAATTATAATATGTAAACTCATAGACATGAAATATAAGGTACCAAGATCTAGGATGAGGCTTAAGAATGGGGAGTGGTTGCTTAGTATGAGCAGAATGTTCAACTAGGATGAACTTAAATGTTTGGAAATGAACAGAGGTTTTGGTAGCAAGATGTGAGAATAACTGACAGTGCTGCACAGTATGTGAATGAGGTGGAAAGGGGAAGCTCAGAGTCATATGTGTCACCGGAAGGAAAGTTGGAGGTCAAAGATGGGAATGTATAAAACTGAATCCTATGGTGGGCAATATCCATGATTAACTGTGCATATATTAGAAAACTCTTCCATGAACCAGAACAAATGTATGACAATACAAGTAGAAGTTAATAATAGAGGGGCATATAGGGAATAAATATATACCTATTGCAAACTATATACTACAGTTAGTAGTATTTCAACATTCTTTCATAAACAGTAACAAACGTACTATACCAACACTATGAGTCAACAATTGAGGGGGGTTGGTTAGGGATATGGGAAGATTCGAGTTTCCTTTTCTTCTCTTTTTTTTTTTTTTTCTTTTTTCATCTTTCACTTTATTTCTTATCTGGAGTAATGAAAATGTTCTAAAAGTTGAACAAAAATTAAGTGTGGTGATGGATGCACAACTGTATGAGGGTACCAGGGGCAAATGATTATACACTTTGGATCTTTGGATAATTGTATGGTATCTGAACAATCCCAATAAAAATTAAAAAGAAAAAAAAAGATCATACTGCATTACAATTCAGCAATTTCACATATTTCCTTCTGGCTGTGCTGATACATGAGAGAGTAAAAAGAAATATTTATGTAATGAGTCAGTAGTCATAGTCATTTGTCAAATCCTAGTTTCTCACTTACACATCTTCCCTCTCATTTGATCATTTTCTCAATCATCAGGGATATCTGGGGCAATGACCATTTTAGGTTCTTCATGCTGGAAAGGGGTCTCTATCTTATGGGATAGAGGAATGGAACTTGTTGATATTCTTGGAGAGACTGGTACCTTGGGGTTTCAGGGTTTATGTGGCATAGGAAAAATCTGGAGGCCTTAAGTTTCTGAAAAACTTTGCTAAGTAATACATATATGGGATCTTAGCTATAGCCCCATGTATACTTCAGGGTTTTCAGGTATACTGTTGGTTGGGGCTTAGCATATTGTGGCAATTTGCAATATCTGGTTAAATCTTTTGTAATAGTAACCTCCAGAATGACGTCTCAACTCGATTTGAAGTCTCTTAGTCATTGAAACTTTATTTTGTTTAATTTATTTCCCCCTTTTGATCAAGAAGGCATTCTCAGTCCCATGATGCCAAGAACAGGATCATCCCTTGGGGTCACCTCTCACATTGCCAGGGAAACTTACACCCCTAGGAGTCATGTCCTCTTTCCTGGGAAGAGGGTAGTGAATTTATTTGCAGAGTTGGCTTAAAGAGAGAGGCCCTGGCTCCATGTGCCACTTTTCTTGGTGCACAGCCCTTTTCCTGTATTCTGAGCTCAACTAACTCCAGAAACCCCTGGGTTATTTGACGGTTTTGTTATTTTTTTTTTCCTCATCAGCCTGCCTCTACCCTACTAGGCATGGGTCTAATATAGATCTCCGGATTTCTTTCCTGTTTGGGAGCTGTTATTCAGCAGTCTGGATTTGTTAATCAAATCTGCAATTGGAGCTTGATTAAGCTCTCCTTCCCTTGCTCCTAGTAGAGAGGGCTCCTTTCTCCTACCAGGGAGAGACTGAGTCAGCCTGCTGTGCCAGAAGGGGAGTGGCACCAGCCTCCATAGCACGAAAGAATTTACTTACAGCTCTGTGCTGTGGTTTATCAATCTTGGTCCTTCTACTCGTTCCAGGCTGGTGTATGATGTACTTCTGGTCACAGAAGTCCCCTAAAGAGTCATTTCAGATAGTTCCTATTTACTAGCTGCCCTAGAGCTACTATGCTGTTTTGATTTCTGTGGCTTTGTAATAAATTTTAAGCTAGGGAACTATGAGTCTTTCAACTTAATTCTTTTTCAAGTTTTTTGTTTTTTTTTTGTTTTTTGTTTTTTTTTTGTACTTGGGGCCCTTCACCCTTCCATATAAATTTGATCATGGACTTTTCCATTTCTTCAAGGAAGGTTGTCAGAATATTGATTGGGATTGTGTAGAATCTGGAAATCGCTTTGGGTAGATTTGAAATCTTAACAATAGTCTCCCAATTCATGAAAAACAAATATTCTTCCATTTTTAAATTTTTGTTAGCAATGTTTTGTAGTTTTCTGTATAGAAATCCTTTACATCCTTGGTTAGATTTGTGCTAGATCTTTGATTCTGTTAGTTGCTGTTGTAAATAGAATTTTTTCTTGATTTCTTCTTCCCATGTTCATTGCTGGTGTATAGAAATGGTACTGATTTGGGAGTATTGCTATTGTACCTCACCACTTTGTTGAATTCATTTATTAGTTCTAGGAGCTTTTTATGGATTTTTCAGGATTTTATGTATGGAGTATAATGTCATCTTCAAAAAGGAAATATTTTATTTCATCCTTTCCAATTTGGATGCTTTTTATTAATTTTTCTTTCCTCATTGCCCTGGCTAGAACTTCCAGTACAATGTTGAATAACAGTGGTGAGAGTGGGCATACTTACCTTTTTCTTGATCTTAGAAAACTTTCTTTCTCTCCCCATTAACTAAGACCTTAGCTGTAAGTTGTTCATGCATGCCCTTTATCATGTTGAGGAAGTTTCCTTCTATTCTAGTGTTCTAAGAGCTTCTATCAAAAAAGGGTGCTGGACTTTGTTAAATTATTTTTCTGCATTATTTGAGATGATCATGTATTTCTCCTTCATTCTATTAATGTATTTTATTGCATTTATTGATTTTCTTATGTTGACTCACCCTTGCATACCTGGGATAAATGCCACTTGATCATTGTGTATAATTCTTTTAATATGCTGTTGGATTTGGTTTGCTAGTACATTTGCAACTGTTTTCATAAGAAATAATTGTTCTGTAATTGTCTTGTGGTATCTTTATCTGGATTTGGTATGAGAGTGATGTGGGCCTTGTGGAATGAATTAGGGAATGTTCCCTCCTATTCAGTTTCTTGGAAGAGTTTAAGCAAAATTGGAGTTAAGTCTTCTTGAAATGTTTGGTAAAATTCCCCTGTGAAGTAATCTGGTCCTGGGCTTTTCTTTCTTGGGAGATTTTTGATTACTGACTCAATTCCTTTATTAGTCATGTGTTTGTTGAGATATTCTACTTCTTGTTGAGTCATTGTAGGTAGATTGTTTGTTTCTAGAAATTTGTCCATTATTTCTAGTTTATCTAATTTATTGGTGTATATATTTTTCATAGTATCCTCTTACAGTCCTTTTTCTGTTAGTGTATTTGGTAGTAATGTCCTTGTTTGCATTTCTGATTTTAGCCACTTGTGTCTCCATTTTTTTCTAAACCGGTGTAGCTAAATATATGTCAAATTTATTTATCTTTTCAAAGAACCAAATTTTGGGTTTGTTGATTCTCATTTTTTATTTTCTATTTTATTTATCTCACTCTAATACATTTTATTTCCTTTCTTTTACTTGCTTTAGTTTGCTCTTTTGTTCTGGTTCTTCCACTTTGTAGGCTAGGTCTCTTATTTGAAATTTTTCTTCTTTATTAATGTAAGGATTTAGAGCTATAAATTTCCTCTCAAAACTGCCTTTGTTGTATTTTGTAGGTTTTGGTATGTTTTATTTTCATGTACATTCACCTCAAGATATTTTCAAATTTGGTTTGTGATTTCCTCTTTAACGCTTGATGGTTAAGAGTATGTTTTTTTGTTTTTTTGTTTTTTTCCCTAAACATTTGTGAATATTCCCTCTCTTTCTCTGGCAAAAGTTTTTAGTTTCATTCCATTGTGCTCAGAGAAGATATGTTATATATATATATATGTGTGTGTGTGTGTGTGTGTGTGTGTGTGTGTGTGTATATATATATATACACACACACATACATACATACATACATATACACAGATATATATATATATATGTTATATTCCCTCTCCCCCTCTGGCATAAATTTTTAGTTTCATTCCATTGTGGTCAGCAAAGATATGTTATATAATTTCAAATTTTGTGAACTTATTGAAATTTGTTTTGTGACTAACATATGTTCTATCCTGGAGAATGATCCACGTGCACTCAAGAAGAATGTGTATTCTGCTGATGTTGGGTGAAGTGTTCTAAAAGTCTGTTATGTCTAGATGGTTTAGAGCATTATTTAAGTTTTATATTTCCTTATTGATCTTCTGACTAGATCTTTTGACTCAATCCATTATTGAAAGTGGTGTATTAAATTCTTGTAGTATTAATGTAGAACTATCAATTTCTCCCTTAAATTTGTCAGTATTTGCTTCATATATTTTGGGGATCTGTTCTTAGGTGCATATAGATTTATAATTGTTACATCTCCTTATGGAATGTACCTGTTTATCAGTGTCTAATGACCATCTTCTTCCCTTGTAACTATGATTTAAAGTCTGTTTGCCTGATATTAATATAGCTACCCTAGCACTCTTTTGGTTACTACTTGCATGGCATATTTTTTCCATCTTTTTACTTTCAACTTATTTCTTTGAATTTAAGCTGAGTCTCTTGAAAACAGCATATAGTTGGCTCAAGCTTTTTTATCCATTTTGCCAATCCCTTCCTTTTGACTGAAAATTTTAATCCACTTATTTTTAAAGTCACTATTGTTAATTCAGGAGTTTCTTCTGGCATTCTGCTATTTAGTCTTTGTATTGTCCCTCAATTCTTCAGTTATTTCCCATTTATTTATTTATTTATTTATTTACTTATTTATTTATTCTTTATTGAGTTCCATTTCACTTCTATCTGGATCTATTTCTCATATATTTTCCTTGTGGTTATCATGGCATTAAATTTAAAATCCTAAATACATAACAATATATTTGATTTTATACCAATGTGCCTTTAATATTATGCACATATTCTGTTCTCCTCCCTTTCTTCTCCACCTTCTTTTTCTTCTTACCAGTTATCTTTTTGTACATTGTATATCAAAAACCATAGATTTATCATTATTTTTTATGTCTTTGCAGTTTAGCATGTACAGAAGTAAGAATTTGGAGATATGTGTGTGTATATATATATGCATATATATATACATGTATATATATAAAATAAAACAATATTGGCATTTCTAATTACACACAGTTACTTTTACCACAGGTAAAATTCCTTTATGCCACTTTGATCCACTATCTATTGCCATTTTAAGTCTGAATAACTCCCTTAAGCCTTTCTGGTAGGGTAGGTCTAGTGGTGACAAGCTCCCTCAGCTTTTGTATCTTGGCTCGTCTTTATTTCACCTTCATATTTTGAAAAATGTATATACTTGATGTAAGATTTTCATTGACAGATTTTCTCCTTTTGGCACTTTGAATTGTCATCCATTGCCCTTTTATTTCCTTCTCTTTTTCCTACTACTTTAGGCCCCCAGATTCCAATCACTGATGGCAATACAATACATGCTATCCCATTTCCTTTTGATATCTTTTTTCTGTTTAGTCTTACATCTGGACCCTCTCAAAAGTAGTTTCTGTTACCTTATTTTCTTTCCTGTATATGTGTCACACTTTTCTGTTGCTTTGCTTCTGTCCTAATTTGTTTTGGCTGACCACTGGACATTTTAAAATTCTGGATAGTGATTCCTTCCCCTCTCCCTAGAGCTTTTTGTTGTTTTACTTCCCTGTTTGTTTGCCAGTCTGTTTTAGTGACTTGGCTAGACGATTTCAGGGAAGCCTCTTTCCCCTGTTATGTTCAGTGTCTGATGTATTTGCTCAGGTATCTCAACCTTGAATTTATGCACAGAACTGGTTTTAGCAGAGCTCTTTGACCATTTCTTCCACAGATCTGTCTGTAAGTTGTCTGAGCCTATTTCTATCATAGCCAGTTGTTAGTGTCCACTAATGGCTGACTAATTGCTCTATTGTTTTCAAAAATATTCTGGGTATAAATTTCTCCACAGTGTGATTCATTTAGATTTGGGTCCCTTTTCTGGGTTAGTCTTTGGAGCCAATATTTGAGGATTGTTCTAATTAGAGGAATACTCTTCTTAACTGACTGTTCTCCAGATTATCTTAGTTAAGCCTGTAGATGGTCTACGGTTTAGGCTGTTACTCTCGTGGAGTTACCAGACTCCTCTTAATGTTTGCTGCCAAAGTCTCTATTGTTTTCAACAGCTCTGGTAGACTATAACTTGCACACTTTGTTCCAAATTAAGTCAATTCCCTCAGGATGTCTTGAAGAACTCTGCACCACTGAGACAGAGCTCAATCAGGGACAGCTGCTCACTTTTCCTGTATTTTCACAATTGGTTTTTTTTTTAATTGTGATTGTTCACATACAATACAGTTATCCAAAGATCAAAAGTGTACAATCAGTTGCCCCAGTACCATCATACAGCTGTGCATCCATCACCACAATTAATTTTTGTTCAAATTTTAGAACATTTTCATTACTCCAGAAAAGAAATAAAGACAAAGAAGAGAAAAAAAAATAAAAGGAAACTCACATCTTCCCATATCCCTAACCAACCCACTTCCATTGTTGACTTGTAGTATTGGTGTAGTATATTTGTTACTGTTTATGAAAGAATGTTGAAATACTACTAACTGTAGTATATAGTTTGCAATAGGTATATATTTTTTCCTATATACCCCTCTATTAATAACTTCTAGTTGTAGTGTCATACATTTGTTTTGGTTCATGAAAGAGATTTCTAATATTTGTACAGTTAATCTCAGACATTGTCCACCACAAGGTTTACTGTTTTATACATTCCCATCTTTCAACCTCCAACTTACTGGTGACAAAAATGACTCCGAGCTTCCCCTTTCCACCACATTCATGCACCATTCAGCACTGTTATGTATTCTCACAATGTGCTACCATCACTTCTGTTCATTTCCAAATATTTAAGTTCAGCCTAGTTGAATGTTCTGCTCATACTAAGCAACTGCTCCCCATTCTTTAGCCTCGTTCTATATCTTAGTAACTTATATTTCATGTCTATAAGTTTACATATTATAATTATTTCCTATCAGTGAGACCCTGCAATATTTGTCCTTATGTGTCTGGCTTATTTCTCTCAGTATATTGCCCTCAAGATTTTGTCATCAACCCATTTTTTTAAGATAGTTTTGTTGACACCCCATACATTCCATCCTAAGTAAACAATCGATGGTTCCCTGTATAGTCACATATTTATGTGTTCACCACCCTCACCACTATCTATATAAGGGCATCTACATTTCTTCCACAGAGCAGGAGGAAGAGTCAAAGGACGTAGAGAGGCAAAAGAAAAAGAAAAAAGAAAGAGAGAAAAAACAAACAAAAATGACAGCTAGCAAGCAGCAAAAGGAAAGATAACCTTAGATCAAAGTAGAATAAAGAGTCAGACAACACCACCAATGCCAAGAGTCTCACACCCATCCACTATGCCCCCCTCTTTTCTGCATTTACCTTGGTATATTACCTTTGTTACATTAAAGGAAGCATAATACAATGATTCTGTTAATCATAGTCTCTAGTTTATGTTGATTGTATTTTTCCCCCAATGCCTCCATATTTTTAACACCTTGCAAGGTTGACATTTATTTGTTCTCCCTCATGAAAAAAAAAGAATTTGTACATTTTATCACAATTGTTGAAGACTCTAGGTTTCACTGAGTTACACAGTCCCAGTCTTTATCTTTCCTCTTTTCTTCTGGTGTCCCACATGCTCCTCACCTTCCTCTTTCAACCATATTCATAGTTATCTTTGTTCAGTGTACTTATATTGCTGTGCTACATCACCCAAAATTGTGTTCCAAACCTCTCACTCCTATCTTTTTCTATCAGTCTGTAGTGCTCCCTTTAGTATTTCCTGTAGGGCAGGTATCTTGTTCACAAACTCTCTCATTGTCTGTTTATAAGAGAATATTTTGAGCTCTCCCTCATATTTGAAGGACAGTTTTGCCAGATATAGGATCCTTGGCTATCAGTTTTCTCTTTCAGTATCTTCAATATATCACACCACTTCCTTCTTGCCTCCATGGTTTCTGCTAAGAAATCTGTATAGAGCCTTATTGAGCTTCCTTTGTATGTGATGGATCACTTTTCTCTTACTACTTTCAGGATTCTCTCTTTGTCTTTGACGTTTGATAATTTGATTATTAAGTGTCTTGGCATAGGCCTATTCAGATCTATTCTGTTTGGAGTGCACTGAACTTCTTGGATCTGTAATTTTATGTCTTTCATAAGAGATGGGAAATTTTCATTGATTATTTACCCTATTATTGCTTCTGCCCCTTTTTCCTTCTCTTCTCCTTCTGGGACACCAATGATATGTACATTCTTGTATTTCATTTTGTCCTTAAATTCCCAGAGACATTGCTCATACTTTTTCCATTCTTTCCTCTATCTGTTCTTTTGTGTGTAGGCTTTCAGGTGCCTTGTTCTCCAGTTTCTGAGTGTTTTCTTCTGCCCCTTGAGATCTACTGTTGTATGTTTCTATTGTGTCTTTTGTCTCTTCTGTTGTATCTTTCATTTCCATACATTCTGCCAGTTGTTTTTTCAGTCTTTCAATTTCTGCCTTATGTACACCCAGTGTTTTCTTTATAGCCTTTGTCTTCTTTGCCATATCTTCTTTAAACTTTTTGAATTGATTTTACATTAGTTGTTTAAATTCTTGTATCTCAGTTGAAGTGTAAGTTTGTTCCTTTGACTGGACCATAACTTCATTTTTCTCAGTGTAGGTTGTAGCTTTCTGTTGTTTAGGTATCTGGCCTCCTTGGCCACCCCAATCAGGTTTTCCTATATGAGAACAAGTTCAGGTTCCAGAAGGAGGAAATATTCAGTATCTGGTTTCCCTGATGGTGTGTCTTAGAGGATTGACACAACCTGTGCTTTTCTGCCTACCAGGTAGCGCCTGTCAGTCTATCACACCTGACTGGTGTAAGGAGGTGTAGCCTGCAGCTCTCCTCCCCCAGGCTCTGGGTTCTGGCCCTGAATGGAAGGTGGGTAGTAGAGCTGGGCCCCACCTCTTTCCTCTCAGGAAGCTATGACCCTAGAGAGAGCTCATTTGCATATAAATAGATTCATCGTTTCTCTGACTCTGCTATCGCCACCCTTGTCTGGGTCAGAGTGCTGCAAGTTTAAAATGGCTGAGGCTTTCTCTACTGTAGAGCACTGCGAGCTGAAAATGGTTAAGACTTTCTCCACTGAGCCAGGGTGACAGAGCGAGAAAGAGACAGAAAGCCCCCAGATTCACCTGTCAGCCAGAAACAGCACCCGATCCTTTGGGCTCCCCATCCTGAGACAGATAACTTCCCTGACTCTCCAAGGTCAGTCATCTCCAAAAGCCTCTGTCTGCTTGTTGGAGATTCGCAGTCTGTATTGAGCGATTAACATTAAAACCCCAGTTGGAGCTGGGCTGAGCTATATTCGCTTGTTTAGAGAGTGCTGCTCTCCAGCACCACCAGGCTTCCATGAGGGAGGGGCTCTCAGTTCTTGGCTTGGGTCCACAGTTTTTACTTACAGATTTTATGCTGCAATCTTGGGCATTCCTCCCAATTCAAGTTGGTGTATGGTAAGTGGACGGTCACATTTGCCTCTCCACAGTTATTCCGGGTTATTTACTTGTTGTTCCTGTTGTTTATTAATTGTTCCACAGAGACTAAGTAGCTTCCACTCCTCTCTATGCCACCATCTTAGCTCCTCTCATTCTTGTTTTACAGTGGGGCACTAGCAGGCACAGTAAGCTGTGGTCTTCTCAGCTTGCCTCTCCCAGAAGAGATCCTCTGCCCTATACATGGCAATCAATGGCAAATGACAGGGGGCTCCCCTATGAGGAAAGGAGAGCCAGATCTCCCAGCATCTTTTTCCTGGGATAAAGGTTCTATAACACAGAACAGTAGGAGATGAGAAATTCTGAAGGCTTGCCCCTACAGGAGAGATACTAGAACCCTAGGCTGGTTGAGGGAGTCTTGTGTTCTTTCTTGGCTTCACCCAGTTGGGATAGAACATTTTTCTGTGCATTGCTCAACATTCTCTAGAAAAACAGGAACAACTGGATACATACACTCTCTATCTTTCACACACTCTCTATATCTAGATCATCTATATCTATATCATCTATCTATATACATATATTTAAAACTTATTTTAAGGAACTGTCTTAGGCAACCATGGGTGTCAGCAAATCCAAATTCTGCAGGGCAGGCAAGCTGGCTTGAAATTACAGTAAGAGTTAATGCCTCTTGAGGCAGAAATACTTCTGATACCTGGGACTTTTTTTTGTTTCTCTTAGCACCACCAAATATTTGAATTAGGCCTACCCACACTATGGAGAATAACCTTCTGTGAGGACCCAGGACCAGGGCCCCACCCCCTCAGCTGCAGGCAGCTGCCTACATGACCGGGAAACACATTAAAAGTCTAAGACCCTCCCCTCCCCCCTCAGGGGGGAAAGCATTAATGTTTCCCTCCCCTAATCACTGTTAGCAACCAAATCTCCAAAGACCCTGCTGAAAGTCTACTGTCACAAACCTTTATAAGCCCCCACCTACTCCTCTCTCTCTGGCAAAATGCTGACTTTACTTTCCTGTCTGGCTGTCATTGAGAAGAATTGTCTCCTGTTTGTAAGTACCTAATTAAATTCATGGGTAACTCCCTGCCAGGCATATTCAGTCCTGGGGCTAATCTGGGTGGAACACCTTCTTTACTTAAATTCAAATAATTATAGATGTTACAAACCCACACCCACAAAATACCACCACAGCAATATCTAGGTGACTGTTTAACTTAAAAATTGCACACTATAACCTAGCCAAGGTGACACATAAAATTAGCCATCATAACCTGCATGGAGGGACACTGGTTGCAGATCAAATGCCAATCTCTCACTATTTGTATTGAGATTTGCTAAATTTTTAAATTAAACTCAGTTTTATTGAGATATACCCACATACCATACAATCATCCATGGTGTACAATCTAATGTTCACAATACCATCATATAGTTGTGTATTCATCACCCCAATATATTTTTGAACAATTTTCTTACACCAAAAAGAATAAGAATAAAAAATGAAAGTAAAAAGGAATGCCCAAGACATCCCCCCCATCCCACCCTATCTTTCATTCAGTTTTTGTCCCCATTTTTCTATCCATCCATCCATACACTGGACAAAGGGAGTGTGATCCATAAGGTTTTCACATTCACACTGTCAGCCATTGTAATCTACATTGTTATACAATTGTCTTCAAGAGTCAAGGTTATTGGGTTGGAGTTTGACAGCTTCAGGTATTTACTTCTAGCTATTCCAATACATTAAATCCTAAAAAGTGTTATCTATATAATGCATAAGAATGTCCACCAGAGTGACCTCTTGACTCCATTTCACATCTCTCAGCCAGTGAAACTTTATTTTGTTTATTTTGCATCCTCCTTTTGGTCAAGAAGATGTTCTCAATCCCATGAAGCCAGGTCCAGATTCATTCCTGGGAGTCATATCTTGCATTGCCAGGGAGATTTACACCCTGGGAAATCAGGTCCCACTTAGGGGGGAGGGCAGTGAGTTTACCTGCCCAGTTGGCTTAGCTAGAGTGAGAGTACCACATCCAGCAAAAAAGAGGTACTCAGGGGGAGACTCTTAAGCCCAATTATAAGCAGGTTTAGCCTCTCCTTTGCAGTAATGAGCTTCATAATGGCAAGCCCCAAGGTAGAGGGCTCGGGATACTAAAGCATCAGTCCTCAATGTTTGTGAGAACATCAGCAACAATCCAAGTGAGGAAGTTCAACATTTCCACATTTTCCCCCAGCTCCTCAGGGGGGGCCTGCATAAATTTTTTTTATTCTCTGCCCAAATTACTTTGGAATGTGTCACTATTTCACTCTAACCTATGCAATCCTACCATATCTCACTTCCTATTCAAAGTTCCATGTAATTATGTTGTTTGAACAAACTGACTGTAGAAGTTATATTGTTTAGAAAATATAGATCCTGCACCAAATAAACATCTCTTTCCTTGGTCTCACATAGAAGTTGAATTTTTAAAACAAAGTCAGTTTTGACCTTTATCCTTTGGCCCAATTTGCCCTAGTCTTAACCAGATCTGCTTCATTCATATCTCTACTTGAAGTCTGGGCTCTTTTTCAGCTTTTTTTTTTTTTTTTTTTTTTAACAGTTGCCATATGCTAATACTGACATTCATATTTGCCTAGCCCTAGCTCTGAGTTTCAGGTGTCACACAGATACCCAATGTTCCAGAGATCAATCAGGTTATAGACAAAGAGATCAGAATCTCAGAGTTTGGAGACAGCCATTACAATTCAAGAACAGATTAGATGGCTATAATAGCTTACAATGTAGGGACCATTACAATAATCATTCCCCTGATAGGCTGTGCTCTAAGATTCAGTTCTGAGTTTACACATTGTAGTTAGTCCATATTGGTGAGGCATTATAATGTTTGCCTTTGTTTCTGGCCTACTTCATTCAAAATGCTGTCTACAGCATCCATTCACCTTGTTGCAGTCTCACAGCTTCACTCCTTCTTGTAGTTGCTCAATATTCCATTGTATGGATACACCACAGTTCACCATTCTGTTTCTCAGTCAGTGTACCCTTAGGCCACCTCCACCCATTGCAAATCATGAACACTGCCACCATAAACACCAATGTGCAAATGTCCATTCATGTCCCTGCTCTCAGATCTTCAAGTACATGCCCCCAAATGAGGTTGCAGGACCTTATGGCCCCCACATACTTAGCTTCTTGTGGAACCACCACACTGACCTCCAGAAAGGCTGTACCATTCTGTCTCCTCATCAACAGTAACTAGGTACATCCCTCTCTCCATGTTTTCTCCAGCACTTTTATCCCTAATTATATTTTACCTACAATTTCATAGAGATATATTCTACAATCAGTTGTTCACAGTATCATTATATAGTTGTACATTTATCACCATAGTCAGCACTTGAACATATTGATTACTATGAAAACAAGTTTTTGTTTTTGTTTTTAGTGAATAATAAAAAAGAAAAGTAAAATGTCATACAATTCAATACAATAGTAAGGACAGACAACACTACCACTACCAAGAGTCGCATATCCCTCCCTTATATCCCCCTCTCATACAATTTAACTTTTTTATATTGCCTTTGTTACATTTAATGGAAGCATATTACAATGTTACTGCTGACCATAGGTTCCAGTTTGCTTTGATTATGTTTTTTCCCAAATACCATCCCTTTTCCAACACTCTGCATGGTTGACATTCATTTGTTCTCCCACATGTAAAAATGTTTTTATATTTGTACATGTAGTAACAGTCATTGACCACTCCAGTTTTTGCTAAGTTATAAGTCCCAGTCTTTATCATCCATCTTTACCTCTGGTGTCATACATGCCCCTATCCCACCTCTTTCAGCTTTATTCACAGACATCTTTGTTCAGCGTACTTAAAATATTGTGCTACCATCTCACGGTGTTATGCTATCTGTTTCTGGATCTATACAGTCAATCCTGCTGAGCATTCTGTAGTCCTTCAGTATCAAATGCCCAATCCTTACCCTCTTTCTATCTCCTGATAGCCTGTGTTATCAGCTTTCAATTCTCAAATTTTGCTCATTATACTACATTTAAAATAAATTTTCCTCATTTTCTCTATGCCCTTAGAACAATTCTCAAAATGGTTGTTGGTTGCTTGGTTATAATTTTGTTGTTTGGTTGCCTGTTTATAATTTTCATCGTTCAGCTGCTTCACTGGGGAGATGTCCACAGTGCTGCTGACACCGACACTTTGAAAGTTGTTCTCATGACTCATTCTTCTAAACATATTGTTCTACCCACCCCCTTAAAATTGTCATGATTCTCATGATTTTATATTTGATCTCTTGTACTTTCTTTTTCCTCTACATATTTATCACCTCCATGAAGATGGCTCTCTGCTTCTCTCCTGAGTGCCAATCTGGCATTCCAACTTGGTTCTGAGCAGCCTTTCCTGAGCACTAAAATGCCAGTTAAACGCAGCATGCGCCAATTGCAATTAGCAATATTTTCCCAAAAATAACCCATTTCTTATTTCCCAAAATCAGCTAATGGCAAAAGGAATTCCTTATTTCAGTAGGAATTTCAAACTACCCTCAGCTTTTAATCCCGAGATTCATGGGGTGGAGCGGAGGGGAGATCTTTCCTTTCCATAACCATTACCACTGGTTTACTCCAAATACTCCTCACCCAGTCTGAGCTATATTAAGCATGCACCAATCCCACTACCCTGTTGTGATGGAAGCTGCTAGACTGGAAATATTGAGACTTGACTATTTATGCACATTTCCAGTGCAGTGTTCTATGCAACACACCAGGACTAACTTAATCATGAAATTCCACCTCTACCTGTATTACACACTACCTTTCCTGAAGGCTAGGTGAACCAGTTCAATCTTTCTCAGGAAAATGGAAGTAAAATATCCAGAGGAAGTCCTCTAGGAGGTGAGGGACACATATTACGACAGCTTCTCCATTGATCTGATTATCTCATTTTCTCCCTCTCCAATTTTTACCCCATAGCAATGTAAGAAAAATATGCCCATAGTCCTGATAAGTTCAACCTCTGTTTAGAAAATTTGTGGGGTGTGTTATAGTACAAAACAATATGATAGAACTGAGATCAAATATATTGGTCATTTCAATAAACGTAAACGATCCTAAATTCACTCATTTTAAAATCTAACACTTCCCTGTAGCACCTCTATCAGAATCTTCATTATTACAAACCATTATCTGAATTTTTATAAGTAACATTGTGGAAGCCTGTCACAAAATAATCTACTTATAAAATGGAAATTTCATGTCAGTGTGTGCTAGCACAAATAAGGATCATCATTATCATGACAGAAAGAAAGCCAAACAAAGAGATGGTTATAAAATCAAAGATTTGATCTCGTTTCCAGAGAGCTGGAAGTCGTCAGTCCTGACCTCATGAGAAAAAGCTGAACAAACTGAAAATCAACAGTTCTTCTCATATCCATCAGAGAATCGAGGTTACAGTTCAAAACCCTTACCAAAAACCTTGGGGAAACAGACAAACACAAAGAACTCCAAGGTACCAGGAGCAGAAGCTACAATTGGAACTCAGTAGCAGTGCTTAGAAGTCAATTGGCTAGTTGTGGAGACAACTTGCACTAGCAGTAAAGACAAAAACTCCCAGGAGCCAAGCTATAGATAGATCCCCCACTGTTTATGAGTTTTACCTCTAGGACCCCAACAGATTTTCAAGGGGAAAATTGGAAAAAACTCCTCTTGTGATTCCAGCAGGGGGAGGAGGAAAGTTACCATGCCAAGAGTGTTCTTTCTCCTTAACAATGACCTGCTCTTAAGGGAGATTATTTTAACGGAGCATAAATAGCTTAGTTTTTACCAGAGCCCAATTATGGTAAGTTTGAAGCTGTTATGCACCCCAGAAAAGGTCATGTTCTTTTAATCCATTCCTATGAGTGAAGACCTATTGTGGGTAGGACTTTTTGATTAGGTTTTTTCAATTGAGATGTGACCCACCTTATTCAAGGTGGGTCTTAATCCTCTTACTGGAGTCCTTTATGAGAGGATAAAACACATATAGAAGTTAAGAGATGAAATAGAGAGAAACACTTATAGAAGTTTAGAGTAAAGCCCTGGAGAAGCTAAGAGACGACCACAGAGAAGCTAAGCTGAAGCCACTGAAGCCAGAAGCTAGAAACAACAAAGCTCAGGAGAGAAGAACCAGCAGACATTGCCATGTGCCTGGCCATGTGACAGAGGAGCTGAGGATAGCAGGTAGCCAGTCTCCAGAGAATATATTACCTTACTGATGAGTGGGATGCCTTAAAAGGATTAAGGCCTACCTTGAATGAGGTGCATCACATCTCAACTTAAGATCTCACTCACCAAAAGATCCTACTTACAGTGGGTCCACAGGATTGGATTAGCTTTAAGAATATGACCTTTGCTGGGATACACAGAGCTTAAAACCATCAAAGGCCTATATCTGTTAAAGATACTGAATAAATAGCTAATAACCTTTCAAAACAGAAAGCACCAGGCCAAGATAGTTTCAATGGTGAATTCTACCAAACATTTAAGAAGAAATGTCACCAATTCTCTACAATTCCTGAAAGATTGAAGCAAAAGGATCACTTTCTAACATACTTTACAAGGCAAATATTACCTTAATATCTAAACCAGAAAAAGGCATTACAGGAAAGGAAAACTATGGACCATTATACCTCATGGAACACAGATACAAATGTTTTCAACAAAATATCAGAAATCAAATCAACCATTGTATAAAAAGAATTATAAACCATGATCAGGTGGCATTTATTCCAGTAATGCAGGACTGGTTCAACATCCAAAAACCAATTAATGTAATGCACCCATCAGTAGGCTGAAGAAGAAAAACCATATAACAAGATTAATAAATGCAGAAAAAACATTTGATAGAATTCTACATCTATTCTTGCCAAAAACCTCTCAGCAACTAGGAATAAAGGAGAATTTCCTTAACTTGACAAAGAACAGCTACAAAGAAGCTACTGCAAATGCCATATTTCATTTTGAGAAATTAGCCCTAAGACTGGGAAAAGTTAAGGATGTCCCCTCTCATGAGTCCTCCTAAACTTTGTACCGAAAGTCTTAGCTAATGCACTAAGGTAAAGGTGTACAGATAGGGAAGGAAGAAATAAAACTGTCTTTGTTCACAGATGGCATGATTGTCTATGGAGAAAATCCCCAAAATTGGAATTGACAAAACAACAACATAACCCTCCAGGAACTAATAATGATTATTGCAAGGTTAGAGGATACTAACCCCATATACTAGCAATGAACAATTGAAATTTGAAGTTAAAATCACATCACCGTTTACATTAGCACTCAAAAACAGAAATACAAACTAAAGGACAAATGGGGTGGGATGGGGGGATGATTTGGGTGTTCTTTTTTCACTTTTATTTTTTATTCTTGTTCTGGTTCTTTCTGATGTAAGGAAAATGTTCAGAGGTAGATTGTGGTGATGAACGCATAACTATGTTATCATACTGTGGACAGTGGATTGTATATCATGGATGATTGTATGGTGTGTGAATGTATTTCAGTAAAACTGAATTTAATAAAAAAAACAGAAATACTTAGGTAAATCTAAGTACAAAAAACTGTAGAACAATATTTATTTGAGAAGAACTACAAAACTCTGAAAAAAGTGATCAAAGAAGGTCTAAATAAATGAGATTTTCCATATATCTAAATAGGAGAACTCAATATTGTGTAGATGCCAGTTCTTCCCAATCACATCCTTAAATTCAATGCAATCTCAATCATAATCCCAACAGGTTACTTTGTGGATATTGACAAATGGGCCCTAAAGTTTATATGGAGAGGGAAAAGACCCAGAATAGCCAATACAATATTGGAGAAGAACAATTTTACTGGGAACTAACACTAACCAACTTACTATAAGACTACAATAATGAGAATGGTGTGACACTGTCAGTAAAACAGACATCAATCAATGGAACAGAATAGAGAACCCAGAAATAGACCCACAGAAATATAATAAAGTAATCTTCAACAAAGGATCAGCAGTAACTCAAGGGAGAAAGAATAGTCTTTTCAAGAAGTGGAACAAATTGATATCCACATGCAAAAAAAAAAAAAAGGAATCTGTACATTGACTTTCAGTAAAATTAACTCAAAATGGATCACAGTCCTTAAGGTAGAGCACAAAACTATAAAATTTCTATATGATAGCAGGAGTAATTCTGTGAGACCTGGGATTTCACCATTTGTTTTCAGATACAATGCCAAAAAGCACTGTCTGTGAAATAAATTAACAAAATGAACTTCATTAAAATTAAAAACTTTTGCTCTGTGAAAGACAATGGTAAGAGAATAAGGACAAGCCACAGACTGGGACAATGTATTTGCATAAGGACTTTGATTAAGGACTTTCATCTAAAATATACAAAGAACTCTTAAAAGTAAACAATAAGAAAATAATAAACCCAATTATAAAGTGGGCAAAAGCTCTGAAGGGACACTTCAACAACAAAAAAAAATATGCAGATGACAAATAAGCATATGAAAAGATGTTAATAACCTATGTCATTAGGGAAACAAATTAAAATAAGGAGATATCACTGTACACTGGTAGAAGGGCTAAAATCAAAACACTGACCACATCAAGTGCAGGAGAGGATGTGGAGCAACGGGGAATCTCCTTCATTGCTGATGGAAATGCAAAAAGGTACAGCCACTTTGGAAAACAGTCCGGTAGCTTTTTACGAGGCTAAACATAGCTTGGCAATTGTGCTCCTAAGTGTTTCCTCTGAGTTGAAATTCTCTGACTACACAAAAACTTGCAGAGGGATGTTTATTCATAATTGTCAAAAACTGGAAATCACCAAGATGTCCTTCAATAGGTGGATGGATAAACAAACTGTGGTGCATCCAAACCATGAAACATTATTTAAAGAGATAAAGAAATGAGCTATCAAACCAGGAAAAAAGATGGAGAAACCTTAAATGCATAATGCTAAGTGAAAAAAGTCAGTCTGAAAAGGTTACCTGCTGTAGGATTCCAACAATATGACATTCTGAAAAAGGTACAACTGTAGATACAGTAAAAAGATCAGTGGTTTCCAGGGGTTTAGGGTGTAGGAGATGAAAGGAAGAGGGACAAATAGTTGGAACAGAGGATGTGTTTAGGGCAATGCAACTATTCTGTATGACAAGGTAAGGGTGGGCATATGCTATTACACATTTGTCAAAACCCATAGAATTGTATACACAGGGAGTGAATCCTAGTGTAAACTATGGACTTGGGTTAATAACATTGTATCAGCATTGGTTCAGCAATTGTGTAACAAATGTAACACACTAATACAGGATATTAATAAGGGAAACTGGGGAAGTGGGTGGTACATGGGAATGGTAATTTTGTGTAGTTTTTTGGAAATCTAAGGCTGCTCTAAAAAATGAAGTTTATTAATTAAAAAAAGAAATGAAAAGTTTAAAAGCAGTCAAGGAAGGCCATGATCATCTGGGGAAAGACTTTGACACCATCAAGAACTGTAAAGAAGCATCCCTTCTGCTGAATTATTTGAAATATTTAATTTGATTATAAAAACTTGTGTTGCTACAGTCTGAGTATGAGTCATCTTTTAACTATATTTACATATATTATATGATTTATGTAAAATAAAGTTTTGATTTAAGAACCACCTCAACTTTTTGTTATAAGGGAAAACTTTTCTCTTCTGACCCTTAAATAAAATCTTAACTCACATGAAGAAAATTCTATGGTGGCTTAATTGCATTGAGACTTCAGTATTTATTTTTAATAGAATAAAAGCATTTTGGTTGCTTCAACATTAATAACAGTTTAAGTATATTTCAGCCATCAATGTGTGCCACTGCAAACTTCATTCTCAATTCATGATCATGAGTTCTTCTATTTCTGCCTTAAAAAATCTAATCCTGAGTTCCAGAGGGAAGCCTGATTAATTAGATTTCAATAAAAAATGTCTTTGAGATGATTTCCCTTCTGGAAATTGATAAAGCAGAGGTAAGAAAATATATTGCAACAAGTGAACAGATTACATTAGAACATAAGATTACAGAAGCAGTTTATCATTCATGATACACATCCAGCCAAATATTTTTTAAAGGTATTGTGTGGGAAAGGTGCCATTTCATGAACGAATTCAGCTGGGCAGAAATCCCATAAAGCTGAACTACCACTAGCACTGTAATATCTTCCTATTATGAAGTGTCAATTCTTCAATTTACTTCCTGTGGATTATGGTAATAATTTTGAAAAAGGAAAGCAAAACATTACAGTAATGGAGCTTTCTAAGTTATACGTTCAGGTCTATGACATTAAGGAAAGTGTTATCACTAAAGTAATAAACTTGATAATATTGAAAAATTCTATATTTGATCTCCCTCCAATCCCAGCGAAATACAAACATAATGAAAGCAGGAACTGTTCACTGCTTGAGTTATATTTCTAATTGTTTGTGCTTTATTCCAAATCAATTTTTCTTTAAATCTACTACTTGGAAGCCAAAATGTCCCAGAAGGAATGTAGTGGCAGAGGGAATCAGAAAAATAATGGATTTAGAAGGAAGCAAAGTAAGAATTGTGCCTCAGAGTAATAGATTGAGTTTGCATGTGCCCAAAAGATAAATCACAGCAGGCCATAGGGCAACTGTCCACCCCTCATCTCATGGTGGTAGAAGTTTCCTACAAATAACGCTACCAAGAATCCCTAATCTTTGGTAGGACAGTATCTCTGCACACCGTGGGGAGGTAACCAAGAAATAGGAGTGTAGGAACAATGGTTCTTTCTTCTTTTCACTTGTAGTAACATATATATATATATCACAAACTTTACCATTTAGCCATTTTTAACATTTAGCCATTTTTAAGTGTGCACTGCAGTGGTGTTAATAATTACATTCCTTTTAAAAGTAACTGGAGTAACCAGGTAGACTACACCATGGGTGTTGGGGAGGCCCTGCTGACTGCTATGGCTCATTTATACACCTTTCTTCTATAGTAGGGGAGAGAACAGTACCTTATGGCACATCTAGAATTTCACTAAATGCTCACATGCTATAACATTTAATTAGGTAAGTTCACATGCAGGAGAAATTTTTGCATGGTAAAAAGCAACTGAGTTTATATATAAAATATTTAGAAAGCCAAAATGGAGGAAATTATTCCTAACAAATATAAGGTTTCTATTATTTGTATCAAATGATTAAGTTCAGTCTCTTTTTTTGAACTCAGAATAATATATATAGCATATGTATAGAGTTATAATAAATGTATATAATTTTATAGAGGGATGACTTGAATTTTTAAAAAATGTAAAAATATTTTATTTTAAAATCATCTGACATTTAGACTGGGTGTAAAAATAAACCAGTGTCTCTTAATAAAGATTATTCAGAAAGTCCCTATGTTAAATGTTTCTCCTTGTAATTTATAGCTGAGGTATCATAAAAATTAATTTTCCATAAGAAACATGCTGCCAAACATCAGAATGATTGTGGAACTACAGAATTACATTTGAAGTTTTGTGGCTTAAAAAGCAACTCTGGTGTAAATCTCCTTGTTCCTGCATTATCACTTTGGCTAAGATGTTTTCTGGAGTAACCTGTATTTATGAAGGCTTACTGGTCTTATTTTAGACATGCCTCTGAACCTTTGAAAAAAATGCAGTATAAGTGCACAAAGTACATAGTGTTTAATGCTTTTTAAAAATCAGTAACTTTTCAAACTTGGTTGAGCAGAATTATTTTCAGTGAAAATTGCATTTATCCTGGTTTAACACTAATTTTGAAATATTCTAACATCTTCTGTGAGCAGTTGTGGGAAACATTACAAATACCCATTTGCTTATTTTTCTAAAAATAAAACTAGATATAATCTATCTCCTTAAAGAAAATAAAAGCTGAGGTAAAATTATTTGTCTTGAGTCAAGAGTATATGATTTGAGATTTATAAACACACTCCTATATATTCAAATTTATTCACAGATCAGAATTAATTATTCATTTTTCTATTTGCAGAACTTAACACAATGCCTAGAAAATACAGCAGGGAAAAAGCATTTATTGAATAGATGAAAATTACTTAACCCCAGAAAGTGTTTTGAATTCTTAAAATCAAGCATTCAAATACCAGCCACTGGAGCAGTTCAACACCAGTAAGGATTCATGATTTTTTTCCATACCCACACAAGATATGGTGGAAAAACCTGACATAATCCTCTGGTACCTCTCCAGAACAAACAGATATACTTTTGCTTTTATAGGTTATTTCAGGTGGAACTGGGAAGATGATGTTCTATAACTTGAAGGAGATGTGAGACTCATGGCATCAGGTGATTTTGAAAGACGTATTCATTGTTTTCAAAGACTTTTATTTGTAAAACTACTACAATCTCCATTGATTATATTATCTGCTGGTTATTTTATTTGCAAAAATTTGTGCTAAAATGTATATAATATTCATGTCCCAAACAATTAAGTTAAACTTAAGGCAAAGATATTCTAAAGACAGCATTTCATTTTTCATACTTTTTAAGAAAATGCTGTGAAAGCTCAATGAGGGCCTGGATTGTTAGTTTTGTATTATCTAAAACAACTAGAAATACACAATTTCTTATTTGAAAGAATATATCTTTACGCAGCTTGAAGTAACAGAACAAGATTTCAGGTGTGCAGAAGGATTAAATATATTATTTTAGCTATTCTTGATGACATCAAAAAGATAAAACTATTCAATTTAATTCATTTATGCAGCGGATGTGGTGCAAAGGTGGCTGCATTCTCTTTTATTTGGTTGCATCAATCTAGTTGGTGGCACACTGGTGAACAGTGAACCCTCAAACAGGACAGCTAAAACAAATGACACTGGACATCTCTTTGCCCTCTTCTAACCGATAGTGCCCTTGGAAACAATACTGCAATACTGTAAACTCAAACTTCAGCCCAGACTGTCATTCCAGCCTAGTCTGCCTCCCAGCTAAACAAAAAAAATGACTTTTGTAATACATCAAAATAATGGACAATATTTTTGAGCCAGAAGACACAAGGACCCAGTGCTCCAAATTAATATTCGTATGTTTGGGCCCCCATGGTGGTCTCAGGTGCCAGTTCACATTTCCCCTCTGTCCTTTTCTTCCTTTCCTTTACTGCTATAATTTCCAAGGTTACTTCCCATAGTACTGTTTGTCCCTAATGCATAGATGCTTCCTCTTTCAGCACACACCTTCTGTCCCCAGATTAACCCTGGCTGCCAGGAGGCTCAGGTAGGTACTGACCAGGACCCCAGCCCAGACGGATGTTAGACCCTTGGCACATCTGTTATTTTGCTCTTCACACCTTACAGGAGCCCCAGCACTTGTGTGCTGCGAAGCATTTCATTTTTATTTGAAAAGTGGTTCCTTTCTAAGAAAAAAATACATATACTTTTTCGGACATGAGTTAGGAAAAACATGCATGCGAATCACAAGAGTGTACAATTTGCGAATGCACTCAGTACCAAAATTTAGGTTTAATGTTTCTTTTTTAAGGCTGAGGAACATATTTAGCTAAAGAGTGTTTTATAATGAATAAAAATTTCCCAGTCCAAACATAGGACCACATTACGAAACAGCACCTGAAATTAAATTTTAGTTTCCCACACTCAGGTATAATTTATAACACGGTCTTTATATGGAGAAATATCCAACATTCCATGCGCTGCTGAGCAGGATTTGGGGCAGCTTGGTGCGGGGACCTAGGCTGAGTGGCAGTGGAAGCCTGTCCCAGGGGCCAGGGATGGATGAATTATCCAGAACGAAAGGTGGAGCCAGAGCACGCTGTGAAACTCGAGAACAAAGGGTTCAGCCAGTGTAGGAGTGAGGCCATGATGAGGGTCGCTGGTCCAAACATTTCATTTATTTACAGCCTCAAACAGGCCGTAATAAAAATACAAAACAAAAAGAACAAAAAGTAATTGAAGATCTGAGACAATGTTCACAGTGCAATAGCAAATAAAAACGAAAAATTGAGACGGATTTTCTAGAAAATGTAGGTGCCACTTGCATTTGTCCAAAGCAAACAACTGGTAAAAAAAAGTCAAAAAAAAAACTCCCTGGTGTTTTTATTTTCCCTCTACACTTGCTCTCTCTCTGTTTCAAAAGCTCACAGCCCCCGTTCACCTTGGCAATAGGGAATATGTCTGTCGAACACTTCAGAGCATTCTGTGCCTTCTGTCTGGATATGGCAAATTTTTTTCAATAGCAAACTCCTTTACTCCATAGAAGATTCCACAAAGAAATAAAATAGTGTGCAGATGTTAACCAAGAGCATCTGCTGGTGTCTGTCTCTCCACACACAGGTATATAAATACCTGCACCCTCACGAGGTGTGGTAGTGACTCCTCACGCCTTCTCATTCGTCTTGCAACCAGCATGCACTGAGAGCCTCCACTTGCAGCTCTGCCAGGAAGGGGAAAAGCATGGTCCCTGCCCACAGGGAGCTCAAATCCGGAGAGAGACAGGCTGTTAAACAACCAAGGATCCTACCACCTAAAGCGCCAAGTCAAGGTAAGTGCCTGATACATGCCCAGACCACGCCAGAGCACGGAGAGTGAGTGAGCTGGGTGTTGGAGGAGATGGATGAGCAGAGGGGTGGGGCAGAAGGAACGACATATGGAAGAGAAAATAGAAAATCATCAAAAATTTATAGAATCTTGATGACGAGTGCAACACTTGGTTTGGGGATGTGAGATGAATCAGGCATTCCAAAGAGGCCCCAGGTGTGGTGGAGGAAATGCAGCCTGGGAACATGCAATATTACCATGAAGGTGAGAATGGTGGATGGTGAGCTCCGAGTCTGCCCCTCCTGGGGTGGCCTCCTCAGGAGAAAGCAGATTGCGTGTGGGGTCTCCGCGGATGGACTGGCGCCCGGTGCGGGTGAGCGCCCGGGATGCGGTCCCAGGAGCTCTGGACAGCACAGCTGCTTGGCTGCTGCAAAGCGAGCCTGCAGTGCATGCATTTAGACTGCCGTAGGGTCCATTTACACGACGACGTGTGGGGCAACCCACCCCTGTGCTTCAGTCACACTCCAGAACTTACTTATTTTTCTCTAACGTATTGCAGAAAAAGTTTTTTTTAATGTGTATATAAATAGAGCAATTTTCAGGTTGTCAAGAGAACGCCTGTGTACTGTCTCTTTTCTCCCAGGCGTGTTATTTTACTCGCGTGTGGAGAAAGATGACATTTATCCATAAAATATCATTTGCATTTTCTCATTAGCATAGCAGTTAGTGACACTGACCTTTGGGGTCAGGCAGACCCAGGATTGAACCCTGACTGCCACTTAATAACCGGAAGACATTGCACATAACCTCTTACACCTCATTTCCCTCATTTCAAAAATGACGGCAAATATAAAACCTACTGCACGGACTGCTGCAGGGCTGAATTTGATAATGGAGGGGAAATAGCAAGTTAGTGCCTAACTCATGTGAAAACTCAATACCCACAGCTGTTCCTTCTCCCCGCACCCCCCTTCTCTCCGCCTTCTCGTCCCCATCCTCCTCCTCTCCCTTCTTCCTCTCCTTCTTCTCTTTCCCCAGCATTTTCCCCTTCCCTTTTTAATTCTTCTTATTATTAATTCATTTTAATTTTGTGGGTTTTTTTTAATATAGTGTTCTCACATTGCTGGTGAACTATTAAATTAAACCTAGGTCTTTACAATAAATGCAATCGTTTTAATCTTAGGTTCAAAAAATCAAAGCAAGTGCATCCTTTAGTGAGGTCCTTTAGTGATGGTGACACGAATGAATGCCACTGAAGGAATTCTAAAGAGCAGGCAGCTCCACAGCAATAGACATGCTTCTCTATGTATAATTATATTCTGTTCACCGATTTCTGCTTTGACTGTGTTTTAGTTTGTTTGCTTTACTTTCTTTTAGACCTCTTTGATCCTTTATTAGCTCCTGACACCTCACTGAACTGGAGCTCTTGCATTCTCTTCTCTTCTCTTCTCTTCTCTTCTCTTCTCTTCTCTTCTCTTCTCTTCTCTTCCTTCCTCTTCCTTCTCTCGCTCCTCCTTTTTTCTCCTATTCCTCCTTCTTCTATTTCTCTCTCTTCCTCTCTCTCTCTCACTTTAATGTATGACATCCAGTCAAATCTATCTGCATGGTTGTTTCAAATCCTCTTTTTATCCCAGATTCTCTTTCCCTTGCAAAAACAGGAAGGGCTTTGAAGAAAGGAGACTTGCAATCCTGAGAGCAATGTGTACCAAGTAGAAATGAACAGTTCCCGAGCTGGTATGCCATCAGGCAACATATGAAGCATTTTGCACATATTAACCCAGCTGATACACTAGCATCTTCATAAAGTAGTGCAATATTATTTTCCATTCTGAAGGTATGAAAATTAAGGCTGAAATAAATTCACCTGTTCATGATGACAAAGCTAGTAAACAGCTTTCTATGAGGCAAAATCAGCACCTTCTAAGCTCCAAAGTAGGTTCTTGCCACTGTGCCCACCTCAAACACCTGGCTCCCTTCATTTTTAAATTTTCTCTACCTTTTAATAACCCCTGCTGTGAATTCTCCCCTTTCCATCTTCCACACATGATATGATCAACAACAGTGGGAAATGGGAAGGTACCTCAAATTCAGAACTTTATGAATCAGTGTACAGAGAGGATCTGCAAGCCAGGACACTGTCTCATCCTCACTGGTGTAAATGACCACCCCACAGGACTCTCCTGAGTGCTTACGGAGTTAGCGCACACCTTCATAAGATACAGAATTTGACCCGAGGACACAAGTGAAAGAAACAAATGCACACACGAATCATAACAACAACCCAACCAACATATCCAGCTACACTCCAGGAGAGGCCTTTGGCCTCAGTGTGTGGGAATGAGGTAGTGATTTGGGGGGTGGGAGTGTCACCAAGAAATCAGAGGGTCAAGGAATGAGATGGAAAGTTACTCAAAGGGGAGAGGATTGGGGTAGCAGAGATGATCCTGGCAACAAAAAGAGAAATTCAGAGCATGTTACTGGTCTTGTTTTCTTCTTAGAATACGTAAGTGAACACAGGGGGATCCCATGAGTAACTTTTCCCTCAGGAACGGTATTAGTTAGGGTTCTCTAGGGAAACAAAATCAACAAGAGATATCTGTAAATATAAGATTTTATAAAAATGTCTCATGTAACTGTGGGGATGCATGAGTACAAATTCTGTAGGACAGGCAGCAAGCTGGTAACGCCAATGAAGATGTGCAAAGAACTCCTCAGGAGAGGCTGGCTAGCCGAGTAAGAAGAAGTGAAGGTCCTTTCTCTCTCTTCCTTAAAAGTCTTCAACTAATCGGATTCAATCCAGCTGATTGAAGTCTCTCATTGTGGAAGACATGCCCTTCATTAATGTAATCAGTCACAGGTACAGCCAATTTACTGATGATTTAATAAACCAGCCTCTGGTTTGTTAACTAACCACAAATGTCCTTGCAGTAATGGTTAAGACAGTGCTTGCTGGACCAGACACCTGGACACCATCACCTGACCAAGTTGACACAGGAACCTAACCATCACAGGTATCAATACCCAGAGCATGCCCGGACCATGCCCGAATGTGCCCAGACCCATGCCTGACCCCTGCCTGGACCATGCCTGGACCTCATTCAGATCATGCCCAGGCTATACCCAGACCCTTCACCTCAGATGTTTCTGCCCACACCCTTCATCCTTCTGCTCTGTTCTATTTAACTTTCTTTTAAATGTCTCTGTTTTCAAACTATAAAATGTACAAATTCTTTACTGAAAGCAATGAGATGTAAGAAGTCAGAGCACTGCTCTGTACCAAAAGGATCAGGTTGCTGAGTTGATGTTTTCGTGACTGCCCCAGTGGCCTTGCACATTTTGCACATCCTCTCTGGATGAGCTTCCTCATGGGTCAAAGAGAAGGGGTGGAGAAGGCACCTTTACTCCTTCCTGGTTTAAAAAGTAGAATTCTACATCCAAGTGAGAGTGAAGAAAAACACAGACCATGTATTTTCTTAATTCTATTATTTGACCAATTTCTTTTTCATTCCAGAAGAAAATAAAACACATGGATGAGTATAATACACGAAACCCCCATATGCTGGCTTTTATGAATCTAGTCTCATCCTGGTTGCTGCCTTCAAATGGTTATCCAGGCTTCTCAGAGCAAGAGGAAGTGAGGCTCATTCTTCTTTCATTACCTAGAACCCCCTCTCTGTGCAGTCCACTTCCTATGCCCATATTTCAGACTTGTGTCTCTTCTCTTTGAATTTGGTGGGTTGGAATCACTGTGTCTTCCCCATCTCATTATTAAGTCATGGAATCAAAGCCCAAAATATATCTACTTTTCCTCGCTACCACTCTTTGTGTACACACCAGTAGCATCTGTCCCATGGATCTTGGGAACAGAACCATCTCCTGGTCTCTGAGCAGTCTTTTGCCTTTCAGTTCCTTTTCACACAGTAGCTAGAGTGAACTTTCCAAAACAAATGAAGCCATGCCATTTACCGTTGCTGGAGACCAGCTAGTAATTCCCTATTGCACTTCAGATTACATAGATTCCTTGGCTTTAAATTCCCATATGATCATGCCCCGATACCTGCCCTCTCTCCTCCCCTCTCTCCCCTAAGAGGGCCTTGGGTCAGTTCCTCTGGCCTGCCAGGCCCTCTCCACCCTGAGGAGCTCTGCTCCAGCTTCTGCTTAGAGAACTCATCCCAGTCTTCATGGGGCTTGCTTTGCTCTGTCAATTACATCTCAGTTTACTTTTTTCCTCCTCCACGAAGGCTTCCCTGAGCAAGTTTAACCATTACTTTTCTTTTTTCATGATATTTTACAATTTTCTGCATAACATTTACCAGTACCATATGCTTGTTTTTTTTTGTTTGTTTGGTTTGTTTGTTTGTTTTTGCTTCTCTGTTTGCTTATTCTCTCTCCCACACACCTCCCAAACACACACACTTGGAAATACGTTTCATAAGAGCAAGAAATGAGTCTGCTTGATTCAGCCTCATGGCCTGGCAGAAGTCAGCCTATATATATACATATATGTGTGTATATATATATACGGAATAAATATAACACATATATATTTATAATAAATATAAAAATCCCATATGTATACATATATATACACATATATTTATTTAGAATAAATATAAAAATGGTGAAGCGCAGACAGTGAGTGACTGATTTTCCATCCAATTCTTTCTGTCTGTATCAAAGGTGTTTAGAACAATTTTATGCAAAACTTCACTTTACAAACACAGAGAATGCTTCTCTTTCTATTCCTCTCTGTTTTCTATGTACATATTCACAGACTAAGCTTTCAGAGAACACTTTGTTTTCCTTAAAGCACTGTAAAGAGCATGCCCCACTCTCAACTGTAAAATCTCATTAAATTTGCTACTTATTGCAACTTAATCTGGATGATCATTGCTCTTTAGTAAATTGGGAGGTAAATCTTGAGAATTAATAATAGTTGTCAAGAAAGGGTGCAGGTCTTTCTAATTTTTTACTCATACTAATTTTTTAAATAAAAATAATAATGAAGATCTCAGGGAGCCAATATAATTTGTCAAAGGAGCTGTTACCTGAAAAATAAATGAACTGCAATTCCATGCACCTCAACTCCAAAATGAGCAAAAAAAAAAAAAAAAAATTGAAAAATGTAAAAAAAAAAGGCTGAAAGCAGGCAATACAACAAATTTCCAACCCTATTGTCAGAAACAAAGCCAAAAAATTGTTCAACTTACATATATGTCAAATGGAATCTTTCCACGTACAAATATGCTTTAGTTAAGTGTTGTAGGCACACAGTTATTGTGGTATTTTAAAACAGGATAAATCTTTTCTAAATCTGAAAGTAATCATCCCCTTCTTGTGGACAACCTTTGATTTATGTGTACAGAGAAAGTGTCGGTTGTGGTTATTACAGTGCTATCTTGCAAAGCCTGTGCATGCCAAAAGCATTCAGATTGGCTTTATAGAGTTCTCATACTGAAAATAGCAATAAGAAGAAACATTATCAGGCATCTCTGCCACAGGGTAGAGACTGTGTGCCAACCCCACAACCCAGCACAATTACAATAATTTTGCAGGCCAACTGCTGCATGTATCATGTGGAGAGTCACTGAGACCTGAACCATGGGAAACTCAGATAGCTTTATATCAGGAAGCCAACAACAAGCACACAAAGGTAAACTGCATAGGAGATTCTTAATGTGAACTCCCTAGAAATCTAAGAAATCATTTCATTGAACACTACCATAAGTAAAGAAGAATTAAAATATTTTGGAATAGCCCTTAATAATCTTGTCACCTGCTGTGACTATAAGTTAAGACATACTAAATTTTATTTCTAGTGATTTATAGTAGGGACCTTTTTCTTTAAATATTATTTCAACAAATATGCGTTTATATGCACAGCCTTAGCCACCTCAAAATCAATTTTAGTTACAGACAGGGTTTAGACTGACACAATGACTTACTAATTGAAAATCTCTAAATACTTTGGAATATTTTGGATATAACAACTTTTCTCAAGGACCATTCTCTGGAACATCAATCCCAAGAAGTGAACATCAAACCCAACCCAGAAACATGTTCATTCTACATGTGTTTTTGCTAATTTAACAATGCACAGAATTCTTTTATGTTGCTAGAGTAATTGTAGCAATATCATACTACTACTAATACTTTCAGAATACATTCTGGGAAACGTTCATCAATAAAATATATTACCAAAGACTATTTTTTTTTCTAAAACATCATATTTTTTTTAAAAGAGAATCATTGAGAGGACTCGGGCAAGATGGCAGCATAGAGAGGAGTGGAAGCTAAGTAGTCCCCCTGGAATAACTACAAAAAACCAGAAACAACTAGTAAATAATCCAGAATAACTGCGGGGGGACAAACGAGATCATCCATTCATCATACACCAACCTGAATTGGGAGGAATGCCCGAGAACACAGCATAAAATCTGTAAGTAAAACCTGCGGAACCAGGTCGGGAGACCCCCTCCCCCATAGCCCGAGCTGTGGAGCCTCGTGGTGCCAGAGAGAAGCTCTCTCCCAGCAAGCGAATACAGCTCAGCTGAGCTCCAACTGGGGTTTTAAGTAGCAAGTGTGAACTGCTCACTACAGGTACACATCCCCAAAAACAGACAGAGGCTTTGGGTGACGACTGACCTGGGAGAGCCGGAGAGTCGCCTTGGACTGGGTCTGAAGGGGACTATCTGTTTCTTTTTTGGCTCAGTGGAGAAAGCCCCAGTCATTTTCAGTTTCCAGGGCTGTGACTTGGGGAAGGGTGGAGACAGCACAAGCAGAGAGAGAGACCATTGAAATGCTAATGACCTCCACCTGAGGGGTCTGTCTTCTCTAGGAGGAAAGGCGTGGGGCCCTTTCCATTCAGAACCAGACCCCAGAGCCTGGGGGAACACGGCCACACCTCCTCACACCAGTCAAGAATTATAGGCTAACAGGCACCACGTGCTGGGCAGAAAAGCACAGTGACCCGAGGCATCAAAGGGTGGAGCAATTTTCTAAGACACACCCGCAGGGAAACCAGATACTGAATATTTCTTCCCTCTGGGACCTGAGCCTGTTCTGGTCTGGGAAAACCTGATTTGGATAAGCAAGGAAACCATGCCTAGACAACAGAAAATTACAACCTACACTAAGAAAAACAAAGTTATGGCCCAGTCAAAGGAACAAACGTACCCTTCAACTGAGATACAGGAATTTAAACAACTAATGCTAAATCAATTCAAAAAGTTTAGAGAAGATATTGCAAAAGAGATAGAGGCTGTAAAGGAAGCACTGGACATGTATACGGCAGAAATCAAAAGTTCAAAAAAACAACTAGTAGAATCTATGGAAATGAAAGGCACAACACAAGAGATGAAAGACACAATGGAAACATACAAAAGCAGATCTCAAGAGGCAGAAGAAAACACCCAGGAACTGGAGAACAAAACACCTGAAAGCCTATACGCAAAGGAGCAGATGGAGAAAAGAATGAAAAAATATGAGCAACGTCTCCGGGAACTCAAAGATGAAACAAAGTACAATAATGTACATATCATTGGTGTCCCAGAAGGAGAAGAGAAGGGAAAGGGGGCAGAAGCAATAATAGAGGAAATAATTAATGAAAATTTCCCATCTCTTATGAAAGACATAAAATTACAGATCCAAGAAGCGCAGCGTACCCCAAACAGAATAGATCTGAATAGGCCTACGCCAAGACACTTAATAATCAGATTATCAAATGTCAAAGACAAAGAGAGAATCCTGAAAGCAGCAAGAGAAAAGTGATCTGTTACATACAAAGGAAGCTTAATAAGACTATGTGCGGATCTCTCAGCAGAAACCATGGAGGCAAGAAGGAAGTGGTGTGATATATTTAAGATACTGAAAGAGAAAAACCACCAACCAAGAATCCTGTATCCAGCAAAGCTGTCCTTCGAATATGAGGGAGAGCTGAAAATATTTTCTGACAAACAGACAATGAGAGACTATGTGAACAAGACACCTGCCCTACAGGAAATACTAAAGGGAGCACTACAGGGTGATAGAAGACAGGAGTGTGTGGTTTGGAACACAATTTTGGGAGATGGTAGCACAACAATGTAAGTACACTGAACAAAGGTAACTATGAATATGGTTGAGAGAGAAAGATGGGGAGCATGTGAGACACCACAAGAAAGGAGGAAAGATAATGACTGGGACTGTGTAACTTGGTGAAATCTAGAGCATTCAACAATTGTGATAAAATGTACAAATATGTTGTTTTACGAGGGAGAACAAGCAAATGTCAACCTTGCAAGGTGTTAAAAATGGGGAGGCATTGGGGGAGGGATGCAATCAGCATAAACTAGAGACTGTAACTAATAGAATCATTGTATTATGCCTCCTTTAATGTAACAAAGGTGATATACCAAGGTGAATGCAGATAAGAGGGGGGGATAGGGGAGGCATGTTAGACACTTGACATTGGTGGTGTTGTCTGATTCTTTATTCTACTTTGATTTAAGGTTATTTTTCCTTTTGCTGCTTCCTAGCTGTCATTTCTTTGTTTCCTCTTTCTTTTGCCTCTCTACCTTCTTTGACTCTCCCTCCTGCCTTGTGGAAGAAATGTAGATGCTCTTGCTTAGTATGAGCAGAATGTTCAATTAGGATGAACTTAAATGTTTGGAAATGAACAGGGGTGTTGGTAGCAAGATGTGAGAATAACTAACAGCGCCGAATGGTGTGTGAATGAGGTGGAAAGGGGAAGCTCAGAGTCATATATGTCACCAGAAGTAAAGTAGGAGGTCAAAAGACGGAAATGTATAAAACTGAATCCTATGGTGGGCAATGTCCATGATCAACTGTACAAATACTAGAAATCACTTCATGAACCAGAACAAATGTATGACAATACAATTAGAAGTTAATAATAGAGGGGCATATAGGGAAGAATTATATACCTATTACAAACTATATACTACAGTTAGTAGTATTTCAACATTTTTTCATAAACAGTAACAAATGTACTATACCAATACTAGGAGTCAACAATTGAGGGGGGTTGGTTAGGGATAGGGGAGGTTTAGAGTTTCCTTTTCTTTTTTTCTGTTTTCATCTTTCACTTTATTTCTTGTCTGGAGTAATGAAAAGTTTCTAAAAATTGAACAAAAATTAAGTGTGATGGATGCACAGCTGTATGAGGATACCCAGGGGCAAATGATTGTACACTTTGGATCTTTGGATAATTGTATGGTATCTGAACAATCTCAATAAAAATGAAAAACAAAAAACAACAACAACAACAAAAAAAAAGAGAATCATTGAATTTTATAGCTGAATGAACTTACAATTACCTAATTCAAAGCCTTCATTTTGCAGTCAGTGGAAAGGAGCCACGAGGTTACGCAGCTGGTAATGCACCAATCTGGCAAAGGAGAGTTGGACCCTCTGAATTCCCAGGACAGGGCTCTTTCTTATTGATGCCAAAAGAAAGAAAAAAGTCCCCTATCATGCGCTCATCCCAAGAAATGTTGAAAAGAGCAAGGGATTTGGTATCAGAAGAATTGAGTATAATTTTACCTTTCATTAACAGTATGTCATCGGGCATATGTATTCCTCTTCTCTAAAATTGGTGTTTTCATAATATTTTATGTACCTATCTCAGAATTTTCAAGAAGTCCAAAGAAACTAATAAAATATTTAAAAGCACTCTGTACACTATGGAAGGCTAAGCAAGACTTAGTGCACATTAGTTAATATCATGGTTGTGTGACCTCCAGTTGGAAAAGATAAACCATCTAAGGTGATTTTCAGTAATTGATATTACCAGTCTATAGTTTTTATGGCTTGCTAATGGACCTGTGTTTCTAGACAGGAACAAAAAGATAGCTGGTTGATTTGCACTTTTCCTGCTAAGAATTCTAAATGGATTTGTGAAATTTAATACTTGTCAAACTTCTTAAGTATCTTTATACCTCACAGTGACAGACCTAAAGTCTAATATTCTCAGTGCTTAAAATACTGCTGGTTTTAAGGGAAGTTATGGAAGCTACATTCATTCATTTTGCAAACAGAATACTTGTTAGTAAAACAAATGAAAAAACTTGAGCTGGTAGACAATCTTAATGCATTCAAAGAGGAATACAGCTTTTCTCTACAGAGTCTAACAAGAGGAAAGTCTAACCGTTTATATAGGTAAATGGGGAAATGCTTTCCTGCATCCTAAGATGCTAATGTACACAACACCAAGAATCCTCTCTTATTTAAATTAAACTGAAACACAGAAGCTAAAACACAGAAGCTAGAGGAATTGTAGCAATATCATGTTGTTGAAATAAATGTTACATAGTTCATCAAATGAGGTCAGAATTATCATTTTCATTTTTATTTTCTCCAAATATTCCTTTCTCTGCAACTGCATTCCTAATTTCGTTCAAAAATTCTAAATGAAGTTAAAATTTGACCGATGCTAAATATATTGAGAGACAAATCTCTTCTTCCAGGATTTAATTTGGTATACATCTTTACATCATACATGAATTATTTTTAATTCTTTAAAATACATTGGTGCATATCTTACAGAAGCCAAGACTAAAACATTGAAGTAGTGATGTTTATCACATCTGAATAGCACCAGTACCTTCATCTGAAGCCGATGTGGAGCTGAGTCTCTTATACAACCATGGGACCACTGGCTTTCTGAGCTCCTCTGCATCTTTAAGTCGTCTTTGCTTAGACTTGGCGTCACTCCACAACCACAGCTGCCAGCTGTTCAACATGTGAGAACAGGGGTCTCCAGCATTAACAAACAAGCTATGTGCCAGCCTCACTAGCTTTAGAATCTGTGATAGCAGAAGTGTTTCTTTTCTAGAGGCTTCCCTAGATGGTTATAATGGCATAAGTCATAAAGTTCTCTGGCGCTCAACTCAAGCAGGTATCATATGAATTAAAAACAAAAAGAAAAAAACATCTGAATGTAATTTGGACCCAAAGGGAGCAAACGTTTATTTCTGTAATGAAATGGATAATGTGTTATTGACTATTTTGGGAGCTCCAGGACAGAAAAATCCTCTAAAACACTTGTCTGCCTGAGAAAAGCACCATTGCTGAGCTCAGACAGGGTTACCAAATGCTGGATTCTGCAGAAGTGTGTGCATGCATTGCTGAAAGAAGGCAACGTGTTAGAGCTCCTGTCTCTGCAGCACTACCCAGGGGACACAAATAACATTGATACCATTTATTGATGCTGGCAATTGCCTGGTAAATATCCCCATGGATCCTCTTACAGGAAGTCTAGATACAAAGATACAGAGGTGCTGCTGCAGTTTCCAAAACGGCAAAACCCTTTAGCAGTCAGGTGCCCACCAGACTGGAAGTGTCAGTCCTGAACCCAAATGTCTAAATGTTCCCTTGAAGCAGTGTGCATAATAGCAATTTGATTTAAAGAAAGGAGAAGAAGAAAAGAAAACCATAGACAGTAGTGTTAGTATTCAGGATCACAGAGGCCGGAAAACCACGGAGAGCCCTTTGTCAGATTGTCAGACAGCAGCATGTGTCAGTATGTGCCATGGAAAGTATCTGAAATGTGACTATGTGCTAAAGAGAGGAAAGAGCTGCTTTTCAAATTTTATAAACCTGGAACAGACATACACTATAATTGTTGCTTTGATAAGTTATCTATCAAACATGCCCCAACACAGAAGTACCATTTAAGATGAATGTAATTTGAAAAATTAAGTGAATTAAAACAAATTTGTTTAGAGAATATTCTTATATTCTACAATTCTCCAGAAGTAATTTATGGTGTCCTACAGTGAAACAAATCTAAGGTTAGGACTCCTTGTACTAATGACTCAGTCTGAGTTCTGACAGACTAATAATCAAATAAAAAAGGAGGAAATTTAAGAAGTGTCCTGAACTTCCCAAGAAAATTAGTTTTAGCACCTCATTAAAACAAAGCATCTTAATTGAGCTAAACAATGTACATATAAACCATTAATGCATTAGTCAAATTGATCTGGATGTATTATCACCCTAATTTGTTTCTCCTGTGCCTCCAATTTATTTTATATCCTATTCCCAAATTAATATTCCCAGAGATTCGTAATCAGAAACTTCCACTCCCTGCTCCATTCCCCCAGATTTTATCCAAACTCCTTTACTTGCCACTCAAGTTCCTCCAGTTTTTGCCTCAGTGTCTTTTTTAGTCTTCTATCTCGATGTTGACCTTTTCCTAGAGTAAAACCAACCCAGCGACATTTTCAGTCATTCCCAGTTGAGTCCTGAATGCCCTTGCCTTTCACTGTTCTGGAGAAGTAGAACATAGCAAATATTAGATGATTGGATAATTGTGACTGAACTGAATAACATAAAGGCTCTCTCTTCTGCCTGGAAGGTTCTCACATTGATGTGAAAGTCTTCTTTGATTTTCAAGATCTACTTAAAGTAGATTGAAAAATTATACTTCTCAATGAAGCTACTTGACATTATCTCCTCTGAGTCAGGTGACACCTGCTCACAGTAACCTGGAAACTATATGATAAATCCTTTCAGGGCAAGGATCATATTTGACTTGTTTTATATCCTTTTAGTACCTCATCCTCTGAACTCTTCATTTCAAATTCTTATGAAAATAGAGGACTAAAGGATTAGTGGAATGTCAGGCACTGCCTCAGTGTCTCTGGAAAAAGTACTATTGGATTGTTGCCTCTCAAGTCCCAGGAATCAAAAGTAAAAGAGTCAAAGACTCATCCTTGACACAGAAGGGATGGCGTGATTGGAGTGTGTGTGTGTGGCAGGGGTCAAATTCTATAAGTCACCAAATGTTTTTTTGTAAAATGCCAAAGATGTTTTGATTATCATTAAAATCATCAAATTCAATGAAATATGTGGCAGTGCCTGGATACAGACACAGAAAAAGAACAAAAATCATATTCATTCTTCTCTGGCAACCTTCACGCCCGTAGAAAATGGTGTATAGACACATAAATATATATTGAGCAGTTACCATTTTATTTCTTTGCAGAGAGAACAAAGAATGTTCTCCATGTACTGAGGAAGCAAACTCAGGCTTTTAAAATGAGTAAGGTGACCTCTGATCCCCTATGAGATGAGGATGGCACTAAGAGTGAGGAAGACGATACCTTCACTATGGTATCTATGTAAACGAAAAGGTTGTCTCACTTCTTTGGGACAGTGAGGAAGACGCAATAAAGACAGATTTTTCTGACCATCATTAAACTATAACTATCAATAGTAAAGAGGTACATGCACATGTCATCTTGTTATTTGCTTAAAAACTTTCGGTTAAATGCCAACCTAGTGATTAAATCTGCTTGATGGAACTTTCCATGGCTTTAATCCCATTTTTAGTGATAATTAACACCTATCAATTCTCACTCCAAATGAAAGAGGTATTTCTGACAAAGTGCTGAACTCAGAAGATCTGGCAATGTCATTTGAAAGAGAGATTGAGAAAAGGCTAAAGATTATGTTTACTGGATATTTTCCCCCAATTTATCCCATTAGAGTGTAAACACATTTCTCACATTATGATAAAATAACAAAATTTGGAAGCAAAAAAATGAGGGAAAAATGAAAGTTTCATCAGATGAAAACCTTGCTTCACCACATGTATGTACCAAGAAAACTTGTAAACCAAAATAGAATGTAAACAAATACAGAAAACTTCATAGGCTTATATAGACAAAAGCACATTTTCTAATAGATTAAGTAAGACACAACAAATGATTATGTTGTACAGTGACAAACACCATGGTGTGAATAGAGTGCAAGCCCCTGAGGACAGGAACTCTGCGACTGGGTTGAAGTATAAAGTACAAAGGCACAAAGCCCAAAGCTAGATGTTCATTGAACAGCTTTATTAACCACGGGACATTGGGCAAATCCTTTAACCTCTCTGTGTGTCATGTCACTCATCTGGAAATAAAGATTAGAGCATTTCTTGCTTCATGGGTTGTTATGAGGATTATAATATGCTTAAGCTCTTGGGACAAAGCTTGGCCAATAGAGAGGGTTAAGGAAGACACTTGTTATTATTATTATTCCTGAGATTGTACAGCACAGTACATTCCAAATAGTAAGCAGAACACAAGAAATATTTGCTGACATTGTTTACAGAAAGAGTAAAAGGAAATCCTGTTGGGAAATGCTGATACAACACTAAATTTGCACAAATTCTAATACTGTTACATATAATAGTAATCCAACTGCTCTCTTTGCAATATATTCATTAAACAAATATGTAGTGAGCATTACAATGTGCTAGGCATATACATGTAGTACATGCAAAATATGCGTGCATAGCAAAAGAATGATTTCCCAAGTCCTCATACACTTTTACTTTTATCACAGATTAGTTGCCACTGGACAAAAAGTAAATTAGATAATCATTTTCAGAGGAAAATATATGTTTTAATAGAAGTACTGTATTAAGTAACAAACTGTTGTAAACAGGAAAAGTAGTAATGGTAACTAATATCTCTAAAGCACTTAGTATATTTCAAGTAAAATCTGCACGCTTTACAACAGCCCTCTCAACTAAAAACTATAAATATCCCCTTTATGCAGAGGCAGAAACTGAGGCAAAAGGGGGCAACTTGACCAAGGATTCAACACAAGCAGCCAGACTCCATTTATCCATTTTATTCCCCACTATGCTTTTTTGCCTCCCAAAAGAGGCAAGGAAAATAGACAATATAACAGACTTGAGTAAGTAGAAGTTCAATCAGAAACAGAAGTCAAATATATTTTAGAGCTGATCATTCCCTGCTGCCAAAATGAACTCATGGTTAGCAAGATGCACAAAGACTGAAGTGAGTGATGAAGGGGAGTTTGGAAAGTTGAATTATGTACCCCAAGTTATACAAATTAATCTCATTCCTGTGGGTATGAACCCACTGCAAATATGACCTTCTGAAGAGCTAGTTTTTAGCTAAAGTGTGGCCCAATTAAATGGGAGTGGGTCATAATGCACATTACTGGAGGCCCCGTAAATGAACCCAGAATTCACAGAGACATAGAAAGGAGAGGACATGTCCAAGGGATGGGAAAACCAGGGAACCCAGAGGATTGCTGCAGCCAGCACCAGGACACTGTAGTCTTCAAGCAGAAGGCAAGCCTTTTAGCTTCCAAGACTGTGAGACAATAATTTTCTGATATTGAAACCCATCCATAGTGAGGTATTTGTCATAGCAGCCTGGACGCTAAGACAGGGAGGAATGAAAATACCCAGCATAAAGGGATGAAATTTTGAAAAACAAAACATTAAATTGACTGATTTTAATTTTAAATTTTGTATGAAAGGAATATAAGGGACAATGAAAGGTGTTGAAGACCTCAGAATAGAGTTAAAAAAATACTAGCTGAATTAGTATAAATAACATAGGAAAAGAAAGATACAGGAAGAGGACGTGGACTAATATTTGTAATTTAAAATTTGGTTTTAAATGCCTTTAAAATTAAAAAAAGGTGGAGTTTTTCATAAAAAATTCTATACTATCTAATTATTGAATCCTTTTCAAGGTGGCGGGGTGGCTCTACTAATACTAATCAAGATTCATAACAAAACCAACAGTAAAGAAGTGCAAGCCAAGAGTGCCTGCTTACCTGGATTTCCAAGTTTTGCAGAGATCGTTGCTGTGCTGTCTAAAGCAAGAACTCTCCTGAGCTACCACTGCTAACCTAAATTATGCATTTGCAAAATTCATTCTGTTTGCTCAGGTAAGTAAGCATGAGAATCAAAGCAAATGTTCTTGGGAAGAGAGCAAACTGATTAAAGAGCAGGTTGCTTTTTTAGCAAATATATTCAGGCCTCAATCACTATATACATATTCAGCTGTTCATGAAGAAAGTGGCCATTGGATTTCATCACCCCCATCATCATCATCATTACTACCATCGTCATCATCATCATCATCATCATCATCATTATCTACTAAGTGCCTCGTTCTTTAACTGGCATCATCATCATCATCATCTACTAAGTGCCTCGTTCTTTAACTGGCTTCATTACATTCAACAGGAGGATTATATCCTTCCTGCTAAATCTGTGTAGCCTCCTCCATTTATTTGATGTGAATCCATCATCACAATAGGTGTCAAAAATGTTCAAAGCCTATATTATTGATGATAGGTAAACAATACCATTTTAATATATCAAGGGGAGCCTCATTGCCAGTGTGTTGCATTGGACTTCATTTCAGAGAAAAAATTACTGGTTCAGTGTTTCCTGCTTTTAACTGAAAATAAAGGTCAGAGATTACTTGTCATATCCTGCTCCATATGCCACTGATGATTTTAAATTACCTAAGAAAATACTGAGTCTATAACATCTAATTTGTATTACAAGCTAGTACTAGTATGACTGGTAATGCATCATGAACCACATATAACTACCAATTATAAAAGAAATAAACTTCAAAATTCTTCTGAGCATAATTCTATCTATCTGGGAGATTTTTAAGATCATTTTAATAGCCTCAGTGCTTCAAGGACATCACTAATAAATAATTATTGCCATTGAACTGGTGAAATATCAAAATGCTAGTGAAAGGAGGGAAGGAGAGCAAGAGCTAACACTAACTGAGCACTAGCTGAGCACAACTGGACATGCTGTGGGCAGACACCTCAGCAAATGCCAGAGAAATGATTAAATGATGCAGGGGAGCTGAATTTGGTTTTGAGTCATTGATTCATTCACACGTCCTTCACTCATTCATTCACTCATCCATTATTTTAATCAATCTACTTAGGACATGTTACAACAGCCAGATCATGGTGGTATATGTATTTTACTCAAGTAATGAAATATTACCAAAAATAATAAAGATAAGTGTATGTAATGAAGAAGTTGGTTGGTCTGTGTCGCTGGCTCATGAATTTCCCTTGATAGGAGTATTTTTTGTTATTCATGGGGGGGCCCCAGACCACACCGAAAGGATGGGGCTGGCTGCACCTTTAGTTTTGGGATGGCCTGCTGACCACGCCAGAAAGACCAACTGTGTGATTAGGGACCTGGCCTTTGAGCAACCTCATGTCAGCCCACCTCAACCTCTGTGAGAGGAGGTGGCTGGAGATTGAGCTCAACGTGGGTATTGGTTCCACCAATCATGTCTATGTAATGAGACCACACATGAACCTGGGACACTGGAGACTCAGGTGAGCCTCCCTGACTGAGAAGACACATCTCTATGCCCATGGAGAGGACACTGAAGCTTGTATTCAGGACCCTTCCAAACCTTGCCCTACACACCTCTTCTTTCAGTACGTTCTTATTTGCACCCTTTTTACTATAATATAACTATAATTGAAAGCACCGTAGGACCTCACTTTACCCAATCAATACATTCCAAGACTCTTCACATAAGCTGAAAATTATGAATAGCGAACCCATTATTTAAGAAGCATTTCTTATATGAACATATCTAGTACATATTTTAATACATAAGGCAAATAAATACTTTAGTAACAATTAAACCAAATTAATCATAGAAATATTTTTTAAAATTTTAATTCTCTCTGCCTTTATTTTTTAATTCAATTTTATTGAGATATATTCACATATCATACGATATTAAAAATGAGAATAAAAAATAAAAGTATAAAAGAACACTCAAAACATCCCATCCCCCCATCCCCCCACTTTTCTTTTTTTTTTTTTTTCTGATTGCCAATTGCCCAAACCTGAATTTGCATGTGTCAAGTTTGCCTAAAATGAGGTCTTACTGTGTAGCACTTTTAGTGAGTTCTATAAGTCATTCCAGGAATTTCTGACCCTCAGGGTTTGATGGAAACCCCTGATTTTGTAGCCAGTTGGCCAGAAATTAGCCTGCGCCCCTGAACTTATAACTGGTAATTTGTAGAGGATTGTCCAAAACCTGTGGAATCCGGGCCTAACTTTTCATAGTTACAGTCAGAATTGAGTTGTCAGAAGTTTGTGAAGTTACTGCAATCATTTGCAGTTAGTGTCAGAAGCTACAGAAGCTATTGTAGTCCATACTTGTGGTGTTAGAAGTTACTTCAGTCTTTTTTTTTTTTTTTTTTTTGAGAAGAAAATAATTTATTCACCGTCTTGCAAGAACGGGCGCCCAACCAAATGTGGGGGTTGGCGCGCAGAACAATAGATTCAGCAGTATTTATTCCCTACACCTAACCACAAGTCGCTCCTGTTTTTCCATTGGCTGATACTCCAGAGATTACATTCTATTCGACAAGCCTAACTAGCCCCCGCAAATTTGAAACATGCAGCCTGCCCAAATTGGAAACATTTGAAATACTTTCCCACACAAATTTGCAACATTAGGAAGGGTTGGAACAAATCCCCACCCCTGACTATAATGGTTATGCCCAGGCCTTTTTAGAGCCAGTCTGGGCTAGTTTGGTAACAAGTTATGAGGCTATTTTGAGAACCTATATTCCGAGGCTCCACCCTGCAAGGATAGTAGATAGTGGGCGGATAAGCAGGGGGACTGACTGTGGATTACAGTTTGGACTTCAGTCTTTATAATGAGAATAAAGGGGAGCTGACTTTGTTTCAACAAGTGCGATAGGACACCCTGCCTGCACCAGGCTGTGCTAAGACTGAAGAATGCAGAGATGGGTGGGACTCTCCGTTCCACGGGTCTGCCCCTTCATGAGAAGGAAAAACCAAACCCTCTCCCACGGAGGGTCTGCTGTGAGCCAGGCACCGGGGTCCAACTTAGCTTGTGCTGAGTTGAAAATAAAATATGAGGATTTATCAGTTTGCTTCAAGCATGCTTTCTCATTGTGAGCTTTAGAAATGAGTTTTGTTTTAAAAATCAGATGTGAGTAGAAAGCCAAAGCAATTTTTTTTTTCTAAACTGAAAATATTTATGAGGTATGTGTGGACAAGAGGAAAGAAAAGGAAGTCTCTTGGGGTCCTATTTAAAAATGGATTTAGAGCTCACTGAAGTAAAGTGGGTGGTAGTCACATATTTCTTAAGTATTCAAGCTTAAATGGTCACCCAAAGGCACAGCAGACAGGCCTGCATCTCGTCACCCTGAATTCCATCCTCTTTCAAAAGGGAAAGGCAACAAGGATAGACACAAGGCTTGCTTGGCCAGGCAAGGTCCCCACACGGTAAAGATGCAAGATAAAATGACCCTGATTTCCTTTGGGAATAATGTCAAATACTAACAGAAAAACTCTATTATACTGAAGTAGTAATATGAACCAAGCTCTTACAAACTATGACCTAAAAGGTAATCAAATCACAAAAATAGGAGTAAAAATGAACACTGAAAGTGATGGGTGCAAACCAACATAAAACCGGACCTGCCTCAGTGAGAACTGGGCAATGTGCAAAAGGAAATTTCAAACCCTGGTCTGCGGTCTCCCACTTGTTTGATTCCTGGGAGGGTGTCCGCAGAGACGCCAAAACATCCCACGTCACGGACAGGTATCTTGGGGATCCCCAGGGTAGTAGCAATGTTTAAGGATGAAGCGGGCTTCCTAGTTTGTGCTTGTGTCACATACTCATCCATTTGAATTTTATTCAACCAGTCTCACTTATTCTTTTAACTCATCTGCTTTGGACTGGTCACTGCCACATGGAATGAACCTCAGGAGAAGCCACTTCTGCGTGAGCGTCCCTGCTCTGGTGCACCAACACACAGGGTGGCCGTAAGTCCCTGCCACAGCCGCCTTCCTCCTGCCTCATCACTGCAAACCTCCCCAGTAGCATCCCCAGGAGCTACTCACCACAGCCGTGAGACCCCCAGCTGCCTTGCAGCCTCCTCACCTCACCTACCACCTGCTCTCCACGACTCCCAGATCCTCCCTCGATGTCCGACTCCTGCACGCGGCTCTGCACATCCCCCAGGCCACCTCTAACCCACACCTTGTCCTCTGACCCTCTGACCTCAGCAGCACCCCTCTGTTTCTCAACACCCTTTGACTGGACCCTGCTGGCCAGAGCCCTGGGCAAGGGCCAAGCACAGGAGGGAGGCTGGTGAGAATGTGTCCAGCCCACCTAAATGCCTTTACCAGCCACTCTCAGGTGCCCAAAGTCAAAAGTGATTATTTTTGAAAAGCCAGTTGAAACTATGTCCTTTTCCTGACAGCCTGATGGGAACATAACTGCATGACGCCAACAAGTCACTGGATTCTCCTTAGCCTGGGTAAGACTGTGGCAGGAGTTCCAGGCTCCTGCCGTAAATGCAAACCACGTGAGCTAACACACCAACTGCATTTCAACAAGCAGATGACACCAAGTGTGTGTCCAATCGGTGTCAGCTACTGTGGTTCACTTTCAAGTAGCTCAAGGCATGTCATGTGAAATAACTGATGACAGGAAGTACTAATCCTGGGAAACCCACTCAGCCTTCTCACTAGCAGGGCTGCAAGGATTCCTGACCTCAGGTTTGCCGTTTACCAGGTAACTGTTACAACCTCTTTCTCAGCCTAAAGAGGACAATATTGAAACTTCATTTCAAGAAGAGGGTAGGTCGTGGTGCAATACAATTCTGTTTAAGGGGTGAGAGGCTCCAACATGGGTCCACATTTTACCAGTTAGAATATTTCCTGTGACCAGACTATTCCCAGCTGAGCCTTTACCTTTGGAGAGGGCAGACTACATCATTACCTTGGAGGTTAGTTCTTCTTGGGGGGAAGAATTTTTGTTGCTAGTGCTGGTAAATCTTAAAAACAATATTTAATATTGGTATTGTTGCTGCAAAATATTGTTGCCTGGAAAACAACAATGGACCAAGAGAAACTCTACAGAGAAAACAACTCTAAAGTGGGAAAGGCTGGCAGTGCTCCTGAAGGAGAACCTGCTGAAAACAGGCCCCTACAAACCACCTAGCTCAGCTCCAGCTAGAAGCAATGGGTTATCCCCTTGCTTCTTTGGGAGTTTTATTTTTGCCCAACCCCAACATTTCCTAATCCTGTACTCTTCCCCTCGAGATAGCACTGCTCCTCTCTCCCCACAACCAAACCCGGTATAGAGTCCTCCATATTTCCAAATACCATGGAAAGCCCTTCACAACTGTACCCAAAAATGGAACAGCCCTCTTCTCATTGCTTCCATTGGGGAGGAGAGTCACATCTATGGTCTTTCATGGAGGGGGAAGTAGACCCAAGAAAAACACAGCCCTTTAGTGCAGCACAACACTGGGACAAGCCATTTGAGAGCCCTTTCCACCTGGTGACTTTGTCCCCCAGTTCTGTTAAGTGTAGATATGTGACCATCTATCCATTATATGTGTCTGTGTGTGTGTTTGTTTGTGTCTTCCACAAAGTAATTCATGGTGCTATTTGAATGGTAGCATTTTAAATCTATAAAGCTCTCTAGACACCAACATATCCACCTTTCAAAGATAGTGCAATGTAGTCTCAAAAAAAATGGAATGATTTTTTTTAATCCTATTGCTAATTAGTGTAAAAGGTGTGATCAAAGTCCCTATTTCAACAGTCAAATCTGTATATTTTGCTTTAATTGGCCATAAGACATGCAGTTTAACCACCCACTAAACACTTCCTTATTCATTAATTATTGTTTTATCTTCACTCAATTTTACTGTAGCATCCAATTTTAGATTGTTACAGTTATTAGATTCATTATTTTTGTTTAACATCAATATTTAATATTTGTTAGGCAATCCATACAAATTGAGAGTCAAGAAAAGCATTAATTGGATTTTTTATTTTGTAAGAAAACACTTTTAGAGAATTTCATCATTAAAATGTTATATGTATGAAAAGAGGCTGTTAATACAAACATACTGTAGACACACACTATTTGAAGCATCTAATATGGTACTTAAAAGTCCAATTTTATATAAGAGCTGTTTGTAAGACAAAATGTATTCCCTAAAGAGAAAAGCTATAAAAATTAGCTTCCTCAGTCAGAGCATGTGATCTTAGTTCAGTTCAACTGCACCTGATTTTATCCTGTATTGTACAGCTTGGAGAATGCTGCACTAAGTCTCAAGCAATTTTGAGTTCCAACGTTGACATGACTGGATGCAAGACCTTGGGTAATTTACTAATTCTAAGGGCCTCAGTTTCCTTTCCCCTAAATTGGAGGGATTCAACTAGGAGTCTTCATCTACCTTTAACCTTACCAAAGGAATGAAGGTTCCAGTTCAGTGGTGTCCTCTTTCTCAATGATATTTAAAAAACAAATCATGGAAAGTACTAATTTTTTCTGTTTCTCCTTTTCTTGTTCAGCAGGGAAAGAGAGGCAGATTTTGGCACACATAGATTGAAGGTCACTTTCTTGTGAGCATAATTACCATAAATCAGAAAATGTGATTTAACAATTATTAGCAAACATATCTAGCATGTGACCTGCTTATTTTTAGTAGTTGAGCATTAAGAAAACAAGAAACAAAAGAAATCAAAAGAGCTGAGTAGGTGAATTTAATTTTCTTTTTATATTGCAAGCAAGAAAATGCATATTTTATATATTAAATGATCAAAACACATGCTATTGGATGCTTAGAAGCACGTTTACAACCACGAGAGATTTTAGGGCTCTGATTGCAGCTATACTTGCACTTTTAAGTGCATGCTCTCTGCTTTGGAGATCCAAATAGAGAAATGCATCTTTAAGAATAAGTACCAATTTTATACTCTGAGACCATAAAGACTCACCTGTGATTATGTATGTTGCACTCTTGTCATCCAAGAGTGATCTTAACTAGGTTTTATGGTGGTAACTTCCTAGAGTGAATAGAGACTTTAACAAGGGGATCCCATTGGAGTTGTAAGACTGCCTCCGTTTTACGTGCCATCTCCCTAGAGATATTGTCTTGACATGCATGGGCGGAAGTGGGAGCCCAGTTGGGGGTTGGCCTTTGTCTGACTTAAAGTGTTGATTCAGGTTCCTTTAGGCAGAACCTGGCCACTGTCCCCACTGCCGGCCCTGCATGGTGAGCGAACTCTCCACCCTCATCCCTTCCCCCTGCGTGCTCTCCCCAAGTGCTTGACTTCCTGACCTCTGACCAAATCCACAGAAGAAATCTTTAGCATTAAACACTGGACACCTGAGATATTTTTTATGGGCAAGACTCCCAATATCATGCTCCACAGCCCCAACTCATCTGCAAAATCTTAAAGCCACCTCCCCTTTTGGTCAACTCTCCAAAACCCAACAGAAGCCCAAGGTGAAGGTGACAAGCTGAGGAAGTAACCGCTTTCACTCGGCTGATAGCTAGTTTTCTTTTTATCTGGTTATCTGTGTGAAATGTAGTTGAGGGATCTTTGCTTTCTGGAGAACGTTTCTCTCTTGACATCCTACCCTTTCCAAAGCTTCTCTTCACCCTCAAACCCCTCTAGTTTGTACTACATACAAGTGACATCCTCACTGTCCTACTCATGACTAAGCTCAAAACTATTTCATATAAATACAGCAGAAATGAAGGAAAAGAATATAAAGATAAATGACAGAATTAGTAATAGTCTCATTTGTATAAAAAAGGAATTTGTTTCCTCATGATAAGGATAAAGCGTGCTATAAATAAGACAGCCCCAACTGAAATTAACTCAGGAGAATGGTATTTTTGCTGATTCCCGCCCTCTTTACAGACGATCACTGTCTTCTGCAGGGTGTGGGAGTAAGGCAGCCCACACAGACAAGTCTGCATTCCCTGTCTGCAGGGAATCATCTTTTAACAAGACCCACAAAGAACATCAATTAGGGGAAGCACCAACCACTGGGAAACGGCTCAGGCTACTCAGTTTTTGTTAGGGCCTTGCAGAGAGCTGACTGTGAGAGACTCTTAACCACCGCCCATCTGAGTTGAGATCTGGTTAACCTTACTTCCTGCGGTCACTAAGGTGGTGACATTCAGTCAGAGTATGCCCTGTTCTGCACTGTACTGTCCATCTCATTTCTCCTAAGGGAGGTAGGCAGTTATTTGGAAAGATCAGGTCTTGTCAACCTGGACCTAGTTTGGGCAATTCGCTTTAGGAATTGTTTTGTCTGAATCACACCAAGTAGCTCAGTGGAGTTGTTCAGCTCACTAGTTTTGCAGTGTATTTTGTTTAAGCCTCTAAATTATGCTTTTGCTAACCTTAAAATTACTGTCCACATTAGAATAAGTAAAATTTCTGTCTTCAAAATCTAAAAAAAAAAAAGTCAGAAGAGAAATTTGTACCAATGAATCCTGTTAAATAAATAGCAACTGATACATGGAAAATCACTGGAGATTTCTGTGATGAGAAAATCTATCCAGCTTGTTAGGGGGGAAATTTGGCATGGAAAAGAAACATATGTCAGTCAAAAGAAAGCAGAAGAAAAATGGCACTGGATATGAAATGTCAGATATGGGTCCTAGAATTCTTTCGTCAAGGGCCTGGGAATCAATGTTGTGACTTCCCAGAATGTATGGGCCTGGGGTACAGTTTACAATCCGTATAGATTCCATGAAGAAGAGTGACGAAGGAGGGAGCTATAGCCAGTTAATAGACATTTCTGCTTAGTAGAATGCTAGAACAAAACATTAGTATATATATTCAGTATAGATGGATCACAAATACTTAAAAATATACTGACTTCTTTGGAGCAAAAAAATGTAAGTTGTAAATTACTTAGAGTAATATCTTATACTAATAAGTCAATGGGATTTTGTCTTTTTTTTTCAGAAATAGAAAAAAAATGTTACTGGAAATATGTTGGCTTTCTTTCCTAGAAATACTGTGGACTTTAAATTGTAAAAATGAAGCTTCGACATTCATTATCTGGCTCAATATTTCATGGAGTTTACTGAATTACATAAGGAGTTATTCTACATAAAATTTCAAGAACAGAGTGTATCTTATTAGAACCACAAATTAAAGGCAGAATGCATATGCATGTGGGAAGAAATGCACATTTTAATTATTTCAATTTTTGCTTTTGGATCCATAATTCTACATGGAAATTCAACGTGGACTTAAAAATTATAAACAGAATCACTTTTCTCCCTCTAAATAGAGGTATTCACAGATTGGCTTTAACTTCTGATACTTATAAGTCATTACAGCCTAAAATAATCTGTATTAAGGAGAACATTTGATGAATTTTACATTTGATGCATAACTGCCAGTCACATGTACAAACCGTATAGCTTTTTGCCATCTCTTTGAATGATGTCTGCTAATTTAATGACTACATTGGAAACAATAACATTCATTTAGACATACTTTCTTGGCATGTGGGATCCTCTCTCCGGTTAGGTTTCCTTTAAAAATTGTCCATCTAGTTACCAAGTAATGGGGAGATGGAAAGCAAGCTTAAATAAATATTAAACTAATAGCTGTAATTCTTCCTGTACAAACCCTCCTCATAAGCTTCCTAATCTTATCCTCCAACCCTACATATTTATTTCAACAGAAAGCCTAATGGATGATTTCCATCCTTAACTTTCATGAAGAACTATAGCACAGATACTTTCCGAGACTTGTGTTTCTACTGTTTTATTTTTTGAACACAGAATATTTGTTTTATAAATATAGTAGAAGTGACTGTAAAATAAGGGAGGGAGATGGAAAAGTTGTAGCTGACACATTAAACAAATTCATGAGCTTCTGCAGTACGGAAATACTCCTTTTTTCAGGAATCTGACTTTCCAATAAATGATCCAAGTCTCCAGCAATGTGGATTTGCTTTGCCGACATAGGCGGTGTTTTCCTCTGCTCTGTGGGAGACCTGGCGTCTGCAATAATAACACTAATGGCTTCAGAAGTGTTTTCATTTTTCAAGGCAATCCCAGTATCTAAGGTAATTTCATTCTCACCACACACTGATGAGGTAATGAAATAGGTATTTTCCATATTTCTTTTGTAAGTAAGAAAACAGAGAACTTCCCTAGAATCTCATTTAAAATACCCTTTCCTCTGTGCTGGTCTTCTTTTGGCACCTGCTGACCAATCTCCATGCTCCCTCCTTGCTGCCCAGGACATTGATCTATACGGGTGCCCCCAACAGACTCCCATAACCTCCAGCTTCTGGATTTATTTGGCCCTTGGACAGCATCCACAGAAGGTCTGAGAGTAGAGAGGATGAGGACTGGGTATCTGTCCTCTGGCTCCCTTGCCAAGGCCCTCTCTATCTGGCTGACTCCCGGGAGAGAAGGCTGCAGTCCCTTCTGGCTGCCCTGCTGTCCCCATAGAATGGGGGTGGTGACAGGTCCACACAGCTAGCCCCAGGTCTCACACTCTCCCCTTAGTTCCTTGACAACCCTCCGCACTTTCGTTATTAGTCCCGTGGGAGTAAATCTGCATCCTGGAATATGCCATCTGTGTCCTTCTGGGACCCTGACTGACATGTCTCCTTGGTTGATTTGTCTTTCTCTGTCCTCCCTTTCAATGTTGGTAGTCTTCAGCCTCATTTCCAGATGCTCATCTCCTATCTCCATTCTCATGGAGAAAATCCCACCCATAAATGAGTGACTTCTACTTGTGCATCTTCCCGTTCAGACTCCTCTGAACATCATTCTCATATCAAACTGTTCATTGACATCTCCACCTGGAGGATTTACCAACATCAACATGCCTGGTATTTAAGAGTGATTTTCTCCCATCCCGCAACCCAAAACCTGTTCTTACTCTAGTTATCTACATTTCAACAAGTTGCCCCATATGGGTATTTGGTCAAATCAAAAACCTGGGAGTTTCCCTTTGATTCCTTCTTTATTGTCACCCCTCTGATCAAATCAACCAACAGTCCTATGTATTCAACTCCAGGATTACATTCCAAATCTGCCCAAATCTATGTGCATGGTCCCTGCCCAAGCTGCAGCTGTTTGTGGTCTGGATCACTGCAGTGGGATCTATCTCACCTGCCCAAATCCATCACTGCCCCTTCTACATCAGTCACCTCTTACTTAGTAACCAGAAATAAAAACAACCACCACTGCAAAGGATGGATTGTATCACTTACCTGCTCAAAACACATCTGGCCATAGCTAATCTCTACTACCTATTCCAATCAATGGGTCCCTTCATTCCTAAGCTCCTAACACAGTAACCTGTGTTTTCCTGCACTGGCCAAGCTCTTCCCATTTCTGTGCCAGTGTGTGAATTGCTTCTCCCACATAGAATGTCTCACACTATTTGGGTCAGGACTGGCTACTTCTCCGTTCTCAGTGTCAAGACCAACTGTAGAGGGAGATTTTCTCTTACCACATTCTTATCGGCCTTTGTAATTGATATCTCCACACCCATCTAGTGATTGCCTTTCCTCCATTGATCAGAAACTCTGTGAGGCAAGGGATCTCTGCCTGCCCTGTGTATTGTTTTATTTTTCAGCGCATGGTATAGTCCATAGCAAATGGTAGTTGAATACAGAAAACCAGAGAAAATTGGTTTACTGTGGGGAAATTTGCTTCATTGTGAAGCATTTAAGTCTAAGGTTTCTGCAGGGATCTTTCTCCAGACTCTGAAGTCTTCTTGGGATCTATCCAGTTCCAAATATTCTAATAGCCCAGTAAAACAAAAGAGCACATCCAGGTGATATTTTCCTGATACGTACCGCTGCCTCTCCCAGTCCTGTGTTCACAAATTGCCTTAAAGATGTGACTGAAGAAACACACTGTCCAAGCACAGCTCTGTCCCTTGCTGGTCTGGGACCATGGCTAAGTACCAGTGGTATCAGTAGTAAATGGGCTAATTACATCTGCCTTTCCAGGATTATGGGGACTCATTTAGATATTTCATTTAGATATTTCATTTAAACCCTTGCATATAATAAGCAGTCAGTTAATAATGCTGTGCAGTTAAGTTTCTTGGGAAGCAAAACTGATAGTATAGGTATAGATAAATTAAAGATATGGATATAGACATAAATAGAGATAGAGATAGATTGATATGAAAATATTAAGAAATTTATTGTAAGATTTGGCTATGCAACCATAGGGCTTGCCAAGTCTGATTTCTTCACTCCAGTGAAGGTGACATTGAGATCCCCAGGAGAAACCGCAGTTGAAAACTCCTGTGAAGGTAATGTTGAATTTCCCAGGAGAAGATGGATAGTTGAAATAGAGATGGAAATTATTCTTTCTGACTCCTGAAATCATCAGTTTCCCTTTAAGGCCTCCAACTCATTGGATGAGGAGAATCCTCTTGCTGAGGGTGATCTACTCTGTTGATTGTAGATAGAATCAGCAGTACATGCAATTAACTGACTGTTCTAGTTTGCTAATGCTGCTGGAATGCAAAACACCAGAGAAGGATTGGTTTTTATAAAAGGGGGTTTATTTGGTTACACAGTTACACTCTTAAGGCCATAAAGTGTCCAAGGTAAATACATCAGCAATTGGGTACCTTCACTGGAGGATGGCCAATGGTGTCCAGAAAACCTCTGTTAGCTGGGAAGGCACGTGGCTGGCATCTGCTCCAAAGTTCTGGTTTCAAAATGGCTTTTTCCCAGATGTTCTTCTCTAGGCTGCAGTTCCTCAAAAATGTCACTCTTAGTTGCACTTGGGATATTTGTCCTCCCTCAGCTTCTCTGGAGCAAGAGTGTGCTTCCAAAAGCTGTCTTCAAAATGTCTCTCATCTGCAGCTCCTGTGCTTTCTTCAGAGTGTCCCTCTTGGCTGTAGTTCGTCTTCAAAATGTCACTCACAGCTGCACTGAGTTCCTTCTGTTTGTCAGCTCATTTATATGGCTCCGGTGATTGAATTTAGAACCACTGTGAATGGGTGGGGTTACACCTCCACAGAAATTTTCCAATCAAAGTCATCACCCATAGTTGGCTGGAGCACATCTCCAAGGAAACACTCAAAGAATTCCAATCTAATCAGCACTAAAATGTCTGCCACACAAGATTGCATCAAAGGATATGGCTTTTTCTAGGGGACATAATACATTCACTGACTAATGATGTAATTCCATAATGAAATACCCTCATCACTGACAATCAGGCTGGTACTTGAACAAACAACTGGAAAACATAATCAAACCAAGTTGGTATGTGAAATTAATCATCATGGATGCCGATAACTGTTATTTTTATTTCTAAGTCAACTGGTTATTTATTTTCTTTCAATGGTTAAATTTCTGTGACTTTGAAGTGTTTGTTGAAGCATAAAAAATGATGAATTAGATGTCAGCAAAACTAAATTCTAATCTTGGTTTGACCACTAATTGGCTGTGTGAAATTGGAGTCAGGATTTAATCTTTCTTGGTGTCAAATTCACCATCCTCCAAAATGAAGATGTTGAATAGATGGACTCAATATTCCTGCCAATGATGAGAGAATAAGATTTTATGAATAACCAAAGAAAAATTGCTTTTGGTGTTGTCTGGACAGCTGATTTATATCTTTTAAAATTGAAAACTTTTTTGTTTTTGGATGTGAGCACATTGCAAGTAGAGAAATACACAGCTTCAAAACATAGTCCCTGTGTTTTCTGGCATTTATCATGCTGACTTCCCAGGAGGAATTCACACATTTCTAAGCTTTGAAAAAAAGGCAGCGCACAGAGAGCGTTTGAAACAACCATGTTGTACAGAAGTGAAGGTGAGAATTGACAGCTTTCCCACACTCCAAATCAAGACCAACTGCCAATTAATACATGATCAAATTCGTCAGTCTGAGAAAGCAAAATATATCCTCTTCACTGAAAAATACAGAAATATTGATAAGGTGCCTTCTACTTGATTGTAAATTAATACTTTCCCTGAATTCCTGATTCTATTTAAAAAAGAATAGCCTAAACATTCAAACGGTGCAAATGGGGACTGCTAGATGAATAAGCAAAGTAAATTCTCATGTATTGTATTTCAATGTAAAATGTTAATAGCACTTGTTTAAAACTTTTACAATAGCAGTTAAAACTGGAGATAAAGTGTTTTAATTTACACATCATGTGTCCTAGCACATTTGAGATGGTACATAATATATTTAACTTTCGTTTTAGTAGAAGTCAAGCATCTAACTGAAAAACTTTTACATAGAGCAGGAGAGTTTCCTTTAAGGTCAAAATGTCCCAATAGTAACTGAAGTATGCTTGGGAATTTCAGCCAGTAATAATCACGTTCATAAAAAAACACTACTAGAAAAGGACAGCTCATTTAACCAAGAGACGTGTTAATAAACACTCTGTACTGGTTTAGATATATTATGACCCCCAAAAGCCATGTTCTTTAATGCAGTCTTGTGGCGGCAGATTGATTAATCTTTTTGATTAGGGTGTGACCTCTTGATTGAATGTTTCAGTGAAGATTTGACCCCACCCATTCAGGGTAGGTCTTGATTAGCTCACTGGAGTCGTTTAAAAGGAGCCACACAGGCCCAGACGCTTGCTGACACTTTGAGATGCTGGCCCAGAGCTTGCTCCAGAGAAGCTAAGAGAGGACAAAACACCCCAAGAGCAGCTGAGAGAGACTTTTGAAGAGAAGCTTGGGAGCTGACGCTTAGAGATGCTTGGAGACGTTTGGAGAAGCTAGCCCAGAGTTTGCTCTGAAGAAGCTAAGGGAGAGAAGCTCAGAGACATTTTGGAAAAACACCATTTTGAGACACACTCTGGGAGCAAAGGACCAGCAGACACCAGCCACGTGCCTTCCCTGCTGACAGAGGTGTTCCAGATGCCATCGGCTATTCTTCAGTGAAGGTATCCTCTTGTTGATGCCTTGGTTTGGACACTTTTATGGCCTTAGGACTGTAAATTTGTAACCAAATAAACCCACTTTATAGAAGCCAATCCATTTCTGGTATTTTGCATAATGGTAGTATTAGCAAACTGGGACACACTCCTTCATACTTTTACAAGTATTCTTAGGCAATACAAGCTACTTATGAGCACACAGAATTCAGACCTTCTGTTTATTAGAACTGAAAAGTACAATAATCAAAGATACCCAAAAAGTCTATCGATCATGTAAAGTTCTTTCTTATGAAAAGTTGCATCTAGAGCAGGAATTAGTGAAGTTTGCCCCAAATATTTTCATATGGATACATGTAATTAAAAATAAAGAGCAATTAAGAGCTCAGGAAGACAGAAACATACATATTTGAGGATCACATTCATAAGAAAAGAAAAAGACTCTTATCCTTTCCTAACAGGATCAGTAAACTATAGACTAATAATTAAGGCTGATATACATTTAGTTCAATGTGCAAAGATTGAGAGTTCATTCTTGGTTTGCAGTAAGGTGTAAATGGAATAGGTTGACAGTGCCTTTTTGTCCCCAAAATGACACTGATTGTTTCTTCCTAAGAATGTGCATGACCAGTTCAATGGCTCATTCTTTGTAAGCAGCATTCCAATGGGTGTTCCCACCAACCTCAAACCAACTACCAGCCCCTGTCCCAAGAAAAGCATCTTCTAGAACCATCAGGCCCAGATGGAGTCAGGGTGGTTCAAGCCCTAACAGTGGCTGGATTGAGGACAAGCACAGAACTGTTGGCTACTTGGCCTGAGGACATTTGGGTTGGGGGTGGAAGCCAATGGCAATTTTCTCAATTTTTCATGTAAATCTTGACACTGAGAATAATTTATAATTGTACTGAGGGCAGAAATCAGTATTTTTATTATTTTTCAATATTTTATAGCATTTAAAGCATGCTCAATGTATAATAGATGTCTTAAACATAAGTTGAATAGGTCAACATAAAATTACAAATATGAACATTTATGGATGTATGCATTTTAAGAAGAAAATGATATGCAATTGAAAGAAAGTTTGAAGCTGAATGAAATTTATTCCTGTTAAGAATTACCTCACAACATGACTCTCAAGGGTGTAAATCTCCCTGGCAACATGGGACATGACTCCCAGGGATGAGCCTGGCCCTGGCATCATGGGATTGAGAATGATTTCTTGACCAAAAGAAGGAAAATAAATGAAACAAAATAAAGTTTCAGTGGCTAAGAGATTTCAAATACAGTAGACAGGTCATTTTGTAGGTTATTCTTGTGCATTATATAGATATTCCTGTTTTAGTTTTTAGTATATTAGAATGCCTAGAAGGAAATACCTGAAATTGTTGAACATAGCCAAAAGCCTTGATCTTTGATAAGGATTGTATAAATATAGAGCTTTTATCCTGTGACCACGTGATTGTCAAAACCTTGAGACTGATACTCCCTTTACCCAGTGTATATGTAGATGAGTAATAAAATAATGACAAGCATGAAAATAATAAGAGTGTGGTATATGAGAATATTGTATTTTATTCATGATTATTCTGTAAACACATAATTTTCTAATAAAGAAAAAAATGAGAGGAAAGGGAAAATAAATGAACAGGTACAAAAAAAAATAAAACAAAAAGTGGTGTCTTCTAAATACATAAAACTTTCAAGAACCCAAGTAAATTTTAAACAAGATTGACATTATTGATAAGTGTATATATTCCACCAACAAAACACATATGTTTCAGTGTTTTCAAGACTACAGAAGTCAGAAATGTAGGGTCAAGCCCACTCTACCCTAAACTGGTCAGAACATATATTGAACTATTATGTCTATGATTTATTTAAAATATTTTTGTTATAACAATAGATTTTAATATGCTTTGGGAGTAGCTATGAGTCAAAATTCATATGAAAAAGAATGCTGAAGGTAACTGGGAAGAACAGCAAATCTGGAAAAAAAATCTTAGGAAAGTATAACATTTTCTTCTAATATTACAAATAATATGTCATGGCGTTAAATAGAAATGGTGAAAGTAGATATCCTGTCCTGTGTCATGCTCTTAGTATTATGTCAGCATTGGGTTTTGGGGGTTAGAATCCCTTTATCTAATTGAAGAAGTTTCATTTATTTCTCAGTTTTCTGAGTGCTTTAATCAGGAACCAATACTCAATTCTTTCCAAATGATTTTTTGTTCCTGTGGAGATCTTATGCTTTTTAGTTTTAGTCTATTGATATGGTAACATTGATTGGTTTTCAGAAATCGTTCCAGCCTTACATTCCCATAATAAATCCTCCTTTGTCATGAAAATAATAATAATAATAATATGTCATAAGGATTTTGGACTAAAAAGAGGCAATGGGCACAACATAAAGAACAGGGGTTTTGGAATCAGATCTAAATTTGCTTCCTGGCCTTGCTACTTAACTTGGCCCTTAGCAAGATGCTTAATCTTTCTGATTCTCAGTTACTTTCTTTGCAAAGTAAAAAAGGATGCTTTTAAAGCACTCTTTCAGGCAGAGGTAAGATTTAAAATGCAGGACGTTTTGAGTTATAGTTCTGCAAATACCCCTCCCCCACCTCACGCTCCTGCTGCGTGCAGAGTGCACGCTCCTGCCACTCAGGCTGGGCTTGGCTGTGTGATGGACATTGACAAACCAACTGCAGCAAGCAGAGGCCTTCAAGGCATTTGTGTGCTTCGACTTGCTTCTCCCGTTCCCACAACCCACCATGAGAACTTGAACCCAGTAGCTGCTGTCCCTTTGGCCCCAGAACAAACCCAGCTTGAGTCTGTAGCTGGGCTATCATATATCAGGTGGCTGATCTGTAGCCTTGGGATTGTGAAAGCAAAGGTTTCTTGCTGTAAGCCACTGTGGTCATAATGCAGCATTATTGTGGAGAGAGCTGGTCAATGGAAAAAGGTTAAATGCAGGCAGATTCTGACTTCTGAACCAATTGGAGATGCCCAGTAATGGAACAGACTACCTGTAAAAATAGTGTTTCTATTGTGGGAGGTGGACTAGCCAACCATGAGGGGAGGACCTGCCTGGGGGTCTGCATCGGGGACTTTCATAGGGGGTCAGGGGACCTTTTAACCATAGGTGCTATCAGTCTATAAGGATGTGTGTTCAAACAACAAAGCAAACTTCTAATACTGCTTTGAACACTATAAATCCAAAGGCTAAAGATGGGATGAATGCATGGTATCTTAATAGTTCATTAAATCCATAACTATTATATACCTGTTCTGAGAATGCACATCAAATGACAGGAGAAAACTACATGGGGATTTCATAGAAAATACAATAATAAAAACTAGTTAACACTCAGAATAAAGAATTAAGATTAGATTTTATGAAATTCACATTATTTTCTCCAAATACTGTACTTCTTCCTAACATAGAGTCTACTGATTTATAGAATGATGGGCATAAAAACAAATTCAATTAATCCTTAACAGAGTTCTAGACCCACAATCCAGAGAGAGCTTCACACAATCAAACAGGTTACACTGTCCAACAACCTTAGGAGCAGTTCTTCTTTTCCCAACAGAGCAATTGAGGATGCTACAAAAGTAGGGTATGAGGATGACAGTCAGATATGATGCAAAAGATGCCTAAAATAAGGATATAGTAACTGTTGAAATAACTTTGAAGGTACATTTAGAAAGACAATTTTTAAATTACTATAAAAGAAATACCAAAATTAAATAAAATATATAGAATTACAAAATTCCCTAATTTCTGGTTAATTTTTAAAAAGTATTTAGAAAGTAGTAAGCACCCTGGCCAAATTGATACAACAAAAACTAAGTATTTAAAATTAAGTGGGTGCTCAAAAATATTTACTGAAATAAAATGAAAATGGGTATAGAATTGAAATGCAATTCACCAAGAGATCAACATCATTGCAACAAATATTTTTCTTCCAAAAAAGACACAATTTAGTGGAAGAGGAAATGTGCTATAATTTGGAAGTACTAGAAACATACAGGTGTTTCCATCTAGATAAGTATTTTATTTCAGATGAGACTTACAGTGAAATTTAAAAACCATAGAAGAAAGAACCAGAGGGACAAGAATTGCAGTTCTGCAAATTGGATAAAATAGTAATCATTCAGAAATACAGCAATGTCATCTCAGGCCTTTAAAGAAGGAAATCCCACATGCAGCTTTTATCCTAAACTGATTCTTCATAATCCCAAACTTTAACAGGTAATCCTGTTTCTCTCTTTAAAATATTTCAGGAAAAGCAATAGTTTCAGAGGTCTAAAGACTGTTAATACTATCCCGAAATGCCAGCATATATAATTGATGCTTAATATTTTTGAATAAAATAGTTAATAGTGCTTAATTCTCATCTTCAACCTAAAACCATCCAGCCCAGCAATTTTGATTGTATTAGAAAATTTTTCCACAAGTTAAGATGCTTCTTACAGTCATGCTGGTAGCACTCTTTAGTTCTACCAGCCTTGGTGTCATACCATTCAGAGTCAAGCCCTCACTGTATGTCCTTTAGAAGTCACTTAACACCTCTGAGCCATCCTTTCCCATCTTGCTTTCTTTGGTGATGGCATGGATGTGAATATTACACATTTAGATAGATAGATAGATAGATAGATAGATAGATAGATAGATAGATGATAGAAAAAAAAGGTACTATTGTAGAGAGACTTTCAGGGAAGATGACAGAGTACAGAGCTCCAAAACCCAGTCCTTCCACCAAAACAACTATTAAAGAGGCAAGTACTGTCTGAAACAAATATTTTGAAACTCCAGATACCAGAAGAACACTGTACAGCATCCAGGGAAGAGCAGGAGGAAGAGGCAGATAAATTATTGTAAAGAACAGAAAATTGCTCTATTCACCCAGCAGCTACTAGAGCCCAACCCCCTCTCACTGCAAGGTGCTGCAGAGTCCAGTCCCTGGCTAGCTGACAGAAAGAACTATAAAAATTCTCTTCCCCAAGAATAGGGGTGTGATGATCACTGAACATGGCTTTTGATTAGTGAATTTGGATCACAGGGTCCTGACTCTGAGGTCAGCTATTGTTTCAATGCTCCCAGGACAGGGGCAGAGGAAGTAGAGATTTAAAGATTCAGAGTTTCCTCAGGACTGTGGGGGACACTAGGCAGAAAGCCTACATTTTCTGGGCAGGCTGGGAAAGCTCAGCTTTGGGGACCCATTGGGAAAGTTCTTGGTACCCTTCCCAGGGTACTTTGGAGCTGTTCTGCTCCCCCTTCCTGGGTCTTTGCCTGTGTTTGGGCTGGGAAAGACTGACCTGAGAAAGTCCCATTTAGGGTGACCCTCCACTCAGAATTTCTCCTCTAGGCAAAAGCAGCTGAAGACAACAAAAGGAGTGTAAAAAAAGAAGCAGACAGTCTGGAACAAAGGTCTGTTGACATCAAATACCAGGAAAGGGATGTCTGTTCCCTGGGAAACACAAAGGACAGTCAAACTCCTGTGAATAGGGGAACTCCACAACAACTATAAGCTAAAACCAGGAGAAGCCAGGGAGTCTGGAAGCCAGGGGAAACCCTACACAATACATTCACCTCGGGCAGACCTTCCTGATAGGAGAGCTGAGGCTCAAGAAAATCTTTGTCTTACCACCAGATGGCTACAAAAACAAGAAACAGATAACCCAGTGAGTAAATCCCATTTAATAGTTTAAAATATTAAAATGTATGGTGTGCAACAAGAGTAAAAGACCAAAAAAAAAGAAAAAAAAAAAAAAACTGGAAATGATGGACCATCCAAAAGAAGAGGATAAAAATAGAGAAAACACCAATAAAGGAAAAGAGGATGTGGACATACTGAACAAAGTCTTTTAAAAAAGGATCTTAAAAAAAATACCCAAAGAGATGAAGCAAAGTAGAGAAAGAACTAAAGAATATCAGGAAAACAATTAATAAACAATATTAGAGCCTAAATAAAGTGATATAAATTTTAAGAAGGAACCAAGCAGAACTGCTATAGCTGAAGACCACAGTAACTGAAATGAAAAATTCCCAGGAGGGTTTCAAGAGCATATTGGAGCTGGCAGAAGAAAGAATTGATGAACATGAAGACAAGACATTTGAAATGACACAGGCTGAGGAGCAGAACAGAAAAAGAAACATTAAAAGTATTAACATTAGACGAAATAGAGACTTTGAGCCCAAAGCAGTTATGAGGGACAAAGAAGGACATTGTATATTGATAAAGAGGTCAATTCAATAGGAAGACGTAACAATTATAAATATATGTGCACCTAACAACAGAGCCCCAAAATATATGAAGAAAATACTGACAGATTTGGAGAAAGTGATGGTTCTACAAAAACAATAGATTTTAATACAGCACTCAAAATAATGGATAGAATATTTAATCAAAAGTTCAGAAAGGAAATATAGGACTTGAATGATACACTAAACCAAGTTGAGCTAACAGACATATATAGAGCAATACACCTAATGAAAACATAATACACATTCTTCTCAAGTGGACATGAATTGCTCTCCAGGATAGAAAATATACTACGTTCAAAAACAAATCTTAAATATTAAAAATAGTGAATTCATATAGGGTATGTTCTCCGAACACAATAGAATGAAATCAATAACAGAGTGAGAAATGGAAAATTCACAAACATGTGTAAATTAAACAACATATTCTTAAACAACCAATGGATAAAAGAGAAAATCAGACTCAGAATTAAGAAATATCTTGAGGCATATGAAAATGAAAATACAACATAATAAAACTTACAGAATGCAACAAAGGCAATTCTGAAAGGGAGATTTATAGCTCTAAATGCTTGCATTACAAAATAAGAAAGACTTCAAATAGAGGCCCAACCGCAAACTGCAAAAACCTAGAGAATGAAGAGCAAACTAAACTCAAAGTGAGCAGAAGGAAGGAAATAATGAAGATTAGGAGAAAATTAATGAAATAGTAAACATCAAAACAGTAGAGAGAATCAACAAAAATGAATGTTGGTATTTGAAAAGATCAGCAAAATAGACAAACCTTTGAGCAGTCTGAAAAATAAAGAGAAGATAAAAACAATGAAAATCAGAATGAAAAGGGAAATATTACCACCAAACCTACTGAAATAAAAAAGACATTGACTCATTGAGTCAAAGAGTCAAACCTACATTGACTCAAGAAGCAATAGAAGACCTCAACAAACCAATTACTAGTAAAGAGATTGACTTGGTGGTCAAAAACCACTCTGAAAGAAAAGCCCAGGACCACTTGGCTTTATAGGGGAATTCTGCCGAACATCCCAAGAAGACTTAACTCCAATTCTTTCAAATTTTTCCAATATATAGAAGAGGAGGGAACACCCCCAAATCATTTTATGACGCTAACATCACCTTCAAACAAAAGCCAGATAAAGACCCACAAAAAAAGAAAACTGCAGGTGAATATCTCTTTTGAATATATAGATACAAAAATCCTCAACAAAATACCAGCAGTTAAAATCCAACAGCATATTAAAAGAGTTATACATCATGATCAAGTTTGGATTTAACCCTGTTATGCCAGGTTATTTGAACATAAGAATATCAATTAATATAATACACCACATTAACAGAACGAAGGAAGAAAAGATGATCATCTCATTTGATGCAGAAACAGCATTTGACAATCCAGAACACCTTCTTGATAAAATCTTAGAACACTAGTTATAAAAGCAATCTTCATCTACATGATAAAGGGCAAGTATTAAAAGTCTGCAGCTAACATCATTCTTAATGGTGAAATCAGAAAGCTTTCCTTCTAAGATCAAGAACACAAGGATGTCCACTGCTACTATTATTATTCAACATTGCACTGGAAATTCTTGCTAGAGACATTAGCAAGAAACAGAAATAAAAGGCATCCAAATTGGAAAGGAATAAGTAACAGTTTTCCTATTTGCAGATGATATGATCCTATATACAGGAAATCCCCAAAACCCACAACAAATCTCCTAGAGCCGTTAAATGAATGCAGCAAGGCAATGTGATAAACACTCAACATGCAAAAATCAGTACTGTTTATACACACAAGCAATGAACAACTGGAAAAATAAATCTAGAAAAAAATTCCATTTGCAATAGCACCTAATAGAATCAAATATCCAGGAATATAGCTAACTAAAGTTGTAAAGGACTTGTACTCAGAAAACTGGAAAATATTGCTAAAGGAATTAAAGAAGACCTAATAAATGGAAGAATAATACATGTTCATCATTGGAAGACTAAATATTAAGATGACAATACTAGCCAAAGCAATTTACAGATTCAATGTAATTCTAATGAAAATTTCAAAAACCTTCTTTGCAGAAATGGAAAAGCCAACTATTAAATTTATATGGGAGGGTAAGGGGTCCCAAATAGCTAAAATCATTTTGAAATAGAAGGACACAACTGGTGGACTCACACTTTCCAATGGTTCTGGCACAAGGGCAGAAAAATAGACCAATGGAATAGAATTGAGAGCTCAGAATTCAGCCTTCACATATATGGCCAACTGATTTTTGACAAGGTGAGCAAGAGGAAGGAAATAATGAAGATTAGGAGAAAGAATACTCTCTTCAACAATGGTGCTGGGAATACTGAATCTCTATTTGAAAAAAAAAAAAAAAAGACACCTATCTCACATCGTATGAAAAAATCAATTCAAACTGGATCAAATACTTTAATATAAAAGTGATAACCATCAAACTCCTAGAAGAAAATATAAGGAAGCATCTTCAGGGCCTTCAGGACCTTGTTTTAGGCAATGGTTTCTTAGACTTTATACCCAACGTACAAGGAACAAGAAAAAAAATAGATACATGCAATCTCATCAAAATTAAAGATGTTTATGCCTCATAGGACTTTATTGGGAAAGTAAAACAACAAACTACACAATGGGAGAAAATATTTGGAAACCACATAACTGATAAAGGATTAATATCCAGAATATATAAAGAAATCCTTCAACTTAAAAACCCAATTAAAAATGGACAAAAGACTTGAATACACATCTCTCTAAAGAAGATACACAAATGACCACAAAGCACATGAAAAGACATTCAACATCATTAACCATCAGGTAAATGAAAATAAAAATGACAATGAGCTACCATTTCAGGCCATTAGAAAGACTGCTATTAAAAAGTGGAAAATACCAAGTGTTGGAGAGATGTGGAGAAATAGGAACACTCATTCATTGCTGGTAGCATTGTAAAATGGTGCAGCTGCTGTGGAAGACAGTTTGGCAGTCCCTCAGAAAGCTAACTATAGAACTACTATATGACCTGACAATCCCATACTAGGCATATACCCAAAAGAATTGAAAGCAAGAACTCCAACAAATATTTGCACACTGATGTTCAAGTAGCATTGTTCACAAATTCCAAAAGAAGGAAGTAAGCCAAGTGTACATCAACCAATGAATGGATAAATGAAATGTGGTGTGTACTTACAATGTAATGTTTTCGGCTGTAAAAAGGAATGAAGTCCAGACACTTGCAACAACATTGATGAACCTTGAAGACATCATGTTGAGTGAAAAAAGCCAGACACAAAAGGACAAATATTGTATGATCTGTTTTGACACAATTAGAATAAACAAACTCATAGAGTCAGTATCTAGAATATAAGTTACCAGGGGATGGAGTGAAGATGGAGAATAGGCAGTTAAGTTTCAGACTGTACAGCGTTCCTGTTTGGAATGATGAAAATGTTTTGATGATGGATGATGGTGATGGTAGTGCATCATTCTGGACCCAATTAACTGCACTGAAATGCATATCTGGGTGTGATTGCAAGGGAAAATATTAGATTGTATGCTAACAGAATAAAATTAAAAAAAAAAAAAACATGGGACGGGACTTCACTATATAGTGAACCCTAAGTTAAACCATGAAATCTAATTAATAGGACAATTATAAAAATGTGCTGTCATCAATTGTAGCAAATGTTCCACACCAATATAAGTTTTGTGGTGGGGTGGTATACGGGAATCCTGTATTTTATGCATGATTGTTGTGTAAACTCACAACTTCTCAAATAAAAAAATAAAGATAAATAAAAATGTGCTACAAATAAGGTAGTATTGCAGTATATCCCAAAGTGTAAAATAAATATTCATGAATCCATACTGATATAAATTAATGGTTGAAAAGTTTAAAAAAAAATTGAGGGAGAAGAGACAAATCTCCCATGCAGGAAAATTCCAAGTAATTTATGTAGATTCTCAGCCCTCAAGGAGCTGAAGCATAACTCCCCAGTCCTGAAAGATGGTGATACCTGGTGACTTACTTCCAATGAGTTGAGTATGGAAAGAGAGGGGTAAAGAATAGCTGTATAGTGAAGAAACCTGACCATGCGTCTTCAGGCCAAGGGACCAAGATCACAGCAACAGGTGATGAACCATACTGATAGTACGTATGCTTGGTATGATGTGAAAAAATGGCACTTTACCTCTGTGGTTTTCTTCCCATAAACCCATAATCCAAATCTAATCACTAAAGATACATCAGGAAAAAATGAGGGACATTCTGAAAACTGCCTGGCCAATACTCTTCAAAACTGTCAAGGTCATCAAAGGCAAGGAAGTCTGAGAAGCTGTCACAGCCAAGAGGATCCTGAGGGGACATGACAACTAAATGTAATGTGCTATCCTGATGAGAACCTGTGACAGAAAAATGACATTAGGTAAAAACTAAAGAAATCTGAATAAAGTATGGACTTGACTTAATAATAATCCATCAATATTGATTCATTATTTGTAGCAAATGTAGCAGTATAATATGTCAATAATAGAGGAAAATCTATGTGGGGTATATGAGAAACCTCTGCACTATCTTTGCAATTGTTTTGTATATCCAAAACTTAAAAAAATAAACTCTGTTGAAATACAAAATGCAAAGTCATATGCAAATGTAAGCTACTATCACTGTTGGCTAATTATTCCTTGTCTCTGGTTTTCAGTAGGATTTGCTCATGCCAAATAGAGCATCTAAGCGGAAAACCTCTTAACAGATTATTTGGCCCAGATATATGCCTCTTCCCCTTACTTCATTACACTGACATTCCAATTTGAAAGGCACGTGTGTCCTAGTTTGTTCTGTTTCTTCTTTGTGTCTATATTTATCTTACAAGCATTGGTGCACATTCTCATATATCCCACTATATTCTAAGCCTTTTAATGGCAAGCATATGACCTATGAATCTAAACATTCCTTACATATTTATTCCAGTACCTTGCTCACTGCAGGTTTTCAGACTAATAAAATGCATTACTCCAAAAACAAAGAGAATAAATGTAACATGGTAAAGGAAGACAGAATTTTCTTCAGAGGGAAAAGATCATTTATGTAATTTTAGACAGGTTACGATGACAAATCTAACCTCTATCCAGAAGGCCATTTACCCTCCTACTACAGACTGAATTGCAGAGTTTGTGTTGTCTGCTTTCATGCAGGAAAGTTGCCAGAGCCCACAAAGTAAGTGGGTGTCCATGGCAGGTGCGGAGGTTGAGAGCACCAGGTGCTAATTCACTCATGATCCTCATTCCTTTTAAGTGTGTGCAACAGCCTCCATACTATATCTTCATTGCCTTTAAAAAAAATGGGCCCAGGGTTTTCATCTAAGAAATTGTTATTTAATGAGTTCTAGGGGCATCAGTCTCTTCATGGTAATACTGATTATGAATGGGTGACCATTTTGGAGCTCCTATGGGGTGTAAAGGAAACTGGATGCAGCAACTTATTCTGTGAGAATGGTCCCATTCCTGCAGGAGAGAGAATTGCTCAGACCTCTTGGAGGATGTCAAGTTGTCACACAAAGGATATGTGTCAAGACTGGAGACAAAAATTTTTGTATTTCTTGGATGGAAGGAGATGAGAAGGGGCAAAAGGAGAAGGGGCCATGTGATACCACCTGACAGCAAATTTACATTTTTAACTTATGTCTCATCAGACTTGAATGGAAAAGAAAATGAGGCTGACAAGCTTGTTTGGGAGAGGCATTGGCTACCCAGATATATCCCCCAGAGGGGACATTTTGCATGATAAATTCTATTGCATTCAAGTCCTACTAAAAACTTTCTGAGAGGTTCCAACAAGGCCTTAAACGTAGCTCAGACAAAATACACTGATTTGAGAGGCAGGGCAAGATGACAGCCTAGAGAGGTGCAAAATTTAGTTAGTCCTTGTTCTAGTTTGCTAATGCTGCCAGAATGCAAAACACCAGAGATGGGTTGGCTTTTATAAAAGGGGGTTTATTTCGTTACACGGTTACAGTCTTAAGGCCATAAAGTGTCCAATGTAACACATCAGCAATTGGGTACCTTCACTGGAGGACAGCCAATGGTGTCTGGAAAACCTCTGTTAGCTGGGAAGGCACATGGCCAGTGTCTGCTCCAAAGTTCTGGTTTCAAAATGGCTTTCTCCCAGGATGTTCCTCTCTAGGCTGCAGTTCCTCAAAAATGTCACTCTTGGTTGTTCTTGGGGTGTTTGTCCTCTCTTAGCTTCTCTGGAGCAAGAGTCTGCTTTCAATGGCCATCTTCAAACTGTCTCTCATCTGCAGCTACTCTCTCAGCTTCTGTGCATTCTTCAAAGTGTCCCTCTTGGCTGTCACTCCTTCAAAATGTCACTCTCAGCTGCACTGGTTTCCTTCTGTTTGTCAGCTCATTTATATGGCTCCAGTGATTTAATTTAGACCCACCCTGAATGCGTGGGGTAACACCTCCATGGAAATTATCCAATCAGAGTCATCACCCACAGTTGGGTGGGGCTCATCTTCATGGAAACACTCAAAGAATTACAGTCTAATCAACACTGATACGTCTGCTCACCCAAGATTACATCAAAGATATTGGAGTTTTGGGGGCCATAATATATTCAGACTGGCACAGTCCTCTAGAGCAAATAGTAAACAGCCAGGAACAACTAGTAAACAGTCAGAAACAACTGTTTCAGGGATATCTGTGACTGGACACACATTATACACCAGTCTGGAATAAGTGAAAGGGCTGAGACTAGAGTGTAGAACTGTAAGTAAAGCCCCCCAACTGGCAAAGTCTGGTGCCCCTCCCCCACCAGCATGGCAGGCTGAGTAGGAACACTTCCCTGTGGGGAAAAAAGCATTCTCTACTAGGAGAAAGGGAAGGTAGCTGAACCAAGTCCAATGATGGTTTTAATTTCCAAATTTGGATTACTAAATATAAGATGTTAACACAGGTAAGCCCAGAGAAAGCAGGAAAGGAACCCTGAGGTCTCTCTTAGCAGAGAGGAGGTGAAGCTGATAAAAAAAATAATAATATAAATAAATAAAAATAGAGGTTTTAGGAGTTGGCCAAGCTCAGAATAGTGGAAAAGGGCTGTGCCCTAAGAAAAGGGGCACGTAGATTGGTACCAACTTTGGCTCTTGACTGGCAAAACAGGGGGCCTGGGACTGGCTCTGAGAGGGGATTTCTTTTTTTTTTTTTCCTGTTTCTCTTTTTTAAACTATTCTAAGTAGCTCATTAGAGAAAGCCTCAGGCATTTTCAATTGTCAGCACTGACCTAGGCAAGGGTGGATTTAAGATATGTCTGAGAGACAAAGTAAGGAGTCAAGTGAAGGACATAATCCCCTACAGGGCATATCTTCACCAAGAAAAGTGGGGGCATGGCCCTGCTCAAGTGGTGGCCCTCCTCAGAGAATTCAGACCCCAACTTCTGGACAAAAAAAAAAAAAAAAACCAGAAACAGCTTAAGCTTTATTTCTGTCTCACCCTTGGTAAAAACCATGCCCTTGGCAGGTACAGGGTCTGCTGAGAATTAAAGGCACCACAGCTCTTTACACTGGTGGGGCAATGTGGGCTAGCAAGCACCACCTGCTGGGCAGGATAAGAAAAGCACAGAGTATAACAGCCTCACAGGAAAGTCTGACAATCTTCTGGGTCTCATCCTCAGGGAAACTTGACACTGATTACACCCTCCCCTGATACCTGGGCCTGTCTGATACGGGAAAATCTGTTTGGGGTAATTATATCTGGGTAGACGCTTCTCAAAAAAAAAAAAAAAAAAAAAAAGAAGAGGAATAAAGAAAGGCATGACAAGAAACAGAATATCAAGAGCTGAAAAATTCTGCTCAGTTAAACAAACTATACTAGAAGCCTAGAATAAGTTAAACTGGGCACCAAAGAACAGATAGAGAACAAAGTTAACCAACAAGAAAGTCCTAGGTAAAAGAGTAAAAACAATCTCTAGGATAAACTAATCAAGGAAACCAAATGTTTACACACCAACAAAAAGTTACAAGTCACACTAGGAAAAACGAATATATGGCTCAGTCCAAGTAACAAACTAACACTTCAAGCAAGATACAGGCATTGAAACAATTAATTAAAGATGTTCAAACAAACATGTTAAATCAACTAAGAAATCAAAGAAGGATATGAAGAAGACATTGGGGAATATAAAGAAGAATTCAAAAGTTTGAGAAAAGAATTGGCAGAATTTATGGGAATGAAAGGCAAAATACAAGAGATGAAAAACACAATGAAGATTTACAACAGCAGGTTTGAAGAGGCAGAAGAAAGAATTAGTGAACTAGAGGAAAGGACAGCTGAAATCCTACACACAAAAGAACACATAAGGAAAAGAATGGAAAAATATGAACATGGTCTCAGGAAATTGAATTAAAACATGAAGCTTATGACTATACATGTCATGGGTGTCCCAGAAGGAGAAGAGAAGGGAAAAGGGGCAGAAACAATAATGGAGGAAATAATCACTGCAAATTTCCCATCTCTTATGAAAGACATAAAATTACAGATCTAAGAAGTCCAGAGTAACCCAAACAGAATAGATTCAAATAGACATACTCCAAGACACTTGATAATCAGATTGTCAAATGTCAAAGACAAAGAAAGAATTACGAAAGTGGCAAGAGAAAAGTAATACATCACATACAAAGGAAGCGCAATAAGATTATGTGCAGATTTCTCAGCACAAACCATAGAGGAAAGAGGACAGTGGTATGATATATTTAAGATACTGAAAGAGAAAAACTGCCAACCAAGAATTCTGTATCTGGCAAAACTCTCTTTCAAAAATGAGGGAGAGCTTAAAATATTTTCATACAAACAACGAGAGAGTTTTTGAACAAGAGACTTGCTCTACAAGAAATGCTAAAGGAAGCACTGAAGGCAGATAGGAAAAGAAAGGAGAGAGGAGTTGGGAGAAGAGATTAGAAATGAAGGCTATCAATAAGGGTAAAAAGAGAGAGAAAAAAATAAAAATAAAAGAAGATAGAACACATAAAATCCAAAAATAAAATGGTGGATGGTTGCACAATATTGTAAGTACACTGAGTAAAGCCAAGTGTGAGTAGGGTTTGAAGAGGAAGAGTAGGGGCATGTATGACAATAGAAGGAAAGATAGAAGATAAAGACTAGGATGGTATAACTTAGCAAAGACTAGAGTGGACAATGATGGTGATTAAATGTACAAATATAAGAATGTTTTTACATGAAGGATAACTAATGAATGTCAATATTTCAAGGTGCTAAAAGTGGTATGTTATAGGAAAAAAATGCAATCAATGCAAATTAGAGTCGATAGTTAATCCTAACATTGTAATATACTTCCATGAAATGTAACAAAGGCAATATACAAGAGCTACATGTCAACAAGAAAGATATATAAGGGAGGGGGTATGGGATTCTTGGTGGTGTTGTTTCTCCTTTTTATTTTTTTTTATTTTATTTTTTTTTGTTTTTGTTATCTGATCGTTTTTATTTCATGTCACGGTAAATCATTCACAGACTGCCATATGGCACTAGATGTTTTTGAGGATTATTTAGAAGAGTACGACAAAACCTTATTTAATTTTTCTCTCTTTTCCTAGTTTTTTTGCATTGCTCCTTCAACATTGTCATGGACACCTCTCAAGCTAATTTGTAAAATGAATTTTACTGAATGCCATTTAATCTTATTGCCATAGTTACAAACCAAGGAATCAAAAATTGCTAGGCTGAGCTGAAAATAGCTGACTTGGTACAAGGAAGTGGACTAATTCTTATGCAAAGCTCTGTACTCACAATCGCTGATTCAAAGAACAATGGAAAGCTAGATCCTTGGAAACCCCACCTTCTGATGCCTTTTCACTTTTGAACATGGAACAGTCATAGATTTGAATGAAATGTGTAAAAACTAAAGCTGAGGTTCTGCTTTGCAATCCGCTGTTTCAGTTACTATGTTCTTGTGGCAGCGAGTTCACAGTATATTTGCCTTGCTATTTTCAAAAACAGTACTGCGGATTTTATAATCACTTGCAAATTATAAAGCTAAGAACCCATATAATGTTTGAAATTTCAAGAAAAACTTAAATCATCCCTAAGCATTACTATTTTTTTTTATTTTATTTTATTTTTTTATTTTTTTATATCATCATTTTATTGAGATATATTCACATACCACGCAGTCATACAAAACAAATTGTACTTTCGATTGTTTACAGTACCATTACATAGTTGTACATTCATCACCTAAATCAATCCCTGACACCTTCATTAGCACACACACAAAAATAACAAGAATAATAATTAGAGTGAAAAAGAGCAATTGAAGTAAAAAAGAACACTGGGTACCTTTGTCTGTTTGTTACCTTCCCCTACTTTTCTACACATCCATCCATAAACTAGACAAAGTGGAGTTTGGTCCTTATGGCATTCCCAATCCCACTGTCACCCCTCATAAGCTACATTTTTATACAACTGTCTTCGAGATTCATGGGTTCTGGGTTGTAGTTTAATAGTTTCAGGTATCCACCACCAGCTACCCCAATTCTTTAGAACCTAAAAAAGGTTGTCTAAAGTGTGCGTAAGAGTGGCCACCAGAGTGATCTCTCGGCTCGTTTTGGAATCTCTCTGCCACTGAAGCTTATTTCATTTCCTTTCACATCCCCCTTTTGGTCAAGAAGATGTTCTCCATCCCACGATGCCGGGTCTACATTCCTCCCCGGGAGTCATATTCCACGTTGCCAGGGAGATTCACTTCCCTGGGTGTCTGATCCCACGTAGGGGGGAGGGCAGTGATTTCACCTTTCAAGTTGGCTTAGCCAGAGAGAGAGGGCCACATCTGAGCAACAAAGAGGCATTCAGGAGGAGATTCTTAGGCACAAATACAGGGAGGCCTAGCCTCTCCTTTGCAGCAACCGTCTTCCCAAGGGTAAAACTTATGCTAGAGGGCTCAACCCATCAAACCACCAGTCCCCTATGTCTGTGGTCATGTTAGCAACCATGGAGGTGGGGTAGGCGAATACCCCTGCATTCTCCACAGGCTCCTCAAGGGGGCACTACATCTTTTTTTTTTTTTCCTTGTTTGTCTTTTTTCTTTTTTTTTCTTTTTTTTAACTTTCCCTTCTTTTTTAAATCAACTGTATGAAAAAAAAAGTTAAAAAGAAAACAAACATACAATAAAAGAACATTTCAAAGAGACCATAACAAGGGAGTAAGAAAAAGACAACTAACCTAAGATAACTGCTTAACTTCCAACATGTTCCTACTTTACCCCAAGAAAGTTACATAATATAGCAACATTTCAGTGAACTTGTTCCTACCACATCCATCAGAAATTAACAGACCATAGTCATTTCTGGGCATCCCCAGAACGTTAAATAGCTTATCTGTTCTTCTTGGATTATTGTTCCCCCTTCCTTAATTGCTCTCTACTGCTAGTTCCCCTACATTCTACGTTATAAACCATTTGTTTTACATTTTTCAAAGTTCACATTAGTGGTAGCATATAATATTTCTCTTTTTGTGCCTGGCTTATTTCGCTCAGCATTATGTCTTCAAGGTTCATCCATGTTGTCATATGTTTCACCAGATCGTTCCTTCTTACTGCCGCGTAGTATTCCATCGTGTGTATATACCATATTTTATTTATCCACTCATCTGTTGAAGGACATTTGGGTTGTTTCCATCTCTTGACAATTGTGAATAATGCTGCTATGAACATTGGTGTGCAGATATCTGTTCGTGTCACTGCTTTCCGATCTTCCGGGTATATACCGAGAAGTGCAATCGCTGGATCGAATGGTAGCTCTATATCTAGTTTTCTAAGGAACTGCCAGACTGACTTCCAGAGTGGCTGAACCATTATACAGTCCCACCAACAATGAATAAGAGTTCCAGTATCTCCACATCCCCTCTAGCATTTGTAGTTTCCTGTTTGTTTAATGGCAGCCATTCTAACCGGTGTTAGATGGTATCTCATTGTGGTTTTAATTTGCATCTCTCTAATAGCTAGTGAAGCTGAACATTTTTTCATGTGTTTCTTAGCCATTTGTATTTCCTCTTCAGAGAACTGTCTTTTCATATCTTTTGCCCATTTTATAATTGGGCCGTCTGTACTATTGTCATTGAGTTGTAGGATTTCTTTGTATATGCAAGATATCAGTCTTTTGTCAGATACATGGTTTCCAAAAATTTTTTCCCATTGAGTTGGCTGCCTCTTTACCTTTTTGAGAAATTCCTTTGAGGTGCAGAAACTTCTAAGCTTGAGGAGTTCCCATTTATCTAATTTTTCTCTTTTGTTGCTTGTGCTTTGGGTGTAAAGTCTAGGAAGTGGCCTCCTAATACAAGGTCTTGAAGATGTTTTCCTACATTATCTTCTAGGAGTTTTATGGTACTTTCTTTTATATTGAGATCTTTGGTCCATTTTGAGTTAATTTTTGTGTAGGGGGTGAGGTAGGGGTCCTCTTTCATTCTTTTCGATATGGATATCCAACTCTCCCAGCCCCATTTGTTGAAAAGACCATTATGGCTCAGATCGGCGACTTTGGGGGCCTTATCAAAGATCAGTCGGCCATAGATCTGAGGGTCTATCTCTGAATTCTCAATTCGATTCCATTGATCTATATGTCTATCTTTGTGCCAGTACCATGCTGTTTTGGCAACTGTGGCTTTATAATAAGCTTCAAAGTCAGGGAGTGTAAGTCCTCCCACTTCGTTTTTCTTTTTTAGAGTGTCTTTAGCAATTCGAGGCATCTTCCTTTCCAAATAAATTTGATAACTAGCTTTTCCAAGTCTGCAAAGTAGGTTGTTGGAATTTTGATTGGGATTGCATTGAATCTGTAGATGAGTTTGGGTAGAATTGACATCTTAATGACATTTAGCCTTCCTATCCATGAACATGGAATATTTTTTCCATCTTTTAAGGTCCCCTTCTATTTCTTTTAGTAGAGTTATGTAGTTTTCTTTGTATAGGTCTTTTACATCTTTGGTTAAGTTTATTCCTAGGTACTTGATTTTTTTAGTTGCTATTGAAAATGGTATCTTTTTCTTGAGTGTCTCTTCAGTTTGTTCATTTCTAGCATATAGAAACATTACTGACTTATGTGCATTAATCTTGTATCCCGCTACTTTGCTAAATTTGTTTATTAGCTCTAGTAGGTGTATCGTTGATTTCTCAGGGTTTTCTAGATATAAGATCATATCATCTGCAAACAATGACAGTTTTACTTCCTCTTTTCCAATTTGGATGCCTTTTATTTCTTTGTCTTGCAGGATTGCCCTGGCTAGCACTTCCAGCACAATGTTGAATAACAGTGGTGACAGCGGGCATCCTTGTCTTGTTCCTGATCTTAGAGGGAAGGCTTTCAGTCTCTCACCATTGAGTACTATGCTGGCTGTGGGTTTTTCATATATGCTCTTTATCATGTTGAGGAAGTTTCCTTCAATTCCTACCTTTTGAAGTGTTTTTATCAAAAAGGGATGTTGGATTTTGTCAAATGCTTTTTCAGCATCTATTGTGATGATCAATTGATTTTTCCCTTTCGAGTTTTTAATGTGTTGTAGTACATTGATTGTTTTTCTTATGTTGAACCATCCTTGCATGCCTGGAATGAACCCCACTTGGTCATGGTGTATGATTTTTTTAATGTGTCTTTGGATTCGATTTGCAAGTATTTTGTTGAGGATTTTTGCATCTATATTCATTAGGGAGATTGGCCGGTAGTTTTCCTTTTTTGTAGCATCTTTGCCTGGTTTTGGTATTAGATTGATGTTAGCTTCATAAAAGGAGTTAGGTAGTGTTCCATTTTTTTCAATGTTTTGAAAGAGTTTGAGTAAGATTGGTGTCAGTTCTTTCTGGAAAGTTTGGTAGAATTCCCCTGTGAAGCCATCTGGCCCTGGGCATTTATTTGTGGGAAGATTTTTGATGACTGATTGGATCTCTATGCTTGTGATGGGTTGGTTGAGGTCTTCTATTTCTTCTCTGGTCAGTCTCGGTTGTTCATATGTTTCCAGGAAATTGTCCATTTCTTCTACATTATCCAGTTTGTTGCCATACAGTTGTTCATAATATCCTCTTATAATTTTTTTTAATTTCTTCAGGATCTGCAGTTATGTCACCTTTTTCATTCATTATTTTGTTTATATGGGTCTTCTCTCTTTTTGATTTTGTCAGTCTAGCTAGGGGCTTGTCAATCTTGTTGATCTTCTCAAAGAACCAACTTTTGGTGATATTTATCCTCTCTATTGTTTTTTTGTTCTCTATGTCATTTATTTCTGCTTTAATCCTTGTTATTTCTTTTCTTCTACTTGGTTTAGGATTGGTTTGCTGTTCATTTTCTAGCTTCTTCAGTTGATCCATTAGTTCTTTGATTTTGGCTCTTTCTTCCTTTTTAATATATGTGTTTAGTGCTATAAATTTCCCCCTTAGCACTGCTTTTGCTGCATCCCATAGGTTTTGGTATGTTGTGTTCTCATTTTCATTCGTCTCTATATATTTAGCAATTTCTCTTGCTATTTCTTCTTTAACCCACTGATTGTTTAGGAGTGTGTTGTTTAACCTCCAGGTATTTGTGAATTTTCTAAGTCTCTGATGCTTATTGACTTCTAATTGTATTCCATTGTGGTCAGAGAATGTGCTTTGAATAATTTCAATCTTTTTAAATTTATTGAGGCTTGTTTTATGTCCCAGCATATGATCTATTCTGGAGAAAGTTCCATGAGCACTAGAAAAGTATGTGTATCCTGGTGATTTGGGATGTAATGTCCTATATATGTCTGTTAAATCTAATTCATTTATCAGATTGTTTAGGTTTTCAATTTCCTTATTGGTCTTCTGTCTGGTTGATCTATCTATAGGAGAGAGTGATGTGTTGAAGTCTCCCACAATTATTGTGGAAACATCAATTGCTTCCTTTAGTTTTGCCAGTGTTTCTCTCATGTATTTTGTGGCACCTTGATTGGGTGCATAGACATTTACGATTGTTATTTCTTCTTGCTGAATTGCCCCTTTTATTAGTATGTAGTGGCCTTCTTTGTCTCTCAAAACATCCCTGCATTTGAAGTCTATTTTATCTGAGATTAATATTGCTACATCCAGCTTTCTTTTGGCTGTAGCTTGCATGAAATATTTTTTTCCATCCTTTCACTTTCAGTTTCTTTGTGTCCCTGTGTCTAAGATGAGTCTCTTGTATGCAACATATTGATGGTTCATTTTTTTTGATCCATTCTGCGAATCTATATCTTTTAATTGGGGAGTTTAATCCATTTACATTCAACGTTAAAACCGTGAAGGCATTTCTTGAATCGGCCATCTTATCCTTTGGTTTATGTTTGCCATATTTTTCCCTCTCTCTATTAATATCCTTTATTGTACCCATACCGAATCTCTTTAGTACTGAACCTTTCTCCAAGTCTCTCTGTCCTGTCTTTGTTTCTCTGTCTGTAGGGCTCCCTTGAGTATCTCCAGTAGGGCAGGTCTCTTGTTAGCAAATTCTCTCAGCATTTCTTTGTCTGTGAAAAATTTAAGCTCTCCCTCAAGTTTGAAGGAGAGCTTTGCTGGATAAAGTATTCTTGGCTGGAAATTCCTCTCACTCAGAATTTTAAATATATCGTGCCACTACCTTCTTGCCTCCATGGTGGCTGCTGAGTAGTCACTACTTAGTCTTATGCTGTTTCCTTTGTATGTGGTGAATTGCTTTTCTCTTGCTGCTTTCAGAACTTGCTCCTTCTCTTCTGTGTTTGACAGTGTGATCAGTATATGTCTCGGAGTGGGCTTTATTTGGATTTATTCTATTTGGAGTTCGCTGAGCATTTATGATTTGTGTATTTATGTTGTTTAGAAGATTTGGGAAGTTTTCCCCAACAATTTCTTTGAATACTCTTCCTAGACCTTTACCCTTTTCTTCCCCTTCTGGGACACCAATGAGTCTTATATTCAGACGTTTCATATTATCTATCATATCCCTGAGGTCCATTTCGAGTTTTTCAATTTTTTTCCCCATTCTTTCTTTTATGCTTTCGTTTTCCATTCTGTCATCTTCGAGGTCACTGATTCATTGTTCAACTTCCTCTAGTCTTGTACTATGAGTGTCCAGAATCTTTTTAATTTGGTCAACAGTTTCTTTAATTTCCATAAGATCATCCATTTTTTTATTTAGTCTTGCAATGTCTTCTTTATGCTCTTCTAGGGTCTTCTTGATTTCCTTCATATCCCATACTATTGTCTCATTGTTCATCTTTAGTTCTTTGAGTAGCTGCTCTAGGTGCTGTGTCTCTTCTGGTCTTTTGATTTGGGTGCTTGGGCTTGGGTTATCCATATCGTCTGGTTTTTTCATATGCTTTATAATTTTCTGTTGTTTTTGGCCTCGTGGCATTTGCTGAACTTGATAGGGTTCTTTTAGGGTTTGTAGACCTATTGAAGTCCTTATCTCTAATTTATCAGATCTACAGCTTCGTGGAGTACACTTTCTCTAACTAACCAGCAGGTGGCGTCCACGAGCCACCTGTTCTCCACAAGCCAGTTCTCCCCTGCTTAGCCTTTTTGGTGAGTGGGGGAGTGAGTCTTGTGTGGCCCAATTGGTGTACCAAGCTTGCGTGTGTAGTTGGTGTTGCCCGCCCTGTATGTGGGGCGTGTTTCTGGGCAGTCGGGGAGGGGGGATGGCCCTAACAATCAAATCTCCCTGATGATCCTAGAGTTTTAATGCTGCTGCAATAGTCTAATCCTTCAGTTCAGTCCTGTCACAGTTTGTCTCTGCCACTGACCCACAAGTCTTTGGTATTGGCGTATGGCTCCTGAGACTTGCAAGTGGGCCCCTCTTCCAGGCTGTGCACCCCGGGTCCTCTGTTGAGGGATGACTGTGCTATGTCACAGGTGAGTGCCGTCCCCCCAGGGCATTTCTGGGCTGCTGGGCTGTGTAGGGAGGCTCCCAGTCTGCTCAAATGATGGCTGAATGGGGCTTTGTTAATTCACACTGCTCCACCTTCCCAGCTCTGGGACATTCAGCTGAGGTTGCAGGGAAGGCTAATGTCCATGCCCAGTTTTGTGGTGTGTGCCTGTTATTTGAAGCACTTCCGTCACACTGGGTTGTCTGTGGCAGCTCTGGGCTATGGGGCTGGCGATGGGCAGGAGTGTTTCCTGTCCACCAGGATGGTGGCTGTGAGCGGACACCCCCCTTTTCTTGGGAAGTTGTGTTGTTTAGTGAATTTTCTCAGCCACTGGATTATTGCCTTTTGTCTCAGAGCTCTCTTAATTCTGCTCTTGACTTGACGTGCCCAAATTGCAATTCTTTGAAGCTTTCTGTATTGGGCTTCTTAGAGTAATTGTTTTAGAAAAAGGAAAAAGGATTTAAAAAAAAACGGCCCTCCTCAGAGATCTAATGGGTTATTGAAATGCTAATAGACAAAGCAACCAGGGCCATTAAGGAAAGGTCCACAGGGCAGAGAGATCAGCTTTGCTTCGGGATTTGCATATGCGCCTCAAGGCCTGAGCTCCGCCCTTCCCCTTTCTGTGTTCACCAGAACTCCAAAAATCCTCTGCTTTTATTTTGGAGTTTTTCGTGTTGTTTTTTTTTCTATGCCTGTCTCCTCTCTGCTGGGCTGGCTGCTCTCAGATTCTCTGGTGTCTGGTCTCAGTCTATCTATGGTTGGAGTTTGAATCAGTAGAATGAGTTTCCGATAAGAGCAGCCACTGCAGTTCTCCCTTCTCCTTCCCGGAGCTGACAGCCCCTCCTCCCACAGGACTGAGCCTGGCAGGGAGGGGCGCGGGTCCCCTGGCCGCAAAAACTTACAGATTTCGCTGATCTCAGCAGTTCCACGTTTTCATGAGTGTTGTATGAAGTATGCCCAAAGTCAGATTGCTCTGTGGTGTCCAGTCCACGCAGTTCCTGGCTTTTTACCTAGTTTCCTGGAGGAGTAACTAAAACTTACAGCTCACCAGTCTGCCATCTTGCCCTGCCCTCCTCCTTTTTATTTTATGTTATTTTTATTCCTAATTTTTTTTCCTCTTCTTTCTTTGTAGAAGGAATAGAAATGTCCTCATATAAATTGTGGTGATGAATGCAAAACTATGTGATTATACCAGGAACCATATATTACTTAGGTTGGATTGTATGGTGTGTGAATAAAACTGTTAAAAAAATAAACAGAAAGATACAAGTGCTGGAGAAAATGTGGAGAGAGGGATGTACCTATTCACTGTTGGTAGTGAAGTAGAATGGTGCAGCCCCCCTAGAGGACAGTGTTGTGGTTCCACAGGAGGCTACATTTAGGGTTGTCATATGATCCTGCAACCCCTTTATTAGGTATGTAGTTGAACGAACTGAGAGCAGGGACACAAATGGACATTTGCACACTGTCATTTGTGGTGGCAGTGTTCATGAGTAGCAATGGATGGAGGAGGACTGAGGGTACATAGACTGATGAACAGAAGGGCGAACTGTGATGTATGTGTACAATGCATCCACCACATTAAGCGGATGCAAGAAGGAATGAATTTCTGAGGCATGCAACTAGATGAATGAACCTTGAGGACAGTATGTTGAGTGAAAGAAGTCAGAAATGAAAAGATTAATATCATAGTGCCTTACTAATACTGAGTAAATATAATGTGTAAACTCTGAAAATTGAATAGGAGAGCATAGGTTATCAGGGGAAGGCTTACTGTAAAGGTTCCCGGATTGTAAACTCTTAACAGCAGTCACATCTATTCATGAGTTGTAAAGGTTATTTCTAATTTCTGAGATACTGGGCTCTTTGTGAGAAACTGGACATTCCCTGGAACTTCAGTTATCCGTGTGACACCTGAGAATCAAAGCTAGATTTCTGCAGCTATGAAAATCAGTATTACCCCACAGAGCAAGTGTTAAAAAAGCAGAAAAAAAGATCAGACTTCATTAGAGATATGAATGAAGCTGATATGGTTAGGAAAAAGGCAAATCAGACTAAAGTGTAAAGGACGATATTGACAGTGTTTTTAAACTTCAACTTCTGTAATGAGACCAAAGGAAGGGATATTTATTTTGTGCAAAACTTATATTTTCTGTAGCCACTATCTATTTTATCTTGTATGGTCAATTTAGACACCATAATTACATGGAACCTTGAATAGGGGGTGAGATCTTGTGGGTTTGTTCAGGTTAGTATAGAGCCCCCATAAATCCCAGATTAATTTGAGCCGAGAATAAAAAAGTATTTGCAAAGCCACCTTGATGGACTGGGGAAAATTTGGAAATATTGAACTTCTCCACTTGGGAGTTCCTGATGTTCTTACAGGTATTGGAGAAAAATGAAACAAAATAGAGTTTCAGTGGCTGAGAGATTTCAAATGGAGTCAAGAAGTCATTCTGGAGGTTATTCTTATGCATTATATAGATATCCCTTTGTAGTTTTGGGTGTTTTGAAATAGCTGGAAGGAAGTACCTGAAACTGTTGAACTGTAATCCAGTAGCCTTGATTCTTGAAGACAATTGTGTATAATTAAATAGCTTTTATCATGTGATTGTTAAAACCTTGTGACTGACACTTCCTTTATTCTGTGTATGGATAGATGAGTAAGAAAACAAAGACAGAAATAAATAACAGGAGAGATAAGGGGTATGGGATGTTTCAGGTGTTCCTTGTTTTTTTTTTTTTCATTTCTTTGGAGGAATGAAAATATTCAAAAATTAATTGTGGTCATGAATGCACAACTATATGATGATACTGTGAACCATTGTACACTTGGGATGGTTATCTGATATGTGAACATATCTCAATAGAATTGCATTTGAAAAAAATTAATAATATAAAAAGTTCCAAATATTTTGAGTTCTGGAAATATACTTAAAAACGAAAAATAGGATAATCTTGTGAGTAGTCTAGTAATCTAAGTTTTTATTTGACATGAACAAAATTTTCTCTATCAATAAACAATTATCTGCTGTACATATTAAAACCTTAAAAAAGTACAGTGAGTTAGTAAATTAAATTTTATGAAACTTACCATATCAGCTCCTCAAAGCAGTCATTCCTGATACTCCATACTAGGATATTCAGAGCAGTAGCCCCCTGCACTTCTCATGATATTTATGTAGCACATTTTATATTTTTATTTGCATGTTTATGTGTTTAATATTTCCCTCCCTCACTAGACCATAATTTTCATGAGGGCAGGGTCATGGCCATTTTGTGTTCTATGACTCAGGACTGTTCTTAAGCACATCAGAGACTCACAGTAAATATTTACAGAACATCACATTTTTCAGCTTTCTATTGTAGTAATAAGCTCATGATTACCACAAGACCCAGCAATCTCATTTCCTGGTATATGTCCCAAAGAAGTAAAATCAGGGACTTGTACACCAATGTTCACAGCAGCATTATTCACAGTAACCAAAAAGTAGAAAAAAAAAAACAAAAAACAAAAGATGAACAGATAAACGCAATGTGATTTTGATGAAGGGAGCTGTGAAGAAATGTCTCCCTTGGATAAACATTAGAAAAGTTTACTTGGCAATTCTGGAATCAGTTATATGATGATATAGTTACATAGGTCTTAGTTACATGAATATCATATTTTTATGTAATCAAATTAACATGAAGAGAAGCATAAACCTCCCACCATGTTCAGATCAGCCATCCCCTATTGCATTACACAGCATTTCCCAGGTATATCTCCTTTTTTCCCAAACCAACCAATTGCCCCCACAACACTAGCCCTCATCCCAGGACATGGCCTTTCTTGGGAATTCTGTTTACAGCGCAGTCGCTGGCTCTGATCCTTCCTGCCTCTTCAAAGCCCCTCTGCACGCCCTGCTCAATGCCTTCAGGAGACTGCCCTGTTCAGGGCCTACAGACTTGACTTCTGAGGCTTTCAGGACATTTTTTTTATGTTCTATGCCACCTTTAGGTTTCCATGCATAGAAGGGTACTTGATAGTGTGTCTGTAATTGGTTAGTTCAACCCAAACACCACATAAATTACACAGATCAAATTCTGATCAAAAAAAAAAAAAGAAGTCACTAGGTGCAAAAGAATCAGATCATACTGCGTCGAATCCCCAAATTCTCAGGGTACTATCTCATTTTCATGGCTAATTTTTAAGACTTTCCCATTTTAGTTTATTTCACTTTACCTGTTTTGTTGCTCTTCTTTTGCTTTATAAGAGAAAAGGCAGAGAGGAGATGACCTTAGCCTACTTGGCCCTCCCAGGGGCTGCTCTGGTTTAGAATTTCTTCTGGAACTCAAAGCTCTTTAGGAGAATAGAGGCCCTGAGGGTGGACCCTTCCTACAGAAAGAATAGCTAGGCTTAGAACATACTAAGGATGCCCAGGAACTTGGGAAACAAGTTGTTCAGCCTGGTCGCTTTAAACACTTCTTCAACTGATAGCTTGAAATTCTCAATTCATGACTTGTTACCTGTGGTTTGCTGAGCCAATTCACAATACATATGGCAGGAATTTGATAAACAACAAATAAATGAAGTGCAGGACATTTGCTTTTTTATTAAATAAATACCAGCTAAGCGTTCCAGGGCAAGGGGCTTTCAAAAAATCTGTGACATGTCCACATGCTATGGGAATCCTTATTATTCAATTAAACTTTTTATTGACATTTGACTATAAATAGATAATTTAAAGATAGAGCTCTAATGGTTCAAAATATTGTAAGAGATTCTCAAACTTACTAGTAATAAGGGAAATACAAAGTCAATGTCAACCCAGCAGAATGGCAAAATTAAAGAGTAGATTACACTAAAATTAACCAACATGTGAGCAAATGGAAATCCTCATGCATCCCTGGAAAGAGTGCAAATTCAAACAACCATTCTGTAGAAATGTCTGGCAATATGTAATAAAATTAAAAATGTAAACACATCCTGACCCAGCAAACCCACAAGTCAATAAATAAACAAGTTCCTGGGCTTCATTCCAGCATTGTGAAAGCAACATGGGGGTCCTTCTCTGGAAGACAGGTGGTAAAATGGGGGAGGTCATCAGTATGGAGCACTATATAACACTTAGGAATATTGAATTATAGATACATAAACAACACAGTTAGATATTAACAAAAATATTGCTTAAAGAAAAAAGTGAGAAACAGAGTAAGATCTGTAATGCAGTACCATTTCTTTTGCATAAATTTATAACACGTATGGAACATACCTTCCTATTTTATAAGGATACTTACTTTGAAAGAAACACCAAAGTTCACAATACAATAATATGACTTATAAAACTGTAACAACATAGAGGGAAAGGTTTCAGTGAGGTTTCTATGTTTTTCTTAAGTGGCAGAAGAAAACAGAAGAACCAGAAGGCTCAGACAAAGCCTGAGATTCAAGTTTGTTAGGAAAAAAAGGGCAACTGCCCTTTATATATATATTTGTCTATGGTGCTAGAGAATAAGAATCCAGGAACAAAGAGGAAGTAGTAGGAAAATGAAAGCATGCATGGACTGAAGATGGCACCGTGTATTGACCTGAAGAACAAACAAGCTTGACGTCCTCCACTCACTTCTCCAGAGTCCTCACCCACCCTCCCCTCTATCCACATGAGGCTGATCCAGTGGACTTTCTCAATGGGATTTTTTGTTCCTGGCTTCTGCTTGGTGAAACCAATGAGGGGCACCAGCAGTGGATGGGAATGCCCGAGAAGAGCAAGTTTGGGTTATTTGTTCCCAAGACCCCTGACTGAAGAAGTCCTTGGAATGAGTAAGTACCTCTGCTGAAAACCGCAGCTCCAGCAGGCAACTCCCTCCAGGCTATCTCTACCTCTGAGACCAGGTGAATGCTCTAACCTCTCTCCCCTTCAAGCACACTAATGGAACACCCCCCCTCTGGGATACTCACCATATTGCAGTTTCCCTAAATCCTGCCACCACCTGCAGATTACCTACTGGCAGCGTTCCATCCATGTTTCTTGCTGAGAGCTTGGGTGATAAATGAGTATAATTAATTAAACCCCTGTCATAAATTCCAAGAAAAGAAAGGAAGGAAGGAAGGAAGGAAGGAAGGAAGGAAGGAAGGAAGGGAGGGAGGGAGGGAAAGAAGAAGGAAGGAATGAAGGAAGGAAGGAATGGATAGGGGAAGAGGGCAGTTGAAGGAAGGAGGACAGTTGAGAGGGAGGGAGGAAGGAAGGATGGAAGGAGGGAAGGAAAGAATGAATTCTATTGAATATTTGGCACTAGCAAAATAGCACAGCAGTTCTTTTGAATCCTTTCTATAGAGTCATGATTTTATCTTGACTATCCAATTTAATAAATATGTGCCACATTTCTTCATCTATAAAATGGGAATTATAATTGGGATATGCCTTTTAGGATTCTTGGGGAGATGTAAATTACATATGAGATGCAAAGTGATTAGCACATTGCTTAGCTGATCTTGTCATTTTGGAAAATGTTGTGGCAAATGTCTAGATATGAGATGAGAGAGGTAGGTAGGCTTAGTTTGTGAGCAGTCCTGCAGCTTTGTGGGCAGCTGATGGAGGATGGCAGGCAATGGCATAGAAAGGTTAGGATTTGCATATTAAAAAATAAACCTGAGTGTCTGTGGATGGGAAAAGAATCAGGGGACCAATGAGTAGATGCTATTATAGCCATGGAGAGAGGAGCCAGATTCAAAAGATACGTTCAAGGTAGAATTTAAGATTGATAGACAATACGGTATGGTAAAAATAAATAAATAAAAGGGGGCGAGGGGACAAGTCAATGAGAATGCCAGCATCCTTCCTGGGGATGGTTGGAGTGATGTTTCATAATGAAAGGAAACAGAAAGAAAAAAGGAGGGAAGGAAAGAGGAAGGAAGAGAAGGAAAAAGGAAAAGAGGGAAGGGAACAGTCTGCCTTCAAGAGATGTGAAAACTCTAAAAAGAAATGGAATCAAATGGAATGACTAAGTAAAAGAAAAGACTTTACATGACATTTATACATGTTTGTATCAGTGCAAATATGAGAAAACAGAGCATGTCTCAAGAAAAGACAAATTGTGCCAAAGTGAACTTTGCAGATTAAATCATTGTTCATGCTTTTAATTCTCAAAAGTATTTGTCATTTTTATCACTTATATGAACCAGCTTGGCAACTTATACATTAATTATGCAATGTGAATGATATTTCAACTACAATTCTCTAAAACTGTAATTGCATACTGATTCTTAAAAGAATATTAAGTTCACCATAAAATAATCTCAGACCAATATATAAGGAAACTGTAGGATAAAGGGCTTTGATATCTTCAAGGCAAATAATTTAGAGGAGTCACATATAAAGAAATAAATGAAAATGACCCTTTTCTCTAAATTGAATTTTTAATTTGTTTTAAAAAGACATTAATTTAGTTGACACAATTCTGGTCAACTCTGTTAATGGTCCTTACTGAAGTGCTAAGCCTTTTAAATTACATCCATTAGTTTGCAACAACTTCTAGGTCGTATACCAAAATTTGACAAATCTTGTGTTTTGGAAACTGAGTTATTGCCAATTCAGTATATGTGATCCGTCGCCAAATAGGATTCTTTTCAGTGTTGGTGAACATTTTCCAGTTTCAATTTTTATTGGTTTACATACATTCATTTTCATATTATCAATTAGTTCCTTCAAACTGCAAAAAGCAAAGTTAATAGTTAACTATGTCCACTGAAAGACGGGGAACATTGTAGAGAGCATTAAAAAGGGGGGAGGGGTCTGGCATAGTCATAACTCACAGTCCACCAGGCAAAATGGATGCAGAATTGAGATGGGAATAAAAATTTAACAGACCATAGACGAGTACATCTGCCAGGCTCTCCAGTGAATTGTAGAGTTGGGCTTTGCCATTGCCGAGGTGCTGGAAACCCTGGCTGGGATCCACTGGGCCAGAGCTGCACGCTGAAAACAAAGAGCTGTGCCAGGAACCCAGGCCCGGCCGTGATGACAGAGAGTCTGCCAGTGTGAGTGCCGCAGACCCTGGCTCACTTTCTCAGCATCTGTTTTAAACGGGGCTGGGAAGTTGGAAGCCCACCTGCATTTGGTGAAAGCCACCACTTCTCCTGCCATGATTTTCTTTTGTCTCAGTTACCTTCTCTCCCGGAGACCCACTTTATCTAGTAACCCAGCATTTCCCACATGTAAAACTCTTCCCAAGCATCGCTGCATCTATTATACGCTTGTACAGAACACACACAGATTAATGATGGCTTTAAGGACCCTCAACAAGGGAAATAAAACAGGGCTCACCTAAGATACACTTCAATGTCCTCATTTCACTTGGCTACTCTCCAAACATTTCTTCTCAGAAGATGACATGAGAATCATCTGGAGAGCTGTAACCAACAAACACATACACACATGTGCACACACACACACACACACACACACATACTCACACTTTTGATTGGCTTCTGTCTCATCCCAGAGATGAGTTTATAAATTAGCAAGTGTGGAGTGAGGTGTGGAATCTATATTTTTAAAAGCTTCCCACATCTTCTTGGAGAGTTTTATTAACCAGTGATCTAAACAGCAACTTCCTTTGCTTCCCTCAAACTCTGTGGCACAGAGTGGCTTAAACTACTAATGCTAAATGAGTATTGACTGTTGATTTGTCATGCCTTGTCATAGAGATAAATAACAGCTTGTTTAAGACACGTTTCAGACATTTGCTGTAAAATTTCAAAGTGGAGCAATTCTTTTATTTTCTATGTGGTTCTAGGTTTCTCCTCTCATCCTTGTCAGAAATCCATTTCAAATACCAATGCCTAAAACCTGGTGACTGGGTAGTTTCATGCAAAAACCCATATATCCTTACGCAGATTAAATTTTGCATCAACTTATTTAACTGGCAAAATAGGAGTGTATATACATTTACATGCATACACAACCCGATGGCTCTTATTTCTGTAGCTGCATTTTTAGTGACATGTCATATGAGCTATAGATAAAGTCATGACATGAAAGTTATTGATGTGTTGATTTTTCATTTGTATTATTCAGATTATTCAGAACTGGCACTATCATTAGGCTCATACTCTTCAGGGATATGCCTTCTAACAAATAGTTTAGTCCTGCCTTGGTCCTGGTGGACCCTCTCACCTCTCAACCTCACTTTACTTTCTGTATCATAACCTTTCCTCCTCAGATCAGTCATTTAATATTCAAGTGGAATGTGGCTCAAGAGCTTCATGTATTCCCCAATTTAAAAACACTATTCTATTTTACTTTACCCCTATATATGTATGTGTATATACAGTATAGATGTAATGTATACTCTATATGCATACACACAAATGATGAGGAAAGATATTCATTACCAAGAAAGATACCCAAAATACAAAAGATGTATTTTGCAAGAAAGGGTACATATAAGCACGAATGATATCCATGTTGAAGTAAGAAATACATGACAAGAGCTAGAGCATTACAAAGTCACATTTAGAAGGAGACATTAGGTAGCATACTAGACCCACTTATTAGATAAGAGACTTGCTCCCACACCCCAGTCTCACAGATTGTACAATTAACTTCAATCTATTACAATTTTTTTAATTTTTTTATTGGGCGCATTATGGCTTTACAGAATAACCATGTATAAATATAGCAATCTATTAAAAATTTGATTTCTGTTATGAACTCATTGAGTCACAGGAAAAAGAAACATCTTGCATATAAATTCATATACATTTATTTACTCTTCCATATTTATGCCTTCTCTCTCTCCCAAAGAGTTTCAAATCTAAGCAGAGGCCTTGTAATATGTGTTTGGAGCCCTTTCAATCCTCCTAAAACTGAGCTTAGGTGGTTACAAATAAATGCACATCTCACAGCGAAGAAACATCAAGCAAGGTGGAATAAATTGAACGGGCTCATGACTGCCAATTTCAAAACTCACTAAAAAGCTACACTAATAAAGACTGCATGGTTCTGGCATGGGGATAGATGTGTACATCAGTGAAGTACAAATGAAAGTCCCAGATTTAAACCCAACCATCTATGGTCAATTACTTTTCACAAGAGTGCCAAGATCATTCAACGGAGGAAAAATAGTCCTTTAAACAAATGACAGTGGGAACTGGGACAACTGGATAGCCAGCTGCAAAAGAATGAAATTGGCCCCTACTTCACACCATATACAAAAAAATTTATCTCAACATGATTCAAAGACCTAAATGTAATAACTAAAACTATAAAACTCAGAAAGCTTCATAGGTATAAATCTTCATTATCTTAGAGTAAGCAATGGTTTCTTAGATATGACAACAAAAGTACAAGCAACAGAAAAAATAGTTAACTTGGATTTCAACTTAAAAATTAAAAACTTTTTTTCATCAAAGGACATTATCAAGAAAGTACAAAGTGCCTGAAGAGTGGGCAAAATATATTGCAGATCATGTATCTGATTAAGATCTAGTATAGAATATATAAAGAACTCTTGTGCATCCACAGTAGAAAGTCAAATGAATAGCCATATCAGCTTTATTCAGAATAAGCAAAAATGTGGAAACAACTCAAAGGTCCATAAACTGGTGAATGGATAAATAAATGTAGCATATATTTACAATGGAATATTTTGCAGCCATATGTATGTAACTTGCTGTAACATGTGTTGGCAACACTATGCTACATGAAAGATGCCATTGACAAAATATCAGATTTCATTATTTCACTTATATAAAATATCCAGAATAGGCAAATCCATAAAGAGAGAAAGTATATTAGTGGGAGACAAGGGGTTAGGGCAAGGAAGAAAAGAGAGTGACTGCCAGTGGGTATATGGATTTTGGGGGGTTGATGAAAATATTCTGGAATTAGATGGTGGTGATGATTGCACAATTCTATGAAATACTGAAAACCATTGGATTGCACACTTAAAAACAATATTATGGTACGTGAATTATAATTCAATTTACAAAAGCAATGGTGAGCAAAGAAATAGTCAATAAATAGTAAAAGTGGTGGCTATTTAAAAACATGATCATAATAACTAGTTTGGGATGGTTAAAACAATGTGTAGTTAATAATACTCTAGACATGAATAATGAATGGTGACAATATTAAAAATTAGTGAAACTGGGTGTTCATTCCAATCTTTTTGTAAGATTGAAACTTTTCAAACTAAAAAAATAGAAAAAATATTACATTAAAGTGAAACAGCAGAAAAAAATTATATGTAATAATATTGTTTAGAGAGGTTGATATTCACCCACTCAACAAATATTTTAGAGAACTTACAATGTGCTAGAGAGGTGTTAGGAACTAAGACAGAGAAAGTCGGTGAGTTCCAGTATATGAGGTAAAGCTGCTGTTTCAGCCCTCCTCACCTCTTTCATGAAATGGATTTGGAAATGGAGACTACCTTCAGGAAATGGAGACATGAGAAGCCTAACTTCTGTCCTGCTAGGAAGTTTTCAATTGTATTCACTTATTTTTTCTTTAATTATAAAATTATAAGAGCACACATGTGTGTAAAAATATAATTATAGTTTAACCAACAATTTTTTTAAAAGCCAGTGCCTGATAAGGCTACCTTGGTCAAGAAAATGAATATTGCCAGAATTGCAGAAGGCTCCTTCCTTCCTCCAAAGGTTGCCCAATCCTAACTGTGTTGCTAATCATTTCCTATGCATCCCAGTTTTGGAACTTTACATGAATTGAATCATAAAGTATGTATTCTTTTTTTTTCATGTGGTACCTTTTTTATTTCACTCGATGTTAAGATTGTGAGATATATTCACATTGACATATAGCAGTAATTCTCTCACCCTTCCATTGATGGGTGGTATTATATTCTATACATATATACCACTATTTATTTATTTTGATGTTTGTGCTTTTTTGAGTTATTTTTGTTTGGTCTATTATGAATTCAACTGCTATGAATCTTCTTATACATACACCCTTGCATGTATCTGCAAGGGTTTCTTCGGGGTAAATTTTCTGGATCATAGTATTAGTGGGTATTCAAACTTACTAGATAATGCCAAATTGTTCCCTAAGAGTGTAGTAATTTGCATTCCCACCTGCTGTAAGGGAGTGCCTATTGCTTTGCATCCTCATCAATTCTTGGCAGCTTGAGCACAGTTACGATTTGCCAGTCTGGTTTCATGTTTTTAAGTTGCACTTCCTTTTACCAATAAGGTTGAGCTCCTTCTCCTTACGGGCCATTTGGATTTCCTATTTTGTGAAGAACCTGTTTAAGTATTGCACCATTTTTTTTTCTATGGGATTGTCTCTCTTTATCTAATTATTTATATAAGTTTATTTTTTGGTAGATCGTAATTCTTATGATATAGTAATATTATATTTACATATACACTTTTCTACTTATATATATTACTACTTATGTTGCTGGTGTGCAAAAATAAAACCTATTTTTAGGATTCAGACTGTATCCAGCAATTTTGTTGTGTCATCTAACTGATTTTAATAATTTATCTACAGATTTGTTGAGATTTTCTATGTACAAATATTTAAGGAAGAGTGTGGTTGTTTTTGTAATCCTTTCTTAGCATTGTAGTTTCTTTTAGTTTTTATCTCACTTCTGTGCTGGAAAAGACCTCCAACATAATACAGAATGAATGAGGTCATAGTGGGCATGATTGCCTTTTTATCTAAATGGAAAATTTTCAATGTTCCCAAATTCAGAATGATCATTTCTTTAGTTTACATGTGTTTTGTTGTTTTATAGAGCATTTATCGGATTAGCAAAGTCCCCCTGTATTCCTAGATTACTGGGAGATTTTTGTCATTATTTGTATTATTCATGTAAATAAAAGCATATTCCATTAATAAGATTATGATATGATTTTTTTCACTTAATCCATTAAGGGTGCAGATTGCTTTGCTAATTTTCTCATTAGAATAATTGTGCACTCCTTAAAATGTTTTTAATATTGTGGATGTAGTTGCTATATTTCATTTAAGATTGCATATAATTTTTATTTCTTATATGATCTTTGTCAGGTTTAAGAACCTAGATTTTAATAACTTTATTAAATTTATAGGAATTTTCTTTATTTTTCTGTTTTCTAAGATAATTATTTTTTTCCTTGACTCTTTGGCAGAACTTTCTGGTGAAGCTTTCTGGACTTGTAATTTCCTTTATTTTTACTAACAATTCAGTTTCTATAACAGTTCTAGAGTTTTCTTGCTTTTCTCTCTTCTTGAAACACTTCTGGTAAATAAGCTTTTGAATGAATTTCATTCTCAGTAGATATCTCCATTTGTTGTTTTCTTCATTCATCATTTATGCCTGCCCTTTTTCTTGATTTCACATCATGGTTTGTTCACAATAGACATAAAAATAGGTCTGCTGAAGAGCCAATCTTCTCTTTGCTGATTTTTCTATCATGTTTGCTTTTACTTTTATTAATTTATATTATTCCCTTAATTTTTACCTTCTTTCCATTTTCATTGAGATTGTGGTTATATTTCTTTAAAATTTTTTTATGCATGCTTAGTTTAGTCATTTTATACTTACTTATTTTTAAAACATACATTTAAGGCTATATAATTCCTTCAGAATTATCTGCATCCTATAAATTTTTATATGTAGCATTTTCATTCTTGTTCAGTTTATAATATTTTCTAATACTATTTAAGATTTAGTTTTTGATTCATGGATTATTGGAAGATTTTTTCTCTAAACTTAAAAATATATGGAAATTGTCTGGTATTAAGTTAATTATAATTAAATTGTATTGATCAGAGATCATGATTTTAGAATTTTAATCCTTTGAAATTTGTCATGGCTTGCCTTATGGCACAATACACAGTAAAGTTTTGTAAATGTACTTTATGAACTTCTAAATATACATATTATAAATAATATATATATGAGATGTGCTAATTTTAAAAATTTTCAATGTATTTCACTTTTAGATTATGATATATGTGGATGATTTGTAAAATCAAATAAATACATTATTAACTAGAATTAGTATTTGTATGGGGGAATAATTAAAATGTTGAAACTTTTGCATTAATTCTTAGATTTTTTAAAAAAGTGCTATTGTTTTGCACTTATTTACATGTCAGAAACTAATGCTCATAGAGCAAAAATAATTGGTAAAAAAAATAAAAAATAAAAAAGACCATTGATCAGCAGAAAGCCAGAATTTAAAACCTATTGTGACAAGTTCAAAATTGTATGTTCTTTCCAGTATATTGCCTATCTTCTCAATATGTCTATTGACGTATTGTGTTCAACATTCAAATGTGCTTGTGGGCAGATATTCTGGTTATCCATTGCTGCATAGTAAACTACCTACACACAGAATGTCCATGGCGGCCTCATTCATAATAGCCAAAAACTGGAAACAATCCAAGTTTTCTTCAACTTGTGAATGTTTGAACAAACTGCAGTACTCCCCATCATGGAATACAAAAAGTAATTAAAAGGAGAAAATTATTAACACATGCAACAACTTGGAAAAATCTCAAGGGCATTATGCTGAGTAAAGAATTCAATTGCAACAGGTTACACACTGCATGATTTTATTTATATAATATTCTGAAAATAAAAAGTTTATAGAAGTGGAGAAGAAAGGAGAGGCTTCCAGAGAAGTGGGGCATGACTCATGCTGTAAGATTCATTTGTTATGGTGAACCAGTTCCAGACTTTTGCTGTGACGGTGATTACACAAATCTATGCTTGGGAAAGATTTGCATAGAACTATAAACACACGCATGCACACATACAAATGCATTCAGATAAAAATTGGTGAAATCTAAATAAGATCTATAGTCTATTTGAGAGTATTTTACCAACATCACTTTCCTGGTTTTGATATTGTACTATAATTATATAACATGTAACCATGTGGGAATGCTGTACTATACAGAAGAGGCTGAACTACTTTTGTGACTTCCAGTTTGTATATAATAACTTTGAAATAAAAAGTTGAAAAATAAAAGGTGATTGTTGAAATGTAGTATTGCTATCCCTAGCTCCATCCGTGGTGCAATAAATCACACTTGCTTCAGGCTTTGGACGACTTAAGCCTTGTCTATTCTTTTTTTTTAATGCAACTTTATTGAGATATATTCACACACCATTCAATCATCCAAAGTGCACAATCAATTCATCACAGTATCATCACACAGTTGTGCATTCACCACCACAATCATTTTTTTAACATTTTCCTTACTCCAAAAAAATAAGTATAAGAAGAAAAATAAAAAATGAAAGTAAAAAACAGCAACCAAATTATCTCATTCTCCTCCCCCCCTTATTATTCATTCACTTTTTGCCCCCCTTTTTTCTACTCATCCATCCATACACTGGATAAAGGGAGTGTGAGCCACAAGGTTTTCACAATCACACAGTCACACCGTACAAGCTATATAGTTATATGATCATCTTCAAGAATCAAGGATACTGGATTACAGTTCAATAGTTTCAGGTATTTACTTCTAGCTCTTCCAATACACTAGAAACTAAAAGGTGATATCTATATAATGCATAAGAATACCCTACAAAATGACCTCTTGATTCCATTTGAGATCTCTCAGCCACTGAAATTTATTTTGTTTAATTTGTCTTCCCCCTCTTGGTCAGGAAGTGGTTCTCAATCCAGTGATGCCAGGTCCAGGCTTATCTCTGGGAGTCATGTCCCATGTAGAGGGGAGGGCAGTGAGTTTACCAGCCAAGTGGGCTTAGAGAGAGAGAGGCCACATCTGAGCAACAAAAGAGGTTCTCTGGGGGTGACTCAGGCCCCATTACAAGTAGGCTTAGCCTTTCCTTTGCAGTAACAAGCTTCATGGGGCAAGATCAAGGACTTGGATGACTAAAATGCTTGCAAAAATATCAAGATTCTCCAGGTGGATTTCCCCAGGCCCTCAAGGGGGCTTTGCAAATGCTATTTATTTTCTGTCCAAATTACTCTGGGATGTCTCAGGGCTTCACGCTAATCTGTACAAACCAACCAGATCTCACCCCCTATTCAAGGTTCCATGTAATTATGGTGTTTGAATAAACTGATCATACAGGTTAAATTATACTGTGTGCTACAGAAAGTATAGATGTTGCTCCAAATATAAATCTCTTTCTTTGGTCTCAGACAGAAGTTGAGGTTTTAAAACACAGTCAATATCATCCATTTCCCTTTAGTATGGTTTACCTTAGTTTTAATTAAGTTCATTTCATTCATATCTCTAACTGAAGTCTGATCTCTTTTTCAGCTTTTTTAACATTTGCTGTATGGGTTAATGCTGACATTCATAGCTGCTGAAATCTGGCTATGAGACTCAGGTGTCACAAAGATACCTGAAGTTCAGGGACTGACCAGCTCAGCAACTCAGAATTTAGAGATAACCATTAAAACTCATGAATAGATGTGACTGCTGTAAGAGCGTCCAATCTAGGAGCCTTTACCATAAGCCTTCCCCTGATAACCTATGCTCTCAGATCCAATTCTCAGAATTTGCACATTATAGTTAGCCCATATTAGTGAGGCATTACAATGTTTGTCTTTTCAATTCTGGCTTATTTCTCTCAATGTACTGCCCTCAAATTCCATTCACCTAGGTGCATACCTCAAGACTTCATTTCTTCTTGCCACCCCTTGGTATTCCATTGTATCTATACATCAGAGTTCACCATTCTGTTTATCAGTCAATGTATCCTTATGCCACCTCCATCCATGGTGAATCACGAATACAGCTGCCATTAACACCAGTGTGCAATGTCCACTCATGTCCCTGCTCTCAGTTCCTCCAAGTATATACCCAATAATGGGACTGCAGTATCATAAGGCAACCCAATACTTAGCTTCCTGTGGAACCACCAAACTTCCTTCCAGCTGGGCAGTGCCATTCTGCTTCCATACCAATAAGGAATAGGTACATCCTTCTATCCACATTTTCCCCAGCACTTGTATCCCTCTGTTTATTTTTAAACAGTTTTATTCACACACCATACAATCCATTCTAAGTAAACAATCAATGATTCCCAGTATAATCACATAATTATGCATTCACCACAGCAATATACATGAGGACATTTCCATCTCTTCCCCAAAGAAAGAAGAAAAGGATAAAAATACAAAAGATAGAAGAAAAATAAAAATAAAATACAATGAAAAGGTCAGAAAACATCACCATCATGAAGAATCTCTTATATCTCCCTCTTATAGACATTTAGCCTTGGTATATTGCCTTTGTTACAATTAACGGAAGCATCTTACAATGTTACCGTTAACTATAGACTCACGTTTGCATTGATTGTATATTTCCCCTATACCATCCAATTTTTAACAACTTGCAATCTTGATATTCATTTGTTCTCCCTCTTTTAAAAACATTCTTATATTTGTATATTTAATCACCATCACTGACCACTCTAGATTTTGCTGTTATACAATCCCAGTCTTTATCTTCTATCTTTCCTTCTGGTGTCCGACATGCCCCTAACCTTCCTCTTTCAACCATACTCACATTCATTTTTGTTCAGAGTACTTACAATATTGTGTTACCATCACCCACTATTATGCTATCCATTCTGTTCCTGGATCTATTCAATCAAACATGCTGAACCTTCTGTACACCTTCAGCATCAAATGCCCAGTCTCTAACCTCTTTCTATCTCCTGATAACCTGTGTTCTCAACCAACAAATTTCACTCATCAATATTAGTCCATATTAATGAGACCATACAGTATCTCTCCTTTATTTTCTGGCTAATTTCATTCAACATAATGTCTACTGTCTACCATTTTGTCTTTTGGATTTTATATGTCATATCTCTTTATATTTTTTATTTTTTCCCGTCTCTCTCTTTTACCCTTACTTATAGTCTTCATTTCTACACACTCTCTCTCTCAAACCTCTCTCTCCCATCTTTTCCTATCTGCCTGTAGTGTTTCATTTAGTATTTCTTGTGGAGCAGGTATCTTGTTCACAAACTCTCTGTGTTTGTTTGTCTGAACATATTTTAAACTCTCCCTCATTTATGAAGGAGAGTTTTGTCAGATAGAATTCTTGGTTGGCAGTTTTTCTCCTTCAGTATCTTAAGTATATTATACCACTACCTTCTCACCTCCATGGTTTCTGCTGAGAAATCTGCACATAGTCTTATCAAGCTTCCCTTGTATGTGATAGATCAGTTTTCTCTTGCTGCTTTCAGAATTCTCTTTTGTCTTTGGCATTTGATAATCAGATTATTAAGTTTCTTGGAGTTGGTCTACTCAGATGTATTTTGCTTCTTGCATCTGTAATTTTATGTCTTTCATAAGAGAAGGGAAATTTTCAGTGATTTTTTTCCTTTGTTAATGTTTCTGGCCCTTTTCCCTTCTCTTCTCCTTCTGGGACACCCATGATATGTACAATCATGCATTTCATGTTGTCATTCAGTTCCCAGAGACCCCGCTCATATTTTCCATTCGTTTGCCTATCTGCTCTTTTGTGTGTAGGATTTCAGTTGTCCTGCCTTCCAATTCCTGAATCCTTTCTTCTGTCTCTTCAAACCTGCTGTTGTATTTCTCCATTGTGTTTTTCATCTCTTCTATTGTGCTTTTCATTCCCATGTCTTGCTAATTGTTTCTTCAAACTTTCAAGTTTTTCCTTATGTTTGCCCAATGTCTTCTTTATACACTTCATCTCTTTGCCATATCTTCCCTCAACTCGTTCATTCGATTTTGGAATTGATTTAGGAGATTTGTTTGATGAATAATTAGTTGTTTCAATTCCTGTATCTCAGTTGAAGTATAAGTTTGTTCCTTTGACTGGACCATAGCTTCATTTTTCCTAACGTGACTCATAATTTTTTTGTTGTCTAGGCATCTGGTTTCCTAGATTACCCCAATTGGATTTTCCCAAAACAAATGGGCACAGGTCTTATGAGGAGGTTGTCTTCAGTATCAGGTTTCTCTGAGGCGAGATCCAGAGGTTGTCAGACTTTCCCATGACATTCTAGGTTCTGTGATGTTTCTATCGTGCCCTGCAGGAGGTGCTTTTCAGCCTGCTGCTCAATACTGGTGTAAAGAGGTGCTGCCCTGTTAATTCTCAGCTGACTCTGCCATGGCCAGGGCTGAGGGTGTCAGAAGCCAAGCTTAAGTTGTTTCTGGTTCCCACCTCCTAGGCCCTGGGGAATTCTGAGGGAGTGCAGCCATTGAGCTGGGTCCTGCCCACTTTTCTTAAGGAAGATACACCCTTTAGGGAGTTATTTCATAAACTTAAATTCCTTCTTTGTCTCTCTGACTCTCTTAACTCCACCTCTGCCTGGGTCAGCCCTGATAATTTAAACTGTCTGAGGCTTTCTCTAATGAGCTACTTGGAATTGGAGAAAAAAAAGGAAAAAGAGAGAAAGTCCCTTTCAGGGCCAGATCCCAGCCCCCCAGTTTTGCCAGTCAACCAGTGTTTGCACCTGGTTCTTGTGCCCTTTTTCTTGAGAAACAGTGGTTTTCCAAAACCACTCCAAAAGCCATCTCTAAAAGCCTCTGTTTTTCTTTCTTTTTCTTTCTTTTTCTTTCTTTCTTTCTTTGTTTCTTTGTTTCTTTCTTTCTTTCTTTCTTTCTCTCTTTCTTTCTTTCTCTCTTTCTTTCTTCATTTTTTAATTTATTTTTCCATCAATCCTGCCTCCTTCTTGCCAGGAGCAACCTCAGGATACTTTCCTGCTGTTCATGGTTGATCTGTGCTTGCAACTTGTTTTCAGTAGTCCAAACTTGTTAATTAAAACCACAATTAGAGCTTGACTGAGTTACTGTCCCTCACTCCAGGTAGCCTGCTTCTTTTCTCACAGTGAAGTTTTCCAATTCAGCCTGCTGTGACTGGTGGGGGAAGGGTGCCAGCTCTGCAGTTTGGGGAGCTTTACTTACAGTTCTATGCTCTTATCTTAGCCATTTTACCCATTCCATGATGTGTGTTCAAGCATGGAAGTCCCCAGCAGTTGTTCCAGACTATTTACTTTGTTACTGGCTATTTACTAGTTGCTCTAGAGGACTCACTAAATTCCACCCCTCTCAATGCCCAAGCCTTGTCTATTCTTTAGCTTTTCAACATCCTAAGAAGAGATGACCATTGAACATTATTCAGTTTTACTTTACCTTCTTGGATTATTATCAGTGATTACCAACAATATATGATACAATTTCAGCTCAGTCATGGACTAAATTTTAAAGTTATAACAAATTGCTGAAATTTTATGCATGTTAGCTACCTACCTATTTATCTATGAGTTTATTGCCAGAGCTACCATTTTTTTATTTGGACATACAGTTTATTTATATGTAAGTGTTATCCCTCTTAGCATATTTCAAATATTTTCTTTATTAGAGAAGTTGTAAATTTATAGGAAATTCATGCAGAAAATAGTTTCCATGTACCTTCAAACCCATGCACATGGTTTTCCCTATAACTGACACTTTGCATTAGTGGGTACCTTTGTTAGAATTGGTGACATAATATTATTATGATTGTACTGTTAATTATAGTCTATAATTTACATTAAGATTCATTGTCTTGTACAGTCATGTGGTATTTTTAAAATTTTTATTTTATAAAAATATACACAACCTAAAATTTCTCCTGTTAACCATATTCAAATACATAACTGTCCTAGTTTGCTAATGCTGCAGAATGCAAAACACCAGAGATGGATAGGCTTTTATAAAATGGGGGTTTATTTTGCTACACAGTTACAGTCTTAAAGCCACAAAGCGTCCAAGGTAACACACCAGCAATCGGGTACCTTCACCGGAGGACGGCCAATGGTGTCCGGAAAACCTCTGCTAGCTAGGAAGGCAGCCGGCATCTGCTCCAAAGCTCCGGCCTCAAAATAGCTTTCTCCCAGGATGTTCCTCTCTAGCAAGCTTGCTCCTCTTCAAAACATCACTCCCAGCTGCACTCACTGAGTTTTCTCTCTCTCAGTCAGTTCATTTATATGGTTCCACTGATCAAGGCCCACCCCGAATGGGCGGGGCCACACCTCCATGGGAACATCTCATCAAAATTATTACCCACAGCTGAGTGGGGCATATTCCAAGCAAATCTAACCAGCATCAAAAACGTCTGTCCAACAAGACCACAAAGATAATGGCATTTGGGGGACACGATTCATTCAAACCGGCACATTCCACCCCATGGACCCCAAAATGGCATTATCTTTCCAAACACAAAATACAGTCATTTCATCACAATATCACAGAAACTTAAATCATTTCAGTAACAAAAGTGAAGTACAAAATCCCATCAAAATCAATTTAGGTGTGGTCAGTCCTAAGGCATAATTCCCCTCTAGCTGTGGATCTGTGAACTTAGAACAAGTTATATGCTTCCAATATACAAAGGAGGGACATTCATAGGATAAACATTTCCATTGCCATAAGAAGAAACAGTAAGGAAAACAGGGTTAACAGGAACAAAACAGTTCCTAAAACCTGCAGGACAAACTCCATTAGATTTCAAAGTCTGAGAGTCATTAACAGAACAACGTTGCATCCTTGGGGCTTGAGAGAGCGGGAGCCTAACCCTTCCCAAGGGCCTTTTTGGCAGCTGTTTCCTCTCCAAATGCTTGGGTGAGTGCTCCAACATATCCACACATTGGGGAGACCACCTTCTTGGCCCCACCCTCCTCAAACATTGGGGCAGCTCCCAGATTCCTTTCCATCTCCGGAGCACACGCTCAACCCCTTCAGAACAGTGTGGTGGCAGCCAGGCTCTCCCCAATTCCCTGGGAATGTGCTCTGCCCTCTTTGGGACCTCAGGTGGCAAAACTCTTCCAGAGCATCAAGGCGGAAAGCCCGCCTTCAACCTCCAGGGCAAACTCACCCTTTCCATGCCTGTGGGCTGCTCCGCTCTCCCAGCCTGAGACCTCCTGACTCCAGACCTCAACCTCCATGGCTCTGTCTTTGAAGAGATTTTTCCTTTAATTTTTTCCTTGTCTGTCTCTTCCAGTCCAGACTGGCAATGGCTCTGTCCATAAAGATCTCGCAAAAATTCTGTTGGCTTTGCATGAAGCACGCAGGGGTCAAAGCCATCAGACAATAGGACTTTCCACAAATCCTTTCTGCTTAACTCCTTTTCCAATCTTGGCTTGTACTGAAATAGCAGCTGGGTTCCACCTTTGGTTACATCCTCACGTTGGGCTGTAGCTTCTGGGATTCCACCCCCTGGCAGCTCGTAATTTTCCAAGCCATCAGCTTCTGGTTTCTTTGAACCCAAGAGTTCAGTTCTAAGTTTATCTCTTTCTGCTCGCATTTTACTATAAGCTGCTAGGAGAAGCCAGGATACCTCCTCCACATGTAGTCTGGAGATCTCCTCAGCTAAGTATTCCACATTGTCACTTTCAAATTCTTCCTTCCATCTGACACCAGGACTCAATTTTGCCAAATTCTCTGCCACTTTAAAACAAGGATCGCCTTTCTTCCAGTTCACAACACATTCATCATTTCTGTTCAAGACCTCATCAGAAGTATCTTTAGAGTCCATATTGCCACAAACAGTCTCTTCAAAGCAGTTTAGGCCTTTTCTATCAAGCTCCTCACAATTCTTCCAGCATATTCCCCTTATCCATTTGAAAAGCCGTTCCAACATGTTTGGTATTTGCAAACTCAGCAGCAAAAGCACCCCACTTCTCCGGTACCAAAATCTGTCCTAGTTTGCTAATGCTGCAGAATGCAAAACACCAGAGATGGACAGGCTTTTATAAAATGGGGGTTTATTTTGCTACACAGTTACAGTCTTAAGGCCACAAAGCGTCCAAGGTAACACACCAGCAATCGGGTACCTTCACCAGAGGATGGCCAATGGTGTCCGGAAAACCTCTGCTAGCTAGGAAGGCAGCCGGCATCTGCTCCAAAGCTCCGGCCTCAAAACGGCTTTCTCCCAGGATGTTCCTCTCTAGCAAGCTTGCTCCTCTTCAAAACATCACTCCCAGCTGCACTCACTGAGTTTTCTCTCTCTCAGTCAGTTCATTTATATGGCTCCACTGATCAAGGCCCAGCCCGAATGGGCAGGGCCACACCTCCATGGGAATATCTCATCAAAATTATTACCCACAGCTGAGTGGGGCACATTCCAAGCAAATCTAACCAGCACCAAAAACGTCTGTCCAATAAGACCACAAAGATAATGGCATTTGGGGGACACGATACATTCAAACCGGCACAATAACTCATTGGTGTTAATTATTTTGCATTGTTGTGCTACAATCACCACAACCCATTATCAAAACTTTACAGTCAAAGCAAACAGAAATTCTTTACCAATTATGTATTAATACCCCATTGCCTGACCCTATCCCAACCCCTGGTAATTCGTATTCTAGTTTCTGGCTCTGTGAATTTGCTTACACTAACTACTGCATATCAGTGAGATCATATAATATTTGTTATTTTCTGTATGGCTTATTTCACTTACATTATATCTTCATGATTCATCCATGTTGTTGCATGAACCAGAATTTCATTCTTTTTAGTGATGCATAATATTCCAATGTATGTATATACCATATTTTGTTTATCCACTCATCTGTTGATGGATACTTGGGTTGCTTCTATCTTTTGGCAATTGGGAATAATTCTCTGTGAACATTGGTGTGCAAATATCTATTCAAGTCCATACTTTCATTTCTTTTAGGTATATATTTAGAAGTGGGATTGCCCGGGCATATGGCAATTTTACATTCCCATCAACAATCAACAAGTGCTGCTATTCCTCTACATCTTCTCCAACATGTTAGTTTCTGGTTTTTGTTTATTTGTTTGTTTATTGGAGCCATTCTAGTAAGTGAAAAATGGTATCTGATTGCATTTCCCTGATGGATAATAATGTTGAATATATTTTTATGTGCTTAGTGGCCATTTGCATTTCTTTCTTGGAGAAATGTCCATTGAAGTCTTTTGCCCATTTTTTTAATAGTTTTTGTTTTTCTTTTGGTTGTTGAGTTGTAGGAATTCTTTATATATTCTAGATATTAAACCCTTGTTGGGTATGTGGTTTCCAAATATTTTCTCCCATTGTGTAAGATGTCTTTTTACTTTCATGATAAATTCTTTGAGAACAAAAGTTTTTAATTTTAATGAGATCCCATTTATCTATTTTCTTCCTTTTGTTGCTCATACTTTTGTTATAAAGTCTAAGAAACCATTGCCTAACACAAGGTCTTGAAGATGCTGTCCTATGTTTTATTCTAGTAGTTTTATATTCTGGCCCTTATATTTAGGTCTTTGATCTATTTTGAGTTGATTTTTATATATGGTATGAGGTAGGGATCCACCTTCATTCTTTTGCATATAGAGATTCAGTTTTCCCAGCATCATTTGTTGAAGGGACTATTCTTTCCCAATTTGATGGACTTGGCACCTCTAGCTCTAACTTTTAACAACTCCAAGATCTTATGCTATCCTTTCTTTGCCTCATTAGATTCTAATCTTCTTTAGGTCAGCAACAAAGCTTAGTCTTTAAATGACTTTATAAGCTATCATTCTCCAGGCTGCAGAAAGCCAACAGATATTTGCACAATAATGAAACACTGTGTTATGAGCTATGTTGGCCTCTACTCATCAGTATTCTGGCCACTTGAAATGGAAATTTAGAATATTGGCAGTGTCAGCAAAGCAAGTGTTGAACACAGATTATTTTTAACCAACTATTTTTTTCTTCAAAAATATATTCATTATTTATGAAAGACTAAAGAATTAAAATGATTGATGTATCTTCATATATAATACATGTATCTTATTGAAAAATTCCATACTTTAAAAATTTAAGAATAATTCAGCTTTTTCATTATATGTGTCATATATGTAAAAATATACTAGTACATTCATTAAGTCTTATCCTACTATGCACCAAACAGCAGAGCCCCCAGAATATATGAAGCAAACACTGACAGAATTGAAGAGAGGAAAGACAGTTCTACAATAATATTTCAAGACTTTAATGCCCTACTTTCATTAATGGGTAAACAGAAGATCCATAAGGTAATAGATTTAATTGATATATAAATCTCTCTCTCTCCATATATACAAATGTGTATATATCTATATGTGTATATATATAGAATATCCATATATATATAGAATACACATATATAGAATACTCCACTCATTCCTCAGAAGAGACCATATGCTAGACCACAAAATTCTCAATAAATTTTAAAACATTGTAATAATACAAAGTATCTTATCCAACACAATGGAATGAAGTTAGAAGTCTATAAGAGACAGAAAACTGGAAAATTCACAATCAAGTGGAAATTAAACTTCCATCTTAAACAATGGATGTATCAAAGAAGAACTCAAAAGGGAAATTATAAAATATGTTGAAGTGAATGAAAATGAAAAAGCAACACCTAAATAATGCAAGAAAAGTAGTGCCTAGAGGGAAACCTGTAGCAGTAAACATTTACTTAAAAAAAAAAAAAAGAAAAGAAAAGAAAAGAAAAAGAAGATTGTGAATCAGTAAACTAACTATATACTTTAAGCAACTAGAAAAAGAGCTAATCCAAAGATAGCAGATGGGAAGAAATAATAAAAATTAATGCAGAGACATCTAAAAAAGAGAAAGAAAATCAGTATAGAGAATCAATAAAACCAAGATATGTTTCTTTGAAAAGATCAAGGAAATTGACAAAAACTTTAGCTAGACTGACCAAAAAAAAAGAGGGAAAACACAAATAACTAAAATCAGAAATAAGAGTGTGGGCATTACTACTGACCTAATAGAAATATATATATATATATATATATATATATATATATATAATATTATATATATATATATTATATGCATATTTAAAGGACTTTAAGAGAATACTATGAACAATTTTACACCAAAAATTAGATAACCTAGATAATCCAGATAACAGCCTTAGGAAAAACCCTAGAAACATGCAAATTACCAAATCTGAGTCAAGAAGAAACAGAAAATCTGAACAACGTCATAACAAGTAAAGAGAATTAATCATCAATCACAAACTTCCAAGCAAAAATAAGTCCAGGTTCAGATGCCTTCACTAGTGAATTCTACCAAACATTTAAAGAATAATTAACACAAATCCTCCTCAAACTCTAACAATAATGGAAAAGAAGAGAATACTTCCATTCTCATTCTATGAGGCTAGGATTGCCCTTATACAAAATCTAGGCAAAAACACAAGAAAAAAATTTCAGGCTGTTATCCTTTATGAGTATAGAGACAAAATTCTTCAACAAAATACAAGCAAACTAAGTATGACAGTATGTTAAAAGATTATAAGCAAAGACCAAGTAGAATGTATATAGGAATGAAAAGGTGGCTGAACATAAGAAAATCAATCAATGTAATACACTAAATTAGCATAAAAAGGAAAAAAAAGTCACATGGCCAACTCAATTGACAAAGAAAAAGCATTAGACAAAATCCAACATCCTGTGATGATGAAAACATTCAGAAAACTAGGAATGAAAAGGACCTTCTTCAACATAATAAAAGGCACTTATGGAAATCCCACATTTAATATCAAACTAAATGGTGAAGACAAAATTCTCCTCATAAGATGAAGAACCACACAAGTATACCTAATTGCATCACTCTTATTCAGTATCGCACAGGGAGTAATATCCAGACCAGTATACAAGAAAAAGAAATAAAATGTTTCCAAACTAGAAAGGAAGAAGTAAAACTCTTTCTATTTGCTCTATTTGTAGATGATACAATCACATAGATAGAAAATCCCAAGGAATCCACAAGAAAAGCACTAGAGCTAATAAACTAATCCAGAAAAGTTGCAAGGTACAAGATCAACCAACAGAAATCCATTGTGTTTCTGTATATCAGCAATGCACAACCCCAACAAGAAATTAAGAAAATAATTCCATTTATAATAGCATTCAAAAGAATAAAATTCCTAGGATTAAATTTAAACAAGGAGGGGAAATATTTATACAATGAAAACTACAAAACATTGCTGTAACAAATTAGAGAAGACCTAAATAAATGGAAAGATATCTCATGTTCAATGGCTATTAAGAAGTTAGTGCTAACCAAAATTATCTACTTATTCAATGTAATCCCTATCAAAATTCCAACAGCTGTTTTTTACAGAATGGGAAAAGTAAACCCTGACACTCACATGGCCTCACAAAGGACCCCAAGTATCCAAAACATTCTTGAAAGAGAAGAAAGTTGGAGAACTCACACGAATTTTGAAACGTACTACAAAGCTACAATAATCGAAACATTGTGTTACTGGTATAAGGATATAGACCAAAAATAGAATTAAGAATACAGAGTAATCAATGCATCTATGGCCAACTGACCTTTGAGAGGTAAATCAAGATCAGTTAATGTAAAATTAGTCTCTTCAAAAAATACTCTTGACACAACAAGATAAATATAAAAAAGAATAAAGGTGGATTTCAACCTCACACCATATATAAATATTTAACTCAAAAGTGATCAATGACCTAAATATAAGAGTTCAAACCATAAAACACTTAGCAGACAACATAGCAGAAAATCTTCATGACCTTGAATTTGGTAATGAATTCTTAGATATGACACCAAAAGCATGAGTAACAAAAGGAAAAAAAAAAAAAAAAAGCTAAATAGAACTTCACCAAAATTAAAAACTTTTGTGCTTCAAAGAATTTCATCATGAAAGTAAAACAACAACCTACAGAATGGGAGAAAATATTTGGAAACCACATATCTGATAAGGGTTCAATACCCAGAATACATGCAATAGAATATTATTCAGCCATAAAACAAATGAAGTACTGAAACATAATAACATGGAAGAACATCAAAAACATTATTCTAAGTGAAATATGCCAGAAGCATATGCATGAGTGCATGCATGCAAAATATCCAGAAAGGTAAATCCTTTTCTGGATATTTATTCTGGATATTTATTTCTGTGTTTACCAGAAAAAAGTAAATGCAGAGAGAAAGCAGATTAGAATTAGCCACAGGCTGGGGAGTGGGGATGGGGAGTAGCTCCTTAACAAGGCACAGGGTTTTATTTAGTGGTGATGAAAATGTTTTTGGAACTAGAAAGAGGTGGTGCTTGCACAACATTTTGTATGTTAACTTTTATGTTATTTTATGAATTTCACTTTGTTAAAAAAAATCTTAAAAACTACCTACCTTGAAACTTCCTTCAAAACATTCAAGAAAATTATAAAATCACTGATATTTCTGGGATACATATATATTGCCTTAACAATTCACTATACAAATCTAATGATGTTCTTTAATATCATTACTTGGTATCATCTGTTAAACATTCTTTGCTAATTCACTTTATAACATGCTTTGTTAAAAGTCATTAAAACCTGCAGCTGCATCCATGATCATTTCCTAAGTATAAAGACAGCATTTATAAATGATCTCCTTATTCAAAATACTGCAATACAGTTCACAAACTCTTTGTGAGAAGCCAGAGAGCTTGTATTCTTTGGGCAAAGGAAAAAAAAATAACCAAGTAATTCATCAGATGCCAAGTTTTTTTTTATCTCTTTCAAGTATTCAACTTCCATGTTCATTAGAAATAGTTATAATATAATCTCAGAATGCTCAGACGTCTTAGCTTTTTGAGAGCCATCTTGCTCCTAGGAATTTAGTCATTTAATTTGCATCCTAAATCTTGATAAACTTGAAAGTTTCAGTGATTTGTCTCAGATAAACACCCTGAAGTGAAGCTCTTATGCAAATATTCTAGAACCACCCAGTGAAGGAATAGACTGCATTTCATTTGGAGGTTTGTTTATACTGTTCAGGAGAAAATAGCTTATTGGGTTTATGTATGACTTTTAAAATAAAATAGTTTAAATTATTTCTAGGCATCCTTTCACTGATTATTTTTATGGTTTTAATGCTTTTAACCCTATCAAAAAAAATTCAGAGAAATAAGATAAACAAAGGCTGGATCAATTTAAATAAATGCATTACTTTTAAAAAAATCATTAAAATTGATTATTTCTTAAGACAATTTCACCCATTCATAAGCCAAAATGGTAAATACTCTGCATTTGTCAGTGTTTTTGATGGTATCTCCTGAAAACAATGTGGTATATTGTGATTTATACAGTAGAATTGTACATAATATGTATGCATAGGTTGCTTGGAATATTATCCATAAGCAAAAGGGGAAAAAATAAACAAAAAGATCAATTTTTAATTGATATTTCAGATGATGTAAGCAGCAAAAAATAATAAATAATAAAGTAGACATGAGTCACTAGAGTGGGTAAATTTATGGAAAAACACAGGAAGGGTTTTAATCTGTAAATAGTTGCATTTAGCAGGTTCATTTATTTAAGAAATGATTTTTTTAATTGACAGAAAGTGAATTATTCTATTTCACAAATGGGTCTTGGACAAAGAAAGCCCTAGTGACTATGAAGAAAATAAGGGAGTTTAGCACTTTGCAGAAGACACTTCTGTAAAGATCTATAGTGACCTCATTCTTTTAGATGATGGGGTGCTAACTTGCTTATTTTTGCCAACTATACAAAAAAATGGTATTGGAAATACATTCAGATAATGGCTGACAGCGTTCTCTGCATTTCTATGGGTAAGGGTAGGTGAACCTCACCCTCCACCCCACACCACCCCCAGCACCCACCCCCTGGGTAATAAACTGCTCCTTCCTTCCTGACTTTAAGCTCCTGGGTCACAGGGTCTCAAGACAAAGGCTCACATTAAACTTCTTCTCAGTCTGATCCCATCAGTGACAAGGGGATAAACTGCCCACTCTTTGGTGGTACATTAACTCCTTTGAGTTCCTGGAGTGCCTTTTAGTGCAGTAAAAAGGTAATTTGCTAAACGGCACACTGGGGGCTTAAAAACTTAAGTGACTAGAGGCGCGGCAAGATGGCGGACTGGTGAGCTGTATGTTTTAGTTACTCCTCCAGGAAAGTAGGTAGAAAGCGAGGAACTGCGTGGACTAGACACCACAAAACAATTTGACTTTGGGCATATTTCATACAACACTCATGAACACGTTGAACTGCTGAGATCAGTGAAATCTGTAAGTTTTTGCAGCCAGGGGACCCACACCCCTCCCTGCCAGGCTCAATCCCATGGGAGGAGGGGCCATCAGCGCCAGGAAGGAGAAGGGAGAACTGCAGTGCAGCTCTTATTGGAAACTCATTCTACTGATCCAAACTCCAACCATAGATAGACTGAGACCAGACACCAGAGAATATGAGAGCAGCCAGCCCAGCAGAGAGCAGACAGGCATAGCAAAAAACAGCAAAAAGAAAAACTCCAAAATAAAAGCAGAGGCTTTTTGGAGTTCTGCTGAACATAGAAAGGGGAAGGGCAGAGCTCAGGCCCTGAGGCTCATATGGAAATCCCAAAGAAAAACTGATCTCTCTGCCCTCTGGATCTTTCCTTAATGGCCCTAATTGCTTTGCCTCTTAGCATTTCAATAACCCATTAAATCTGCCGGGAGGGCTTTTTTTTTTATCCTTTTTTTTTTTTTCCTGTTTCTAAACAATTGCTCTAAGAAGCCCAAGACAGAAAGCCTCAAAGACTTGCAATGTGGGCAGGTCAAGACAAGAGCAGAACTAACAGAGCTCTGTGACAAAAGGCAATAATTCAGTGGCTGAGAAAATTCACTAAACATCACAACTTCCCAAGGAAAGGGGGGCGTCCGCTGGCAGCCATCATCCTGGTGGACAGGAAACACTGCTGCCCGTCGCCAGCCCCATAGCCCAGAGCTGCCCCAGACAACCCAGTGTGATGGAAGTGCTTCAAATAACACGCACACACCACAAAACTGGGCATGGACATTAGCCTTCCCTGCAACCTCAGCTGATTGTCCCAGAGTTGGGATGGTGGAGCAGTGTGAATTAACAATGCCCAATTCAGCCATCATTTGAGCAGACTGGGAGGCTCCCTACACAGCCCAGCAGCCCAGAACCGCCCTGGGGGGACGGCACTCACCTGTGACATAGCACAGTCATCCCTCAACAGAGGACCAGGGGGTGCATGGACTGGAAGGGAGACCCACTCGCAAGTCTCAGGAGCCATGCGCCAATACCAAGGACTTGTGGGTCAGTGGCAGAGACAAACTGTGGCAGGACTGAACTGAAGGATTAGACTATTGCAGCAGCTTTAAAACTCCAGGATCACCAGGGAGATTTGACTGTTAGAGCCACCCCGCTTCCCTGACCACCCAGACATACACCCCAGATACGGGGCGGGCAACACCAACTACACACGCAAGCTTGGTACACCAGTTGGACCCCACAAGACTCACCCCCCCACTCACCACAAAGGCAAAACAGGGGAGAACAGGCTTGTGGAGAACAGGTGGCTCATGGATGCCACCTGCTGGTTAGTTAGAGAAAGTGTACTCCACGAAGATATAGATGTGATAAATTAGAGATAAGAATTTCAATTGGTCTACAAATCCTAAAAGAACCCTATCAAGTTCAGCAAATGTCAAGAGGACAAAAACAACAGAAACATATAAAGCATATGAAAAAAACAGATGACATGGATAACCCAAGCCCAAGCACCCAAATCAAATGATCAGAAGAGACAAAGTACATAGAGCAACTAATCAAAGAACTAAAGATGAACAATGAGACCATAGTATGGGATACAAAGGATGTCAAGAAGACCCAAGAAGAACATAAAAATAAAAAAAATAAAAAAAAAGATGATCTTATGGAAATTAAAGAAACTGCTGACCAAATTAAAAAGATTCTGGATACTCATAGTACAAGACTAGAGGAAGTTGAACAACGAATCAGTGACCTGGTAGATGACAGAATGGAAAATGAAGGCACAAAAGAAAGAATGGGGAAAAGAAACAAAAAAATTGAAATGGACCTCAGGGATATGACAGATAATATAAAACGTCTGAATATAAGACTTATTGGTGTTTCAGAAGGGGAAGAAAACGGTAAAGGTCTAGGAGGAGTATTCAAAGAAATTGTTGGGGAAAACTTCCCAAATCTTCTAAACACCATAAATACACAAATCATAAATGCCCAGCAAACTCCAAATAGAATAAAGCCAAATAAACCCACTCCGAGACATATTCTGATAACACTGTCAAACATGGAAGAGAAAGAACAAGTTCTGAAAGCAGCAAGAGAAAAGCAATTCACCACATACAAAGGAAACAGCATAAGACTAAGTGTGACCACTCAGCAGCCACCATGGAGGCAAGCAGGCAGTGGCAAGACCTATTTAAAATTCTGAGTGAGAAAAATTTCCAACCAAGAATACTTTATCCAGCAAAGCTCTCCTTCAAATTTTAGGGAGAGCTTAAATTTTTCACAGACAAACAAATGCTGAGAGAATTTGCTAACAAGACCAGCCCTACTGGAGATACTAAAGGGAGCCCTACAGACAGAGAAACAAAGAGAGGAGAGAGTGACTTAGAGAAAGGTTCAATACTAAAGAGATTTGGTATGGGTACATTAAAGGATATTAATAGAGAGAGGAGAAAAATATATATGACAAACGTAAACCAAAGGATAAGATGGCTGATTCAAGAAATGCCTTCACGGTTATAACGTTGAATGTAAATGGATTAAACTCCCCAATTAAAAGATATAGATATGCAGAATGGATTAAAAAAAATGAACCAACAATATGTTGCATACAAGAGACTCATCTTAGACACAGGGACACAAAGAAACTGAAAGTGAAAGGATGGAAAAAAATATTTCATGCAAGCTACAGCCAAAAGAAAGCAGGTGTAGCAATATTAATCTCAGATAAAATAGGCTTTAAATACAGGGATGTTTTGAGAGACAAAGAAGGCCACTACATACTAATAAAAGGGGCAATTCAACAAGAAGAAATAACAATCATCAATGTTTATGCATCCAATCAAGGTGCCACAAAATACATGAGAGAAACACTGGAAAAACTAAAGGAAGCAATTGATGTTTCCACAGTAATTGTGGGAGACTTCAACACATCACTCTCTCCTATAGATAGATCAACCAGACAGAAGACCAATAAGGAAACTGAAAACCTAAACAATCTGATAAATGAATTAGATTTAACAGACATATATAGAACATTACATCCCAAATCACCAGGATACACATTCTTGTCTAGTGCTCACGGAACTTTCTCCAGAATAGATCATATGCTGGGACATAAAACAAGGCTCAACAAATTTAAAAAGATTGAAATTATTCAAAGCACATTCTCTGACCACAATGGAATACAATTAGAAATCAATAACCATCAGAGACTTAGAAAATTCACAAATACCTGGAGGTTAAACAACACACAACTAAACAATCAGTGGGTTAAAGAAGAAATAGCAAGAGAAATTGCTAAATATATAGAGACAAATGAAAATGAGAACACAACATACCAAAACCTATGGGATGCAGCAAAAGTGGTACTGAGGGGGAAATTTATAGCACTAAATGCATATATTAAAAAGGAAGAAAGAGCCCAAATCAAAGAACTAATGGATCAACTGAAGAAGCTAGAAAATGAACAGCAAACCAATCCTAAACCAAGTAGAAGAAAAGAAATAACAAGGATTAAAGCAGAAATAAATGACATAGAGAAAAAAAAAAAAACAATAGAGAGGATAAATATCACCAAAAGTTGGTTCTTTGAGAAGATCAACAAGATTGACAAGCCTCTAGCTAGACTGACAAAATCAAAAAGAGAGACGACCCATACAAACAAAATAATGAATGAAAAAGGTGACGTAATTGCAGATCCCGAAGAAATTAAAAAAATTATAAGAGGATACTATGAACAACTGTATGGCACCACACTGGATAATGTAGAGGAAATGGACAATTTCCTGGAAACGTATGAACAATGTAGACTGACCAGAGAAGAAATAGAAGACCTCAAACAACCCATCACAAGCAAAGAGATCCAATCAGTCATCAAAAATCTTCCCACAAATAAATACCCAGGGCCAGATGGCTTCACAGAGGAATTCTACCAAACTTTCCAGAAAGAACTGACACCAATCTTACTCAACCTCTTTCAAAACATTGATGAAAATGGAACACTACCTAAATCATTTTATGAAGCTAACATCAATCTAATACCAAAACCAGGCAAAGATGCTATGAAAAAGGAAAACTACCGGCCAATCTCCCTAATGAATATAGACGCAAAAATCCTCAACAAAATACTTGCAAACCGAATCCAAAGACACATTAAAAAAATCATACACCATGACCAAGTGGGGTTCATTCCAGGCATGCAAGGGTGGTTCAACATAAGAAAATCAATCAATGTATTACAACACATTAACAAATCGAAAGGGAAAAATCAAGTGATCATCTCAATAGATGCTGAAAAAGTATTCGACAAAATCCAACATCCCTTTTGGATAAAAACACTTCAAAAGGTAGGAATTGAAGGAAACTTCCTCAATATGATAAAGAGCATATATGAAAAACCCACAGCCAGCATAGTACTCAATGGTGAGAGACTGAAGCCTTCCCTCTAAGATCAGGAACAAGACAAGGATGCCCGCTGTCACCACTGTTATTCAACATTGTGCTGGAAGTGCTAGCCAGGGCAATCCGGCAAGACAAAGAAATAAAAGGCATCCAAATTGACAAAGAAGAAGTAAAACTGTCATTGTTTGCAGATGATATGATCTTATATCTGGAAAACCCTGAGAAATCGATGATACAGCTACTAGAGCTAATAAACAAATTTAGCAAATTTAGCAAAGTAGCGGGATACAAGATCAATGCACATAAGTCAGTAATATTTCTATATGCTAGAAATGAGCAAACTGAACAGACACTCAAGAAAAAGATACTATTTTCAATGGCAACTAAAAAAAATCAAGTACCTAGGAATAAACTTAACCAAAGATGTAAAAGACCTATACAAAGAAAACTACATAACTCTACTGAAAGAAATAGAAGGGGACTTAAAAGATGGAAAAATATTCCACATTCATGGAAAGGAAGGCTAAATGTCATTAAGACGTCAATTCTACCCAAACTCATCTACAGATTCAATGCAATCCCAATCAAAATTCCAACAACCTACTTTGCAGACTTGGAAAAGCTAGTTATCAAATTTATTTGGAAAGGGAAGATACCTCGAATTGCTAAAGGCAATCTAAAAAAGGAAAACGAAGTGGAAGGACTTACACTCCCTGACTTTGAAGATTATTATAAAGCCATAGTTGTCAAAACAGCACGGTACTGGCACAAAGATAGACATATAGATCAATGGAATCGAATTGAGAATTCAGAGATAGACCCCCAGATGTATGGCCGACTGATCTTTGATAAGGCCCCCAAAGTCACTGAACTGGTCATAATGGTCTTTTCAAGAAATGGGGCTGAGAGAGCTGGATATCCATATCCAAAACAATGAAAGAGGACCCCTACCTCACAACCTACACAAAAATTTACTCAAAATGGACCAAAGATCTCAATGTAAAAGAAACTACCATAAAACTCCTAGAAGATAATGTAGGAAAACATCTCCAAGACCTTGTATTAGGCGGCTACTTCCTAGACTTTAAACCCAAAGCACAAGCAACAAAAGAAAAAATAGATAAATGGGAACTCCTCAAGCTTAGAAGTTTCTGTACCTCAAAGGAATTTGTCAAAAAGGTAAAGAGGCAGCCAACTCAATGGGAAAAAATTTTTGGAAACCATGTATCTGACAAAAGACTGATATCTTGCATATATAAAGAAAACCTATAACTCAATGACAATAGTACAGACAGCCCAATTATAAAATGGGCAAAAGATATGAAAAGAAAGTTCTCTGAAGAGGAAATGCAAATGGCCAAGAAACACATGAAAAAATGTTCAGCTTCACTAGCTATTAGGAGACGCAAATTAAGACCACAATGAGATACCATCTCACACCAATTAGAATGGCTGCCATTAAACAAACCGGAAACTACAAATGCTGGAGGGGATGTGGAGAAATTGGAACTCTTATTCATTGTTGGTGGGACTGTATAATGGTTCAGCCACTCTGGAAGTCAGTCTGGCAGTTCCTTAGAAAACTAGATATAGAGCTACCATTAGATCCAGCGATTGCACTTCTCGGTATATACCCGGAAGATCGGAAAGCAGTGACATGAACAGATATCTGCACGCCAATGTTCATAGCAGCATTATTCACAATTGCCAAGAGATGGAAACAACCCAAATGTCCTTCAACAGATGAGTGGATAAATAAAATGTAGTATATACACACGATGGAATACTACACGGCAGAAAGAAGGAACGATCTCGTGAAACATATGACAACATTGATGAATCTTGAAGACATAATGCTGAGCAAAATAAGCCAGGCACAAAAAGAGAAATACTATATGCTACCACTAATGTGAACTTTGAAAAATGTAAAACAAATGGTTTATAATGTAGAATGTAGGGGAACTAGTGATAGAGAGAAATTAAGGAAGGGGGAACAATAATCCAAGAAGAACAGATAAGCTATCACGGGTAAATTTAACGTTCTGGGAATGCCCAGGAATGACTATGGTCTGTTAATTTCTGATGGGTAGAGTAGGAACAAGTTCACAGAAATGTTGCTATATTAGGTAACTTTCTTGGGGTAAAGTAGGAACATGCTGGAAGTAAAGTAGTTATCTTAGGTTAGTTGTCTTTTTCTTACTCCCTTGTTATGGTCTCTTTGAAATGTTCTTTTATTGTATTTTTTTAATTATTTTTTTTTTATTTTTTATTTTTCACACAGTTGATTTAAAAAAAAAAGTTAAAAAAAAAAAAAAAAGGAAAAGAAAGTGTAGAGCCCCGTTGAGGAGCCTGTGGAGAATGCAAGGGTATTGGCCTACCCCACCTCGATGGCTGCTAACATGACCACAGACATACGAGACTGGTGGTTTGATGGGTTGGGCCCTCTACCACAGGATTTACCATTGGGAAGACTGTTGCTGCAAAGGAGAGTCTAGGCCTGCCTATAATTGTGCCTAAGGCCCTTCTCCCGAATGCCTCTTTGTTGCTCAGATGTGGCCCTCTCTCTCTAGCTAAGCCAACTTGAAAGGTGAAATCACTGCCCTCCCCCCTACGTGGGATCAGACACCCAGGGGAGTGAATCCCCTGGTAACGTGGAATGTGACTCCCGGGGAGGAATGTAGACCCGGCATCGTGGGATGGAGAACATCTTCTTGACCAAAAGGGGGATGTGAAAGGAAATGAAATAAGCTTCAACGGCAGAGAGATTCCAAAAGGAGCCAAAAGGTCACTCTGGTGGACACTCTTATGCACAATTTAGACAACCCTTTTTAGGTTCTAAAGAATTGGGGTAGCTGGTGGTGGATACCTGAAACTATCAAACTACAACCCAGAACCCATGAATCTCGAAGACAATTGTATGAAAATGTAGCTTATGAGGGGTGGCAATGGGATTGCGAAAGCCATAAGGACCACACTCCCCTGTGTCTAGTTTATGGATGGATGAGTAGAAAAATAGGGGAAGGAAACAAACAAACAAACAGACAGACAAAGGTACCCAGTGTTCTTTTTTACTTTAATTGCTCTTTTTTACTTTAATTATGATTCTTGTTATTTTTGTGTGTGTGCTAATGAAGGTGTCAGGGATTGATTTAGGTGATGAATGTACAACTATGTAATGGTACTGTGAACAATCGAATGTACGATTTGTTTTGTATGACTGCGTGGTATGGGAATATATCTCAATAAAATGAAGCATTTAAAAAAAAATTTTTTAATTAAAAAAAAAACTTAATTGACCTCCAGAATGTGGATAATTTATTCCTTCAGCACTAAGATAAAGTTTAGGATTTCTAAACCACAGAATCACCTGGGGAATTTAGGTAGTTTGGGTAAAGACTTGGAATATCAGACAAAAGAAAGTTTGTTTGTCTGAACTCTGGGAAATTCCAGCTATTCTGGGGGAGACAACAATTCCTCTGTTGGTTTCCCAGAATACTCAGCCTCAATGAGAAGATGCACTAAAGAAATTTAGATCATTCTGGATCCCTTGCTTCATCTCATGCTTCTATCCTCAGAAATTTAGAGAAATGTGGATATTTTACACAAGATTAAAGACAGAGAGGATTGGCAGTGCTGACGAGAATATAATAGGTGGATGCAATTTGAGATTAATTTCAAACTGAAGTAAAGTCAACACTATGCTGTATATCATTAGTGGAGAAAATTAGTTAATTTTCCAGTAGCTCAAAGAAATGAGTAATTGTTGAATATTTTTTGTGCATATTTTACATGATCACTTAAAAATATATATAACTGGAGAAAATTAGTCAATTTTCCAGTTAGTCAAACAAACTTAAGCAGTTATTGAATACTTTTGTGTATATTTTGCATGATCACTTAAGAAGAAAACATGAGTTTACACAAATATTTCCCTGAGTATTATGTGTTTTTCCTTTTAGGGTTACTGCAAAATAAATTGTGGATTTCTCTCATTAAGCCACCATCACCATAGACAAAACTGCAGTAATGCAACAAAGTATGCATATTCCATTTGGTGTCACCAGATATTGAAGGGGGCTGTGAACTAGGAAAGTAAGGTAGATAACACATAGTGCCAGTGACGCTCCGGGACTTCTCTCTTCCCTCCCACACAGAACCCATTGCCCCCTACTATGTTCTAAGAAAAGTGAGGCTTTAGGTTGCTTCATCCTTGATTAGCCCCTGAGGACCTGAAAGCCTGAAGAATATCTCCACCACTTTCAGAAACTGTTCTCTTCAAGATACCCAATGGTCTACTTTACAAAAATTAATTTTATTTAAAATTTTCCAAAATTTATGGACACTCAATACCTACCAAGCAATAAACTCCCCTTTCCCTAACTCCCCTCCCCTGGTCACCTCAAATTTTCTTTCTGTCTCTAAATCATTCTTTTTTTGTCTTTATGTGCCTTGCTTTTTTCACTCAGCATAATGATTTTGAGGTTCATCCATGTTTCAGCATGGCCAGAATTTCATTCTCGTTGTGTGTATGAATTCATCCATATATGGACACTTGGGTTGTTTCCACCTTTTGGCTATTGTGAATAGAGTCGTTATGGATGTTGGTGTATAAAGAGCTGAGTCTCCGTTTCTAATTTATTTGGGTTTATACCTAAGAGTGGTAATTCTATTTTTAGCTTTTTGAGGAAATACCATACTGCTTTCCACAATGGCTGCACCATTTTACATTTCCACCAAGAACACATGAGAATTATAATTTCTCCACATCCTCTCCAACACTTATTTTTCCATTTTTTAATAACAGGTATCCTTGTGGTATGAAGAGGTTCTGATTTGTTTTTTCCCAATAGCTAACAATGTTGAACATCTTTTCATGGATTCATTGTATACCATCTTTGGAAAAATATGTGTTAAATCCTTACCTTTGTCAGATGTATGGTTGCAACTACTCTCTCCCATTCTGAAGGGATGTCTTTACACTTTCCTGATAATAACCTTTGATGAACAAAAGTTTTAAGTTGGATGAAGTTGAATTTATCTACTGTTTCTTTTGTAATGCAGGCTTTTAATGTCATAGCTTAGATCTCAAAGACATAAACACATGCCCCTATGTTAACATCTTAGAGTTTTGTGGGTTTAGCTCTTACATTTCAATCCTATTTAGTTCCAACTTGATTATGTTGCCTGGGGATATCTGGTTTTCCCAGTGCAATTTGTTGAATCAATGATCTACTTTTGAGCAAACCCAAAGGCACTTCAAATCTTTATTTCTTTTATCTCTGTGCAGAATAAACATTGTCAATCATCTATCTTTTCTTTAAACTTTACCTATTTTCCCTTATATATTCGCTTACTGTTTTAAGAGCTCTTTTATTACCCATTCTGCTTCTATTCTTTTTCCCCCAAAATGTAGATGTTTCTGTCCATAATTGACTATTTTTCTTATATTCTCTGAATTAGTTCATTTATTTTTATGGTTTCAGCTGTCTGCTCCATTTTGATTACTCTGAATTTCATATGTCAAGTTTTTTTCCTCTTTTGGAAACTAACTGCTCCTTTACCTACCATTTGGCTGTTACACCCTCTCACCACTATTTTGATATATCCAAATCAGATGTTAGATCTTCCCTTCCAAAGAATAACATTTTACATTTATATAATATTTAGCCTTTTCCCAGCACTTAATACAGACTTTATCTAATTCGATCTCCTCCTCCTGATCCCTCTTTTTCTGTCAGAGGCATCACTACTACCTAGTGATACAGTTTCAATTGCCTTATTTATAACCTTCTCTGCATTCAGTTTTCATCACCTTAAAACTAAATCACTGCAACGAAATCAGCCCTAGTCCTTCACTTACTGCCTGACAGATGCTTCTGGAATATGGCTCTCATATGTAATGATCCTGTTCAGTAATCTCCCTATTTTTTATAAAATTAAGTCAATATAATACATGAAGCTTCAAGATCCATCAGAATCTAAATTCCTCCATTTAGTTATGAAAATTCAGTAAAATGGAGTCGCTCAATGTTTGAACAAAATCAGAAGCAAGTGAAGCAGGTGTGGTATAAAATGAAATGGAAGATTTTCTTCCCAAATCACATGTAAGGTATGGGAAACTATGACCCCAAGTCTTAGTTTTAACTGAATCGGAGGGAAATCATTTAACTTTTTGGACCTAAATTATTTCCTTTGCAAACCAGGAATGATCAGGTAGCCCCTCAGTCTTGTTGTAAGAATCACATGAGACACCATAGAAAGGGCTCAAAATACTGGTAATGTCAAACAAAATGCCAGGGAATAAATCTGTGGGTGGAAACTAAAGAGGAAGGTTGAGTTTCCTGGGCATATGTATTATGTTCTATAAAAAGCAACAAAACGCTTCAACTCTAATTTCAAGAGACTTCCAGAAACATAGTGCCATAAAGGAGAAGCACAAAATGGAAAATCAAAATAAATTTACTTAGGTGGGCAATAGATAAATTGTATTTTTCTGTAATCACTCAAAAGGATTCATAAGTAGAGAAAATGAAGCATGAAGAGAATAATAAATAGCAGGTTTGTGAATTTAATGAATTAGATGAATTTTGAATCTAAATGTGCCTTATTGTATTACTTTTGGTTGTATTATCTTCAATCAGTGGTGTAAAATATGGGTATTGAGATGTCTGCTTACAGACTTTTTTTACTTACTACTGTTTTAGGTTTACTTTGAAATCAAAAGCAGACCAATGAAAAAAAAGGACAAATGGCATAGATAAGTGGAACAGACTTACCATATGACAAATAAGGAAGTATTGCTAAAAACTGCTGGGAAAAAAAAACCACTGAATACAGAAGAAAATAAACTATGCAGCCTCTAGAACTTTTACATTGGTCTTCTTCCTTAATCTGTTTGTGTGCCCTTTTGGTAGGACTCATTTTTGAACTAAAGGACACCCACAAAGTTTTGGTGCATTAATTACACAGAAGGACACACTGTGCATATTTCATCTTAAGATGTTCTTTCTTTGAAAAAGCAAGCTTGTAGAGAGACAGTGCAACCACATTCAACAGCAGATAAATTTAATGACTTAGGGAAAGGGGAAGCAAAAGTATCACTTGCTTTGATAATTTCTTCAATAGTACAGCAGTGGGCAATTGTCATTCTTTCCTCTATTTTTCCCCCATACCCTGAATCAGTGTCACCTGTGTGAGGCCAGCCCTACTGCCAATGCCAGTCTTAGTATACATGACGCCTTGGAAAATCCTGGGACATGGACTAGGAATAGTGGGGAAGAGAACTGGATTTTAAAAAAGAAATGGCATAAGAATAAAATGGGTGAGGAGATGTGGGGGTGGGCAGATAGAGAGATAGAGAGATGAAAACATCTCATCATGGAGGGAATTCCTGCTTGGGAATGAAGACAGGATAGAGGAATGGGGACTGCAGGCATTACTAGAGCATCTGAGTCCAGCGACGTCTACTTTAATTTACTATTTAATGAGCCAAGAATCCCCTTTTGTTTACATGTTTGTCTAGTTAGTAATTTGAATTAAGGCACTTTGAGTTGAATTTTGTCACTACCAGCAAAAGAACTAAAATTATACAAATACCAATGAGGCAAATATGTTCCTTTCTTCCACTAACCATGCACAAGCTGCTTTTTCCCTTGACATATTCACATTATAAATGAGAATTACAGAGGAAAGATTTAGAGAGAATTGCACGATAGCCAACCCCAAATAGAGTCTTATCTATTCCTAATGTACAGATGTGTGTGCAGGTACTTACATCACTGACCATACAATGAGCCATTTGCCTCCAAATTACAGACTCCAAGAGACTATTCTGAAGAGAGTATTATAATTTGTTGCTGGGAATATAACTAAAGAATAACTTTCTAAAGAAATTATCTGTGTTTTAAGCATATGATTAGGTAGACCAGTTGAAAATTTGTGTTCTGGGGGTTTCCACTTGTGCTTAGTAGACAATTGTCATCTGGTTAACTTTCCTTCTGCTAACCCTACTGTTACTCCAAGATTATCATCCTGGCTATGGTAGATGTTGTATGAATGAGAGAATAAAGATGGGGAAGAGGGGGAGGAGATGCTGGAATAAAACACAGGATGGGATATTGCTGATTGGTTTTCATACCTATTTTTCCTATGTTCTCTTTATCCCACATTTTTAAACCATAAATAAATGTAGTATCTGTTTCATTTCAGCAACTCAGCATTTTTTCATATTTTTTCCTTATAAACTCTTAAAATATTTAAGACATGACTTTTTGTTCATTTTTGGATTAAAAGAAAAGAACTGGAAAAAAAGGATTCTGAGTAAATATCTCATTTGCAGTTTTTAACAAATGTCACTGAAGCCAGAAATTGAAACAGCTCTGGAGGCTACAGGACACAGAGAGCACTGCAGGCACTGAATTTAGCTTGCTTGTAGGTTTTGTTTCAGGTATAATTTCCACCTTAAATTAGGTGAAAATACAGGAATTTCTCTTAAGAAGCCCTATTTTCAGTTTCCACTGTTTGCTCTGGCTGAGCAGGGCTGAGAACCACAGGAGGCTGTAACTGGTGGGTATTTACTGCAGCTGCCCACCTCACTCATTAGATCCTGCCTGAACCCTGCAGGTGTTTGTGTATCCCACCATCGAAAAAGAAGGTTTTGGTAGGTAAATGGAAAGAGCACTTTCTAGGACAATGCATGAAGGAAAGGCCTAGGTAGTTGTGAGCACAGAGAGTATATACAAGTAAGAGGATCATAATAAAAGAGCCATACTGGAACAGTGGATGTGGGCCGCAGTGTGTGGACTGGTATGACAAGCTAAGAGAGACCAATCACCATGCTTATCTGGTCACCTACTGGGTAGAAATTCTTTGTATCTTGTCACAAAAATTATTCCTTACTAAATGTGGAGGCAGACATTTCTCCTTTGTATCACATATGAAAACAATGAGACTCAGAGACTATATACTGCTTGCCCAAATGTGTATAGTTAATAAGTTCCTAATCCAGGATTCACACCCAACTCTGTCTGATCTTAAATCCCCTATGCTTTCAACCATGAGAGTATGGAAACATTTTCAAAAGGAAGAAATGGCATAAGGGAAGTGGAGTATTTGAACTTAGATGAATCAATGGGTTTTTTGTTGGGCGTTTTGTTTTCTAATAGGCATAATAATGATTTCCTAACAGAACCAAACCAAACCAAACCAGACCAAAGCAAACAAACCAACAAAAAAACAGATCCGCTATTAAATTAAGGTGAAGTGACTTTCCAAAGATCACACAAATAGTTGATGGGAGAACCATATATTGTCACTAGATTTCATATATATCCAATGCATCTTTAAGGAAACCGCATTCTTTTCTCACAAACAGTCTCAAATTTCTTAATCTATGATACTTATTTCTCACCCTTGACCCTTTGAAAAGATTCAAGGGTATGCATTAATTTTTATAATTTTATGTTAAGTGACTATTGTTAAAATTCTGGTACCATTTCTAAAAGTTTTCTGCTTGCTGTTATTTAGTGAATTGTTCAGGCAAATATTTCATTCATTAAAAAATTAAATCTTCAGATTTTTGAAGTTTTGAGTGAATGATAATATATTTGCTAAATATAAATGTAGTTGTAATTACTTCATATGTTTTAATTTTGATAATTTATACAAGAATATGCATTAAACTTGAGTAAATTATAAAATAATTTAATTTAATGATTATTATTTTTAGTAAGCACAATCCTTTAACTTTGATGATGATTTGAAGATGAAATTCATGAAAATCTAAAGTGATCTCCTGACAGTTTGAGTATGTAGAATGTTTACTAGTTGGATCAATGTGCTGAGCAAACTTCTCAACGACAATTCAAAAATACACTTCTTGGTCATGGAAATTATGCTAATGACTATTCACTGTTTTCTTTTCATTTTTCTTTCTCTTTTATGTTCCTTTTCCTTTTTTTATACAATAAAAAATCAAGCCAAAAAGTTTCTCAAAATTGTATCACTAAGTAATTATATGTTTTTTCCCTCTGATCTAGTTATATAGTTTAACCACAAAACTATATTGAAAATCACTAAACCGCTGAACAATACATTTTTAAATATTTGCATATTGGCTCATTGTTTGTGATACTCCAGAAATCTATCCAGACCAAATGGTAATGAATTGCATTTAAACAAAGAATCTTAATCACTTTTTTAACTCCAGCTAATGAAAGAAAATCTGCAGCTACCAATGAATTATAGCTTAACCTTAAATCTCCTGCAGGGCTCTATGAAAAGAATCTCAGCTTTTGGATTAAATCAAGACACTTGCTATAGCATTTGTAGGCCATGCCCATAGATCTACCCCTTGTGTTATCCAAATTTCATTCCACCCCCACTCACCAGAAACCAAGTCAACATGTTTTCTGAGTGTGTTTTCAGATGATGAGTTTGAAGCCTATTCAACCATATTAGTTTCCCTCTCAATATCACTAATGAAAAATATTATCTTTCTTTATAGGTAAGAAAAGTATGATACAAAGACAATGATTGATTCTCCATGGTCAAACTAAAGTTTGTTAAAATGAACTCTTGTCACGTTGGCATAGGCTTGACCAGAACATGGTGTCAATTTTGAGTAGTAAATATTTTTAAACCAAGTCCTGTCTGCATTGAAATAATATTTCCATTAATAGATATAAGGAAAATTGCTGCTGAATTATCGGCAAAATATTATAATCCCTACACTGAGAATTGTTAAGTGTAAGAGGTGTGCCTGACAAATCATAATCAGCCAGAAATTGTTTAATGAACATATGAATGCTATTGTAAATTATTTACAATAACTCACACTTATATAGCTTTTCAGTTTCCAAAATATTTTTTAGAACATTATTATATATGGACTTTCAGATATTCCATGTAGGCATCCATTCATTTATCGTAAAACTACTGAGATAGCAACCATTTGTAAAGGATCTCTTGTGCCTTCAAGGGGAGATAAAGTTCTCTCTTTTACGGAAGAAAATTAGGCTTCAGTGAGCTTGTCCAAGATCTTACGATCAGCCGTTCAAGAATCCTTGACTGTCAACCAGTACTTTTCTGCTACATCATGATGCATACCATGTTTTATTCAGCAGCCTGTTGTCTCTTTCAGCACATGCCATGCATAACTCACTCCCTTAAGCTAAACAGGAAGAAAATAAGAAATAATAAGCCTCCGTCCATTTGAGTCCTCTCCTATGACTCCCTGTTCATGTTTCTCGGAAGAAATTACTGGCTTGCAATATCCTTCTCTTCATAATTGGGTAAATAAGCAGGATATTTGCCTGGAATTCACATCTTTTAAACTGTACACACACACAAAGGCCAGTTACTAAATTCGAATAGTAATCTCTTATTGATGCTTACTTTTAATAAAAATAGTACACATGAAATAAAAATTCCATAAAGCTTAGTTCAAATTTGAATAAACAATTCCAGGGGAAATTAGGGATATTCAATCCAATATGATCCAATGGGGTCAATAATAATGCTATAATGTTGAATTAATATTTAGATTGTCTATGCAAAAATGTTAACCAAGAACTATTTTATAACATTTTATAATTTAAAGATCCAGTCCTGAAGGGTCCTGTTTGCCCCAACTCTCCCCTTATCATTTCTTCTTAAGGGAAGAAAGGCAACTGAGCAGACTCCGTAACTCATTTCTAATTATCCTCTGATCCTGTATGCACATTACATTTTCCTGAGTAGGTAACCCTATGTCCCTGATCCCTTTTGAGTCACAAATGTGAGCAGCAACCAACAACACAGCCTTAGCCAACAAAACTTTTTGATTATTTTATTTGTGGGCAGGATTGTTGAATTACTGTGTCTCCTAGTCCCAAGGCTGATAGATCCTTTTTGGTAACAGACCAAAATAACTGTCAAGCCAAACAGCATGCCTTAATGGTGTAAGGATGTTCCAGAATAAAGTGTATTAATTTCTCTTGAAAGACAAGAGGCCCCAAGCAAACTGAAGATTGGCTTCCACTATCCGTGTCCTACTCCCCCATTTTAGCAGTTAGGGATTAGCATCTCGTTGGTTTGCAAGACCATATCTCAATGTAACTAACAGCATTTTCCCAGAGATAAGGATTGGCAGGAGCTCTCCTGTACTTACATGAGTTTGCAAAGGTGAATTACATTTATTTATTTTTGAAACTAAATGTCCAAAGGAATTAGGCAAAAATAACTTCTATTTGGTGAGGTTTCAGCCACACACAGGGAAAGCCTGCCCCCTCTGCTACGCAGCAGGGAACTGCTGTCATACACCCACAGGCATGCTTCCCAGACCACATGTTCTGCTTTCCTTTCAGGCTCTATGTATCAGGGGAGTTCCTCTATGTTAATTAATTGACAACCAAAATAACAGTCTGACAACGTGTTGCAACTCTTAAAACAAGATTTGATTCTTCCATGTGGTAATTTCGCTTTCCCTTCTCTCAGATTGTGAAAAACATATAACCAAAAACCAGATTTTATTAGGGGCATATTGCAGTTCTCCTGGGAATGAATTCAAATCAATGATACACATTTCTGCTGCTCAGATTATCAGTTATAACATATGTAGGGCAACAAGGGCCCTGAGGACTCAGTGACATATATGCCTTTGCTTTCTTTCTGTTAAGCAAGCAGATTTAGGTTTGGTAAAGTAGTAAGCAATGATTAAGAATATTTTTTCTTTTATCCTGAGAGTGTAATTGCTACTCTCAGCCAACACAGAACAAGGAGCCATCAGCCTACTAAGAAGTAATGTGTGTTTTAACTGCCATAGAGGATTTTTGTGTGAAATTGAGAGAAAGGGTAATACGGATATGTATTAGAGGTGTTTTATTACAAGTTATAATGACCTGTGAAATTAAAGAAAAACCTAAAGAACTTTAGTAATTTTTCATTGGGGCAAACACTTTCCCCAGTGTTAGCTATGCATATAGCATTATGTGTTTTTACATGGTTGGAAAAGCCCCTGCTTGCAAGAAACACTCTCCACTCAAACGAATGTGCTCATTGAAACTGATCAAGCTCTTAGTGAAATGTCAGGCATGGACTATAAATTTGTGTAACTGCTTTTACCCAGCGAGTCCTTTTTATTAAAGCAGAATGCTTATCAAGGTCACTGTGAAAGATTGTAGTTTCAAAGCTCTGGGGAAAGACTCCAGAAACAAGAATCAACAGAAAGACTTAATTAACACTTTGAAGTTTATGATTTGCCAGGAATCTATTAGCCCTTATCTCTTCCTGGATTTGAGTGTATTTTGTAGAACTAGTAAGTCAGGATGCTATAGAAACCCAGCTTCCCATAAAAGGCAAACTAAAGCTTCTCATTTTCTGCCTTCTGACAGGTCTAGTTTCAGCAGGGAATCTTGAGTTTTAGAAGACTGGGAAGAACATGCTAAGTAAAAATGTGCATTTTTCATTAGGTATGGTGCTACAGGTATAGTTATCCTGGGTGGTTAAAGTAGAGGGAGAGTTCAGGTATGTATGTCATGTGTTTGTTCCTGGACATGTTTTGGCAAATTACAAACATAAAATATTGTAGAAGGGGTGGTTGAACATTCTTATTTGCAACTTTTTGGGTCCCATATTTTATATAACTCAGGCAGAATCACTTTAAACTGTATGCATGAGATAAAATACCAGATTACATTAATTAAAAAACCACACCCAAGATATACAGAGACTGTAAAGTATATTAGATTAGCAGTAAGAAAAATACCCAACTAAGTGTTTACTATAATTATATAAGGCAACATATTTATTATTTTTACTTTTTTATCACTTAAGAAACTTCAGAGAAGTAAATTATCCAACTATTTTATTAGACAAGATATTCCTTAAAATCATGACAAGATTAGGAAAAATTCCTAAGATTTAGGAACAATCATTAAAAAGCCAGATTGCTTACTTTCTCCTTAACAGACAAGGGAAAATAATGCAGGATGTGTTCTTTCTAAGAAGACTCAGAGAAAATTCATTAGAGTTGGAAATAAGCAAAAATAATAAGAGTGGTATCACTTACCTGCCAACGTCAAGGAATAGGAAGTCTATTCAGTTTCTCCAATATAGGGTTTTGAGTAGATCTCAGACCTGCTTCCACAGAGCTATTTCCAAAACAGTTGACATCCACTGGTGAACATTCTGTTTATTTCAAGAAGTAAGGGCCTTTGGGCATTTCGACCCCTACTGCAGAGCCCATGATTTCCAGAGCTTGTAACAACTTCGCCCTCACTATTCTACTTGCCTTCCTCCCAGCCCCCTATAGAAAAATTATTCTTGAAGTTGCTGCTGAGAGTAAGCTGTGGAGCAAGAGCTACTCCTCAGAGTCCGGTCCTTGACTGCAGCAGATGTATAAGGAAGATTACTTTTCGTCCATCAGGGAAAGAAGGGTGTGGGGAGGGGGATAAGGGAGCACTGTCTTTTAGCTGCGAGGAGCAGGGAGCACAGCTGCCCGTGGCGACGGCAGCAGCAGCGAGGACGGCGGCGGCGGCAGCGCAGCTCTGCCAGGGTGGCTGCAGCCCAGTCCAGATACGCTGTCCATCCCCTTCGGTGCTGAAGTAAGGGGACGACGGCGCTCCAGCCCGTGCCCAGGTCCTTTCTCACTACCAAAGGCAATCGGCTTCGCTGGCTTCCACCCTCGCTTTCTTTTCTCTGGCGTTCTATTTTATTTATTTATTTATTTTTGATTGGGATTAATTATTTCTCCAAAATAATACTCTCATATTTACTTGGCAATGTTTCCGGACATTATCCGATGGTGGAAGCAGGAATCCATGGGAAATCAGATCAGAGCCTCTCCTGACTTTTTAGTGGCCCTGAACGAGTTTCCTAATGAGAGAAATGAAAGGAAACGCACGCACGCGCGCGTACACACGCGCTCACGAGAGAGGGAGGAAGGGAGAGAGAGAGAATAAATATAGACTATGTACCATGGAAAATTCAGAGCCTCTGTGAAGCTCGTGTCTCTAATATATAAGATGAAAAAGGTTATTTTGGAGAACCATGTTGACTATCAATTTGGGGGACCATATTTAAATTTTGAGAAACCCCATTTGGAATTCCCAGACTAGGCACAGTAAAGAGGTCGTGGATTCTTCCTAAACCTTCCAAGCAGAAATGACAGATGATTGGAGACAGAGAGAGAGAGACAGAAAGAGAGAGAGAGACAGAGAGAGAAGACATCTCGGCTTTGCTACCCTTTAAAACGCGGCTGATTTGGTTTGGAATCGATGCAGAAAGAACAGAAGAGAGGATTTCTCCAGACGCGGTTTTCGTGTGAGTGTGGGCGCGGTGGGAGACTCTCCGAAACACTTCCGTGAGTGCCGAGCCCCAGGAGGCTGCTTCCCTGGGCAGTGCTGGCCAGCCACTGGCAGACTAGGCTCCGGCTGGGGATGAGAAGTGGCTTATTTCACAAAGGGTTGAACAAGTAATGCATCGACCTAGCGGGAAGGCTCGACCATCTCCGCTCATTTAAAGCCAGAAGAACGCCCCAACCGGCTGGGCTTTTCCTGGGTTTTCAGCCCATTTTCACCCGCGATCTCCCACGCTGCGCTAGCCTCCCCACTCTAGGATCCGCGCGCTTAGAGCCCAGGTCCCAGGGTGCTTTCTTTGGCACGAACCCACTTCTGCCGACTCCTCCTGCTCCTGGCAAACAGAAGATACAAAGCTCAAGGAAGGCTTTAAGCGGTCCCGAGTGTGCGTGTGTGTGTGTGGGGGGGGGTCCCGAGTGGGGTCACCGAGGGCTCTACCACCCACACTCTGCAACTGGTGCAAATGCGAGTGGGGTGAGGAAATGAGGAAATTGAAATATACAACGTGGAAACCGTAGAAAATTTGATCAAAATCCCGTCCGCATGGGCCCTCAAAGTACCGAATCGAATGTGTAGTGAAGAGGCAAGTGGTAACTGCACTTCTCCAGTCACGGACTTGAGCAGATTTCTGCCAAGGGGGAGGATTTGAAGGGGTGGGATGCGGAAGATGTGGGGGGACACTGTTTTCTCCCGGCTGCAGGATGCAGGCTGACTCCTGCCTCTGGCCTCCTTTCTCCAGAAAGTTCCCCCTTCCTCTCTTCGGATTCTGACAGCAGAGGGGAAGCGGTGGATGTCCTGCTCCCTCCCACATTTCTGCCAGGGATTCAAAGCCGCGCAGCTGGTCCTCTGGAGCCATCCAGTCAGCTTTGCGCTCTCCAAGGTCCTGGCAGAGCGGCTGTGCGTAAGGGGAACCCTCAGGGCGGAGCGGCCAGGTGAGTTCAAGCTGCTTTCCTGAGGGAGAAATGTCACTAAGAAGGACATCGCTGGGGAATGGAAACTCAAGAGGCAGCTCACTCACGCGAAAAGTCCCAGCTCTCATTGGTCCTTGCACCCTTTCACGCTGCCGAGATGCTTCAGTCCCCGGGTGACCACCCCGGTCCCCACCAGCGAAGGGGAGCAGGCTGGGGTAGGCTCGTGTGGACTCTGCTGCGTGGAACGGCAGGAATCGCCTCCGTGGGAAAAAGCCCTTCACCGACTTCCTCTATCAGTTCTTTTGCACAAGGGCATTTTTACAAGGTCTGAGAGTCTCTCGGAAAGCCCGGGCCTCACAGAGATTTAAAAAAAAAAAAAAAAAAAAAACCTGCACTGCATACATACTAATTTGGAAGGGGTTGTTTACTTTATTGTGTGAATACATACGGATCACTCAGGATTGCGGTGCATGAAGTTTTCCTTTTCCTTCCTGAAGCAGGCATCAGACAATTGTGGACAAACATGCTCCTCGTGTCTGCACAAACAAGTGTGTGTCATCTGTACCAGTTTCAGAAAGTGTCCGCGGTTCTTAGGAAGAGGAAAACAAATCTTCTTGGGAGGGACTTCAGGAGCCAATTGGCGCTAAGTTAGAGCTCTTCTCTGCAGGACCTAATTCTAGGGTGATTCCAGTAGATTCAATTGATTGTTTAAATTATGTTCTCCTGACTCATAGAAACACGCATAATTGCAGAAAATTAACACACCAAATAAGAGTATTTAAGTGAGGCACAAAGTGCAAAGATGTTCCTAATTAAAAATATTTGCACTTGATTATTCAAACCTAGAGGAACAGAGTCTTCTTTAGAACACCGATTGAAGTTAATGCAGAGCCTCTCTCTCAACCTTTCTCTCCCTGTCCTTTACTCCCCAACATAAAAGAAATAAAGAAACTGCTGATTAATTTGAACCATCAGTCCCAGTAAAGTTAGGCTAGTTTGATGTCTTTTCCTGAAGAAACAAAATCTACTCCATATTTTCCTTCATCAAGTTATGTAACCAGTTATAGAAATTAAGATGATTAAGATTAAATGCATTCTAACATTTGATGTTACAAATGAATATAACAGAACAAAACCAGAGGGCAGTAAAACTAAGATGAACCAAAGAAATATATTAAATACTTCAGTCTTAGAAGAGATTTTTCAAAGTTTATTTAATGTAATTTATATTCTCATTTAAGTTACCATTTTTAAAAATGTAAACATAGTAAAATATAAAATGTAAATTGTCAAAGCCATGAAACATATGGAAGCGTTATAGTCACATGAAAATATAGCACCCTAATCATTACTGCATTCCCCAAAACATCTCTTTCAATCCCTCTTCGTTTGCAAAACCAGGATTCAATCCAAACTTATCCCAGCCTCCACAGTGTAGGATTGTTAGAAAACATTACTTTCTGAAACATTTTGGAAACATTTTGAAGTCTTTTGGTTAAAATGCAAGTCTAAACTTCAGCACAATGTTATCTATTGGTAAGATCATTGTATATGAAACTCTCACAGGGCTATACACATTTGCATAGGTCTCTTAACTACTTGTTAAATATAAAATGGTGATGGTATAGTTTCCATTAAGCTCATTGAATGGTCATAAGCAGTAAGCAATGTTAGTGTGTAAACTTTATATACCTTATATATTTCCATAAATATCAGGTAATATCATTTATGGAATACTTTCTCTGAATTTCTACACCTTTATGAAATACCCTTTTCTTTACTATTTATTATTTATGGAATTCCCTTTTCTTCACTATTCTACACCTCAATTGCAAGACTGGATAGGTAATTTCAAGGCCCCATTTTTATTATCTAGTACTTTCAATTATTTATATGCTTCACTTCATGTTTCCCATTAGAGATAGAGCTATATGAGGCCAAAACCTACATCTGAGCACTTTTCATTTCATGGTTTTCGTATCTTTGATCATCATTATTTTGACATTATTTTTTAATTATACTCAAGTACAACTAAACTCTTCTAATCTATTACCAATTATTTCTGAGTTAGAACAATAATCCTTTTACATTTTTTTTTCTTCTGTGGGCTTTGTAAGGAAATGTTTCTCAGCTGTATTTTGCCTTGGGCCCTTTGCATGCCTCGTACCTTTACTCAGCAATACTGTCCTAATTTGCTGAGTCATCACCAGATAAATCTTAAGAACTTTACGTATATTTGCATGTGTATTAGTTGAGCTCAGCTGATTTCAGTTACAGTCAGAAGGTGGATGGGATTTAGGAACTCTACTGGCCTCAAGTTAACTGAAATCCAAAAATTACCAGTTAGCTTTTACTAGGTTTTCTTTTGAGGGATTGTGACAGTGGTGGTCAGAGAATCTTAGAAATTTGGGCTCTGTTTAACAGGAAAGCCACTGAGGGGATTTCATTTTAGTCAATAGCTCTCTGAACGCTTCCTATCTTCTTTTAAGAACTCTGAAGTTGAGAGATGGTCCACTTGAAAAAGAGTGCTACTTACTGTCACTTGGATAAGTTACTTAACCTTTTTGAGTCTAATACTTCATTTCAAGATGGAAATAATGCAGGCTAGTTTGTAGAGTTAATGTACCGTCTATCCAGCAGCTGGCTCGGGGCCTCGTGTATAAAATGGGCTCAATACATGGGAGGCTGCTCCTTTCTAAGGCAGCTCTCCAGACCCTCTGACAGAAGAGTGCCTTGGAGAATTTTTCTTGTCCATTAATATCAAGTAGGGAATATTTCTTTCTTCAAAACATATCAACATACATACAGATTGTGTACAAGTATGTAGAAATTCCACCAAAAAGTTTTCAGTACTATGGAAATCACTTATCATCAAGTCCCTCAGGGTTGTGAATTGCTAAACATTGTCAAAAAATAAAAGTATCCTTAAAGGACATGCTGCAAATTTAGTTGAGTTATATGAAATATTATTGAAGTGCCTAGTACTGAATGCCCTTTCTAATATGCATATAGATATGCTCTACTAGCTGCTATCTTAATATTTATGCATGTACATATTTATGTATACATGTGTATATACATACATATATGCACATATATATGATGGGTTTGTATATGTTCATATAAACAGCAAAACATAAATTGAATACCACATTGACCATTCCAGCTGATACCCAATTTACCTTCCCATATTTTCAGGAAAATGTATTGGAAAATGTCTATATTTTCCTCATTTATTATTTTATTTGTCTCACCTTCTATTACACCATTGTCTGATTAGACACCTCTAATCAGTCTTCTCTGTCAAGATCACCAATGAGTTCTTTATTTCCAAATCTATTGGTCATTATTCTGTCTTCACTACATGCAATTCATTTTAATTAACTTGCAGGCAGCCTTTGACATATTTGATCACCTCTTCCTTCTTGGACATTCTTCTTCTGTGCTGTTGTGACATCATTCACACAAATGGCCATTCTGTTCTCAGTCTTCCTTTCTGATTCTGTATCTGTTCATCCTCCTGAAACTGTATTTCCACAGAAGCTTATTCTTAGCCTTCTGCTCTTCTTTAGCTGCATCGTCTCCTAAACAAACTCAATCAAATCCCATAGCTCTACATATCATTTATACTCTATTGACATCTAAGTTTGCAAAGAAGTCCTGACATGACCACTGAGTTCCAACTACATATACACAAATTTTGTATTTGTCATTTCCACTTGAAGGCTTATTAAATGTCTCAAACTCATCATCTCTGAAATGGGCTCTGGCTCACCTCTGGGGAAACTACTCCTCTAGCTATTTCCTCCATCTAGTAACTGTGCCATCCCCACCAAAGATTCATCCTCGATTTTATCTCCTCTGTGATAAGTGCAGATGAAAAACAAATACAAATAAAAATTTTTCTTTTTTTTTTTTTTTGCTTTTTTTATACTTACATGTATATTTTTTTAAAAAAAAAAAAAAAAAAAAAAAAAAAAGGGGGGGACCCAAACACAATGTCAATGGCAATGTTTGAAAACACAAATTTTTGTGATGAATTCTGATGACAGTAGATTGTATATAGCATAACTATGGCTTTCTTTTCACACTGTTTATATCCTTGTTATAGCTATTTAGGTAGAAAAAAATCTCTGCCAGGAATATAAGTATGTCTTATAATATATCTACTAAATAGATCATGTAACAAATCTGTTTCAGATACACATACATGTGTAAAGTGACCTGTCTACCTATATCACCTAGTGGATTGGTTGAACCCACCCTCTTCAAGGAGACTTTGCAGTCTATAAAATGTGGAGTCTGTTTCCCCACCACTTGAATCTGCTGTATCTTTGAGAGTTTATTGTATAATGCAGCAGGATGCAGTGGAAGTGATGTGCCAGCCACATGTCCAGGCTTCAGGAGCCGTTGAACCTTCTCCCCACCATGGGAACAAGGACAAGACCACTGGAAGATGAGGGACCCTAAGGAGCAGATCTGAGTCTCAGCTGGCACCAGCCAAGCCCTTCCTTTGCCAGCCATCACTCCTGTTTACCACAGACACATGTGCAATCCCAGGGGAGATCCAATGAGCTAGTCTCATGGCATTGCATTTTGCGGTGCTGATACAATGTATCTCTTCAAACGCCACGTTTTTATAATCATCAGGTGGAGTAAGTCACATCTTCCTATAGCACATGGTTACCTTTTTTTCTGTGCTGAAATAAAAAGAAATAAGATGAAAAATATTAAACCAAATTCATCATCCTATAGCACTTTTACCACCCTGTTGTAATTCCTTTTTTGTTGTTTTTAAATATGTTAAAGCAAAGATTCATAAATGTGAAACCAAAGAATAGGTGGGTTCAGGCATATTTGGATCCTGAAACTTAAACTGCAGGTGGCATTGCCTTTCCTTTGCCCCATTCTTTCTGTGATTTGGCTGAGTGTCCCAAATGTTTCATGAAGAAGTTCCACAAAGATAGCTCCAGATTCATATTTCCTAACAAGCTCATTGAAAGAATACTTATTGTTTTTATATCTGTCTCTGAGGGCATAAAAAAGGGAAAGATAGGGCTTGAATCTTATCATCTTACCTCAGGTAGAGAACACATGAAACCAGTAAATTACGGTGTCTCAAGAAAGGTCTACTGAATGTGTGTGCATGCTCTCAGTTCCCCCAGGAAATTGCAGGTGACTTTCCACTCCCTCAGTGAAAACAAGAATAAGACTGACTTTCACCCTCAGAAACCAACTGCTGTCCCAAGCTAATCTCAGAATTCTCCTCTCTTTCCCCCACATTTGGACATGTGAAAAAAGCATGTACAGTCTGACCTCCAAATAAATGCCTCATCTTAGGAAGAAATTGATCAGGTCCTTCCCCACACAGTTTTCTGCCCTGAAACACCTTTCAAATAAATGTAGTGCATATTTTAATCTCAGAATAAAATTTTCTTTTACTCTGTGTGTTCATGTGCAACTTACACATTATAGTTTCTATATGTAAATGAGGCACAGAAACAGATAATGCATGTATATAGTTGTGGTAGTTTGGAATGTATGTACCCCAGAAAATCATGTTCCTATGGACGTAAAACTATTAAAAGATCTTTGATGGGGTTATTTCAGTTAAGGTGTGGCCCAGGGTGGGTCTTAATCCTTTTACCAGAGTACTTTATAAAAGGGATGAATAGAGAGAGAGGGAGAGAAAGCAAAGGGAGCAAGAAGCTCAAAAGAAACCTCCAAGAGAAGGGAGACACCAGCAGATGCCTTGGCAGAGTTCTCGTGGATTACCAGAAGGTGGTCTTTGGGAGGAAGGCACGGCCTTGATGACGCCTTGATTTGGACATTTTCCTGGACTTTTACAATAAGCCAATAAATTCCTGCTGTTTAAGCCAACACATTTCATGGTATCTGCTTTAAGCAGCATAGGAAACTAAAACAATGGTGTCAAAGATAAACATATTCACATGAAACAATAACGTTTTCTTTACATTTCCATATTTTGTGTATTTTTATGAACATTTCTAGATTAAGTGGAAATTTCTTTCTCTCATTAGATTTCTTTCATCATGTTCAAAAAGAGGTAATAATCCTGCATTTCTAAAGTTGTTTTTAAGAATGCTGGGTGAAAACTCTGACAATGTTCATTTGCCATTTGCAATATCAAAAAGTTTATTTTCCAAAGGTTTTCTTTCATTCTTCATTTATGCCCCACTTCTTTCTTCCCCACTTCTTCATGCCTTTTTTATGACATTTTTCCTCCTCCTCTTGTTGTATTCTTCCTCCTCTTCCTACATTTTCTCCCTTTTCTAGGTCTTCTTCTATATGGGAAAATAGAGAACTTGTTCTGTTACTTCTTCTGATGCCCACGGAAATTGTGGTAATAACATACATTCAAATCTCGAGGTCAGAGTTCTTAGTCTCTAAGCTTAGAGCTCTCCCATTGCATCTAGACAGCTTCAGTGTCTTGTGAAATTCTAGTTGTCTAAAGCAGCTCCACGTGAAATTCATTTCTTGTATTCTTTCATTCTATCATTCAACATCCCTTTAGTAAATATTTTTGAGGAGCTGTAGTCTGAAGTCCACCTTATTAGGCACTTTTCCGGACACTCTGACAGAGAGTGAAGGGCCTGTGCTAGCCTTCATGGAGCTGACAGTGCAGAAGGGCCCATCCTAGCCTTCAGGGAGCTGACAACAGCGAAGGACGTTCCCAGCCTTCATGGAGGGAGCTAACAGTGGAAAAGGACCTGTACTGGCCTTCATAGAGCTGACAGTGAGGGAGGACCTGAGCTGTCCCTCATGGAGTTGATAGCAGAGAAGGACCCATCCTAGCCTTCATGGAGCTGACAGTGGAGAAGGACTGCTGCTAAACTTCTGTGCTGGCCTTCATGGAGCTGACAGTGGGGGGGACCTGAGCTGTCCTTCATGGAGCTGACAGTGGCGAAGGACCTCTGCTAAACTTCATGGAGCTGACAGAGGAGCAGGAACTGTCCTAGCTTTCATGAATCTTAGGAACTCACACATAGTGATATCACTGAGTGCAGCCAGTTGTGGGGCAGGGAGGTGTGGGGGAGGTCTCCTTACAACAGCTTATACTGTTTGGGGACAAAAACAATATCACACCAAAGTTAGGCTCTACTTGTTCCAATTGATCTTTGAAACAGATCAGTGAGGGTGAGAGTATAATTAATTCAAGGATAAATAATGGATAAGTATTTTGGATAGAGAGAAAAATTAAGATTTCAGTAAGTTTATATTTTGTGTTTATGGGGGTTCCTCCCAATGAAAGATATAGAAGCACAAATAACTTAGAATATTAGAGTGAAGATAGCAGTGGAAAAGTGAGTCTAGTCCCTCTGCCTACCTCAGAGACACTGGTAATTTATCACAGACCACCAGATCTCCCATGTGCATGAAAGCCCGTCAGGGTCCTTGGAGGCTGAAGGACATAGTCCCTGGGGAGTCTTCTCCACATTGGAGGAAGTACCTGGAAGAGCAGGTGGCTCAGAGGTCCCACTCCAGAACTTCAAGACTTTGTGCAGGACTTATGTCCTCTACGACATAGTCTAGCTCAGGTTCTTGAGCTCTTGACATCAATATGGAAGTTAAAACCTTGAAAGGTCAAGACCACCCTCTCCTGAGTCAATATTTCTCTACAGTAGGCTGCAAAGCCACCTTTCTGGCTTCACACAGAAGTGTGGATCTATCCCAAGGAAGGCAGAACTTCACTGTGAGAAGCATTAGTGACAGAGATCTGAGGCTGTGGTGACGTGATGAAGACTCTCTTGGGTTGGTACCCGGGGCCCCTCAGTTGCTTTTAGATATGTGACAAATGGACATGTGCAGCTCATGCAACTCTCCCTGGTTCTATAAATCTCTTCCAAAAGCAAGAATCGCAACCAGCCTCCTGAAAGTGGTCCAATGGGTTAGGCAGGGGTGAACAGGCTTATAGCACAACAAAGAGAGTTGTATTTTGAATCAAGGAGACTGTTACTTGAATCTGTTATGTCCAATGATAAGTGATTTGGCCTTCAGATTACAAAAAAACTAAAAATAAATAAATAAATAAGCTACCTAAAGCAAATTTTAATTTGCCACCTTCCAGTTAGCTTACATCTTGAATTTTGGCGAAAGGACTTTGGCCCAGAATAAGATACAGTGTTGAAATAAACAGCAAAGCTATACTCAATGAATTGTATATCTCCTGATGCCTGAAAAATGCAAGAAGTAGATTTTATCTTATTAACATCTATCAAAACATCATCATGCCTAACTTAACTTTCTATCTCTAATCATACAAAGATCAAATTTTAGAGAAAATTTTGGGACAACTTAAAACATTATAATGGATTGTTTTCAGACATTAAGAAAAAGATTATTTCTATTGACTATGACATGAATCAATGAATGTAATGTTAATGACAAGCAAACAAATTTTTAATGACAGAAGCATTTTAAAAGAAGACTGCAAAGGCGGATAATTTTGACTTAAAAATACCAATTTTATATGTTGAAATTCTTTAACACTCTACACAGGTTGAAGAAATTTTGTTTAGTGTAGCAAATATTTGCCAATTTGCCTATATATAGTCTATCTAGAGAAAAGTTTTCATAAATAAATATTTTAGGTAACTTCAACATCTCCATAAATATATTTGAAGAAATAAGTGAAAAACCTGAGAATTCATCTACAGAGAATACAGAACACCATATATAATATCCATGACTATCATTGTTATTTTGCATCTAAAGTATAGTTTAGTTTGCCTCAATTTTGTAAACAAAAATATATGCATACCTGTGTTTTATTTCCTAGTTTTTATGCAATGAATAAATAAAGCTCCATATTAATTACAAGAACTCTTTGAGTGGTAATTCCTTTGGATCAGAAATGATATAGAAATGTTTATCAGGATGAATTTTGTGTTTACAAATGATAAGACAGAAAATTAGTTACATTTCTGTAAATATTAATTTGATTCTCTCTCCTATACCTACATCCACCTTTGGTTTTCTATAACGTAAAAGGGAAAATATCTTTCATACTAGCTAAAGACAAGGGGACCTAGATGTTGCGTGGTGGGAAGGGCCATTTTCTATGGTATTTCTACATTTCTTATGAATCATTTTTGACCTGGACTATCTCTTCAAAGATGTTTGTGCAACCCTAGAAAGGAGGCCGTATAGTGTCTTCCTCTGGAATAAAGAGAAATCAAATTTGTTCTCTGACCAGGATGACAAAAATAGTGACTCCCTTGTGGGCAAAGCCTAAGCAGGTTTACTTGCAACCTCCTTTGCAAGATTGGGAGTTCCTAAGCTCCATGTTTCTCAGTTATGACACAAACCTGCTGTGTGTGCCTCTGGACCCACCTCTGCATCACCCCAATGGAATTTGGGGGCCAAGGGAGATGAATGCAAACATAAAGCTCATGCTGCTTGTTCTGTTAGGAGTCATAAATCCTTTGTCTCTGACCCTTGAATGTCATGTCTCTGCCAACGTTTTTTAAACAGTGACAGACTGACTTGCTACTTTGCAAGTAGGGCCAAATCTCAAACCCTTCATAGTTCTTGACAACATAAAACAGAGGAGATGGTTGAGGAAGCCCCAGAGTGTGAGGGGAGTGTGGTGGTTTGAAGCTGTATGTACCCCTGAAAAACATACTCTTAAAGTTAATCCATTCCTGTGGGTGCAAACCCATTGTAAGTAGGACCTTTTGGTGAAGCTAATTCAGTTAAGATCAGGATGTAATATACCATTAATGGGCTCCTTAATAAGCAGGGAAAATTCAGACAGTTAGAGAGAAAGCCATAGGAACCAAGACACTGAACATTAATGGAAACTGGAAGAGAAGGGAAAGACCAGAAGATGCTGCCATGTGCCTTGACTTGTGACAAGCTAAGGACCAAGGATACCCAGCAGCCAGCCCCAGAATAACAAAATCTTTGGGGAGAAAGCATTGCCTCAGAGACACATTGGTTTGGACATTTTCCTAGCCTCAAACTGAGAACAACTGAATTATTTTGTTTAGAACAAACTATGGCATGATACTTGCCTAAGAAGCCCAGGAAACTAAAACAGGGAGAATGTATTTTAACCTGGGTAATGATGCGCTTGAGGGAGAATGCTAATCTAGAACCTTAGCTATCAGTTTATTTTAACTCCAGTGAGAGGAGGAAATGAGAACAAAAAAATCTAGGATGTGCTTCACGAATCATTCTTACCTGGAAGTTCATTTATTTGAATATTCCACGTGTGAGCTCCACAGCGCTGCTTGAACATGCAGTTTCAACTGTTTAAGATCTCTTACATATGCCCAGAAAGAAAATTTATATGTCACCTGTGCTGGCTTAGACCTATGTACCCCAGAAGAGCATATTCTTATCATAATCTGTTTTTGTGATTGTGAAGCCTTGTAAATAGGAATGTTCAGTGAGGTTACTTTGGTTATAGTATAGTTTAACTGAATCAGGATGGGTCTTAATCATATAACTGGGGTCCTTTATATGCAGAATGAAATTCAGAAACCAAGAGAGAGAAGCCATGAGAAGAAGCTGGAAGTCAACAGAACCCAGAGAAGACAGGATTGGCACCATGTGCTTTGCCACTTGACAAAAAAGCCAAAGACCAAGGATTGCTGGTAGCCAGCCCCAGAATGCCACTCCTTGGGGAGAAAGTATCTCCTTGATGATGCCTTGATTTTGGACTTCTTCTATCCTCAAAACTGTGAGCCAATAAATTCCCATTGTTTAAGCCAACTTATTGCATAATAATGGCTTTAGCAGCCAGGATTCTAAACCACCACCCCTTCTAATTCCATGCTACTTTTCTTTTCGTGTCTTTATTCTCTGTAAGAGTAGATTTTGGGTGGGGAGAATATCTTTTAATACTGGGTGTAATATCAATATATATTAAATATTCAAAGATAGTTTACACTTTTGTAAAATGTTATTTCATATCACTTTAGCTTGTGGATATTATACATACATATACATTTATATTTGAATATTCTTCATCCCCTCTAAATCCTGCTGCATTGTGCACTCCCACCCACATCCTATTGAAACATTTGCATTCACTTTTTTTTTCTCCAGGTAAGGTTGGATACTGCTGGTATTGAAAACATCATTGCTTAACACAATGTTTTAATAAAGTTTAAAATTTTGTTTTGTTGAGCCCATAATGAGAACACGGTCTTCAAAGAGAAGCTTTGCTGGGAAAGACAAATGCCTCCCTTTATATAGGAAAAGGATAAGTAGAGATCTGAGTATACAGTGTTGGCATCAGCCATCAAGCAAGAAAAGATAGGGTGTGATGATGTGACTTCAGAGTAACTGTTCTGGGGCCAGGAAAGCTGTCCCAACTTTGTGTAGCAGGAAAGAAGTGCAGGAATACTGGAGCGGGGGCTAAGATTCAGATGAGACCCTGTGCACTCTCCTACGCCATGGGCCTCAGCCCCAAAGAAGGAGGACTTGCGTTAAGGAATCCTGATGGAAACCTCAGATAAGTTGACAAAAGGTCTAAGAACATGTAATATTCTACAGGGTGCTGCCGCCAAGTTGAACACCGTGGAGCGTGATAGAGCAGCATGGGCAGTGTGGGCAGCGTGGGCAGGGACCTGTCTGGACTGCAGCCTGGCGCTCCCCATGGACTTTGGGAGATGCAGAAATCTCCGCTTGCCCCAGTGGAAGATGTGAAAGAGCTCAGGGGAGAAGTGGACTAAAAGGACCAGGGTCCAGAGGAGGCTGGAGAGCTTGGGACCTATACCACCGGGTGCAGCAGAGAGGCTGAGTGGAAGCCCCTCGTTTGGACACCATTGTTTATAAGCCTGATGCCATGGAAGGGAAGGGGATAACCAGAAAGACTATTGGCCACAAAATGATTAAGTTTTGAACAGGATGGTTTTTAGGCTATACTCAAATTTAATGGCAACATTCATGGATTCTGAATGTAAGACCAGAATAGGATGGAGCATGTTGTTCTGGAGATTGGGAAACTGAGAGCAGCTTAAGTTCAGTGATAGATAATAACAGGCTTTTGCTTTGTTTGGTTTGCTTTGTTTAGCCTAGATGAGTCATATGGTATAAACACTACAACGTCATGACTTTTCTTTGAAGAGAAGCCTTAAGTCTGTAAATAAGAGGACCTGGTGAAACCTGTCTGTTAAAAGGCAATATTTTTAAAAAATCTCAATAGAAACTAAACTACATAGATATTTATATTTTTTATACATCTGGATATTTCATTTCACCTTCATGATTCCTAATAAAGAAAGCTTTAACCAAAGTTGAATAAAAACTCCTTATCATAGATTATATATTGCCCTAAAACTAGCTGTACCACCTCCCCACACTAGAGAAGTGAAATTAAGATTATAAATTTTAATTTAATTTATTATTTTAACCAAATTCAGAGGCAAATCAATTGGCAGTATGAACTGATATTGATTTATAGGGGTTCGCAACCATCTACCCTTAGTCAATATGGTTTAACTGTGAAACCATTGAGCTTGGCTCAGTAAATCATTACAGAATTTTTCTTAAATGTGGCAGCATAATCTTTAAAAATGAAGACAACTAGGAGGATTAGAACAACATGGCAAAAACACGGTGACCATATTAATGGATTTGCTATGACTTTGGAATTTATACTAAAGCAAATTTACACTGTCTTTGCTAAAGGAAAAAAAAAAGATAAACCTAGTCTTCTTAGCATTCTACATTTCACAAAAATTTTAATATCCCGTTTAGATATTTCACAGCAAAACATTTTTGATAATTTATTTATTCCCCTCCTGAATTTGTCTTCTAGTTTTTTAAATGATTTTTTTAAATTAATGTGTTTTAGATAATAATCCTGAAAATTAACTCTCAAAACATGGAATTGTACAAACCAGGCTTATCTTACTTTGAAATATAGTATGTAATAAACATATAATTTTATAAGGATAATACCAAGAGACAATAAACTAAGCTGTAACTAGACCCAAAAATGTAATCTAACATACATTTTAAATGTATGCTCAGAAAACATCTCATCATACAGTAATTTATGAAGAAACTTTATACTGGTATTTTGTCATATATGTCAAAATATGGAGAGAAATGAGAATATCCTCACACTCAATTCATTTGCTTATTGTACCCCTATTCCATAGCTTCTGTGAAGGTTACATGTGTTTCCATACCTCAGCAAAGCCGTAGATTGATAAGATTCTCACCGATATGCAACTTATTCAATATTTCTTCAAGTAGGTTGCTCTTCTTTCCTCCCAGAGCTGACTCTGGGAAGACCCACAAGTTTTTGGCTGAATGAACTGTATAAACACCGATGCCCTCTTTTCTGCTGCTTCCTGTCTCGTTCTCTGACTCTCCAATATTTCTATTTATTCTCTTTTGTAAGAGATGGTTAAAAGTACAGAAAAGAGATAGAGAATTTGCAGTAAGGGGTTCTAGATAAGCTGAGAGGCTACAGAAAATATAACGAAAAAAGTCTGAAAGGAAAATATACCCATCTTTGGGAAGCTTCAGGCCTTCAGTGAACTCGCACGGTGACGTTCCCCACACCAGCCCAGAACTAATTTTGCTCTAATTATTTGACTATTCAACCTTTTTTAAAAATTTTTATTGCCATCAAATTTAGAAGAATATGGTGTATATTATTCATTTCCTTTTAGCATAAAATCTCCATTCTCTGTTCTATTCAAAACAACCCCAGTCAAATGTTGACTCCAGTTATCAATTCTAAAATAATTTCATCTAAGGAAAAGTCTTTATAAAATGACATAAGAAAAACTTTTTTAATATAAAGTTTAATATAAAATATATATCCCCTTTTCTCTACTGGGCTTCCTTCTGTAAAATACATATCAGACAGAGAGGCACTGGTAATCACCCCCAGAGGAGGGGTCTCCCCGTATGGACGGAGCAAGAGCACACCAAGGTCTGCCCCCAGGAACAGCAGTCCAGGGGTCCCCGCCCACTCCACAGTTTGCAGGTGTTGGGGTAGTCAATGAAAGCACGACTCCTTCAGGCTCTGATGGAAACACACAGAGAAGAGACCAAGCAGGGTCAGCTTCACCAGTGGGCATTAGCTATTCCTGGCCAGCAGTTCTCGCCCCACCCCCGGCTGATTGATGCAGGGAGATATCACGACACCCCTCTTGTGTCATAGTGGAAGGACCCCGCTCCCTCCCCGTCAGGAACAGTGTACCAGCTGGGGTGGACCAGGTGCCAGAAGCCCCATAGTCTCCAGTGGGTGCTCCCATATGCACGGGGCAAAAGCGGCAACTGTGTGTGTGCAGGGCACTCTTTGCTAGGCTAAGTGTTTTATCTCCAGGCACCAGGAGAAGGGAGTCCACCCAGGGTAACACATCCAGTCCCAAGCACAGGGCTTATTTGTGGGTCCCAGGGAAAGTCAGCAGATGCCAGGCAGTCCATTACCCTTACAGGCTTTCCCGTTTTCCACCTGCCCCCAACACCGTGGAAGGCGCTTATGCTGTTGTGCCTTGGCGAAAGAGAAACTATTTTTAATTATTTTTAATCTTTTTGTTTCGTGAGTACATTTTTCAAAATGTACACTCATATCAATGGGTTAATAAAAATTTCTTTCTGCTTCCTTTTATACTTTGTTTCACACCAATAACCTTGGCCAGAATTTGTAACTCTTCTTTGGCTGTGATCTCTTAAGAGGAAAGAAACAAGGAGAATGAATTAGTAAATGGAGACTATAGGTAGAAAGGAAAGACAGCTAGTGTCCACAAAGTTTTATTTCTTTGTGTAGCATTGTAATTGTCTGGGATTTTCAAGGAGGCTATGTTTTGCTATTGAGAAGCAGTGTGACTCTGAGTCTTTTTATACGTTGAAACTAATTATCTAATTTCAACCGCAAGCAAAACAAGTAGTTGAAGGCTGATTATTTAGTAGTTTGAAGGTACATTTCAACCTACTCTTCCTATTCTATTCAGTAATTACCTTTGATATACAGAAACTCTCCAATCATCATCCCTAATTTGGTCACTTTCATCACAGTTGGTTTTAGAGACATGGATATTGTCTGCTCCTACACACACATACCAGGTATGTTTTTGAACTGATGGGAATTCACAGCATCCTATGAACCCCATGAAATTGCTGAGTTTATGGATATATATGTGTTGTTTTGGAGAAGTGTCCACAGTTTCTGTAAAGTCTCAGAAGTATCCATGGCCAAACAAAGTAATGAATGAAATGTTTTATTCAGCATAGAGGAAAAAAAAAAAGCCTGTATTTTAAAGAATGGCTGCCAAACAGATCCAATAATGTATTTAAAATATGGTAGCTTGGCAACTTCTCCAAATGCAAATAGGTAGGAATATTATGGGAACTTCAATTTTCTTTTTTATTCTTTGCCATTTTAGACCAATGACTATTAGAGAAAAAAATATGAATCATTCTGATGCCCCCACTGAAGCTCTTTCTAAATAGCTCTTGAGAAACAGTAGATTTCTTTCCTTTCATGTTGTTTCCATTGTCCATAAAAGCACCTGCATTAGGAAGGGCATTTATGAAACTACCAGCAGCATCTTAAAAGGCTGAGCAGCCTTGATGTTACTTAAAAGTGCTTTCCACAGCTCTGTGACAGCTGGCCCGATTAGCATGCTGGGATTTAGCAGTACCCTGTGTAGGGGTGTGCCCAAGCCCTGGGGGCTTGATAGAGACATGGTCACTTGATGACACGCCGACCCCACCCGCTGCTTTCTCTAAGCATAATACCTGCTGCAGAACATGAAACTGTGAAGGGGAGAGAGATTAAGTACTCAAGACTTAAACTACTACAGGATTTCAGACTTCCAAGAACATAAAAAACAGACCCTGTTTGTCCCTATGCTACTTGCTGATTTAGGCCAAATAGCCTAAATTATTTAAGGAAGGAGAAACCCCTTCATACACATAAAAAGAAGTTTAATTATCTTTGCAGTAGCATGTCTCTTTGTAATAGGTACATTGTGTAGTAACTTAATGGTCATTTAAATCCAATGAATTTAAAACGTTTATTGCTTTTCAAATATGTGTTTACTCTCTTTTGTATTATGCTTATTACCTTTATTGGATTGACATACTTGAACTTATGTAGCTTTGAAAGAAACCATCTACTTTTCTCATTTATAAGAATTGCCCTTTGAGGCATAACTTTCCTGGAAGTGGCTAAATCCCTACCAATTTTCCTGATGTAAAACATCATGGCTTTCTAGCTGCTTAGCCACAAGAATGACAAATAATCATGACGATAGTGGTGATGATGATGATGGTGATGATGATGATGAATTATAACAGTAGCTAACATTAATTGGTGCTTTCTAAGTGCCAGGCATCCTCTAAGGTCTATTATCCCCCCATTAATATTGCAGAACCTGATGCTCAGTGAGATAGAAATCCGTAACTTGCCGAAGATCTTGCAGCTAGTAAATGAAGAGTTATTGCTCAAGCCTAGGCTTCAGAGCTCGAGTTCTCAACTGGACAAAATGTAGGAGAGTCTTCATTTTCCTCCTTTCAAGCCCTCTCCTATTAAACACCCCTTAGAAGAACTTTTCCTAAAGGATATATACTATTGTAATGGCAATGTCAATCTACAGATCTCCATTGCTTTTAGTTTTATTCTGAAATTTGCTAGTTTGTTATTTGGCTAATTTTTGATCAGCCACCTCATGAATTAGAATGCTGTAATATAAATGGATCTCAGTTGCACATATACAAAACAGTTTGAAAATATAGTTTTTCACAAGATAATCGATCTGTAATGGCTAAAATTATGAGCTAACAATGCAATCTGTACATGAGTTCTGTTCATTATTTACATGTTTGAAGATAGTTAATGAGAATATTTGGGCAGATATTATATATAGTTGTGAAAACCTTACCAGACATAAAAATGGAAAGAAAAAATAAGACACCTGGTTAAATAAGATATTACTCTAATGACTCAGGCTACTATTGTCTCAAGAGAGAAATAAAATATGAGATAGGTCTCTGCCCTATGACATGAAGGTCTTTGATGAAATTTTTATTATTTTAAATACATTATAAGATTTTAGTTGAATATACTGAAATTCATTTATTCCAAAACCCTTCTTGAATGCTTACTCTTATTTGTTTGATGATTGGAGGTGAAGCTATAAAGCCAATTTGCTTTCTTGGCCTCCAGTGAATATGGATTTTCATAGTGTATGAAGAGTATGAACATGTAGAAAGGGCAATTAGCCCAGCTGAGAATGAATCAGGAGTGCATTAGAAAATCATCCCTAGGGTCTAGAAGGTTACTAGTCAAGGAAGGCAGACACTGGCAATCACATCACAGATTAACAAATTAATTAGTTAATGTACTAAGACAAGGAGTTGAGAGAATTCATGATATTTGGGGATGAATTAAATAGGTTTAGCATGAAATTTCAAGTAGTCATTTAAATATCGGTAGTTTAACACTAACTGGATATGTAACATCTTGCAAATTTATGTGAAGAAAGAAAGAAAGATTTTTTTTTTTTTGCTAATAAGCAGTTTCCAGTCTCATGAAAGAAACAGCATATATGTTAAGATAATATGCAAAAAAAGGGAAAAATATAATTAATGTAAACTAAGTTAACAGTAACATAGTAATATCTGTATTAATTGTAACAAAGGCACTATACCAAAGCTAAATGTCAATAATAGGGGGATATAAAGGGTATAGGATTGTTTTCTTTGGAAGAAATGAGAATGTTCTCATATTGACTGTGTTGGTGAGTGTGTAACTATGTGATTATACCAACAGTCATTGATTGTACATGTAGGATGGATTGTATGGTACAGGATGAAAACTGTTAAAAAATTAAAAAAAAAAAAGATAATATGCATTAACCATACCCATCCTATAAGTTTTAATAAATATTTATGGCACTCTTATAGAATGCCAGTTTGCAGTTAGTGTTAGAGAAAAATATGTAACAGGAGCTTTTAATAAATGTGATAAGGGCTAAATAGAGCCACATTTTCCACAGAAATAGGAAGGCAGGGCATCTAACCCAGGCTGGAATGGTATCAAGAGAGTGACCAGAGAGGACGGTACTGAGCTAAGTCCTAAAAGACAAATAGAAATTAACCAGACAGAAGTGGGAGGGGAACTTCCAGAGATGATGATGGACTGAGGTCAGCAAAGTACCCTCACCCCAAACCAAAACTTATAACACTGGACCATATTGTCAAAAACACCTTTACCTTTCCATGAAATCAGTCAAAGATAAAGGCACACAGGGAAACATTTATTCATGGGAAAGTGTGGACCTTCAAGTAAGGACTGTGGTATTCTGCAGCAGCTTTGCCTGAGGCTGCTCTCACACATACACACTTCCAGCTCAGTTTTCTCAGTCGTGCTGCCGGGGTGGGACACTGTGAAAATCAGTAGCTTTGCTGCCTGAAGGGACTACTGTGGTTTGTATCACAGAGAGCAACTTCATGCCCAGTGGCACTGTCCTTAATAATAGCAATCTTCTAGGAAATAAATAGGAAGAGCACCTGTTCATGGAGAAAACCAGAGAGGAACCATGATGCTCTCACACTTGCCCACTGATTGGGAGGCTGTACTCAAATTCAAGGAAGTCATAGGTGGGCTAGGTGGAAGGTAAAAGCTGGGGCAGCTCTGAAAAGGGCTCACACATTGAATGTACTCCCCAACACAGGTCTATGGCAGAAGGTGGAAACCTCACTTCCTGGAGGTGTTTGAGAACATCCACTGACTAATCAGTGACTTACCACTAAGCACTGTGGACACAAGGATGATGCATAGGAAGTAAAATAATAATAAACAGCGACATCAGGGGCTGAACACCACTAGGGAGAGAGACTCTTTAGATTAAGTAGAAGTTACTAAAACAGCAACAACAACACACAAACAATGACAAAATTTAAAACAAAAAGAAAAAACAGAAACACCAAAAACACTCTGGGGGAAATAGCAGAATCCAGAGTTGCTACAATATGATATCTAAATTCCTTGTTTTTTAGCAAAATATGAGTCAAACAAGTAATCAAGAAAATGTGGCCAATACTTAGAAAAAAATTAATAGAATCAGACCCTGAGTGAGCTTAGAAGTTGAATTTAGCAGATAAAGATTTTAACAATTCTAAATAAATTTGTTTAAATAATTTAAAGTTGGGTAAGAAGGTGTTGTCACATATAGTAGATTAAAGATCTCCTAAAATACTCTACTCTCCTCCTTGAAAACTTGGGGAAACTGGTAGAGTTTATCAGAATTAACATTTTACATTTCTAGAAATTAACCAAATGCTTATAATAATCCACTGTAATCAAGAAAAACAGCCGAATCTCAGTAAGAGTAAGAGTTTTAGATTTTAACTTGATACATAAAAGATACACCATGCAAACAGTAACCAAAGGAGAGCTGGAATGGCTATATTAATATCAGACAAAATAAACTATAACAACTGTTACTAGAGACATGAAGGACATTATATAATAGCAATAAGTTTAATGCATCAAGAAAATATAGCAATTGTAAACCTGCATGCACCTAATAACAGGGCCCTTGTAATATATGAAGCAGAAACTGATTGTTAAATGGAGAGAAATGCCATTCAACAATGATAGTTGGAGACTTCAGTACCCATTTTAGAAACATGGATTAAATAACTAAACAGAAAATCAACAAGGGTACAGAGGACTTGTTGAACACTACAAACCAACCAGATCTGCCAGGCATCTACACAACAATTCACCAACGAACAGAACACACTTTCTTCTCAAGGGCACCTGGATCCATCTTCAGGAAAGATCATATCTATGGCATAAGTCAAGTCTCAATAAATGTAAAAAGCTTGAACTCATAAAAGTATATTCTTGGACACAACATAGTGGTATTAGAAATCCCCAATAAAAAGAAATTTTGGAAATTCACAAACACATGGTAATTAAACAACGCTTCCTAAGTAAAGAAGAAATCACAGGGGAAATGAGAAAATATTCTATGATGAATTAAAATGAAAACTAAAAAGGTCAAAATTTAAGAGTTGCAACCAAAGGAAAGATTGGAGGACAAATTATAACTGTGTCTCTTATATTAAAAATTAGATTGATCACAAATCAATAGCTTAATCTTCCACCACAACACAATAGGAAAAAAAAGAGCAAACTAAACCCAAAGTAACCAGGAGGAAAATAATAAAGATTAGCATGAAAATAAAGGAAAGAGATTAGAGTCTTTGAGAGGACAAAAACTACAAACTTCTAACTAGACTGATAAAGCAAAAAGGGAAGAGGCTACAAGTTACTAAAATCATGAATAAGAGTGGGGATATTACTACTGACCTTATAGAAATAGAAAGTATTGTAAAGAAATGCCATGCATAATTGAATGTCAACAGATAAGATAACCTGAGTTAAATGGGCAAATTTCCATAACCAAACTACCGACACTAACTAGAGAAGAAAATTTGAACACAGTAAAAAAAAATTAGATTGAATTAGTAATCAAAAATCTTCCCAAAAAGCAAAGACCAGGGCCAGATGGTTTCACTGATGAAATCTATCAAACATTTGCAGAAGAATTAATTACGATCTTTCACAAACTCTTTCCAAAAATAGAAGCAATACTCCCAAACTCATTTTATGAGACCAGTATTATCTTAATATAAAACTCAAAGACATCACAGGAAAAGAAAACTCCAGACCAATATTTCTGATGAATATGAATTGAAATTCCTCAGCACAATACTAGCAAATCAAATCCAGCAACATATGCAATGAATTTGTACATCATAACCAAATGTTATTTATCCCAGGAATCCAAGACTAGTTCAACACATAAAAACCAATCACTGCACTACATCATATTAATAGAATAAAAGATCAAAAAAATGGAAAAACAAATTCATGTCAAAAGATGCAGGAAAAGTATTTGACAAAATCTAACACCTTTTCATAATAGAAAGAAAAACACTCAAAAATCTATAAATAGAAAGTAACTTCCTCAAACTCATAAAGGTCAATTGTATTTGGAGTTCTCAATAACTCACTTTCAATAACTGATATAATATCCAGTCAGAAAATTTGCCAATATATGGAAGATTTGAACCACATTGTTAAACAACGTGCCTCAATTGACAAATATGGGACACGCCACCCAGTAACAGCAAGTTACGTGTCTGTTTTAAGTTCATCTGGAATCTTAACCAGAATAGAGCATATGGTAGACCATAAAACAAGTCTCAAAAATTTTAAAGCATTAAATCATTTAAAGTATGTTCTTTAATGAAAGCAGAAAAAATTAAAAATCAACAGCAGAAAGATATTTTAGAAATATCCAAGAAAGAGAGGGAGAAATGAATCACCAAAATCTTGAGTTAAAGAAGAAACATGACTATTGACTTTACAGAAATTAAAAACAGTAGGAGGAAATAGTAATATGATCAAATTTATGCCAACTTAGTTAAAAACACGCAAATTACTGAAACTGACTCAGAATAAATCCAAATCTGAAAGCTCTATTTAAAAAATGTTAAAAAAAAAAAAATGAATTAGTAGTTCAAAATCTTCCCAAAAAGAAAAATGCAGGCCAAAGTGACTTCATTGATGAAATCTATAAAACATGTAAGAAGCATTCCTGTATTCCACAAACTTCCTGAAAATGAAGGTAGAACACTTCTCAACTCATTCCATGAGGCCAGTATTACTCTGATAACAAAGATGCAAAAAGCCATCACATGAAAATGAAACTCATCAATCATGCTGAATGAACTGTGATGCAAAAATCCTTAGCAACATATTAGCAAGCAATATCCTGCAATGTATGAAAAATACTATACAGCATGACCAAGTAGGATTTATTCTAGGAATGCAAAGTTGATATAAAACCTAAACAATAATTTAATGTAGCACACTATGTTAACAGAATAAAAAGCAAAAACCATGTGATCACTTCAACAATCACAGAAAAATCACTTGACAAAATTCAACATGTATTCATATAAAAACTCACATACCATTTATGAAGAGCTTAGGGTCAACATCACACCTATTGCTGAAAGACTCAATGTCTTCCCCATAAGACAATAGTGTTGGTCTTACTAATTCTGTGCAGCATTGTACGGGAGTTCTGGTTGGGCAACGAGGTACAGTGATGGAATTTAAGACTCACGTTTTGTGAAGGAAGAATAAAACTGCCTAATTTACAGACAACTTTTAATATGTTGAAAATCCTAAATAATTTTAGGATTTAAATAATTTATTTTTAAAATTACTAAACCTAACAAAGAAGTTTAGCAAAGTTGGAGTATAAAAGATCAAAATGCAAAAATTGTTTTCATTTCCAATGAACAATCATAAAATCAACTTAAAGAAACAATCCCATTTATGAAAACATAAATATATAAAATACATACTAATAATAAAAATGCAGAAATTTTACACTGAAAAAGTCAAAACATTTCCGGGAGAAACTAAGGAAGATGTAAATAGACATTTGGCATTCATGGACAGGAAGACTCAATTTTATTAAGATAGCAATCCTCCCCAAATTGATCTATAGATTCATTGTCATCCCTTTCAAAATCTCAGCAATGTTTCTGTAGAAGTTGACAGACCAACCCTAAAATTTATGTGGAAAAGCAAAGGACCTGAAATAGCCAAACAGTTTTGAAAAGAGCAAAATAGAACTTAAACTTTCTGATTTTGAAAGCTAGAAAATCAAGAAAGTGTGTTTGCCAAAGGACAGATGGATAGATCAATGGAATAGAGTAGGAAGTCCAGAAATACACCTGTAAGCCTGCTTTACATAAACAGGTGAGTAATATCCAGGCTCCAACACAAAGATGAGTCATTGTGCCTCGAATGAGATGGAGGGCCTTGGGTCTCTGTAAGATAGCAGAGTGCACCTGTCTGCTCACCTTAGACTGGTACTTCAAGATCGAAATACAAAGTATCTAAGCCACTGACTTATGTTGTTTGAGCTCCTGATTAGTACCATCTTTCCTTCCTTTCTTCTAAAAGTTTTTGCTATTGTTTTCTTCTGTTTCATTTGTTTGTTTGTAGCAATATAAATGTAACAAAGCAAAAATATTCTGCATAAGTTACCTTTCCAGTGCCGTTTCCTCCTGTTCACAAGGCTTCTACAGTGCTGGTCTTTACAGGACTATTGACAGTGCCCTTTCCACTCCTTCCCTTGTCACCTGCAGATACTTCCCGCAGCAGCCAGGTCTCACCTTAAACTTTACTTCCAAGGAAAAGTCTTTCATGCATTCTCACCTATAGTAGCTCGCCTATCATAGGATGCCAAAGAATCCAGGATTGATTCAAAGCCTTCAGTTCCTGTTTAATGTCTTCCTCTCCACTATTTTGTAGGTTTTAGGAGGGGAGAAATGGTGTTCAACTTTTTTGAGATCATGAAAATAATCACTACTCAATTTCCTTGGGTATTTATTGTTTCCAAGAGTCCAACTAATATTTATAATGAACAAACTTGCATATAAATCTTTGCTTATATCAGACTTCACTCTTTTTCCAATGACATATTGATAGAAATTGAATCATTAGATCAAATGCTACATGCATCTATAAGCCTTTGGGAATATTTGCACAATAAGGAGAATGATTTCTAAAAAATGTGGTCAATAGCCAGTATTTCTACAAATTATATAGCATGTCTTACATTTTCAATTGATGGGAATCTGTTTGCAGTTTTATAAGGTGTAACAAGACATTTAAAAATTAAAACCCAACTTGGATTTAGCAGGGATTTTATTGACTATTTTGGTTTTTTTTTTTTTTTTGGAACGTAAATTCTAATTTAGGCATGTTAAACTTAACAACCAATATACGTGAAATGCTTCTATCCATTGAAATAGTCATACGATGCCAAAAGTGGCCAACACCCTTTTATGGAATCCCCAGCTTCTGGAGCTCCACAAGCTGGAACAGTTGAAAGTCAATAGTTCATGGACTGACAATTTTTAATGGTCCAAAGGGAAAAGCATTCCATATTTAAAGACTGTTCAACCAGGTGCATTTAAATATTCTGATACCAGAGAAACACTAGATCCCTTCCAGTTACTTTCTGAGTATGCACATAGTTTCCTCAGAGTGTAGGAATCTCTGGGAAACAGACTCACTCTACAGTAACTTGCACAGAGGCAGAACAGGGGTTTGTATCATAAGCTCTCCTGAGTGTAAAATATAAGTCAAAGTGACAGCCAGTAGGAAAAGAAATAGTAACCCCCCCCATCCAAACCAATTACAACTGGAGGACGATGGAAACATTCCAGATGTTTGATATGAATTGGGGCCAGCGAGCAGATGCCGGAGCTGACACCGAGGCTCCTGAAAAGCCTGAGGCCGGGTCTGGAAGGGCCGATGGCCGGGCGCCCGGCAACCCTGCGCGCGCCCCGAGGCCAAACGGCTCAAAGGCAGCCTGACCGTGATCCGCCCTGACCTCCGGAGGATGGGGCCTGCAGGGAGCTGCCCTACGGCCATCGCCTGCTCGCCTCCTGCACCTCACGCCAGGTTTCTCGTGGCCTCCTGGTTCCGAAGAGTTGTTGGTTCGGCTCAGCGGTGTGGATGGGGCTGCTCCACGGCAACAGTTGTCCCCAGACTCTCCTTGAAAACCCGTCCCTCTCCTGCCGCCGATTTTTCACTGCAGCACCTTAAGGGTCTCGGCAGGCAGGCGCCTGGGATTATTCTCTTCGCCACTGTCTAAATCTAAAAGTGGCTACTGGCGTTCCCCCAGGAGGAATCAGTCAGGCTTTGCGTTCTGTGTGTGAGGTTGACACTGAAAGACATAAAACCTCCTACCTGCCCAAATTGTGTTTACAGGGTCAGAAAAAGTAAATCACAGCAGCCTTCACACTCGAGGAGAAAGCTGCGTTTGACATAATAGGATGTCTAAGAAGAGGACGCTCTGTGAAGAAGGCAGAAGATTGCTTGTGCCCTGGGGCTATCAAAACCGCAATGTGAAGTTCCATTATGCAGTCCAATTAAAGTCGCTTGCGGTGGACGCTACTTGCCCGGCTCATCCCATCCCCACGTCCCCCAGCAAGCAAACTAGGATGATATCCCCTGGGTTCCCCATAGCCCAAAGTGTTGATTTGGGATCTTAATAATGGGGAAGGTGGCAAAGGCTTATTCTCAAAGTTGTGTGCTGACCACAGGTCTACTCTGTCTAGCTTAATTATCTCTCTCCATTTTTTGATTATGTATATCTTTGCTACCTTTACATCTAATTTTAATTCTTCAGCACTCCCAGGAAGCTGAAACAATTAAGGAAGAGGGAGTGTAGCATAAGAGAACCCTGCTCTTTTCTGGAAGACTCCAGAAAAGTTAAAGGTGATATTTGTTATTTAAATGTAATATGACATAGCACTATTCCATCTGCATTTAATGATTGCATCATTTTATATGAGTGAAAATTTTCATACAAAATAGTCTTTTGTTGAATCCAGATGCTGTGATATATATATATATATATATATAAAAATTGAAAATTTACTATATATATATATATATAGTAAATTTTCAATTATGCTGTAAGAATTGTCCCTGTAATGCTCTAAAGGGAATCATTCATATACTGAAAAGTACTATTTTCCCAAGAATTGGCCACTCTATCTATGTGAGTCCAATTGGCTAGACAACTGTCACTACTCTGCCTCAGGTGAAGTCCTTTTAAGCAGAGGGTAGCAATTACAAGGGAAAACGACGCAATGTGGGAAATATTAATGATGGTATACAAATCTGTCTCAAGAAACATGTCTGCATTTTTTAATTCATCAGGCTGGGATTTTAGAGTAGCTACTCACAAGGAAGAGAAATGCATACTGCAGTTTGTGCCAATGAAGGTCAAAAACAGAGAGCAAACAAGGTATATACTGATATTTTACAGAAAGCTAGAAATTTAGAATCAGTAGGTTGCAAAGACTACTATATTTCCTGTTGCATTTATAATAGAAATAGTTTTCATTTATACTCAGTTTGGAACCGAAGGGAAAAAGAAGAAATTGGGGCAAACACTAAGTTCAAAATTCACAGAGAGAAAATATGCCAGCATATAAACTGCCAAAAACAGTGCAAAGCAATGTAATAGAATATTGTATATCAAAGGAATTTAAAGGGGAAAACTGAACAGTGAGCCCCACAGAGGACTAATGAAAGTCCCTTATTTGTTTTAGCTAAGCCAGTCTTAGAATTATTAAAGTTTCTATCCAATATACAATATACTTCTAAAATGGTGTTTATAAAAGTTGCATTTTGTGATAGGTATGTTATTAATTGGTTGTGTTTAAAATGCTGTGCAATTATTTCATACGTTTACCTACAAACAACAAAACATGTTTAATCAGTTCCTTCCATAGCTGGTGTGGAAACAGGAGGGGAGGAGAGCCAGGTATCTAGCAACAGGAGGGCTGTGAATTTGGTATTCTGTTCATAGCATTTCTGATCAAAGCTGTCAAGTTTGTAATTGCCAAATGTATATTTAGATCCGTATATATGAGGCTGGTCCAATGGTACCGAAATGTCATGGAACAGAATCATTCCATGGTGTCAGAAGAGCAATCAATCCTATATTTTGATCTCATAGTAGTCTTTTGTCAGCCAATATATTTTACATCTGCATAAGCAATATAATAATTATGCATCGATCTTTCCCTTTGTCCTTTTCTTCTTTTCCTTCTGACCATGTATGGGGAATCATTTCTAAATTAGAGCACAAATGCCAAGAATCAAAATTTTGTTCCTCCAATATTTTAACTGTAGAAACTCTGCAAATTTTAGCAACAGGTCCAAACAGACAGAGTCGTGTGTCAATTCAAAAGCTCAGACCAAATGAGTGAGAGAGGATTTTGATATTGTTCTGGCAAAACTATAACTTCAGCCTGGACCCTGGCTCTTTGTTAGGGCCCAGCTGTGTTTCAGCTGCTGCTGCTAAATCCCTGCAGCCAGCATTCTCCAAAAGAGGAATCAGAAGGTGTCAGAGCTAGAAGAGCCCTTAGGACTCATCTACCACCTCCTGAGGTTTACAGATAGGGACCCTGAGGCCTAGAGAGGAGACTGACCTGCCAGATATCACACTGCAAGTTTATCCCAGAAATAGGGCTTAGATTAAGGCTGAACCAAAGGGATTTCTCCCCTTCATGTACCCTCAATGACACTCTTCATTTCCTTTCTGCAAAGACGCAGTCTCACACCCAAAGAAGTGGTGTCACCATGGGACAACTCTGAAAACTGAAGGGCTATGCCACAGACATGGACCCTCAATAAGGCACTGAGGCATGATTCACCACAAAAGCTCTCTTGCATCAGTAGGCTCAATGTGTCTTTGATGTACTATTAAACATCTAATTCTCTCAAGAAAGGATGATGGAAGGAAGGCTGTGTATCTAGATGTGGAGGGCTTCAAATCTCAGACTAAGGAGTTTAGACTTTGTTCAAGAGGCAATCTGAGGTTGGGTCCCCCTTGGTGCACCGCCTCCCCACTCATGGCTACTATAAAGACTGTGAGGGTCAACTGGCTTTCAAAGCTAGTTCTCTTTGTTTTGTTTTGTTTTGTTTTTCTGAATTAAAAACCTTTTACCTTACTCCCTTTAAAAAAACAAAAACACATTACCACAGTGGAAAATTAGTAATTCCTTAATATCTTTAAAAACCAGTCAGTGTTCACTTTTCTCTGGTTGTCTCAATTTATTTTTACAGATTTTCAAGTAAAGCTATAAATGAAGTTCATATATTGAAGTCGGTTTATATGCTCTTAAAATTTATTCTCTTGACCATGGGGCAAGACAGTGGCTTAAGAGGTGTGAAATTTAGTTAGTCCTCTGGAACAACTAACCTGTAGCCAGGAGCAACTAGTAAATAGTCTGGAACAACTGTTGGAGAATATCCATGACCAGACACACACAGTACAACAGTCTGCAGTGGGCAGAATGACTGAGATCGCAGTGTAAGAACTGTAAGTAAAGCTCTCCAAACTGTGAAGCTGGCACCCCTCCCCCACTGGCATGGCACTCTGATTTGGAAAACTTCCCTGTGAGAAAAAGAAGCAGTCTACTAGGAGCAAGGGAAGGTAGCTCAACCAAGTACCAATTGTGGTTTTAATTAACAAATTTGGACTACTGAATAAAAGCTATGAGCACAGATAAACCCAGAGCAAGCAGAAAAGGAACCCATAGGTTTCTCCTGGCAGAGAGGAAGTGGGGCTGATGGAAAAATAATACATAAATAAAAACAAAAGCTTTTGAAATCAGCTGAGCTCAAAATACTGGAAAAGGGCTGTGTCCTAAGTAAAGGGGCAAATAGAACTGGGCACCAACTCCAGATCTTGACTGGTAACTAGGGTGCTAGGGACTGTCTCTGAAAAGGGGATTTTTTTTCTTTTTTCCTTTTTTTTTTTGTCTGTCACTCTCAGTAGCTCATTAGAGAAAGCCTCAGGCATTTTCAATTTTCAGTGCTGACTCAGGCAAGGGTGAAGTTAAGATAGAGGGTCAAAAGAAGGAGTCAAATGTAGGAGACAAATCTCTAAAGGGGTTATCCTCCCTAACAAAAGGGGGAAGCAGGGCACGATGCAAATGACTGCCCTCCCTCAAAGAACTCAGACACTAGGTCTTTGCAACAAACAAACAAACAAACAGTTTAAGATTGGCTTCTGACACTCTGAGCCTCTTGCAGGGACAGGGTCTACTGAGAATTAAAGGCAATGTACCTTTTTACACTGGTGGTGAGCTGTGGGCTGACAAATGACACCTGCTGGGCAAGACAGGAAAAGCAGAGAATCTAGAGGCCTCACAGGAAAATCTGACAACTTGCAGGGTCTCATCCTCAGGGAAACCTGATACTGATTACATCCTATTCCTGAGACCTGGGCTGTCTGATCTGGGAAAAGCTGATTGGGATAATCAAGGAAATCAGATGCCTAAACAACAAAAACTTATAAATCACACTAGAAAAAATGAAGATGTGGCCCAGTCAAAGGAAGAAACTTATGCTTCAAATGATATACAGGAATTGAAACAACTAATTAAAGATGTTCAAACAAATATGCTGCATGAATTTAAAAATCAAAACAACAAGTTGAGGGGAGGGGAGATATGGCAAAAGAGATGAGGATATAAAGAAGACATTTGGGCAAACATAAGGAGGAACTGGAAAGTTTGAAAAAACAATTGGCAGAATTTATGGAAATGATGAAAAAAAAAAAAAAAAAAAACAAAGAAACCATGGAGATGAGAAGGGATTGGCATAATATATTTGAGATACTGAAAGAGAAAAACTGCCAACCAAGAATTCTATGTCCAGCAAAACTGCCCTTAAAAATTAGGGAGAGTTTAAATGGAAGAGATGAAAAGCAAAATGGAGACATACAACAGTAGGCTTGAAGAGGCAGAAGAAATGATTCAGGAAGTAGAGGGCAGACCATCTGAAATCCTACACAGAAAAAGAACAGATAGGGAAAAGAATGGAAGAATATGAGCAGGGTCTCAGGAAATTGAATGACAGCATGAAGCACATGAATATACATGTCATGGGTGTCCTCAAAGGAGAACAAATAGGAAAGGGGGCAAAAACAATAATGGAGGAAATAATCACTGAAAATTTCCCATCTCTTATGAAAGACATAAAATTTCAGATCCAAGAAGTGCAGTGTACACCAAAAAAAATAGATCCAAATAGGCCTGTTCCAAGACACATAATAATCAGATTATCAACTTTCAAAGACAAAGAGAGAATTCTGAAATCTTCAAGAGAAAAGTGATCCATCACATACAAAGGAAATTTGATAAGACTATGTGCAGATTTCTCAGTAGAAACCATGGAGGTGGAAACACATTGGCATGATATATTTAAGATACTGAAAGAGAAAAACTGCCAACCAAGAAGTCTATATCCAGCAAAACTGTCCTTAAAAATGAGGGAGAGTTTTAAAAATTTTCAGACAAACAGAAACTGAGAGAGTTTGTGAAGAAGAGACCTGCTCTAAAAGAAATACTAAAGGAAAACACTGCAGGCAGATAGGAAAAGAAAGGAGAGAGAGGTTTGGAGAAAAGAGTAGAAATAAAGACTATCAATAAGAGTAAAAAGAGAGAGAGAAAAAAATGAAACTAAGATATGACCTATAAAATCCAAAAGACAATATAGTAGAAAGTAGACATTACATTGAGTGAAATTAGCCGGGGTGGAGGAGGGGACAAACAAGATACTTTATGGACTCTCTAATATGAACAATCATTGATGAGTGAAATTTGAGAGGTAAAGTTGAGAACACAGCTTATCATGAGACAGAAAGAAGTTAGAAAATGGGCATTTGATGCTGAAGGAGTACATAAGGTTCAACATGATTGTGCTGGTTTGAATGTATTATGTCCCCCAGAAAAGGCCATATTCTTTGATACAATCTTGTGGGGCAGACATATTAGTGGGGATTAAGTTGGAATGTTCAATTAGGTTGTTTGCATGGAAATGTGCCCCACCCAACTGTAGGTGATAACTCTGATGAAATAATTTCCATGGAGGTGTGGCCTCACCCATTCAGGGTGGGCCTTGATCAGTGGAGCCATATAAATGAGCTGACAAACAGAAGGAACTCAGTGAAGCTGAGAGTGACAGTTTGAAGAGGAGCTACAGTCAAGAGGGACACTTTGAAGAATGCACTGGAACTGAGAGAGGAGCTTCAACTTACAGAGACATTTTGGAGACAGCCCTTGAAAGCCGACTTTTGCTCCGGGGAAGCTAAGAGAGGAAAAACGCCCCAAGTGCAACTGAGAATGACATTTTGGAGAGAAGCTGAAGCCTAGAGAGGAACATCCTGGGAGAAAGCCATTCTGAAACCAGAACTCCGGAGCAGATGCCAGCCACGTGCCTTCTCATCTAACAGAGGTTTTCTGGATGCCATTGGCCATCCTCCAGTGAAGGTACCCGATTGTTGATGTGTTACCTTGGATACTTTATGGCCTTAAGACTGTAACTGTGTAACCAAATAAACCCCCTTTTTATAAAAGTGAATCCATTTCTGTTGTTTTGCTTTCTGGCAGCATTAGCAAACTAGAACAATTATTGATTGTATAGATCCAGAAATGGGTAGCATAATACTGTGTGATGGTAGCACAATATTGTAAGTACTCTGTACAAAGATGAGGGTGAGTATGGTTGAAAGTGGAATGCTAGGGGCATGTATGACACCAGAAGGAAAGATGGAAGATAAAGACTTGAATTGTATAATTTAGCAAATCCTAGAGTGGTCAATGATGGTGATTAAATGTACAAATAAAAGAATTTTTTTAGAAGAGGGAGAACAAATGAATGTCAGCATTGCAAAGTGTTAAAAATTGGATGGTATAGGAGAAAAATACAATCAATATAAACTAGGGTCTATAGATAATGGCAACATTGTAAGTTGCTTCCATTAATTATAACAAAGGCAATATACCAAAGCTTAATGTCTATAAGAGGGGGATATAAGAGGAAAATATGGGATTCTTGGTGATGGTGGTGGTGTCTGACCTTTCCATTTTATTTTATTTTATTTTTATTCTATCTTTTATATTTTTATTCTTCATTTTTGTCTCCTTTTCTTCCTTCTTTGTGGAAGAAATGGAAAGGTCCTCGTATGGATTGTGCTAGTGAGTACATAATTATTTGATTATACTGGAATCATTTATTGTTTGCTTAGAATGGATTGTATGGTGTGTGAATAAAACTGTTTAAAAAATAAACAGAGGGATACAACTGCTAGAGAAATGTGGAGAGAGGGATGTACCTATTCCCTGTTGGTAGGGAAGTAGAATGGGGCAGCCCATCTAGAGGGCAATGTGATGGTTCCACATGAAGCTAACTATGGGGTTTCCATATGATCCTGCAACCACATCACTGGGTATATACCTGCAAGAACTGAGAGCAGGAACATGAATGGACATTTGCACACCAGTGTTTATGGCAGGAGTGTTCACAATTTGCAATGGATGTAGGTAACCTAAGGGTACTTCAAACAATGAATGGAACGGTGAACTGTGGTATAAACATGCAATGGAATATTGAGTGTGGCAAGAAGAAATGAAATTGTGAGATAAGCAACTAGGTGAATGGACTTTGAAGACAGTATGTTGAGTGAAATAAGCCAGAATCGAAAAGACAAACAGTATTACACCACGCTAATATGGACTAACTATAATGTGCAAACTCTGAGAATTTAATCTGAGAGCATAGGTTATCAGGGGAAGGCTTAGCGTAAAGTTTCCAAGATTGTAAGCCTTTATAGCAGTCATATCTATTCATGAGTTGTAATGGTTATTTCAAAATTCTGAGATGATGAGCTGTTTGTATATAACCTGGTCATTCCCTGGTACTTTGGGTATCTGTGTGACATCTGAGACTCAAAGCCAGAGTTCAGCAGCTGTGAATGTCAGCATTACCCCATAGAGCAAATGTTAAAGAAGCTGAAAAAGAGATCAGACTTTAATTAGAGATATGACCAAAATGGACTTGGTTAGGACTAAGGTAAACCAGACTAAAGGGAAATGGATGATAGTGACTGGGTTTTAAAACTTCAGCTTCTTTGTGAGACCAAAAGAAAAGGTGTTTATTTGGTGGAATGTCTGTATTTTCTGTAGCATGCAATATAAGTTAACTTGTATGGTCAGTTTACTCAAATACCATAATTAATGTAACCTTGTATAGGGAGTGAGATCTCGTTGGTTTGCATAGGTTATCATGAAACTCTTATATATTCCAGAGTAATTTGGGCAGGGAATAAAAAGTATTTGCAAAGCCCCCTTGAGGGACTAGAAAAAATTGGAAATATTAAACTTCCACACCTGTGGAATCCTCATATTCTCATAAGCATTGGAGACTACCATTTTTGCAAGCCCATCCCTTGATCCTGGGGCTTGCCCTTATGAAGCTTTTTATTGCAAAGGAGAGGCTAAGCCTTCTTATTATGGTGCCTAAGGGTCACCCCTGGAGAACCTCTTTCGTTGCTCAGATGTGGCTGCTCTCTTTAAGCCAACACTGCAGGTAAATTCACTGCCCCCCTGTTCTAGTTTGCTAATGCTGCAAAATGCAAAACACCAGAGATGGATTGGCTTTTATAAAAAGGGGGTTTATTTGGCTACACAATTACAGTTTTAAGGCCACAAAGTGTCCAAGGTAACACATCAGTAATCGGGTACCTTCAGTGGAGGACGGCCAATGGCATCCGGAAAACCTGTTAGCTGGGAAGGCACGTGGCTGGCGTCTGCTCCGAAGTTCTGGTTTCAAAATGGCTTTCTCCCAGGATGTTCCTCTCTAGCAAGCTTGCTCCTCTTCAAAACGTCACTCCCAGCTGCACTGAGTTCCTTCTCTTTGAGTCAGCTCATTTATATGGCCCACCTGAATGGGTGGGGCCACGCCTCCATGGGAATATCTCATCAGAGTCATCACCCACAGCTGGGTGGGGCACATTCCAAGCAAATTCAACCAGCACCAAAACGTCTGCCCCACAAGACTACATCAAAGATAATGGCATTTGGGGGACACAATACATTCAAACTGGCACACCCCCCCAACATGGGACATGACTCCCTGTGGTGTAAATCCCCCTGGCAATGTGGGACATGACTCTGGGGATGAGCCTGGACCCATTATCATGGGATTGAGAAAGTCTTCTTGACCAAAACGGGGAAGAGAAATGAAACAAAATACTTTCAGTCACTAAGAAATTTCATATGGAGTTGAGAGGTCATTCTCGAGGTTATTCTTATGCATTATACAGATATCCCTTTTTAGGTTTGAGTGTTTTGGAATAGCTAGAAGGAAAACTGTTGAACTGCAGTCCAGTATCCTTTATTCTTGAAGACAATTGTATAACTATATAGCTTATGTGGGATGACTGTGTGATTGTGAAGCCATGTGGCTCACACTCCCTTTATCTGGTGTATTGACAGATGAGTAAAAAAAAGGGGGACAAAAAGTAAATGAATAATAGTAAGGGTGGGAGGGAGTATGAGATGTTTGGGTGTTTCCTTTCCTTTTTATTCTTATTTTTATTTTTATTTCTTGGAATAATGAAAATGTTCAAAAAATGATTGTGTTGAATGCACAACTATATAATGATACTGTGAACAACTGTACACTTTGGATGATTGTATGATATGTGACTATATCTCAATAAAATTGCATAAGTAAAAACAAAGCTATAACTTCAGTTCATAAGAGACCCTTATGAAACACAGCAATTTAAACCATATCAAAAGTTACTAGAGAAAGTTATATAATATGACAACCTTAACACTCCCACCCAAAAAGTTACCAAAAATAACTTTAAAAATTACATTGAAATCCATGTAAGTCTTCACAATATTATTTCAATTGATAAAAGTTAAATCACAGAGTTATGTTTTTGGCAACTAGTAGACTGAACTAGTGCAAAGTGTCCCTCTTATAAATGCAGAGAAGTGTCTGAAAGGATGCATGAGAGAGCACACCAGAGTGGATGAGTGACCCTGAAGCCGTGACAGAGAGGAGGCTGAGAGCTGGAGAAATGAGCCCAGGAGCTGATGCTGTTTCAAACTGGGGTGGGGCAAGTGGTTCTTCCGGGCCTGTAATTGCTAGGGAATTGGGTTTTGGTTCCCATGAAGAAACTATTTAGATAGGAGATAAGGTCTATGGCTTGACAAAGTGAGGAATTGGAATTAAAACTCTTGCATTAAGCTGCAATCTTCATCCATCACACCACAAAAACAGCAAAGAAGTTTGTGTCTGTTAGAAAATATGTGAGAAAAGACTCTCACTTGAAAAACCTAAATGTTGGTCTTGAAATTGATGGGAATCCAAATTTTTACTAACGACAGTTATTGAAACTCATACACTGTATGAGAAACTTCAATTTAACACGTTAGTGGAATACCTGATCCCAGGTCAGTAATTCCTTTGGTGATCCTAGTAGAAAGAAATGAGTGGGAAAAATTTAAAAAAAAAAGAAAAGAAAAGAAAAGAAACTTGATGGAGGCCAGATCTCTGCAGACATACACCACACACATAGAAATGCATGCGTGCACACACGCAAACTAACTTACATGCATTTGCTTGTAAATGTTACAAACACATGGGAGAAATAATCCGCTGAATAAGCAAATGGAGCAAGCAGAAGATTTGGCATTGCAGAGACACAAGATACTTGAACAACAATGTGAATGACTATAAAACAGATGTCTATAGTGGTTCTAGGGATGGAGTTTCATTTTTTTTTTTTTTAAGCCTAAGGAAAGAAGAAAATACAGTGACAATATGCACAGTCAGATTTTGAAAAGAACAAGCTATGACTTCCTGAAATGAAAAGCATAGCCATCGAAATGTAAAGCTCAGTGGGTGGGTTCAAGCCAAACAGACATATCCGAAGAAAGAATCACAGAACTGGAAGAATGCATGAATGATTTCTCTGGAGTACAACACAGGGAAAAAGGATAATAATAATAATTAACATTTACTGAGTATTTACAATTGGCCAGGCACTCTTCTAAGGGATTTATTTGCATTAATCTGTTTCATCCTTACATTTAACTCTCTGACACAGGCACTGATTTTATTCATGTTTTACAGATGAGAAAAGTGAGACACCAAAGGGTTAAGCAACCTGCCAAAGGTCACAAGTTGGAAAGAACTGGAGTCAGGATTTGAACACAGGCATTCTTTTCAAAGAGCACATATCCCTGTGCATTTCAATGTGACCCTGAGCTCTTTCATATGGCAAAAAAAAAAAAAAAAAAAAAAAAATCTCCATCCCTAGAACCGCTATAGACATTTATTTTATACTCATTCACATTGTTGTTCAAATATTTTGTGTCCCTGCAATGCCAAATCTTCTGCTTGTTCTATTTGCTTATTCAGTGGAATATTTCTCCCATGTGTTTGTAACATTTACAAACTGAGCTCACTGCACTTGGGTTGGCCCCTGGTGACCAGGCTATGTCTGGGGCACCCACCCTCTCCAACTCAGAGGTAGGGTTTGCCCAAGCCCCAGCTGGGGATGCTTAGTGTCCTTGGCTCAGGAGCTGGGGACCCCATCTGATGTCCTGGCTTCAGTCAGTTCTCCTGGATGCCACCTTCCTTGCTTTCTGGATTCTTCAGGGTCATGCATCCAGTTCTCACTGCCAGCTCCCAGCTCTCTAGCTCAGCATCTTGCAGCCTCATTTGCACTTAGTACTTGGCATTTCAATTTAGTTTCTGCTGAATAGAGTTGTTTTAAGTCTTGTTTTTTAGTGAAGCATGAGCTTATTATGCTATTTGGATTGAATGTCTTCAATATCATTCTCTCCCAGGCCTTTTCTTCTCCACCAGGAAGTCATTATTTGGAGACCATCCAGCATCTTCCATAGTAGTTTGCTAGTACTAAAATCAGAAAACAGAACAGACAAAATCTTCCTCATACACTACCCATGTCTCTAGCAGTTTGGCTGACTGCCATTCGTGCTGCAAGCTTTTGCCTAAGGGAGCAACCAGGCCAGGCATTCTTTACTATTGACCAAAGTGACTTTCTGGAGTTGAGCCATTGTGAAATTTTCCCTATCTGTGCTTGAATATCCCTCCAGGGAGTCTTCCTTCACTTCCTCCTTGACCTCTGGTGTAAGGAGATAGAGCTGTGTGGTCCCCTCATGGAAGCCCGGGATGCCCATCCTCACCCCTCCACATCCCTGTTACACCATCTCCCTATGGAGGTTTTAGTTCACTTTACCATGGGAATGTCCTAGACGTGCTCCCTTAGGCACCAAGTGGAAGTAGATCTACAAGTTGGCAGCCAGGTCTTCCATGATGCACAACATCACCTCCATGTACCTCTTTGCCCACTCTTATCTTAGGGCAAAAGCCTTAGTCTGAGGATGTCAGGTGGTCTCCTGAAGTCTGTAATTCTACATTCTTTGGTGGGAGCTGCTGCTTCTACATTGAACAACCAGCTTCTGCATTTCACAAGAAATAACCTTCTTATAGTCCTTCAGATGTTCCCAGTTGCCTTCCGACCCTTCATGAGTCTTACTATACCTACAAGCGCTATGATAGGTGCTTATAAAATTATCTCATCTCCAAACATCTCTATCCCCTTTCCTGTGATAGCTCCTTCTCCACCCAGGAGGATACTATTCCAGAATATTCTTCAGGGATTAAGTACTTTTCACTGCCAGCACTCTGATGCCCCCTGTTTCTTTACCTGGCCCTAAAGTTAAGTTCAGAATATACAGGACTGAGTAGAAGTTTTATTAGGAAACCCCATCAAGGGTCACCAAGTTGCGCAAGGCACTTTCTGAGGCCATCCTCAGGGACTATGAGCTTGCCTTCAAAGCAGCTCCAAAACAACAGGTGCTTCTCAAGTTCAGTGGTGTCCCCAGACCCTCTTGTTCATTGCAGGAAGAGGATGCTTCTAGAACAAGAGACCTATTATTTGATTCATGTTGGGAAGTGCTTATCAGCCTGTGAAAGTCAAACAAATGAATCAGAGAATCCTTGTGATAATGGAGAATCTGTGCTCTTTTTATCCCTACAGTATAAGGCCTTTCCAAGGGAACCCAGACTTGTTAGCTCTCCAAACACTTACAGAGCTTGTGGCATGTCTTTTACTGCATGATTAGTCCTGTGAAGTCTTTCTAGGCAGCAGTGGTCTTAGCAGGAGTCTGGCCCAGAAAACGAATAGTTGTCATAAAAATCATGAATCCTTGCTTCCTGTTCCTAATATCAAATTATCTCTAAATCTTACCACCTATATGTTATAACCTGAAGAATGTTTGAAGAATGGGCAGTGAAGTCTTGTAGGGACATAATGCATTTAACCTGAAGATCAAAAGATTTGTCCTCACATAACGCTCTGTCTAGTCCCACAAAAGCATTTGGAAATGTTTTCCTGCTCCCCCAACTTCTTAAGCAATAGTTCTTCCCCTTATGGAGCAAAGATTATCTGTGGACAAGGACCTTCTAAGTTCTATAGGCTACAGCAAAAGCTTGTCAAGAGTCTCTTCAAAATAAAATGTTGCTCCTGTGGGAGAAAGCTAGAGGATACTTAATGGACATACTTCTGTTTTATAGAAGCACCCTGTGGTGGTTTCTACGCCAGAAAAACATGCTCTTAAATAGAATCCATTCCCGTGGGTGTGAACCCATTGTAAGTAGAAACATTTGATGATGTTATTGCAGTTAAGGTGTGGCCCAGCCCAATCAGGATGGGTCTTAATCCTATTACTGGAGTCCTTTACAAGCAGGATGAAATTCAGACACAGAAAGAGAAAGCCACAGAGGGAGCAGCCAAAAGCCAAACATCAACGGAACCCAGAAGAGAATGGAGAGACAGGGTGACACCTCCATGTATCTTGCCATGTGACAAGTAAAGGACTAAGGATAGCTAGCAGCCAGGCCCAGGATGCCACAGTCTTTAGAGAGAAAGCATTGCCTTGAGGATGCCTTGATTTGGACTTTTCCCAGCCTCAAACCATTGTTTAACCCAACCCATTTCATGGTATTTGCTTTAAGAACCTAGGAAATTAAAACACACTCCTATAATATGTTTGGTACGATGTTATCAAAGTAGACATATTAATATTCAACAAGGAATAACATACATATACGTAAAAGTTGCTGATACTGACTGTACCACTTGTTTAAATTTATTTAATAACCTCACAAAAGGCAAACCCTGAAAACTTCAGATAAACACACTTATTTTAAAAATAGAAACTGTATAGCAATCGATGAAGTGTGTAGGCAGTACCCAAAGGAATAGTTAAGAATGCTTTTTTTTTCTGAAACCAAACTTTGAACCTTTATTTTATTTTATTTTATTTTTTAGTTTTTTTTTATTAAATTCAGTTTTATTGAAATACATTCACACACCATACAATCATCCATGGTAGAGAATCCACTGTCCACAGTATGATAACATAGTTATGCGTTCATCACCATAATCTATCTCTGAACATTTTCCTTACATCAGAAAAGAACCAGAACAAGAATAAAAAATAAAAGTGAAAAAAGAACACCCAAATCATCCCCCCATCCCACCCCATTTGTCCTTTAGTTTTTATCCCCATTTTTCTACTCATCCATACACTAGGTAAAGGGGGTGTGATCCACAAGGTCTTCACAATCACACTGTCACCCCTTGTAATCTACATTATCATATAATTGTCTTCAGGAGTCCAGACTGCTGGGTTGGAGTTTGGTAGTTTCAGGTATTTACTTCTAGCTATTCCAATACATTAAAGCCTAAGAGGTGTTGTCTATACAGTACATAAGAATGTCCACCAGAGTGACCTCTCGACTCCATTTGAAATCTCTCAGCCACTGAAACTATTTCGTCTCATTTTGCAAAGAATGCTTTTTTAAACTGGAAGTATTAGAAGTCCTGTTTCATAAATCTCTGGTATTTTAGGAATCTTTCATATATAAGTGCTTATTCATCTCTAAGCTAATTTGACAAGAGCTCCTTTAAAGAGTTTTATAAGTTAATTTGGAAATACCATCAAGAGGTAGAAAAAAATATCATATCATATATATACACATAAATAGGCAGGCAGACACAAATAGAGAAAAGCTATGGTGATGTAGAGCAGAACCAGTTTCTCCATCTGTGACATACCAGGAATTTAATGTTTGTTAAGGGAAAGTTTTAACCCCAGCTTAGCTTTTTAGAAGTCCCTTCTTAGGTTTTGCTGAAGTCCTTCCTATGTAATTATATCCTTGACTACACTCCCCTGATAGACCTCATAGTGCCTTGATGAGATTGCAGGTTTTGGAATGGGTAGACTATGCATCCTGGCTCCATCGTTTCCTACCTAGGTGAACCTGGTCTCAGTTTCCTTTTTTTGTCAAAGGGGGATAAATATAGTACCTGCATCATAAAATTGCTATGAAAATCATATAACTTTCGTTATATAACACACCTGGAATATTGCTTATCACATACCAAGTTCTAAAAATTACTTATTGTTATTGTCATCATCATCCTTTGAAAGGTGGAGAGCCCCTGAGTTACCCTGACACAGTCTTTCAAACTACATAGAGAATCCATGCATTTTCCCTTATCTTCTTAGCCATAGGTATCTGACAATATCCACTATTTATCTATCATTGAAGCCAAAGGCTCCATTCCAGAATTTGAGCCATAATGAAAGATAGCTCAATATAATTGCAATCTATATGGTAATCAGCACATATCCTAATCTTCACATCTGTAAATTGCAATATTAGAGTACCTAGGGACCCTGATACAGAATATAAAGCAGTAATTAATTTCCTTAAGTAGATTCCTTCAACCCCTGGTCTCAGGAGACATAATCATCCTACAGTACATCCACAAGTGTGGGCAGTGTGGTACTCTGCTCAGAGTTGTTCCCTTTTCATGCAGCAGCTGCTCTCCACCATTGGAGGGAGAATGCTTATGACACCCGCACAGGTTCCCATTTGAATTTCCTTTGGGAATCACTGAGGTCCAGGCTTGCTCAGGTCAACCTCCCCTCTCCCCCAGAGTGTCTGGCTATAGAGTGCTGATGGTGATGGCCATACCAAAGCTCTCTTCTTGCCCTGTTGGTCATCTGACCCATCTGCACATGGAGCACAGGCTGGATATGAGCTAATACAACTCCTCTGGTTTTCAGAAATCATCCCTGTAGAGATGAGGTCAGATGTGCTGTGGAGGTTGCCAGGTAGCTGGCAGGGTAGAGCCACACTGTCTGTGCACTGAATAGCTGTGACCCACATCCTGCAGTGTCCCCATGACATGCACCTCAGCATCTTCTGCACAAGGATGGGGAGCCTCACTATGATCTGAGTGTGCTTACCTCAACCATAAAGGCTTTATAAGGATTCTGTTAGCACATCCAGCTTCTCCCCAGAAAGAAGATATTTGGTGATTCTTGATTCCCATTGTCTTTAGAATAGCCCTGATGCTGACTGCACTTGCTTCTGCACAGACCCCACGCCAGTCACAGTTACCGTACAAACAGGAGGAAAACTCTAACTGATTTAAGCAGAAAAGGAACTCATTGAATGATATTCGATAGCTCAGCTCATCTTCAAAGGGGCCAGACAGTTAAATTTGGGGCATATACTATCAGGAAAAAAGCCCCAAGCTTCACTGCTGAGTTTGGTTTCCCTGGCCTACAGGCTTTTGGCGAGGGGGCTGCTGTCAGATTCCCTGCAAAACTAGGCTTTCACTGCTCTCACAAGAATGGATCCTGACTGGTTCTTCTTCTGATTCAAAACAAGGCACTGGTATTTGTTGCCAGTGGACCATAGGTCACCCAGCAGGATTCCAGTTGCAAAAGAGTCTGGGAAAAGCTACAATTTGTCTTCTTTACTTGGAGAAACGCATATATAGCACAAGAAATTTCTCCAACATAGGAGGGTTTAAAGATACTGAGCAATCAGAAAGAATGAGAGACATCTTCTAGAAACTCTAAGAAGTCTCTTTCTCATCCTTCATTATACCTTCAGATCTCCACCATTTCATCAGAATTAATTCCATTATTGGGGAGGAATTTGGAGAAACTTCATGCACTCTAAGTTTTGCTAACAGGGCATAATTCATGAACTCTGTTCAGAAGGTGCTGATGTTTGGCTCCTTCTCTGAGCAATGTTTTGGTCAACTTTTTTTTTTTAATTTTTTTTAATTAGAAAAGTTGTAAGTTTACAGAAAAAATCATTTATAAAATACAGAGTTTCCTTGTACCACCATATTGTTAATACCTGGCATTGGCGTGGTGCATTCGTTACAATTCATGAAAGAACATTTTTATAGTTGTACTATAATGCAACCCTTTGATTGTTTTCTGTAATTTTGAGGATGTGGCTGTCTTTAAGCTACCCCTGCCACCTTTACCCTGGGTGGGGGGAGGGGTTGGAGCAACGGTCTCCCTCAGAGCAGTCTCCAGCCATCTGAAATAGCCGATCAATCAAGGAAGAGATGTGGGACCAGACCACACTTCCCCAGAGTTTGGAGAACTAGTCCTTTGTGCCCCCACCCTAGCACCAGCCTCTGAGCCAGGAGTCAGAGCTCCAGTCCCCACCGTTGCCAGCTACCAGGCTGGTGGAGGGCAGATGGCAGCCTCTGCAGAGAGGGTGAAACTCACCCATCATTACTGCAATTTACCAGCCTCTTCCTCCTGCTCCTTTTTGGATGCTACACAGTGTTCCCCTAGGCTCTGGAGTTTCCGGGGGATTGGTTCAGACTTTTCCTGCCAGTTCAATAACTGTTTTGATAGAGATGATTCCTGAAGTTTCCTACTCCACCATCTTCCCAGATTCCCAGTTAACTTATTCTTAACTAATGTCTATAAAATAATTTCTAATCTCAACAAAACAGGTAAATGACTTCCTATCAAAAAGAACTTGTTTTAAGCTTCCTCAACATTTTCCTCCAAACTCACTATGAACCTAACACCTCGTCACGCACTATCACAGCACATCCCTCAACTCAAGCTTTTCTAAATGTCTGGCTCATCCCATTTGAGCAACATCATTTGTTCTCTCTCCTGCTGTTCTAGGCAAATTTCTCTGCTGGCAGGGTTCTGAATGACACAATAGCACAAAGTTGATCGCAGATCAAGGTGAAGGGAAATATCTACCAGCATCTAATGGCTTAAACTCCATAACTAGAGTAACAATCATTGTATTTTCCCAATTGATGATCATGACGGTTATGAAAAGGAGGAAAAGGATTATGATGTTGATGATGTACTCCAAAGCACTGAGGTACTGAAAGCATTTTACCCGAATTAGTTGTGCCATAGATGCCATATGGGAAATATATTGATTTTAATTAAGTATTAGTTACATACTGCAAATATCACATAGTAAATGTCAGGAGGAGGTTTTTCAATGAAAAGCTATCCTTAGAGATATTTTTTTCAAATGATGATACTTGGCAATGAAATACGGATGTGCAGATTTACTAGAGACAGGAAGATGGCATTTTTAACAAATCACAGGAAGAGTTATGGCATTTGAAATGAAAATTGAAGTTCATCTAAATTACTTTGTTTTCCATAAAATAGAGTAATGGCCTTCCCAGTTAGTTTTATAACCATGTTATAAAGTATGTACTTCATTACGATTTCATAAATTATGTTATGGAAATATAGTTGCAACCGTGCAAAGGCTTGCTCTACTCTATTAAAATTTATGCTTCCAGGGCTCTATTTATCTACTTGATGTATTAGTTTTGATGCTATTAGACAAGATAAGATGGCATGCATTACATTTCTAATTAATTTAAAAAATCTTTTAATTTTGGGGAGTCCCAGAAGGCATGTACACATCTAGCTTCTGACATTTCTCCCAACATAAACTGAAAATCTATTGGGTATAATTTTCCAGTGTTTTAATAAAATTATTGTTCTCTCCATGAAACTGAACTTCTAATGAATTAGTAAAATTTATCTTTGCCACTTCATCTCATGTAAATACCGGAAAAATAAAATCTCTTTGCCACATTGTGGTCTAGGTGCTTTATTTTTCCCCATGTCTATACACTGCCATTTTCAGTGGTGTCATTTACAATTTCCTGTTAAAATACGTGCACATGTATGCATCTATATTTGCAAGGAAAGCCTAAAAGAGCCAATCTTATATTGAGATGTCTTCACAGATGGGGTGAGGATTTCTTCCAAGTAGTTTGAGTTGAACATGAGGTTTCTGAGAGTGAAATGCACGTCAGTGTATCTAAGAAAGACCTTCATTCTACAATCATCATGTATCCATTCACCCTTCAATTCAACAAACCATTAATTCCAATTTTTTTGTTTTATAGATAAGGAAATTGAGATTCAAAAAGTTGAAGCCTAAGGTCTTTGACAAATTCACAGTCTGTCAGATCTTCTAACTTTTCCTCAGGTGGACAGGAAACAACACTGAGAACATCTTGGGATTTCCAATGAAGTGGCAGAGCCCAAATAAAAATCAGGTGACTGGCTGGCCAGACCTAGGGCCCATCAGGTAAAAAGACCATTTCCAATAAGGTAAAAAAAATGTTTTACCATCTTTGGTGTTGTAGAGAGCGCCCCAAACATTACTGAGAGCACAGTTGTAATCAATAACATCATTAGTTACTCTAATTAGTTACACACATGAGTATACACACACATATCACATACAGTAATACCATACCAGTATATTATTTTAATAATAAAACATCCACAAAATAAAATTTAAAGGCATGAGGTAAAATGAATATACATATATTTCCCATAGCACATGAATCATTTTGTGTACATCTGGGATGTGCATACACCTCTTTGGAAAACATGACTATAGAACATTACATCAAGAATTCTCAATCTAGAATTTTTGTGCCCAAACTATATACAGTGCATTAAACAAAAAAAATTTTTATTTTTCCTTGATTGAACAAATTCGTCTCAATTCTATGCCTATGCCTTGAAGAATAAATATGTCTATCTTTAAAAGTAAGTGCTACTGTTGAGAGGGTTTACACAAATCACAGGAGTCTCAGAAAACAGAAAATGCGATCTTAAGAGTCATTTTACTTTGCACTTATTTTAATTTTGAAATGATGAACTCAGGCCAATGTAAATAAATTACAGAGGAATAGAATAGCATAAAGGAGTTATTTAATAAAGGAAACAGAGTTTGACATATTTAATAACATGCAATGGTAACATCAATTTCTTAACAAAACTATCTGATGAAGTAAATTGTTTCACTGATTATTCCAGTAAATTTGGAATATAAAATTATAAAATGCTGTCTAATTGCTTTAGAAAATTAACATAGAAATTTATAGCAAAACTTCACAGTGCATGGTATATTAAGGGGCATTTTAACTCTGAACTGCTTCCCTCTATCTCAAAATGATTAAAAAATAAAGTAGGCTTCTCATATTTAGCATCTAAAAGGGAGCAGTTGATTTCCTCTCCCAAATTTGTCCTGCCAGAGGCTTGACTCTCCAGTCCAGTCAGCACAAAGGCATCTGCAAAGAACCAAGCTGGAATTGTAACCTCAATCTTGGAGCCCCTGATGTACTCAGAACAGTCTTCATTTACCCCTCATCTTGGTGTCCTGGTTGTCTCTGAGATTCCTGTCTGCAGCAAGCCCCATCAGCACAAACTGCAAAATGTCTCTCTTGATTGTCACTCTTTCCCTTGTTTGTCACTGAGGTAGACCAAGCCTCTGACACTTGAACTTGGACTATTACCACCTACTCTTCCCTCTTCAAGCTACCTTCTCAAGCCAGCTCCAAAGCCATCTCCATCAAATGTAAACCACCTTCCTTACGGCACTCAGTTTCTCTTAGAGAAGCTGAACTTGCTGTGGTACCTTCTCCACCCACTCAATTCTTAAAAGCAGTACTCTTCAGAAACACTGGCCACATTAACTCTCAGGAGCCTCGGCATAGTCTGGTCTCTCAGCCTGGAACACTTCTCACTTTAGCATGATTTGCCCTTTCTCAGTACATCTTGGAACAAACCTTGTTTCCTCCGAAAGCTCACCCACACGCTCTCCAGGCATTCTTGATTCTACGGCTCTCATCACTTCCCTTTACAGCAGTTACCCTCATCTAAAGTCACGTGATCACTCACCTAGTTATTATCCTCCTCCCACTAGAACATGAACATAGGAATTTTACCCTGCATCTCTTGTCCATGGCTGTAGTTTTGCCATGTAAGATAACACCCAGTACATTCTATAAAGCATGCATTATAAACATTTGCTAATGAATAAATGAATGACTAAGTTGATATCCAGTTATGATTATTTATTAAGAAATGTTTCTTCCTGGAGTGAAATAGTCTTCAAAAACCATCTTCCAAATCAGAATAAATTTTCCAGAAATAAAAAAAAAAAAAAATAAGATTTATAATTGTCCCCCAAATGAGAAGCCAAATAATAGTCAACACATGTCACAAAATGATGATAATGAAAATGTGGTGTAATATAAAGAATTGTTGGTGATGTAACCAGTGTTACTGAATTTTCACAAACTTGAATGTGGGAGAAATGCCTGTTCATTTTCTGTAAAATAAATCTCATTTCACACCAGCACTTGGCTATAATGGCATTAAACCAAATTGCAGTCATCTGTGGAACTCTCCCTCTCTCATCGGGGCTGCACAATTATCTGAATGGGGACTTGGGGGCTTTGCAACTGCCCAGAAAACAAGGGAAAGGGCTCTGATTCATTGTGGTTAACCACTGACAGTGGTTTGGCCAAGCTTGTGTGGTCCTTTGACGTTGGGACTCCATCCCATGTCAAACTTGGTAAATATTCTTATCCTGGGAGCCCCAGTGCCAGGGGTGCTGCCTGCTGAGATATCCCCCATGTGCCAGAGATGTAGAGGTCTTGGCAATTTCCCGGGACCATTGAGCAGTGAGGCATGAGCCCTGCTCTCGCAGAATTCCTTCTCCCATTCTCTTTCCATCTCTACCTACCTCTTTTTTAAGATAATCTCTTCAGATTCCCAGGAAACTAAACCAGGAAGGAGTTGTCTTTAAACACCTCCACTTTATTCCCTGACACTAAAAATCCCACCATAATAAAGTTTCTTAACCTTTGTCATGTTCTCCTTTGGCAATCTGTGCTTATGAACCCTTTCTCAGAAAAATGGTTTAAATACATAAAATATAATACATATAATCACAAAGGAAGCAAATTCTGTTGAAATGCAATTATAAATGTGCTTCCACATTAAATAATAAAATTTAACAGTGAAATTAATAAGCACCATGATTTAATAGATACTTTCTTAATTAGTAAATAAGCAAAACAGTATTTTGAGATATCTGTCATAAACTCATATAAATATTAAAATATTTTGATTTTCATTGTTGAGAGTTCTATTGGCATGTCAAAAGCTACTGTGTTTTTCGTCTATATTCATAATTGAAGAAAATGGTAAGTTTCAATGGGAAGATAGTGAAAATAAATGTAATTTTTTCTTATACAAATTTACCAACTCTGTGGTTAAGAATTTACTAAATCATAATCCTAAAATTTATGCTGTGGTAAATAGGTAATTTAGGTAAAAATATCATGACTCAATCTTGAAAACACAAGTTTTTGGCAAAACAGAGCAGAACTCTCCTCTCCATGTGTCTATGACAACCTATGGGCTCCAGCCCCTGCCATCACCAGCTACTTAGAAAAATCAATCCCGACACTGATCATGGCAAACCCATTGTCTCTGCTCATCAGAGAGTTGAAACATTCTTAAGTACACTTTCAGACTGTGTGCAAGAATCTGAGTCATCACCTCCGTTTGACTCGATTTTTTTTAACCTGTCTTAGTTTGCCAGGGCTGCTGTAACAAACTACCTCAGGAATTTATTGATTCACAGTTTTGGAGGCTAGAAATCCAAAATCAAGGCATCAGCAGGGCATGCTTTCTCTGACGTCTGTAACGTTTTGCTGGTGGCTTGTGGGTGACTCGTAATCAGTCTCCACCTCCATCACATGGTTGTCTCTGACCCCGTCTGCATTCTCCTGCTCCTGTTTTCTCCTGACTGTGCCCACATTTCCTCTCCTTCTGTGGTCTCCAGTTATGTCAGACTAAGGCACCCCCTGCTCCATCTGCCTCACCATAATCAACGGAATCTTTGATGATCCTGTTTACCGATGGGTTCACAACCCCAAGACCAGAGGTCAGGACTTGAACGTGTCTTTACAGGGGACGTGATTCAACCCAAACCATGCCTGAGCACAAGCAAGAGACAGGAATAAAAAGATTCAAGTGCACTTTGAGATTCATGGCATCTTTGGGCGCTGAATGGGAGCTGAGTATTTCATCCTCTCCTTGGTAAGTGGGTAAGATGAGATGCGGAGATATTGACTGACTAAGAGACCCAAGGTCAGAGACGGTCAGCTCTGATCCCACTGTTCTGCATGGACCATGAGCGGCACCAGGCTGCTGCTTGGTGGGCTGCTCAAAGTCCTACAGAACACATTCTTAAAGAGGAAACCACACTTTAGTGTGTGTGTGTATATTTATACTTATATATTTATATTTATATTTATATATATGTATTCTGTTCAATATAAGTTTAGTATTCATATCTCTTTGTTATTCTGCCTTCTCTCAATGTTTCTAAGCAGAGATGTGCTGAATTGCATTAGAAGCAACAAACTTGTTTGATTTAAAATCCCAGTTTAAAGAAACGTTAGCATTTTCTTTTCCATTTTTCTGAAAACTTCTTCTTCCTTCATGCTATTATAGAATACTGTTATACCAGTTAATAGGCAATTTTAATATTTGATTCCGATCCTATTTTAAAATTTTAGAAACATTAACGAGGCTGAGTTTCTGCAGAAAACATTCTGAAACTGATAAAACTGAATGAACTGTCACGAAAGGTCACCACAAGCAAAGCAAACATCTCCCCATCCACAACTATGAAGGAGATAATAGAATTAAGCTGGTATTTCCACTGTAACAATGAAAATAGATAATCCTTGGAGCAGACACATTTTGAACCAGAGGTGTCATTTTTAACATAGCATACTTTGTATATTATTTTTTCTAAACAAGGGACTCATTAATATTTGCTATTAAATGTATAACTCACATAGATTCCATCAGGTTTCTTTCTTGCAGTTGTAATTTTCCTCTGTGCTATTTCTGTATATGCTTGTAGATATTCTGTTAATTCTGAAGGGGTATAAACATGCAAATTACAAAGCAGGGAGCTGCATTTAATCACGCATAATTAAAAATCTCAAGCTTAGCATGGGTAATCTATCTTGTCAACAAACACGCAGACAGTCTTCCCAAGCCTTCTGAGTGCACTTCAGTTGTACTGACTGAAAAATAATATGTCTGCTATAAGTGAGACACACCCAAGAATTAGCAGCCATAGTACCTGGGACGTCACAGGTGGCAATTTGAGCTAAGTGGCCTAAGTGATTATCAAGGTACTGCTATAAAAGCCAATCAACATTTTTCATGCTTAAGATGAAATAAAAATAAGCTGTTATCTATTTGGTTGAAAAATGCAGTCTTCAAACATCTGATACGTTGCTTCAACCATTATCATTCCCTCATAAATAGTTGATGATAAATGTGCATTGTCCATGGTTAGGGAGAGAAGAAAATGTAAATGTAGTCTTCACATTAAAATAATTGTTTCAGAACGACTAATTTTTTCAGGACAGGTAGTTCTCAATTCTATGCGTGCAGAATTTAAAAGTAGAATTTCTGGGTTCCTTGGAGGTTAATGACAACATAAGTGCAATAGAGGATAAAAGTGCCTTTTTGTGCTGAGTCCAGTGGTGTCAGCAGGAGCCTGGTAACAGGGGCTTGCTGCCTTCACTCCTTCTGACTGGCGGCAGGATAGGAGCTCCCCAGGTCCTCACGATTCCAGAGAAGGGAATGCATGTCCCTGCAGGGCAAGGAGCTTCTGCACTGCCTCCTGCCTTACCCAGGTAGATTAGCTCGGGGTGCAGCAGCCCCTGCCATGTGCACTGTCTCCTCTCCCATACTACCTGCATCAAAACTCTTCCTGGAGAGAATCCAAACTGGAGGGAAAGAAAGGAATGACTACAATGACGCATGAATTGCAGTTGTAACACTTAACCCATAGATTTTTTTGTTGATGATGCCGTTTCCTATTTAAAGTTTAAATTAAATTTTACTGTAGTTATCTCACTATTTTTAACTTTTTTTTTTCAGGAAAATCACAGTTGTAGAGTTTGAAATGATACTAACAATTCTTTAGTTTAAAACTTTTTCACATAAATGCAAAACGTGAATTCCAAAGAAGCCACAGCATTTTTGAAAGGTCAAGTAGCTTTCCCTACACATGATTTCTTAGGAAGATGCAGTTCATTGGAGAGAACTTTTCCAAAAGTTTCCTTTTCTAAGACATTAAAAAGGATAGAAAGAGGAAAAAAAAACAGAAAAAAAAATAAATTTCCTACCTTATATCTTCAACATAATAAATGGCAAAATTATGTTTCTTTCGCCTACAAGAGTAATGTTACTCTCTTTTCATCTTTAGCAATATTTAATTACTTCAACCTCCATCAGTCCAGTGTTCAGATTCCTTTGATGGGTTGGAAAAATGCAAAGTCTTCTTCTTAGAGCCATGTCTATACCTCCTTTTAGCAAATGCTTCTTTATTCTTTTCTATTAGGGCACAGATGAAGGGGAGATCAAAGATAACATTTGTTACACGTTTTGCTGTCATATTTAGGGCAGACTCCTTGTTCTTAAATGTGTAATAGCCACAGAGCTGGTCTATAGCAGAGGCGGGAGATACAGTAGCTGCTCAGCTTCCAGGGATGCAGTAAGTCCTTGTTTTCCAGATGGGGCTTCTGAGCCTAGCAGATTCTGAACTGTGTGCAACTTTCTCAGCAAACTCTTGCTGCAACATATTGACACAGGAGGGCATTGATTCATCCCAAATTAGAACACTGCTCCTCAACACACTTCTATGGCCTCAGACTGTTGGCTTGAAAGGCCTTGCCAGAGGAGTCTGGGAGTTTTGGAATGAGAGGCTGCAACATTGAAAATCGCCTGTGCTCCTTAGACCTATCGCAGGACCAGGGAGAAGCCACAGTTTCAGGAAAGTTTCTAAAGCTGTGATAACTGGGGATATTTTCATTTTTCAGCAATGTCTGCCTTGAGATGAAAGTGCTCTTCAGCAATCTTTGTTTGTGAAATTGCTCTGTTTTTGAAACTAGGTGTTACAATCTTCGTAGCATTATAATTTGAAAAGCAAAGATTTTCCGGTAGACTGAACCTTTGTCTAGGCTGTAATGACCTGTGTCTTATGTGTTGTCCATTAGTTTGGCTGTCCAGTTCCCTATAGAAATCAATTCTGCCTTTACCCTTTGGCAAAGTGAGAAGGAAGAGGGCAAAGTGACACACAGGAAGGAATGGCAGACTGGCTTGGATGGAGTGGATATTAAGTGGCTTTAGGAAATGTTATAAAATATATTGCTGAGCCTTCGAGACTTCGCATCTTCATATCCAGAACTCTCATGTTGTCTTCATTAAGAACAGATTTTTACAAATTCACGGTGATTGAAACTTGTTTTATTCAATAAAGTTTTGTAAAAAATATATCTACAAAATCTTTTCCTGCTAAATAAGCCCATTTATGTATTAAGATAATTATCAAAACTTCAAGTTTCAGCTCCAAAATGTAAAGAGCTTGGAAGTCACCTCACCAATCGCATCTTTACAACACGGAAAAGCTTGCTGGACAAACTGAAAATAGATAACTTTTCTTCTACACATCAGAGAGCTGAGTTGCAGAGCAACCTGCAAACTGACATCAGGAAAGATAGGCAAATACAGAGAATCTCAGTCCAGATCAGCTTCCCTGAAGCAGAAGATGCTCGATTCATAAATTACTTAAACGGTATTTTTATGAATGGCTGAAGGTTGAGAAACTCCTTGGGATGCAGTCTTAGAGGCTCTCCAGACTTCCATGGGCTTTACCTACAAGAATCCCACCAGGTTCTCATGGTGAAAATCCCAGAAAGATCCCCTGGTGTCTCTGGCAGGAAATGGAAGACTTCACCTTGTGGAATATGCCCAGAGAATTCTCCACAATGAAGACCTACTTTCCAGGGAATAGGGCTTCACCAGAGCACAAATCTGAAACTTTGTCTTGACTGGTGAAGGGAATATTTTGTCACTCCAGTCCCCTCTTGCTTTCTGCCTCTCCTAAGGAATGGGAACAAATAGTCAAAGGGTTCAAAGCTTCAAGGAAATGGACTGGGAATGCCACAGCCAGTGAAGGGAGTACAGGCTGGAGAAAAAGCTATACCACTGGAAAAACACGTCACAAGATCACCTAAACTTTGAAGTATAATGGAAGGATTTCAGAATACTGTATTTCCTTCACACTGTACCACCACACTGGCAGGACTGTAGCAAAATAACAGTGGATTTCAGTTGAAAGAGCTGAAAGATCAGACTCTCTGAAGAGGAGCACTTAGGGAAGTCCAAAGTCATGGAGACATGACAGTGAATCCTCTGGTTTGAACAGTTCACAAAGCCCAACACCTAGCCAGGTGAGCATAAATACTCACATTACATGCTGGTTTGCTTCAGTTTTTATTACCCAGTACAAAATACCTGACTTTCAAAAAAAATTTCAAGGCATGCCAAGGCAAAGAAAAAATACAATCCGAGGTGACCAAACAGCCATAAAAACCATACTCATATATGATACAGAGGTTGTAATTATCAGATAGGAGATTTGAAATAGCTGTGAATAAAATATTAAAGGCTCTAATGGAAAAAGCAGACAACATGCAAGACCACATGGATAATGTATGCAGAGAGATGAAAACTCTAAGAAAGATTCGAAAGGAAATGCTGGAAATCAAAAACACAGTGAAACAAGTAAACAATGCCTTCATTCAACTCACTGGTAGACTCAAAATGAAAAGTGTCAGTACGAAAAGAGAAAAGGGTCAGTGAGCTTGGAAAGAGATCAATAGAAACTTCCCAAACCAAAATGAAAATAGAAAAAAGAACAGAAAAACAGAGCAACAGTAACAAATGGTGTAACAGAAGTGTAATTGGGATACCAGAATGAGAAAAGAGAACAGAAGAGAAGATAAATTTGAAGTAACAATGACTGAGAACTTTCCAAAATTAATGAAGGCCATGAAATTGCAGATCAAGGAAGCTTAGAGAACTCTGAGCATGATAAATAAAACAAAATGTAACATAACAACACAAAACAAAAAACTCACTCACAACATTCTAGGTATATCATAGTCAAACTGTAGAAAACCAAAGACAAGGAGAAAATGTTGAAAGAAGTCATAGGAGGGAAAAAAACAAAAAACAAAAATAAAAAAACTTACCAAGAGTGGGAAACAGTTAAACAAGAAACAAGCACAGTGAAATACATAAATTGTTGGAAGGGGAATTAAAAAAAAAAAAAAACACAAGGAGGCTAGAATTCTATATCAAGTGAAATTATCCTTCAGAGTAAATGATAAAAAAAAAAAAGAAGAAGAAACTCTTACTTTCTTAGAAAATAAAATTAAAGGAATTCATTGCTAGCAGACTTGCCCCTCTTTAAATGAGAAATGCTTAAAGAATCTGATCAGGTGAAAGAAAGTGATGCAAATTAGAAGCTTGGATGTATATAGAGACATGAAAACTGTTGTAGAAGAAATAAATGCATGTAAAAGAAAATATTTTGGCAGTATTATTCTTAACAGGCCTAAAAGAGAAGTGATTTTTAAAGCGAGAATAGGAGCAAGGTATTGGGTGATTACAGCATATAGATAAGTGAAATGTAAGACAAAATATCATAGGAAATATAAAAAAGAATAGAGAATACTCCTTTATTGGGTATCTGCATGCATATGAAGCAGTATAGAGTTACATGGAGATGCCTTGTATTCATTGGAAAAATATATTCAAAATTAATAAAAATATTAAAAGGATGTATATTTGTTACACTATGAGAGGAGAAAAAATAGAATGGAAAATGTTCAATTAAAACAAGAGAAAGCAGAAAAAGAGGAGCAAAAAGAAACAAAGAACAAGTGAAATGGACAGAAAAATGTTAAAAGCATAGTAGATAGCAATCCAAGTATATCAATAACACTTTAAAGTTGAATGGTCAGAACACACCAGTTATGAGACAGGAAAGTGTAGCAATGTTGCAGGATATAAGAGCAATATACAAATGTCAAGTGCTTTCTGTAAGCAGCTGTGAACAATTAGAATTTTAAATTCTAAAGGAAATATCATTTACAACAGTGCACAAAAATGAAACACTTAAGCAAAAATCTAACAAAAATATAGGATCAGTATGCAGAAAACTACAAAACAGTGGTGAAAATAATCAGCTCTATATAAATGGAGAAATATTCTGTGGTTCATGGATAGGAGACTCAGGCTTTCCCAACTTTATCTGTAGATTAAATGCAATCATAAGAACAAACCCCAGCAACCTATTGTGTAGATATCTAAAAATGAATTCTAAAATTTATATGGAAAGTCAAAAGACCTTGAAAAGTCAACATAATACTGAAGAAGAACAAAGTTGAAGGACTCAAACTACCCAATTTCAATATTTATTATAAAGTCACAGATCAATAGAACAGAATAGAAAGTCCAGAAATATATCCATATGAATATAGTAAACTGAATTTTTGAAAAATGAGCGAAGATAATTCAATCCAGAAAAGATAGTATTTTCAGCAAATGGTGCTGGAACAATTTTGTACATAGAAGTCCATACACAAAAAAAAAAAAAAAAAAAAATCAAGATATAGGCTTCACAGCCTATATCTAGAAAATTATACAAAACTTATACAATCTACAATTTATAATTTATAAAAATTTTGTATACAAATACAAAAAATTAACTCAAAATCTATCATTGATTTATATATAAAATAGAAAACTCTAAAAATTAAAAAAAACATAGTTGAAAATCTCCATAACCATGGGTTTAATGATGGTTTTTATATAAAATGACAAAAGCACAATCCACGAAAGAAAAAAATAGGTAAGTTGGGCTTTATTAACCTTAGAAATCTCTGCTCTGTGAAAGACACTAAGACTTTCTCCACAGACTGGGAGAAAATATTTGCAAAACACGTACCTGATAATGAACTTGTATCTAAAATACACAAAATAGTCCTAAATCTCAATGATAAAAAACCAAATAACTGAATGAAAAAGTGGTAAAAAACATGGGTAGACACCCCACAAAAGAAAATAATAGATGGAAAATAAGCCTATGAAAAGACGCTCAACAACATTTGTCATTAGCGCAATGTAAATTTAACTCTAATGCTATAACGGGATATTATTAGCAGAGTAGATCATTTTTTTAAAGGCAATATTATTTGCAGAAGAAGAAGTGGAACAAAAGGAACTCTCAGTCATTGTTGGTGAGAATGCAAAATGGTACAACCACTTTGGAGGACAGCTTGGTATTATGTATTTTCCCAATAGATTTGAAAACTTACATCACACAAAAACCTGCGTCTGGCATTTATAGCATCTTATTCATTACCAACAAAATCTAGAGCAACCAAGACGTATTACAACGGGTGAATGGATGAACAAACTATAGTACTTCCATACAGTGGCTGACTATTCAGTGATAAAAAGGAATGATTTATCAGACTTCTGGGAAGATAGTGGAATAGGAGAAATAAATGGGGACTCTTCAAAATCAAATGCTTCTGTGCCTCAAAGGACTTTGTCAAAAAGTGAAGAGGCAGCCAACTCAATGGGAGAAAATATTTGGAAAACATATGTCTGATAAGGTTTTGATGTCCAGTATATATAAAGAAAACCTATAACTCAACAACAAAAGAACAAACAACCCAATTAAAAATGGACGAAGATATGAATAGACATTTTTCTGAAGAGGAAATACAAATGGCTAAAAAGTACATGAATAAATGTTCAACTTCATTAGATATTAGGGAAATGCAAATCAAAACCACAATGAGACACCATCTCACACCTGTAAGAGTGGCTGCCATTAAACAAATAGGAAACCATAAATGTTGGAGAGAATGTGGAGAAATTGGAACACTTATTCACTGCTGGTAGGAATGTATAATGTTATACATGTATAATGTTATAGTAGCTGTGGAAGACAGTTTGGTGATTCCTCAGCAAACTAAATATCAAGTTGCCCTATGACCCGGCAATTCTGCTTCTCAGTATATATCCAGAAGATCTGAAAGCAGGGACACAAACAGACATCTGCACCCTGATGTTCATAGTGACATTATTCACAATTGCTAAAAGATGGAAACAATCCAAGTGTATCACATGTATCTCTTTGCTTTACCAGCTGAGAGGACTTAAAACAATGGAACTGGAGTAGCAATGAGAACATGTAGCACCCAGATCCCAGATTTATTATTATCCAAAATAAATGGAAAAAAAGAAAAGCTATGTAAAGAAAATACCTAATAAATTGAATATTTGAGAGCTGTGAATATAAAAATGCCTTTTCCTTTATATGCTTTTCATTATATTTTAAAATCATATTTTGTGTAAGTTACCATGGGTTTGTCTTGTAAGGAAAAAATTAATTTCCTTAAAAATCCTAGATGTCTTACTTTTAGAGTATTATAGAATACAAGATTAATACTCTCTACAAAACAAGCCATATAATAAATAAATTTGTTGTGAGTTGTAAAATCAGACAGATGGGTGGACATATTATTTCCAAGACCTAATAACTGTATTAACTTTGGAAAATTATTATTCAATTTCTAAAGCTTGGTTTCCTCATTTGGAAAACAGTTAATAGTTATATCTAGCAAAGCATTTATCACAGTGCTTGAATCATGGCTAATGCTAAATAAATGCTTAGATATTTTTGTTAATGAAAAATTCGAAAATACTTTAAACTGAATTCTACAGAAGAAAGGTGGGAGGCAGTGGAGAAATTCTGAGAAATTAAAAGAGGGCATTAACTTTTATCAATTTCCCTTGAATTCAAGCCCCTGAAGAAGGATGATAGATAGACAGGATCATTATTCAAGATAATGGTGAAAAGGGATGCAATAGGAATCCAAAGGTGAAAGAATAAATCCCACAAAAACCCTGAAGGGAATAAATAAATCAATACTAACATAGGGCCAACTCAGCAAAACACAGCATTGATACTGACTTGCAAGAACAAATAAGGTTGGAAAAGCAATGTCTGGATTTAAAAGAAAAAAGTTTGATAGGATTTTAGAAAAAATAAAGCTTAATAAAGAAGCAGAAATATTGTGGGCAAATACATTGGTTTGGAATTTTTACCTAGTGTAGGGAGGCTTAGATCCATGCAATGTTTTGGAAAAACACAACGTGAAACTATGGGAATACTGATTGCATAGTGTGCTGGTTTGTATATTTATGTCCCCCAGAAAAAGCCATATTCTTTAATGCATTCTTGTGGGGGCAGACGTATTAGTGCAGATTGGGTTGGAACCTATTGGTTCAGTGTCCATGGAGATATGACCCACCATCTGTAGGTGAGAACTCTGATTGGATAATTTCCATGGAGGCGTGGCCCTGCCCATTCAGCATGGGTCTGTTTAGTTTATTGGAGCACCATATAAGCTCAGACAGAAGGAGCTCACAGCCAGCCGGAGCTGAGACAGACATTTTGAAGATGGCCATTGGAAGCTGATGCAGCCATTTTGGAGAACGCCATTTTTGAAATGCAATCTGGAAGCAAGCAGATGTCAGCCATATGCCTTCCCAGATAACAGAGGTTTTCTGGATGCCAGTAGCCTTTCTCCAGTGAAGGTTCCCTTTGTTGATGGACACTTTATGGCCTTAAGACTATAACTGTGTAACCAAATAAAGCCCTTTTTATAAAAGCCAATCCATTTGTTTTTGCCTTCTGGCAGCATTAGCAAACTGGAAGAAATAGTTTGATTGAAAAAACAAATTTTAAAGATGAAAATCTGAAATGAAAATATTAAGGTTGATATGTATAGAAGATTGCCTATGATAATTCTCATTGTTACTAGCAGCAATTCATTGGTTCGTTGACAGAGCCCAAACCAAGTCAACTGTAGATATAAAGGTAGGCTCCTTCACTGCTGCTTGTGATTTCTGCTACTTCTACACACCATCCTGCTGATTAGAAACATGAGGGTTTGTAGCTGATGTTTCATTAACCAGAGAAAGATGGATCCCCATGACTCACATCTGCCTGGTCTGCACAGCAGTGTGCAGAAATTTTGTGCACAGAAATGTTAATTTTTGAAAAAGAGGCTTGGGAAGTAGATAAGAAAAGCAGCTGCAGAAGTGATGGGAATTTCCAAGTTAACATAGATAGCTAATGGGAAGACCATATGAGAGGAAAAGTGTCAACAAAGGAAAATGACTTCTACTGGTAAAAACTTGAAACTACAGTGATTAGAATTGAGATCCATCTCAATAGTGAGGCACTGGCATAAAGACAGAGTATAGGCCAATAGAATAGAATTGAGAATTCACAAATAAACCTGTACATGTATGGCCAGTTGATTTTGACAAGGGGGCCAAGTATGTTAATTGGGGAAAGAACAGTATCTTCAATAAGTGGTGCTGGGAAAACTGGAAATCCATCTAGAAAAGAATGAGATTGGACATCTACTTGACACCATATGCAAAAATTAACTCTTTTAAATAGATGAGGGACCTAAACATAAGAGTTAAACCATAAAACTTCTAGAAGAAAATGGGCAGGGGGCTTCATAACCTTCACAATCTTGGATTTGGTACTGATTTCTTAGATACGACACCAAAATATGAGAAAAAAAAGAAAAAATAAATAAATAAAGTGGACTTTGTCAAAATTAAAAACCTTTTTCATTAGAGGATACAATCAAGACAGTGAAACGACAGCCTACAAAATGGAAGAAAAATAATTGCTAACCATATATCTGATCAGGGTTAATATCCAGAATATGTGAATAACTGCAACAACTCAACAACATAAATACAAATAACCCAATTTTAAAAAGTAGGCAAAGGACCTGAATAGACATTTCTCCAAAGATATGTAAATGGTAAATAAGCACATGGAAAGATGCTCAGCAACACTGGTCGTCAGGGAAAAGCACAACAAACCACAATGAGATGCTACTTCACACCCACTAGGATGGCTATTATTTAAAAAAACAGCAGAAAGTAGTAAGTGTTGACAAGGATTCAGAGAAATGGGAACCCTTAGACATTATTGGTGGCATTGTAAAATGGTGCAGTCACTATAGAAATCAGTTTGGCAGTTCCTCAGGAATTTGAAAATAGACTTATCATATGACCTGGCAATCCACTTCTTGGTGTATACCCAAAAGAATTGAAAGCAGTGACTCAAACAAGTATTTTTAGACCAATGTTTATTCACCATAGCCAAAAGGTGGAAAAAAACCTGTGTTCATCAACAGATGAATTGGTAAAAAAATATAGTGTATCCACAGAATGGATTATTATTCAGCAGTAAAAAGGAAATGTAGTTTGATGCATGCTGAAACATGGAGACATCATGTTGAATGAAATAACCAGACACAAAAAGACAAGTAATGTATGATCTTACTTGTATGAAATACCTAGAAGAAGAATATTTTATAGAGACAGTATATTATAGTTTACCAGGGGCAGGGGTGGGTGAGGATGGGAGAGAGTTATTGTTTAATGGATGGAGAGTTCCTGTTTGAGGTGATGAAAAAGATTGGATATTGGTGATGTTAACACAATATTGCAAATGTAATAAATACTACTGAACTGTACTCCTGAAAATTGTTACCATGGGAAATTTTTAGTCTTATGAATGATACTATTAATAAATCATTATTAAAAAGACAATATAATGAAAGTATGTCAATAAAATACCCAGGTGGAGGAGGAGGAAAGTGAGTCCATGACGTTTTTGTTTGAAGGCACTCAGAGCCAGGGCTATTATAAATATGTTAATTCACACTCCTTTGCAAATAGAAACATTTAAACTGCAACAGCATAAAGGTATTTATTGGATATTTCTGTGTTGCAATTATAGTAAAGACTATTGATACATGCACATGAGAGTACTTCAAGACAGAATTTAATTCAAAAAGATTAATTTTTAAAACTAGAATGAATCAAGGTAAAATATATTTGGGGAGTTCCCTTAGGACTATTTAGTGTCATGCAAGATATATGTGGAGGTAAACCTAAATCCTTCAAACCCTTTGTGATCAGATATTTATAAGAGCTCTTTAATGTTTCACTTGACTTTTTTGATGTTTTTAAGCACATTTAGTAGACATTGCTTAAAACTCCCATTAATATTTGCTTTCAGCTAAAATTGTCATGATGAGGAGCACTTTTATAAGCAAGCTTGAAGGAGTCATAACCGCCAATTGTATATCGGATGAGAAGGCTTAGTCCTCCCCTGTTGGCAGTAAACTAATATGGACATCATGATGAGAGGGCAAAATCTGGTACCCACATACACAGAGAAAGCTGGAAATGACTGCAGTTTAATTCAGACCCAAATTGCTCATCTAGAAAAGAACAGATTAAAAGCCAATTATCTGATTCCCACTCTATAAAAACATCCAGAAATAAAACCAATGCTGACTGTCCAGTTACAATTATAGATGAAGCAGGGCTTCCTTCCCAGGAGGCCAACATGCATGTGTATGTGTATTTGTATGTGGTTATATGTATACTTATATGAGTACATATATGATTTACATGTCTATATATATGGATTTTAATGTGCATATTATTTCATGATACCCTTTTCTGTTTCTTTAAATATTGTTGACATCTATTAGTGAGCATGCTTCAAGCAATTTTACTTTTAAATGCTGGTAATATTGTTTCATATGGCTGTGGCATATATTAGGTAACTGTTCTCAGCATCTATTCTTATTCCCTCAGCTCTTTGCAAACTTCTTTTCCAATCACTAAAATGCTCCAATGAACAGCTCTCTCATTTGCATTAGTTTCCCATTTTTTGTGTGACATAGTACCACAAATTCATCAGCTTAAAACAGCATATGTCTACTACCTCAGTTTTTGTTGTCAAGTCCAGCTGACACTTTGCCTTTGGATGTGTTATATTTGAAATATGTAGACTTTTAAATTATGTGTTTAATTCTGTTGACCCCCACTTTTCATTTTGACTTTAGGTAAATATGATTGCTTTGCTGCAATCAAGGTGTAGCTGGGCTGCTCTCTCATCAGAGACTGGACCAGGGAAGGTCCACTTTCAGGAGCCTTCAGGCGACTGGCAGAGTTCTTCTCCTTGCAGTGATGGGATGAGGGCTCTGTTTTCTGGTGGGCTATGGGCCAGGGTCTGTTCTCCACTTCTGGAATCCATGGGCACATCCTTGCCATGCAGCTTTCCGTAGGCCTCCTCAGCGTGTGGCTGCTTACTCCAACGTCAGCTGGAATGAGTCTCACGTAGTCTGCTAAAATGGAGTTGGTATAGCATTACCTCTCCAAGGAGTGGCATCCCATTCACCATTGCCATATTTGATTGGTTAGTATTACACAAGGTGTCATCACCAAGAAGCAATAATTCCTGGGAGTCACTGTGGTATATACACCTGTTATGGATTGAACTGTGGTCTGCAAAAGAGATGTTCAATTCCTACCTCCAGTCCTGTGAATATAAAAGGAGAGAAAGGTGGACAGAGATGTAGACAGCTGATGTAGAGACCGATAAAGCGACAGCCATGTAATGGAGGTGGAGATTGAGATATGGACTGCCGGTAAGCCGCCCCAGAGTCCTGGAGACCTCACAGGAAGTGTGGCCCTGGGATTCCTTGGTTTGGATTTCTAGCCTCCTGGACTGTGGCGTAATAAATTGCAGTTGTTTAAGCCAACTGGTCTGTGGAACTTTTTAATAGTGGCCCTGGCCAACTGAGATCTCACCAGTCCTCCCCATCCTACCTACCAATTCTCCACCAAGTGGAATCCTGGTAAATTTCAGCAATCTGATGAACCCTTCAGTATCCCAGGCTGTCCTTCTGATAACACTCATTGCACTTCTGGTTCATATTGAAGCTGCACTGTCATCACTATAACCATAAGCACTGTTAGAAAACTTAACATGGCAAGATGGGCTGAATCTCAGAAACTCATCCTATAAGATTGTAAGACCCAGTCCATAAGACTGTCTTACAGGAGGAAGAAAATACTCAATGGATGATGGATTTTATAATTGTATATTACAAGGATCCTTGAAATCAAATTGCTGCTAAACCCTTTGAAATAAAATTTAGAATGCACATATTTGTATTTGCATCTTGATCTTGTTACTTACTAGATGTGTGACCTTATTCACACTCTCCACCTGATAGAATACTTAATGTATTAACACATGGCAAGTACTTAGGTCAGAGCCTGTCTCACAGTAAGTCCACTAAAAGGTCATTGCTATGTCATTGCAATTATTTAGGAACTTGTACATATTTGCCACAGTATACACACAAGAACGTTTGCACCATTTATATTCTCAGTGTATGAAAATGTGCATCTCCTGAAACATTCATCAAAAGTATTATTTGTATTTCCATAAGGAAAAATTTATATATATAATAACCTCACTTTAAATATTTTGCTATAGAAATTAATTTTCCATGTATTTTTCCATATATATATATTGACTATTGCATTTGTTTTATTCTTCATCATTTTTCCCTATTGTCCACAATGGTGCTCAACTTTACTATAGAAAGCTATTTACCCTTTATCTTAGAGTATTTAATTATTTTTATAGTTTTTCATTTCACTTTGCCTTTGGATGTGTTATATTTGAAATATGTAGACTTTTAAATTATGTGTTTAATTCTGTTGACCCTCACTTTTCATTTTGACTTTAGGTATTACATGGAAAAAAATATCCCCTTGCTTACATGTATTTTCCTGTACTTGATGGCTTAATTTTTACATACAAATTTTTATCTTTTTGGAATTTATTTTGGTGACATAGGGAAGGTTCTAACTTTATTTCTCGATATAGTTAACCTATTACACTTCAGCCACGTTTACTAAATAATTGAAACAACAGCTTTATCATCTACTAATAGCGAAACATTACATAAAATTAATGTTAAATCAAAATAATTCTTGGACATGTTTGAAAATAAAATAGTGTAGAAAAAATTATTGCCTTAGATTCCCAGGGATGCCATAGCAAAGGGCCATAAACTAAGTGGTTTAAAACAAGAGAAATGAATTGTCTTATAGTTCTGAAACCTAGAAATTCAAAATCAAGATACCAGGAGCCTGTGCTTCCTTCTGAATCCACAGGAAAGAATGTGCTCCTTGTCTCTTGTAGCTTCTGTGATTACCAAGTCCTCGGTAATCTGTGGCTTGTAGCAGCACAACTCCATCTCTGCCTAATCACATGACCATCTTCCTCTCTGTATCTGTTTCCAAATTTCCTCCTCTTATAAGGAGGAGTCATATTGGAGTGGGGCTCATTGTACTCCAGCATGACTTCCTCTTAACTAATAACATCGTCACAGATCCTATTTCCAAAAAGCATCACATTCGTGGGACCAGGAGTTAGATATTGAACAAGCCTCTTTGGTGGACCCATAACAATCATCAACCATAACAGTCGTCAAGCATGTATTTATCGCTGCGCTGCTTCTCCATGCTCTGTCCTGATGCTCAAAAATCACAACAGTGTCATCTTAGAAATGAGATCATTGGCCCTAAGGAAGGAATGGAAATGCATCAGAATAAATCAATCAGCTCCTCAGGGGAAAATTAAATTTTGTGACCAAAAACTCTTTGGGAAAAAATTTATATTTTTCGGTTAAAAACTGAATTGACAATTCTGTCTTTACTAATAATAGTCCAGAATGCATTATTTCTTACATAATGTAAAAGGCTTTCCACTTCTTGATAGGTCCTTACATCCTTGGGTAACTTTAGTTAAACAGAAAGCATTATTTCATCATAATTTAGGATTGTTCATATTATTTGCCAAATATATCTCCAGACCATGTTACAATCCAGTCCATACATCCACTCTACTTGGCTTTGTCATTGACAAAAAATGCTATCCCCACATCATATTAATTCATACACAAGAAAGTCTTCATTTCAGAAAATTTGCATCTGGAGATGATAAAGGCAATGGAAATTGATTATTTTATTTCCCTAACCAACAAAGTTCATTTGTAGAAGACATAAACCCTGAGAGCATGAAGTTTAAAATAATTCCATATTCTATTGCTTTCGAATGCAGAGCTATTTTTAGATATCAAGGGGACTAAGAAAACACAATGTGTCAAAATACTGTGGAAACAAAGAAATAGGGAAGGAAAAACCAGAATACTGAAGAAGTTCTCATTGGAGTTATATTCTTTTAGCATGAAAGAGAAGAGGACCTTAAGGAATAATAGGATATTACATAGAACATTACAAATATTCTGCTCTGATAAAAGCCTGATCTGTTAGCAGATTAAAAAATGAAGGTAGCAAATCTTAACTGTCCTGATTAGACAGCAGAAATTAAACAGACAAGAAAACAAAAATTGACCTGGAATCTATATAAGTACTCAATATTTTAGTTTGAAATATTTTGAGGATTTTCAAATATATTTTAATATATCTCAAATAATAAATGCACATACTTTCCCATGGTTGTGCATATATAGTTGGATCAGTTCTGTTACTGATTAAAATTAGGATATTTTCTCTTCGTGTGATAAAAAGATACTTATCTAAATAAAAATATCTATATAATTTGGGAAATATTTCAATATGTGGAAAATAAAAGGTCAACATGGAAAAATAAAATCAAGTTAGTAGCAACTTAAATAAGTACAATATTGTTCTATGAGAATGAGTGCTCATGAAAGTAGAGAAAACTATCGGAATTTTTTATAATCTCATTTTATTAAAGATTAATGCTTTACATCAGGCAATTTGCTAGGCTAGATATTGAGGCACTGTGATTCAAGTAACTTACCCAAATTATTAAAAAATATAACATTTTCAAGAATTTCAGAATGAATTTAGTCACTTTATCAAAATTTGATTCTTTGAATCTTTCTTTTTTCTGTTTTCATTCATTTGCTTGTATGTTGCAGTTTAAGGTTTAATGGAAAGGAATGAAGGACAGAAAGAACAAAAGAAAGGAGGGGGGAGGAAGGACAAAAGGGATGGAGGGGAGGAAAGTGGGAAGGAAGGGAAGATCTTCAGAGAACTGCAAACCTGGGTCGTAAGACCCTTGAGGCAACCGACCGGCAGCAAGCATCCCTTGTGCCGGGCTGCCAAATGAACACTGAACATCTGGACAGTCACTAGGAAAGGGTTGGTTAGCTCAGTCTTTCCCATTAGATACATTATTTAAGGCATAATAAATAAAAGGGTATGAAATGAAGATCCATTCTACAATCTTTGTAGCTTCCATTATTCTTGAAGATTTCTCTGTGTCTGGTACTTTGTAAAATAGAATTTGTTCTGAAATAACAGGAATTAGCTGATTAGAGTTTGGTGACTACAGAAATGACATCAGTATAAATAAAAATGCTATTGGTTTACATAGTTTTAAAAAATGCTTTAATGCTTTGAAAAGGGCAAAGTCTTTTACAATTAAAAAGAAATTAAAAATGCCTGAGCAACATATGAAGACCTTTTAAAAAGAAGCCAAAGCCTAGAAAATGAAATGTCTCCCTTCGGTGTAAGAAATGTCTGATTTAGCATATTCAGGATCTTCTGCACTTACCAGTGTTAAGCAATATAGAGAAGCTACCAGTAAAAATCAATAAGCTGCAAAGACATAGCCTTGTGTATTAAAAAAAATGATTGAGGCAGAAGGCTCAGCATAGATTATATTTTAATTTTGATAAAATGGTTTCAATTAATATAGAATATCTTCAAATATCTATACCTCAAAGGAGAAAATATGAGCTCCAACAAGCAGTTGAAAAGGCGGGATGACTGAGATTCTAGGTACTGACTATTCCATATATAACTGCTAACTACACAAGTTTTTTTATTATTATTATTAGGAACCTTGTTTCTTTGTTAAGATTCCAAGGATTTTTAATGTATTCCCCCAACTGCACTGTTTCTAAAATCTTATTATTTATAGGATGTAAATATTTTAGTGTTTTGGGGGTTTTAGCAGAACATGAACTAAAATTCTTTTAGCATTTTTAGTAGAACATGAACTGTTTAAGGAATGCCTATAAGGCTTCAAACAGAAATTCCCATGTCTCTAGTAGATAAGATGTTGACCTTCAGAACACATGGTAAAGGTAAAATCCTGTGCATGAAAGAGAAAAGCTAATTATGTCAAAGAATCAATGACGAAGCTATATCCAGGAAACTTGGCCATACTGAGTGAGCCCTGGTCATTGTGGCTTCTCCTGGGAAACCGAGGTGGGAATGTGGCTGGGGTATCTGAGAATGGGAAGGGACTCCAGCACTGATGAGAATTTTTAAGGCAATTAAAAGAAAAAAAAAAGAAAAGAAAAGAAAAGAAAAGAAAAGGAAAGAGAAAAGAAAAATCTCAAAGTCCTGGAGATTTATTTCACTGCCCTATAAAAGAATATTTTCGTTTCCAGTCTGACAAGAAGGAGAAGCCCTATCTTCTTTCATTTTTGACACCAAATTTCCTTAAAACAGATAGATAGGGTCTTAGAAAATCTATTTCTTCAATATATGAATTTAAAATTGATAGTGGTTTATTAGAAAGAGTGGCATATCCCTAAACAAATAGTATGGTGGATGGTTGAGCACATGTTTGCTTATGTGTAGGTGAGTAGGTTGTGTGTGTTTGCGTGTGTGTGCTTAAACTATGGTTTGTAATTAGTAGAATACGTTAATCAATAGGAAATATTTAAATTGGTCCTAAACTTTATATCCTAAGTCAGTAAATTACAAAAATATAATACTTTTTGCTCTCTATATACAGCATTATCCTTAATTCCTCCATGCCTAGCAAATATTTTTTTATTAAATTCAAACTAATCCATTCAAACTGTACCTACATATTACCCTTTGCTCCCTGTGATTTGGCATACAGTCTTGATTTTGAGTGTGAAGTGAAAATGTATTGCTTATTTCAATTGTCAACTGATCGTTCTATATCCCACTGAAAAGAAATGAAGGCAAAATAAAGCTTTTTTGGCTGAATAAAAGCTAAGAAAAGTCTTAATCAACTGACATACATTACAAAAAAATGTTAATGGAAGTTCATCAAGCTGAAGAAAAATGACACCAAATGGGTACACAAAGATTGAAGAGTGCTAGAAAAGTCAAATATATGGGTAAATGTGAATTTTTTTTCATTTTAGAAATTTTCTTTAAAAATAAATGGTTAAAATAAAAATTAGGAATTGCATCATGGAGTTAATAAAATACATAGAAATGAAATATTTGACAAAAGTACTGTAAATGAAAGGAGGAAAATGAAAATTTACTGCTTTAAGGGTTTTATATGTTATGTGAAGTGGTATAATATGATTTGGAAATTACTGTGATAAGATACAGGTTCACATTTTAAGCCCTAGGACAATCACCAGTATAACAGAAAGGCCTACTTAATAATTTATTTTTTTATTTTTTTTTATTTTTTTTTTATTGTGAACTTTAACATATATATGTAACAGTGGTAACTTTCAAAGCACAATTTCACAAGTAGTTGGAGGCTAAATTTCAAAGACTGTCATGGGTCACAGTTCCACAACTTCAGCCATTTCCATTTTTGTAGAATATAACGTACATACAGAATGGTGTCATCTCCCCGTACAAGCAGTCATATATGTAATTTCACAGCAGAGGGCTCACGAGTGTAGCCCAGGGTCAGAAAGACCCAGGTTCAAGTCCCGGTCACTCCTGACCAGCTGGGCCTTGGGCATCCTCCAAGCCTCAGCCTCTACTTAACAACTTCAAGCAGAGATTAAATAAAATACCAAAATTAATTATTCCCAAAAAGGCAGAAAAAGTTTGAAAAAAAAGAGAAAAGAAACAAAGAATAGATTGGGCAAATCGAAAACAAATAGAAAATGGTAAACTTAAGTGCAACTGTTATAACTACCAAAATTTTCTGTGTGCTGCCTCAGCATTTGTGTTACCTCAGCTAAGCCATTTGCCTCAACGCTGACCTTTTACCTGGTTAACAGGCAGCTTTCCAGCCCTGGGGCATAAACTCCTCCATAGCCCAAACCCACATCTGCAGCCACCACCCACGTCACCCTCAAACCCACAGAGGGTCCCAAATGATAAACTGGCCATCCCCACTGCCCTTGGACCCCCAGTCCCTTGCCTTTTCCATGCATATTTGCTTTAAACTAACCAATCCCTGACTTCCCCAGGAAATCTAGTATCTTCCACCCCTGGACCACAATAGGGGCACAAGCACAAGGGTTCCTCTGGCTCTGCTTGTGTGCCCCTCACCTGCTGGAAAACCCCAAACCTATTGTGCCTCCCACCGACCCCTCATGGACCCCTCTCCTCTGGGAGCCTGTGAGTAGCAAACCCTCTTTGTTCATGTATTTTGGCTTCTGTTTCCAGTTGTGTCTCATCTGCCCTCCACCTGGACCCAAATTTAAAGCTCAACTTAATGAATTCAAAACAGCAATCATGTTAATAAATATATTAAACATAAGTATTAAATATTAATTGTAATTGTACATAATCTAAGCACTTCAATTAAACAGCAGATATTACCAGACTCTATTTTAAAAATACCCAAACCCAAAAAAGAAACACATTTTCAATACAGTGACACAAATAGATTAAAAGTAAAAAGATGGAACACATATACCAGAAAAACATTAACTATAAAAGCTCAATAACAGTGAAAGTTATATGTGTAGAAGCAAACCTCAAAGCAAATGATATCATAAAGGATGTAGCGGGATATGTTCTAATAACGAAATTAAGAGTTCATTAAGAAACTCTAACAATCATATATGTGTATTCACCTATTAGCAGAAATTCAAAACTTAAGGTAACTGAATACACACTGTAAGATCTCACTTGGAGATTTCAAAATCCTCTCTCAGTCTTTGATAGAACAAGTAGAGAGAAAATAAAAAAGAATATAAAAAACTAGAACCATACTATAAATCATCTTGATCTAATTGACATCACAAAACATTAGCAGAGCGCTCCACCCCACAACAGTGGAATAGAGTAGAATGCAAGTGCATGTGAAAGAGTCACCAAGCTAGATTTTGGATGGTAATAAAGCAGTCTCAAATATTTAATACTATGAAGATCATGCAGACTATATTCTCTGAATGAAATTGAATTAAATTATAAATCAACAGTGGAAGATACCTGAAAATCCCCCAAATATTTGGAAATTAAGCCCCACAATACACACACACACACACACACACACACCATGGAGCAAAAAGGAAATCATAAGGAAAGCCACAGTGTATCTTGAATTGGATGAAATGAAAATGTAACATATAAATTGCAGTGAAATGCAGGAAAATAGTGTTTAGAGCTAAATTTAGACTTATAAACATTTATAGAAGAAAACAAAACAAAACAAAAAGCCCTAAAATGAATTTGATCTGTGATATCACATAAAGAAATTAGAAAAAGAAAAACAAATTAGCACAAAGTAAGTATGAGGAAGGCCAGAATAAAAATAAAAGCTGAAATCAGTCATGAAAAACTATGAAGGAAATCAGTAAATTCAAATTTCAATCATTTGAAAAGATCAGTGAAATTGATTTAACTGTAGCTAGGTTGAAAAAGAAGACAGAATTCAATTTGCTGACATCAGAAAGGAAAGGTGAAATGTTACTACAGATTCTATAGACATGAACAAATAGTAATTGAATATTACAAATAAATGTATACCAATAATTTAGCTAAAAGATGATATGGACAAATTACTGGAAAGACAAAAATATGAACAGTAAGATTGAATAAAACTATACACACAAATGATAAAAACCCCAGACAAAGATATCTTTACTTGCAAACACTATAAAACACTTCAAGAAGACATATCACAAACCAACACAAAGTCTTTCAGAATATAGAGAAGAGGATAATTCCAAAGTCATTTTCAAGACCAGCATCACCTACCATTATATTCAGACCAGATAAAGGCATTGCAAGATAAGAAAAACTAAGGAAACTATAGAACACTATCCCTCATGACCCGAGACAAATAACTCCTTTACAACACCTAAGCAAATAGAACCAATTCTCTCTCTTCAAAATTGCATGTGAGGTATCGTTTTGTGGAATGCGCTCAGAATACTAAATAAAAGTCATAAATATAAGAAGGGAAAAGTAAAACTGCCTCCATTTTCAGATGCTATGATTCTTTGTGTAGGAAATTATAAGAAATATACAAAATAAATGCTAGAAGTAATTAAGTAAATTTAGAGACTTCACAACATGAAGGGCCTATATTTAAAATCAATTACATTTTATAAACTAAAAGCAAAAAATTAGAAATGAAATTTAAAACTCCATTGCCATTAGGAGCAAAGACATGCCTAGGAATAAATTTAACAAAAGACTTGCAAGATTTCTAAACTTGAGAACTATAAAACATTGCTGAGAGATATTAATTAAAGAAAAGTAAATAGAGACTTTCAATGTGTTCATCTTTGCACTGTTCACAATATGATTATGGTGTCCATTTTTCTCAAATTCACTAAT